>NC_060214.1:105250000-105952000 GCF_021130785.1 Homalodisca vitripennis
TGGCAACTAAATTTAAACTATTTTCTGCAATTTTACCTTTATTATTTACACTAAATTTAATGTTCTGCAAAATTCCTGTCTACAAAATCTGAAAAATGGCACCAATGGATTTTCCCCCTCCAACCCTCCATGTTTTCATGGGCTCCTATGCTCCCATAAACCAAGGATTCGGTTCCTTGTACCAAACCGAAAACACAAACTTCTTCCAGAATTACAGAAACGAGACTCTTTCAAGGTTTGCGGTAAGGTACCTGATTACATCCAGGTTTTAATTAAAAATTCATTAGGTGAAGCAAATAAAAAGCAGTACCAGTTTTGTTTTAGTGACTGTGAAGTAAATGCTTCAATTCAGTGAATAAAAGTAGATTTATTGGGTCTGGTAGTATACTCCACAGTTATGTCAATAAAATCTAAGAACTACTAATACTAGCTGTAGTAACTTCTTCATAACCATGGAGCCTGTCACACATTAAACAAAGTGGCATCATCACATTGTTTATTCAAATTCATATACAAAAGATACTCATGTGCAGTGACGTAATATTTTATTATTAAATATTGACCAGAATGAAAGTACCATTGTTACACTAAGCAGTGTTACATGATACCACTACAAGAGAATTGGAAATATAATATACATTGTTACCAATATTGGATTTCAAATTGAGTTTAAAAGTCTATAAGTATAATAATTTTGTCATCTAATGTTTATCTGATCAACCACAATACTGAATAAATTTCTTCTGTCCAATGCAAACCTAATTTATGCTCTGTGATATCTTTGTAAACATGTACCTTTGGTTGTAAATATTATATTAAAGTGTGACAGCAAAAAGATTTACTTAAACAATTGTTTCCTAGTAATTCTAAGTGCTCCTCTATCTTTCAAAGAATACATCTCAACTGTAAACTCTTTTATATGTGGGATTAATATTTTTCCATGTGCAGTACCGAAGAATATAGAAGTTATTGAAATAAAAACTCAAGGCAAATACTTCATTTTTTAATTTTTATTTAGTTTGTGGTTTATCAAAATTTTAACAAAAGGATTGTATAATTTTTATTGTTTGTATTTATATTAGGTGTAAGATTCAAATGAAACTAGTTAAGATTGTAGAGTTTAGCTCCATTCCACCTTTCACTCAGTGCAGCGTATGAAATCTGGCACATTCACGGACTTAACTTCTGGAATTTATAATCCATGCCTGTCCAAAGAGATCCAAACACATTGGTGACAAAGATGTTCAAAACAAACTCTTTGCATCATTTTGATATCAGAGACACCTAGATTGATATTAAAGATGTTGACAGAACAAGGTCCACTTAGGAAACATCTGAAGAAGGTGGGTCTAAGCCAGACAGGTGAATGCTGAGAAGAATCAGTAAAATACGTAAAAAAATGTTGTACATATGCAACAGACAACAATCTAGAAACCTTTTATTGGTTGATAATAGCTAATGGGCTTTTTCCAAACTGTCTTACTGCCAAGTTTAGTTTGAATCCACTAGATATTAGAGTGCTCACCATTATTTCCACAATGTTACTGTAATGCTCAGAACTTTGAATGTCTACTATATCAGAACTTAAGAGATATAACAAAAAAAAAACATTGTACGTGACCTCAGAATTCTAAAATACTTTTTTTGCTGTACAATGTGTGATTGAGATATAACCGTTCCTATTCCAAATTTTTAACAGCCACAATCTTGAAACCTAGAGAGATAAAAATTGCAAATTGAAACATTTTATTTGTTATAACTAACTAGTTAACGAACTTATTTAAGGTATGTGCAAGTACTTTCTTTACCAAGTTTAGTCTCAATCTATAACAGTTACGGCAGTGTTCATAATTTTATTTCTATTGTATTCTTCTAAAAATTTTGACAACTACCTGGAAAACTTGCAAGATATCAAAAATCAAGTCGGAGCAAACATTATTATAAACCTGGAATTCTAACAATCTTTTTAATTTTACTCTCGAGATACTAATAATTGAGATATAACCATTCCTTTGCATAAAATTTTAATTATAAAAAGTATATTTTATTCAAAAAATCCAGAATAAAATAAAAAGATTTTTAAAAAAATAAATTTTAAATAACAAAAAATTTAAATAAATTTAAAATTTATTTATAAATATAAATATTTATTACTTATGTTTATTTTATTTTAGTATTTATGTTATTTATTTATTTATTTGTTTTTATTTTTATTATTTGATTAAATTTATTTTGTTTAGTACATTATTTTTTTTATTAATTAAATTAAATATTTTGCACATGTTCAACAAGTATACAACAACTATAAAGTAAACTGGAAGAGGTTTACAAAATAGAACAGTTACCAAAAGTCTAAACAGATTAAAATTAAGACCTGCCCATAAATTTTCAAATTATATTATACAAACACGATGTTATTCCTGACATTTCAATAACGTAGATGCCTACCTACCACTGGGGTTACACCCGAACTCCATATTCCCCCCGAGCAGATCTAGTGGGTGCGTACCGCAAGGCTAACTGGAAGAAACTCCTTGAGACCCCTTCAGTGAAAGTAAGACTCATTGATGAGGCACGCAGTCAAGAGGTTGACGATTTTTATAAGGTAATGTACCTTACGAACAATTGTATAAATAATTTATAACTATTGCTCCCTGAAATATCCAATCACCCATTTTTTTTTTAAGAAAATATAAAGTTTAATGTTTTCTTCATGATTTTGTTGGCTTTTTCATGTACATTGAGCCCGATAAGGAGGTTTACATGTTTAAGGGGAATCAAAACGTCAATGGGTCAAAAAGACCCCAATACTGACTGTTTGAATACGGGTCAGTGTTGAAGATGGTGTACTTTGGCGTCTGATAGTTTAGTGTACAGGTCAGCATTAGAGCGCTCTAGGTGAAACTGGTGGAACTACAAGATTGGGTCAAAAATATTTTATTTTTAGTCGTTGTTTTTCTTGCTTCTTTAGCTTTAAAATAAGACAAAAATTATCAAAATCTGATGAGTAGTTTTTATTTCATAAACATATAAGCAAAGTGCTGCATGAAAAAATTTAGTTCAATACTCACCACACCCAAGTCTTATCTTAATATGCGAATCCGGAAAAGGGTTTTTAACACGTAGGAGTGTTTTTCTCAGTAACCTCAAACAATATTGTACGATTAGAACAACATTGTTCCTTACTAACTGCTCTTGAAAAGAAACTAAGGATTTTAACATTTACTTTGTACATAAAATAATACAAAGTTTTAATTGTTTAAATTTTTTATTTTATATAAAAGTTTTTTTAATTGTTCAGAATTTTGTTTTTGCTAGTTTTGTAAATCCTTAGGTTATTTTGTTACCATTTCAATGAAAAACAAAAATGTATAAAAATGTTATTATATTCTACATAGTTCTTAAGAAAAATGTTCTTAAAGTTGGACAGGTTAGCATAGGCAAAAAAGTACCATCCGAATTTCCACTTCCATGAAATGCTTATTAACTAGTTTAACATTTACAAATTTTACACACTTAGAATATCAAGAATGGTGTGTAAAATTTACAACTGTCATGTTCGCAAAAGCGGGATTCGTGGCAGATTTCTTTAAATTTTGAATCGAAAAACTTGTGTCTATGATATGTAATTCAATTTTAATGGAAATTACGAAAGTTGTTAATTTTTGGACAGCCTTGTATTTTATACTTCATTTAGAACAATTGAGAAGTTCTAGGATTTGCAGATAGGTAGGAGCACCAAATCGCTTTAATAATAATGTTTTTATCAACAGGTATGTTAAAAAAAAAGTTTATTTCATTTTTTAGTATATTTCATTAAAAAATACTTGGCAATTATCACTGTATTAACATTTCTAACATAAATACAGAAAGCAACTATCAATTAATTTGTTTGAACACAGCATTGTTGAATGAGAAATGTTTTATTAACAACTAATGTTGTTAGAATGAGATTTTACATGAAAATCAGGAAAATGCTAAATCATGACATAATAAAGAACGATATCTACCGTTAATTATTAATTAATTTATATCACACATGAATTTTTTCATGTAATGTAATCGGAGCTGGTTTTCTTTGAAAAAGTAACTGAAGTTAAATTGTTATCAGCTTTGTCAAATGCACCGGGATCAATACAAGGACCATACAGGCAGATTGCACCCCCTGCGATTTTTCCAGAATGCTGATACCAAGTGGAATGCCCCAAATTTAACACAGTAAGTTATCTGATATCATGGCGTGATTGTTGAGTAAATTCAATCACTTTAAATTTTCACACTGAAGAGGCAATCCCCTAAAATACCATTAACACATCTAACTTACATCAATATTACACAATTGTATATACAGTGTATTTTTCAATCTAAAACATAAATCAGATTGTGAGACGCAGGCTTTAATCTTAGTGGAAGTTAAAATTTGGGCTGGTACAAAAAATTTAATTTATGTGATTTTAACATCTTTTGGAAAAAATTCATGTCAATTTTAAAACATTCAAATCTTTGTCACATTACAACACAAGTCACCAGTGGCTCTTGAAGATTACTTCAGTGCAATAAGGTTCACTGTTGAAGATGGTTTACTTTGGCAACTGATAGTTTAGTGTAGGTCAGCGTTAAGAGCGCTCTAGGTGAAATTGGTGGAAACTACAAGATTGTGTTCTGTTAGAAAGCGTCATTGTATACAGCATTTTCACCCACTAACAAATAATCATCTGAATCTAACCTGTGTAATATAATAAACAATTTCGAGCTAAATCTTTAGTCTATTCAAACAGAAAAAACTTTGTAACTGTAATAAGAAGAACCATAATTCCACGTTATTTCGTGTACTGAGTTATAAAACGCTCAAATACAAAGACAGTGGCTGTAGCCTGGCCCTTCCTACCACCACAATAAAACCTGAAGGTGTATTTTTTAAGTAAGTATTGTTTTGAAACTCAGCAGCTGTAGCGCTAATGTATATCTAATACATCTGTTGGCAAGCCACAGACGTACTACAGCAAAAATAGATCGTGTTTACATCTGTGTTTAAAATGGCTCCGTTAATCCAGAATCTTCCCAACTGCACTATTACTAGTTTTCTTAGTGCTAAAGGCATGCAAGCAGTTGAAATTCACCATCAAAGTTGTGAGGTGTACAGACAAACATTATGAGCAATAGAATGATTCACAAATTGGCAAGAGGTCAAAAGATTGCCGAAAGAATGATCATGATTAGAAACAGAATCATAGTGATTACTGACGATTAGTGCAGAAAGTGAATGAAAAAGTTAAAACAAACAGATGTTTCATGACCTCTTTGTTATCAGAGGAGTTTCTTTAAGAAGTGTTCTCCATAACATTTGACTCTTTATCGATAAAATGGTAATAATGGTATATACCATTGGTTTTGGTAAAACGGTAAGGTGCTTGTAGTTTTGCTGTGTGATAATGCTTATCCACATGTGGCAACACAAACTCAAGATCTCATCACAACATTTAACTGGAACCAATTTGATCACCCTTCGTTCAGCCCTTAAAAAATAAAACTGCTACAAAAGTTTACTGCTCTTAGATATAGCAAAACAGTGAATGCTGTATTAAAAAAAAAAACGCATTGTAAATTATTATCAGCATGTTCCTTGTTTTCCCTCAAAGAATGTTATATGAACAGAACATAACACCATAACATGATGTGTTATTTATTGGCTAACTTGTTTAGCATGCTTACTTCAGCAGTGTATAATGTCTCACAACATCAATGACTGTGATGCTTGGTAGCCAAGTGTTGACTTATACCTGACTTATTTGTAAGTTATACTAGTTTGTACTGAAGCCCAAAGGGCTTGTTCAATAACATTTTACAACTGATAAGCTACTTTGCCTGATAAATAATTGATTTAAATGTGTTTTAAAAGTAATGTAAAATTGAAATAGATGAACTATTCAAAATGGTTCAGTGATGTTAAATACAGACAAACTCCTGTTTCTTGCATTTACTAAAAGACGCATATAAGCAATGCTTATTTCTGTCAATAAAAACTCTTTGTTCTACAAAAAAACTCAGCACGTATTCTTCAGATAATTTTAAACACGTTCTATAACCAAAATCCTAGACTAAATCCAAAATTGTACCCCAGTGGGAAAATTTGTCTTATCTTTGTTTCAGGACCTATCTGGAGTTCCCCACCAAGTTTGTGGAATATAAGAAACCTCCGGTACTGCCCAAGACCTATGCACGCTCTGTGCCACTGCCAATTTTGCCCGGGCGAACCTTAGCGGGCAGATACTATCAGGGAAGTGATAACTTCTACAACCGTTAATTGGACTACTCTCACATAAAATGGTCTCTCTATCTAATATAGTAAATGTAAACTTATTATGTTGTCTAAAATACATTTTTAATATATTTAGAAAATTTGATATGATTGTTCTAGAAATAATATTTTTTATATTATTGTGTAATTTTTTAGAAAATCTATATTACAAATTTAATATGCACCTCAAACTTTGTAAATATAGTAGTCTCATTCAATATCCTACATAAATTTTGGGTAAGCAAACATATGAAATACTAGAGAATATATTTTAGCCTGGTAAAAGCAAACCTAAGTTTGACTATTTATATTAATAAATAAAATTTTATATTTAACAAATTGAGTGCGCTATTCTATAATCGGTACATGACAAGTATCAGAGTGAAGGAGTTAGTACGAAATAAAGGTTTAGTTAAATACTTGAATACACGTTTTTATTGTATACAACAAATTTGGTTAAAATCTTATCTCAAGTTTTGAAGGAAAAAATAATTCGTCCAGTACAAGTTAGAATTGAAAAATACTATAACTACAGTTACAAACTGTACAGTAAATGGCAAACTTTAGCCACTTTGCATATTCTCATTAAATTTTGTTTACATCGTAGTGATATTAAAATGTTTGGAAAAGTTAAATTCAGATGTCCGTATATTTTGTAACATGTAACAAAATATTTGCTAACTCTTAGCCAAATCCCAAGGAGTGACATGCCCCATCATCGACCTCAGTGTTATCTGTATAGAAAAGAAGCTTAACCTCAAATTTCAAATCAACATGTCACTTTGTTTTTTAAATATTGTTTGGATAGACAGAATAAAAATTGTCCTGCCATTTGCGTGTTAGGCTTTGCTTATTATTCAAACAGTAATCTGCAATAAAACTGTTGTCTGTATTAAACATATTACAGTAAATTTACCAATTTTACATCCCTAGATCACATATGAAGAAATTATTGATGATTGAATCAACCCTTCCCACCATAGCTACGTAATGTGCCAGGAAAAACTGCTGAACTGAATGCATAGGACTAAACATTTATAATTATTTTTAAAACAAAGTGAAAACAGATACTCCTTGACACTAACAGACACACAGACAGATACTAACAGATGTCAAGGTCATGTGAAGAAACATATGAGCAGAGATAAGACTCCTAATCTGCTAATATTTTTAATCACTAAAATATTACCAATTTCCAAATACCATGGGTTGTGATCTTTCATGTGTTACACACAAAAATGTTAAAATTCGTTTGTATATAAATCAAGGGCAACAGAAAACTAATAATATTTTATTATTTTTAAGTTATAAATATGTCAAATTTTTATTATACAAGTGTTTTATTCAAAAACTGTACCAACGCCAATTTCTTCTTTATTTGTATAAATAAAGAAATACTTTTTTCTGAGTTAAGTGACATAAGTAGTTTCTAGTCAACTTTAAACTGAAGGAAATAAATACCACAGATAATTTAAGAAGAAATGCTTGATAACTATTCTAAATTTTATTTTGTTTGTGCCATTACTGTAATAAATGCTTGCAAATCAACACTCGTCCAAAATACCCCTTTCATAATTGTACTAGAAGGTAAAGAGTTAAAAAATGTATTAAGATAGAAATATCTGCTGTGAGAAATGAAGTTTATAACAAAACATAAATTATTATAATTTGAGTTGTCTATGGTAGGTCAAATATTACCCAAGAACAAATTCTGCATTATTTGAAACGTATTAGTTGGAATAAATGAAAGAAATGTAGAATTTTCAGGCCCGAACTATACTTTTATTTATACAAATAAAAACAATAAAAAATATATACATTTGCTAAAATGTACAACATACATCTAAGTAGCAAAATATCACAAGAATGAGAATCGAACATAATATTACAATGTTTACAAATTCATGTGAATGTGTATATTATAAAATGAAGAAGAGCAAGTAGCAATATACAAAGAGAAAGAAGTATTTGTGTCTATGTCACTTTCGGCAAAGCCTGCTGTCTCAGCCGCAGCGCTCTGTTTTTCATGAGGTAGAAGTACACAGATGGCAGCAATGTCCTGAGCAGTATTGCCACCCTCGGGGTGATATCAGAGATGGTGAGCTCTGGTTGGTTCCTCATCACTGCCAGCAAGATACTTCTTGCCACCTTCGCAGGCTCGAACCCTTTCGCTGTGTTTTCATCTACAACTGGTGTATAAATCACTATTAGTAAGAAGAAACATTACACATATTAATTCAACATAAAAACTTAAAACATTAACACTGTTAAATAATTTGTAATATCTTCTTTGTTCAAATAAAACATATATATTTCTTTTAAAGGGAATCAATGTGTACCACTAATATTACAAACTTTGTTTTTCCTTTATTGCTTGTAGAATTATATAAATCCAAATTAATGTTGCGGGTACAGTGAATCACTGCAAGGTTTGCGAACAGCAATAGGTAAAAATAATTAGTTAAACTGTTAACAGAAAATAAAATATTTTAGAATAATAGCATAACTATAAATTGATAAAAACCGATATATCATATGTGCCATTAACATTTTGAATAACTGAAACATATTCACTTAATCTCAACAATTCAATAAATAACTATGCAAGATTATTTACTTTTAACTTTCAAAATAAATAATCTAGATAGCAAAATAAATTACAGCAAGAAAAACTTTGAGAGTATTCAGACTTTAGAACTTGAGACTACTGGGCATGGGTTCTTGAGACTACTGGGCATGGGTTCTTGAGACTACTGGGCATGGGTTCTTGAGACTACTGGGCATGGGTTCTTGAGACTACTAAGCATGGGTTCTTGAGACTACTTGGCATAGGTTCTTGAGGCTACTGAGCATGGGTTCTTGAGAGTACTGGACTTGTATTCTTGAGACTACTGGGCATGAGTTCTTGAGACTACTGGGCATGGGTTTTTGAGACTACTGGGCATGGGTTCTTGAGACTACTTGGCATAGGTTCTTGAGGCTACTGGGCATGGGTTCTTGAGAGTACTGGACTTGTATTCTTGAGACTACTGGGCATGGGTTCTTGAGAGTACTGGGCATGGGTTCTTGAGACTACTGGGCATGGGTTCTTGAGACTACTGGGCATGGGTTCTTGAGAGTACTGGGCATGGGTTCTTGAGACTACTGGGCATGGGTTCTCGAGACTACTGGGCATGGATTCTTGAGAGTACTGGACTTGTATTCTTGAGACTACTGGGCATGAGTTCTTGAGACTACTGGGCATGGGTTTTTGAGACTACTGGGCATGGGTTCTTGAGACTACTTGGCATAGGTTCTTGAGGCTACTGAGCATGGGTTCTTGAGAGTACTGGACTTGTATTCTTGAGACTACTGGGCATGGGTTCTTGAGACTACTACTGGGCATGGGTTTTTGAGACTACTGGGCATGGGTTCTTGAGACTACTGGGCATGGGTTTTTGAGACTACTGGGCATGGGTTCTTGAGAGTACTGGGCATGAGTTCTTGAGACTACTGGGCATGGGTTTTTGAGACTACTGGGCAGATGGACAAGATGCAGATGTTCGTGTGCCAGTGACATGGCTGGTTTGTGTATGAAGCATGTATGTATGTTACATAACAGTTTAATATGAATATTTCATACCGTCACTATGGGACAAGAGGGAGAAACAACCCATCTCACACTGGTCATGATACAAGTGATTTTGAGAGGTCCCCACCATTTCTGAATCTCAATTCAATAATACGCTTACTTATGATATATTATGTGAGGAATGCAGGTTAATTGGTTTTAATACAAATTTAAAAGGGCTTTTTGTAAATAAATGTTTTTATTCTTTTGATTTTGTTGAGACTTACTTGTAAATAATATAAACTGAAACATTATCTAATACGTAAAAGATTCAAAACTGTGAACCAGCTAGTTCTAGTGAATTTGCTAAGTCCAGTTTATTGTATTAAATTAATATTTTAATGTGTTCTACAGTAAATTTACATGGAACTAATAAAGAAATTGATTGATTTCATCAAATATTATTAAAGAGGAATTAAAAACAATTCAAGAGGTAACCTGAGCTTGAATACGATTCAAATTTTAGTTGCTACATATTTTTTTAAGTAGGACTAGACTACTTATCTGGCAGCAGGAGTGCTAAGCCTTGTCACTGCTATATAAAAACAATACGCTTTACGCCACTGACTTAATAGAACAACTTTACTACATTTGAAGCCTGAAACTAGAGCTGTGCAGTAAATGTTTTGTAGATTTTTCTCCTAAAATTCTTTTACAAAAACACAAGTTTTTGGATACCGTTATTGGTCAATAGACAGTAAGTAAAAACATTTTATTTTCCCTCAAAATTTTGGTCAGATTGCAAAAGGGTAGGATAATAAATTGTGTTTTTAACTATTACAAAATTACTCAGAACTATATTTTCTTAAGATATATAATATTGACTATTTTTAGAGTAATTGTGTATGTTTAAAATATTTACAACAGACAACCAGCATGTTTATAACTCAAAAATTTTTATTCTATCTCATCTGAAAAACAAACTCCCATGGCATATAATAGGCTTGCTCAACTTAACCCTCCGAGCATCCCTGATTAATATATTTTAACGATTCGGATTTTTATAAAGTGCAATCGTCAATGTTTTGGCGATAAACAATAATTTCTTAAATCCATTATATTAGTGCTATTACCGGTATAATTGCATTATAACCCATACCATTCAAAAGCCTGAGAGTTTAGTTTCGTGTTTAGTGGTCTTTAGATTTCTCTTGGTCTGCGCCAAAATTTTACATCGTTTGCAATGGCTGTTGTTCCCAGCGAAGCGTGCATAGCTATCTATTATTGAAAACATATTTACTAATTTACCTTTATAAACTTAATAACATTATATATATATTTATAACATTATATATATATATATATATATTTCAGGACTAAATTTTTTAAAACACAGTGTTTGGAGGTTTGTCCTCGAATCACGCTGAAACTGCTATACGGATTGTGCTGAAATTTGGAACAAGTATAGCTTTTGGTCTGAATTAACATTTAGAATGCTTTTTTACCACCCATAACACATTCATTTTCACCAAATAAAATCGAATTCAAATTGAAAAAATGAGTTTGTTTACATCGAATGTTATGATAAGAACGAGTGCTCCCTAGGAGAAACCGGGTGAACTAACCTTGACTGCACGGGCAGATCAAACCACTGCCGCTAGGTTGCTCTTGCTGTCTCTCCCTTTCTCGAGACGTGAGTTTCTCAATCCCACTAATATTATAAATGAGAAAGTTTGAATGTTTGGATGTTTGTATGTTTAGATGTTTGGAGGTTTGTCCTCGAATCACGCTGAAACTGCTATACGGATTGTGCTGAAATTTGGAACAAGTATAGCTTTTGGTCTGAATTAACACTTAGAGTGCTTTTTTACAACCCATAACGCAGTCATTTCACCAAATAAAGTCGAATTCAAATTGAAAAATTAGTTTGTTTACATTCGAATGTTATGATAAGAACAAAACGTAATAACATTTCATAATTCAAATTAAACTGGCACTAAACAGCTGTTGACAGCTATAATTCGACAAACTTTCTGAAACATCTGTTTACATTTAAATTTTATCAATAATAAGTAAACAGTGCTTGATCGGTAGTGTAATGCAGATAGTAAATAAAACACTAATATATAAATTTTACTCCAGATTGCGCCAGTGACGAATTAAAATCATCTAATGCATTAAATACTGTTATAAAACTAACCTTAATGAACAAAGTTATGAATGTTTTCACATAAGTTACTTTAAACTGGTGGGCTTCCTTGACATTATGATATTACATTTTAACAATGGCTTACGGAAAAACAGAAAAATGTTTTCAGGTACTAACATACCTTAACGATTTATTCTTTTCCTGGCTACAGTCCAAAAAACAAGTGTAACGCAAAACTTTAATAATGATTATTTTGGAATGTTGCATAACCTTAATAAGGATTTCCCCCTTATACTGGAAGTACATAAGAAGTAGGTAGGACTTCCCCCTAGGTCGTAATAGGCTTTTCAGTCCTAGCAAACTCAACTATGCCAACATGATTTTGACCAAAATAGATTTCCGAGAACTATATAATCAAACTTATATAGTATTTTTAATCGAGGCAATATGGCAATCGAACCTGTGACATAGTAGGTAAATGAATTTAAACGGTCTTAAGTAGGCACTTTTTAACCGAAGTAGGCATCTCGGTCCTATGTAAGTATATATATTTTTTCTTCGTCAGAACAACAAGGCAAACTCTACTATGGTACTGGAAATATATGACAAGGACTGGAAATATACGCTTTTTGACCAAAGTAAGTTTCCGAGACCTGTGTGATCCGAGATTTGTGTTTTCTTGATCGGGATTACAAGGCAGATTCGGCTGTGACGTTATGTATATAATTAATTAGAACCAGAAATGCTCCTACACGTGCCAAACATGATACAATAAATAAGTTAAACTCTGATACTATTTACCATGAACTTAATAATATCTACCTGATGTATGCCTACTTACGTTTTAAAATGTTTGTAGGACTCCCATCATATTACATCAAATTGCTTTTTATAAGGACTTCGGTTCTAAAAAATTGCGTGCGAAGCCACAGGTAACAGCTAGTTCTTTTAATATTTTTGTCACAATATTTATCTGTCTGAAGTAATATTTATTTTTCAATAATTACACAGTAATCCCAAATCGAGTATACAATTCTGTTTATCAAATGCAGTCCATTTGCTTAATCACATCTCCGTGCTTCTTGTTGATAGTAAACAGCTATATTATGATTTCATCAGCATGTATTTCTACTCTTCATTCTTAAATTATTAAGATACTGATACTGATTAAGAAATTCAACCTGTTATATATATTTTTCTTCCTCCAGGATATAAGCCTAGAGAAGATTGCATACCACTAGCTCAGTGATCAAACTAAATTAGTTCTGCTTACAAAATCTCTACTAGAGTAGCCTGCACAAAAATAGTCCAATGGTGGCTGGTGCTTCTAAATCCCCTCTCTACACACTACGTCCGTTTTTCATGAATGCTGTTACCGTGAACAAATAAACCTACATATGATTTCATTCATCTGTTTACAGACAATGCCATGTAAATCAATCGAACAGCATATGACCACTGCCACGTTATAACGGAGCTGGTGGTTGGCAGCGATATGACAACGTCGCCTCGAATGTCATTGAACTATTTTGGTGCAGACTGCTGTAGCGTTACCTTACCTCCGTACTTGTCTCCGGAACCTGTGATGGCATTGAGGGACAAGTTGGTCTGTATGTAGCCAGGACTGACCACAGTAATGTTGACGTTATGGTGCGCCACTTCTGCTCTCAGTGTGTCACAGAACGCTTGCATGGCATGTTTCGACGCAGCATATGCTGACCTGTCAGAACATGTTGCCAGTTGTAACAGTTATTAATATCAGAACTGAAGTTCACCACATGTGAGCGATTAATTATTTACAGATCCTGAGTTTTAAACACAGTTGTTTCCAAATAATTTTAGTTTATAAAGCTAACAATTCCAATCTGGTACATTTTAAATAGCAACAGCCTTACATACAGATTTATACATCAAATAACTTGCACTAACACTAGTGTATTATCCAAGCTTATACTACCAAGTAGATGTCATCACTGATTTTAACAAATTATGCACAAGTGCCTAACAATTAGCTCATAACAAAATACAAGTCTGCTTTGTGTTAATAAAATTAGAGTTTGTCAAAACATTTTTTGCAAAAATTTATAATCTGAAAATATTGATATTCAACACTTCTATGCTTTCTCAGTTTGAGTTAATAAATGCATATGACTAACAATCAGTTTAGTATAAGAATACAAATCACATTATTAATAGTGGCACAAATAAGATTAGAATAGAAGATGGAAGGAGGCAAAACTAAAATATCGAACATGGTGTACGGATATACCCGTATTTTTGTTCAAAGTTTGTTACTCACAATCAAAGATTTTATAAATAATATAATTTCTCAAATTTTGTAACATATAACGATGGTGAATGTATGAAATTCTAATATTTGCATAATTGAAATTTCTATAAACATTGTTATAGTTTAACTTTATTTATTTTCTAAAATGTTTCTAAGGTAAGTTTAATAGTGTGTAATCACCAGACTCTAAAAAAAATATTAATCATGATTTTAAGCGAAACTAAAGAGGGAAAACCAGATGTTTTTTTTTTCTGGAACACATATTCAGAATGTAAATTAGGTTTCAGGATGGCTTAATATTACTTTAACAATTACAAATAGATTTACGAAACATTACATGGGGCAGGCAGCCAGCAAGGAGTCTGAGGAAAGTTTTAGTGGGAACAGAAGTTGAGTTGCATTTCAAATTAAATATCTTTCCTAGCACAACACAACGCCACAAATCTGATCTGAAAAGGTTAACCCTAACTAAAATAGTGACTGAGTGAAGTTTCAAAACCTTGTTATTAACCTTTCTATTATCCTGCCTAACATAGTTTAATCTAAATATACTACATTACCTGTAAGGAATAGCTATTTTGCCTTGAACACTGCTCACGGCTACAATGTGGCCAGACTTGCGAAGAACCATTGATGGCAAAAGTGCTGAAATCAAGTACACAGCTACAATAATGAGAACACCTCAAATGAAACTGAGTATTTACACAGATTTATGATGACAAAAATAGGATCCTTTGTAGAATTATCTTCCATACATATTTCAAATGCAGTGTAATAGTTTGTAGTATTCATAGTTTAATAGTTGAAAGCATAGCTATAGATGTATTGTGTGGTCAAGAGGATAGCAGAGAAGGATAAGGCGATGAAAGATCCTAACCATTTTTACCATCAACATTATGAATAATGCGGCTGCTTTCAGTCTTTAAACCAAATTGTAGCATATGATCTAAAATTGCTAAGATAAGACACCCATGATTGCTTGGTCGAGAGACAAAAAACTTCCACCATCTGGTTCTTTTTCTTGTTCACTTTCCCTTTCAAATCATATCACTCTCGAGAGAAGTCACAACTTTTTTTTCCTTATGATATTCAAGAGGATGTGACCCTTTCACCTCCTCTTCTTCACTGAGACAATCCCAGTCTAGGTCAATGATTGCTCCACTGGGGTAGAACAGTGAATCAGCCATAATCCCAAGGTCAATGACATCATAATTCAATATAATAGCTTTGACACTGAACTTTGATCATAAAATTTACAATTAATAGAATTAAACTATATTTATAAAAGACAGTTTTTGAATTTCATGTCCTTAATCTAAAATACTTTTATATCATAAACTTCCTCACCTTTGATAAGGGCCACTTGAGATATGTAGTTCACAAGCATTACCTCCTGATCGACTTGGATTTTGGTGGTGAGCACTTCACCTCGGTACGAAATACCTGCGTTGTTCACCAAAATGTCCACTTGGCCAACAATCTTCAGCACTTTTTCCACCTGGTCGGGTATCTCCTCCAGCTTTGCCAAGTCCAACACCATCACGATTGGTGTGTGAGTGACTACATCCTGCAAGACACGTACAGGTCATTTTCAAATTGAGAACTAATATCACTCCCAAGCTAACATTTTATTTCAGTAAGAAACAAAGATAAACTAGGCTAAAAATGAACAAAGCTATATTAATTTTTTAAGAAAAGAAGCTTATAAATTGCACCTAGTCCTATAAGGATCTTTGCGTTGCTTCTGGAATGACAGGATATTCTGGATGAGAAAGGTTGGAGGTAGGTAGCCAACTATTGAGATCCATGAGGAAGAATTTAGGGCACTAATCTCGTCATTTCCCCTCGAAAGAAGGGGTAGCCAGCTATGAATCAGCCAAAGCAGGCAGGGGATGGCACACCCTTATGTTGAGTCTAGCAAGAACCTCTTAAACGTAGGGAATGAACCCCACCAACTCCAATAATCATCTCCCGCAGTAGACTAGACCTATCGAACTACCCTTTCACCCCAGAATTTCAACAATTTGCATTTGAGGTTAGAGATATGCTGCTTCTGAAAATCCATAAGGTTGCCCAGATTTAAGTGACACATCAGTCTTTGCTATGCCAAGAGGTAGGTTTAACTGGAAGGTATAAATCAGCAGTGATCCCTGCGGGGTAAGCTATATTGATTAGTCACAGGAACCAAATAAAATCATAATTAGATTCTATTAAATAATTCCAATAAGTCTCATTTTGTCCCCTTGCTGACTGTTCATAGCAGCTAACATAGAATTGTGAATACTAAATACTCAGAACATCTGCATCCCTTCTTTCTAGTTTCTAGTTATTTTGAAGAAAAATACTACGTATTCCTCCAATACTGATCTTTTTAAATCTAATGCAAAAGAAATTAAGCATTCTTTTTAGTAAGAGATATTTTGTTGTACTTTCATGACTCCAGAATGCTTTGTAATCATCAAATTCCTGCTAAACATCACTAATTCATTTCCAGGATCAGTTGGTTGTTACAGTAATATTTATTCATGAAATATTTGACAATGTGCTTCTAGAATTTAATTGAGGAAAGCATTTCTTTGTGTAGATTAATTAGAGTTCCCTTCCTGACGGCAAATAAAGAATGTTTTTGCGAACTATTTATTCAGCTGTTGCATTTTGTTATACAGTTACAGTACAGAGACCTAACCTCAAAACACCATTGTGTACTATTGCAGCATCTTCCAATGAAGCGGAAAAGAACTAAAGAAATGTCTTTTCCTGGACTGTCACCTCACAAACATCGGCGAGGAGACATTCTTTTCACGGATACCTGTAAAGGGACCAACAGACGTTGATGAAGAGACGATTTGCTGTCATCGTGGGGACTTAAAATAACTTCAAGATTATTTTAATGGGAAAATTTATTTTTAGAAAATATTTTTATGATCACCTACATTAATTATATGGATTAATGGTTGATGCAAAATAATAAATCTGTTAAAAACATATATTTTCCATTAAGGGTTCATAACAAACTTATTCTCTGTTGTTTAGACGTGAACTTTTGTTTTACCTTTTGCACTGACTTCTTCCACCAAATTAAAGAATTAACTGAACTTTTAAATACCTTTATGCTTTCAGAATCAATAAACCTTAAATAAATTTTAATTCCTTTTTCTATAAATAGATATGTTTGGTTATTTTCAGTTTATAATGGGTAAAACAAAAAATACTGCTAAGGCGCAAAAATATAGAAGGGAAAGAAAACTTACTAATGCTCGAAATAGAAAATACAAGGAAAATATGTCAGCGAAAAAGTTAGAAAAAAAAACTTTAAAGAGACAGAGAAAGATACTACCGATTAAAACAAGATAAAAGTTAGTTACTGAAATGAGTGAAATAGAAAAGAGTGTAGAAAAGTTCGGAAAAAAAGGAAGGCAGTTTTAAGAAAAAAGAAGAAGGAAGAAAATGTTGTTTTAAGTAATACACCTCCCACTGAAGAAAACCTGAAATGAAACAAAAGGGACTCTTGTCAAAGACGAAACATGGGTTTATGGATATGACTTTGAAACTAAGGCTCAATCATCTCAGTTGACAATCTCAATAAAATCTTGGCATTCTGGATTGCCAAAGCCAAAAAAGCCTTGGCAGAGCTGAAAGAGCTAAAGGCTATCCCAAAAATCGAGTTAGAGAAGTTTTTTGAGGATTGGAAGGAAGCACTGGCACAAGTGCACATCTAATGGGGACTATTTTGAAGGTGACAACATTAATGTAGACGAATAAACAAATTTAAAAAAAATAAATGAAAATCTCCATTACTTTTTTAACATACCTTGTACTTTGAAAATACAAATTTGGATAAAGGAAGATTCCCTTATATATGAAGCAGTATACGTATAAAATCCTTACTCTGAATGATTTATAGTACCTATTCATAGTATGTATTCAATGGAAGCAGACATATACCGAGGCAGGTGAACTAGCAGCAACAACAACGATCACGCATATGAAATGGTTTATTGACAACGGATCATCAATTCATCAGTGTTGTAAACAGCTGTTCATACTTAACTGAATGCGTTATATTCGGTACCCGTAGAAACTGCGTATTCTTCTCAACAACTTATACTAAATAACAGCTGCAATAAAATAAAGTAATAGCTGACAGCCTGTCTTGTTTATTTACTTCTCATCACATTATTGTTTGTTGAGATTTATTAATATTGATATCAAGTCAAGTGAGATTTATAAATGTTAAGAAGATTTAATGTTTAGTGATGTGAAAGAAAGTTATACAGAAGCTGAAGATATGCCGCTACCAGGTAATACTTTAGATGATTCATCAGGAATTGAAAATGACTATGTTCCTGACAGCGGTGAAGCTGAAACTTCTGACGTTGAAAATAAGGTGACCTCATTGAAATGACAATGTCCCTCTTGTAACTTCGTAAGTTAGATATGCATATTTCATGAATTATAGTAAATCCACCTGAGCGCTTGGTAGATGAAGGCGTAAAGTTCAAAGTAAATAGCTCTTCTGAATGAAGACTTTTTCGGCTAAGTAATTCGGTTTAGTTATTTTTACGTAACTTTTACTATGATGTACATATTGTCCTGAAATTTTAAAAAAATAACTGCAAAGATGAGTTGATTCAGAATTTTTCCACATCAAACCTACCTTATCCATGCGTGACGCTAGTAGCTCTCTCTTGACCCGCTCTAGCTGTGTCTCTCTGCGTGCTGCTAGTATCACGCGACAGCCGGCCTGGTAGAACACGTGTGCTAGGGACTCTCCCAAACCTGAGCTGGCTCCCGTGATCAACACCACCTGCACACAAGTCCTCTTATTACACATATACTCATGAAAAATATCACCTCCAAAATAACAATATTTTAATGGTACTATGGTATTATCCGGAGGCCACTAATTTTTGGAGAGTTCTTACTTTTAAAATTACACATCATTTTGATGATCAGTTTTTTATTTGTATTTATTTCAACGGTTTACCATTTTACAGAAAATTATAACAAAGAAATTATATTACAATAACAAACTAAACTAGAAATTATAGCAATGGAGGTTCCATGTGGGTGTTTTTTTTTTTTTTTTTTTTTTTTTTTTTTTTTTTTTTTTTTTTTTTTTTTTTTTCACTTATGAGAACAACCACCTTGAACTCAGTTACAACCACCTTGAAAGCAACAACATAAACTCAACTATTGAACCATAAATAAATTAAGAGCGGAAGTGAATTTAATCGGTTGTATCTGACTGTTAATTCAGTTACCTTTCAGTCGTGCATATGCTACATATTTTCTTTATCGGGACAAAAAAAGCAAACTATCGGTATGGCACTTGAAAAATGTATATAAAAAGTAAACTAAAAGAGCCGAAAGACGTTTTTTGATCGAAGTTGTATTTTGTTTGTATATATTTACTTGATCGGGGCACAAGTCAATCTCAACTACGGCACTTGACATCTTCATGCTGAAAAAGTCTACTTCTGTAGAGATTACGTATCCAATACTCTGTATCCTGAGCATCACAATGTTCTGGCTGAAGAGAGTCAACTGCCGCAGTCTCACGAAAATCCCCTGGGACCTGGTTCTAGTAGGCATTCTCTCTAGCAGTTGTGGACAGTCAATGAGGAAGTTTAAGATCTTGTGGAAAAACATGGCATCTTAAATACTTCTTTGAGCATCCAGCGACACCAAGGTCATTTCTACTGCCGTCACTTTGACCGAAACATCCCTGTTTTTGTTTTCTGCCTCCCAAAATGAAGCAATGTTGGTGAGAAGGAAGGCACCCTGTCCCTATCTCCTATTAGACTATATATAGTGTAAGTTTATTTAGATTAGGTTATCATATAACTGAACCAAAGTTAAAAATAACCTTGATGAGTGCTCAGGTGACCTGAACTTGAATTTGGATACTATCTAAACCTTTTATCACTAGAATGCAGGATGGTACCAAAGCCGCACTGATGGCCAAGAGCATTCCCGATCAGTACTTTCCCGACCTCAGATTACGGCCCTGAACGACCATCTTTTTCAATGTCAGATCACGTTGAACGATCTGGCACGTGATCTGAGGTTGAGAGAGTACCACTCACAAATGCCTGGAGGTTGCTCTTAAAAATTTAGCAGCATCTTTCTTTTTTTTTGTGAAGTTGTGCTGTCATTAGTACAATTCAATATTTATATTAAATATACAATATCGATCTAAGTCTTTCAAAAGTTTCATCAATCCATCTCAACAACAGAATGCAATTAGTTAAAAATGTTCCTAACTGCTGACATACAGTATTCACTTCTGAACCTATACTGGTACAGCAAAAACTGTGTCACATCGGGATATCCAGGAGGGACACATCACTAACTGTGAATGTCGAGATTTTGGGTTGTAAGGGTAGATTATTAGGTCTTTTCTACTGCATAGAATGACTGATGGAATGTGAGGAGCTCCCTTAATGTTAAAGGCTGTTGCTTGCCAAAATAGAGGAAGCACCTTCCCTTACCCGCTCTAACAGAATAGGCTGGAACAGAGCTAGCCTCCTATTCTTCCAAGTTTAAATGACTGAGATATAAAATCTGCAGTCCCTCCACAGCCCCTACCACCAACCTTACTTGTCCTGGAAATCCTACACTCCAGAAGCAAGCAGAAATGTCCTTTTAGGACAAATTTCAATGGGTAATTTCCTCAGCTACTTGTCATAAATTAAAAAAAAAAACAAAGATGTTCACATGGAAAACACCATAAAGACCGGGATACAAACACATGACTTGGCCGTCACACAGGGAAAGAATTGCAGCACAGTTTTCAACCTGCAAGTCCACACCAATACCAGACCATCGTAGTCGCACCGTCACCGATACGTGAAGTTTGAATTTTGTTGGGCACGGTGCGGTCTAAGAGCGGCATCAGTCATGGATAATAGATAGATTTATTAAAGAAGTGTGGAAGAGGTTTTTTTTACAGTAAACTAATGATTTCTTACTGCGATAAAATTACTACAAAACACATTAGGTGGCATATAAAATTTTGTATTAATAAAAAATTATAAAATTTATTGTATACTTAGTGATTTTAGAGCAACTGAATTAAAATAATGTACAGTATATTTTTTTAATTTAAAAATAACAAGAATTTATTTATTTTGTGCAAAACTATATTTATTTTGGATGTATTGAAATTACTTGTCAAAAATCTTTTCTGTATTTTGTAGGCTTAGGTTTAAAATGTTTCTATGACCTTTCATATTTATTTTATTCTGCGAACTAAAGTACAGTCTTAAAATTAAAATATTTTATTTACAGTCATAAGGTTTGAGAATATGAAAAAAATTATACTCTAGTATATACGAGGGTCATCCATAAAGTAACCGCCGCTTGGGCGTGGCACGATACGTATTGGGGGTAGCGCCGCCATTCTCACATCGGTGTGTGCAGCCGTTCAGTACGCTTCTAGCTGTGCAAGGGAGAGCATCCTGCGATCGCGCGTTCTTTTGTTACAACGTAAAAACATGAGAGCCGTTATAGAAAATCCCACCAAGTGTGAAGTGCGTGGTGTAATAAGATTTCTGTGGTCAAAAAGTTACACAGCAGCTGAAATTCATCGTGAATTGAGTGCGGTGTATGGCCCAAACATTATGAGCGAAGGTGTAGTCTGTCAATGGGTTCGTTTTTTTAAAAATGGAAGAATGATCGTTCACGATGAAGACCGGAGTGGTAGGCCATCTCTCGTCAGTGATGACTTGGTGAACAAAGTGGATGAGAAAATTCGCGAGAACCGTCGCTTCACAATCTCGGAACTTTCAGATCATTTTCCTGAAATTTCTCGAAGTCTTGTGCTCATTGGATTCCAAAAGTGCACACCGATGATCACAAAATGAAAAGAATGAGTTCTGCCATAGACTTTCTTCCTCGGTGTGACGTTGGAGGAGAAACATTTTTGAACAGAATCGTTACAGGAGATGAGACTTGGGTTGCCTATGTGAATGCCGAAACAAAACAACAGTCAATGCAATGGGGTCATACCGCTTCGCCAAGCAAGCCAAAGAAAGCTCGCCAATCTTTTTCAGCGAGAAAATTGATGGCTACGTTTTTTTGCGATGCTAAGGGCATCTTGCTCGTTGAATTTACAGAGCATGGTAGACCATTACAGCTGCAGCTTACTGTAAACCTTAAAACGGCTACGACGAGCGATTCAAAACAAGCGTCGTGGTCTTCTGACATCTGGTGTTGTGTTTGTCCATGACAACGCCCGCCCTCATACAGCTCAAAGAACAACAGAACTTTTGGAAAAGTTCAAATGGGAAGTTTTTGACCACCCCCCCCCCCCCTACAGCCCGGACTTGGCTACCAGTGATTTCCATCTTTTCGCCGTACATGAAGCGGTGGCTTGCATCTCAGAGGTTTGCGATTGATGAAGAGCTTCAAAATGCTGTGACAGGTTGGCTACGTTCTCAGGCAGTAGATTTTTTTAAAGACGGAATTTCAAAAACTGTTAAAAGATATGATAAGTACTTGAATTTGTATGGTGAATATGTAGGAAAGTAGAGAAAAGCTGTAGTTTTAACATTTATATAATAAACTTTTTGTATCTCAACTGGTTTATTTTTTATTTCAAAATGGAGGTTACTTTGTGGATGACCCTCGTATATATAAGTATCTGTTATGTTTAAATCCAAAACAAAAAATAAGCTTTAGTACAGACAGTGAGATTTTTGCGCTTGGACAGCATACGGAAATGTGTGGCTTCACAGTAATCGAGCCGGGCCCGCATCGATATTCGGCCGATTCACGTGTCAGGCGCAGTGCGGGTATGTGTGTCCCGACCTTAATGCGTACTGCATGTTAAGACCACCCAGTACAGTGCCACAGTGAAGATGTTAACAAACAATTTAACTATATTTAAACACTTCTAAATTCATATATTGTAAGTTTTTGTTGTTCACAATGGTATTCCTCACATGTATTGCAAGCAGATGTTAAATTAAATCAAATATCCACATAATAACATGCATATATAATATTTTGTGGCAGTCAGGCAAATTTCAATAGCAATTGTGTGTTACTCCCTTTTGTGCCCTTGTAACAATCGTTTCATCTCAATGCAAGTCCAGCTACAACCCAAGATCAACTAGGCCTAATTAAGAATTTAATAATAACTTAATCATGGAAAAATGAAAAGTCTACTGTAATATAAAAGAATGTAAAGTATACAGTTAACATATTTGATGTTTTATTACTAATAATCCAAAAACTTATAGTATTGTATACGTACTCAACGCACATATTTAAAACTGATCATAGGTTTAGTCATCTCAGACTCAACAATAAAACAGTCACAAATAATACCAACCTTTCCATGTAGTTTTGCCTTCATCTTCTGGTGTCGGTACAACTTGAATATTAGCCAGGGAATCGTGAATGGAACACAGAAGGAGCCCAAGAGCCACCAAAGGATTGGCCAACCTCCAAAATCTGCCATGGTTTCTGTCTAAAATAAAACGCACATTAGACATGGATTACTTCAACATGTACTATCTCAGTTACAGTGTAATAACACTTGGTAACTTAGTAGTGTTTACATATAAGACATGGCCAACTCAACAAATATTCAGTCAAGTCTGATAAATAACACTTGGTAACTTAGTAGTGTTTGCAAATGAGACAAGGAGGTTCAATCAGTAAAGTTACTTGGCATGTACATTGATTCAAAATTAAATTGGTCTCATCACATTAAAAACCTGTGCTGTAGGATCTCTAGGGTTAGTTACCTGATTTGGAAATTGAGAGACATTGTTACTATAGAATATTTAAGAACAGCATATTTTGGTTTGTTTCAGTCCCATATTTCTTATGGTCTGATTCTTTGGGGTCATGCAACATCTGTGAGAGATCTTTTGTTGATTCAAAAGAGAGTTATAAGAACTATTTGTAGAGCAGGTCCTTTTGATCATTGCCGACCACTTTTTGTTCATTTGGGGATATTAACCGTTATCAATCTTTATATTTTTCAGGTATTAGTATACACAAAATCTAACCTACACTTATTCCTCACCAGGCAAGACATACATGTACATAATACAAGAAATAAGTTTAAGCTCAATATTCCTCAGCATAGATTAACTAAAATTGGTTCATCTCATAAGATAAATTGTGTAAACTTTTTTAACAAATTAGATGAGTCTGCGCAAGCAGTATCTCTTACTGTGTTATAAAAGTAAGCTAATGAATTGGCTGTTGAGTAATCCATTCTATACATTAGCTGAATTTCTCAACTGTGAAGTAGATTTAATGTTCTGTTGATTCTACATTGACTTGTCTTATGCAGAGCTCTTATATGATTATTGCATAATTGTACTTTCATATTTCATATTTTATAATTTTAAATTATGACGATGTATTTTATTACTGTGCTTTTATATTTTAGTATTTTAATTTATGACAATGCCTATTTCATGTATGCAAATGTGATCAATGGCAATAAATAATTTGATTTGATTTGATTTGATTTGAAGGCTCAACATGTATTCAGTCAAGTCTGATAAATAACACTTGGTAACGTAGTAGTGTTTGCATATTACATACTCACCAACTCAACATGCATTCAGGTAAGTCTAATAGTACTTAGTAGTGTTTTACAATAATTTGGTAGGTACCAGACAACACTAGAGACAATTTTTTAATTTAAGGATATTATCTTTTGAAAGAATACCAAACAAATAAATGTCATTTGCAGTCGACAACATCAAGAATGTTTAAAAATTGCCAAAAGTGATTCTGTATTTAAAAAGATTTTATCTCATTTGAAATTGTTACATCAGTTTCCCTGATAATATTAAAACTTTGGTATGTACTGAGCCAACAACCATAAACAACAAAATATAACTCATCAGATAGTTTTGGAAAAACATTTATAGCAACCCTTTAGGTATTCAGAACAGAAAAAGTCTATGGTACAAGAAACATCCAACAACTTTGGACATCCTACACTACACACCAATGTTTGCAAAAGAACCAATTAGACTCTGTTCTCATTTTGCTAAATTTTATGATAAACTAATGACTTTGATCTCATTTTGTTCCTTATTAATAGGAGATCAATGACATGTAATGGAATTCAAGAAATGTTGAGCTGTTAAAATTGTATACCTTTAAAAGTTAGATACTTTTCCAATTTGTTTAGTAAATTAAGAGCTCAATATATGACTGAAAAAATATTTACTCAACAACCCTCTGTATTATAGTGTAATATATTTAATTGGGAAATACCTGTTAAAATTTGGTAAAATAATACAATTAAACAATTTACAGATTTATATATTTATTAGTAAACAAAGTACAAAACTGACTTTTACCAGAAAAACGCATTTGTCGTTAGATAAAACATTTTAGTGTATACTGTTATGTTGTTTGAATATTAGATGAATGTCTATTTGCAATGCTACTTGCTATAGTACATTTGACATAAAATGCATAAATCAGTACTAATGTTATTGATGTTAGTCAATAAATTGTTGTATACTGCATGAAAATGTTGAGAGCCTAAATAAAGGCTCTTGGCGCTTAACGTTTGAACTTGTCCAAGCTTATACTTAGATTTATGGCTTTTCACCACCAACCTAGCTTGAGCCTAAATAAAAGCTCTTGGTGTTTTATGACTTAACAGGTTGAGCCAATATATTGGCGCTTAAAAGGTTAAAATACAATCCATTTAAAGTTACCGTAATTACCATAAACAATATTTGTTCTAAAAGCGATTGTTATCTAAATAGAAATAATGACATACAACTTTAACCAAATGAATAGCTTTAACAAGGTGATAAACAGTTTTTTCTTGCTTCAAGACGTTAGACTGATGCCGAAAACCAACATCATAACACAATGTGATTAAAGAAGAATTATGACTGTCTGGAGAGGTCTCTGTCATCTACTTTTGTTGTGGCCTCAGGCCATGTTTGACAATCTGGTATGGGAAAGGACTCATCAGAAATGCCCCTAGCCAATGGTGCGAACTTCGGTGGCCATCCCACACCTGTGGTGGAAAAAGATTCACGCTGAACACGAGAGATGGAGGAGGCTGTATCTGGGCCTGAGAATAAGCAGAATGGTCCTACAGTCGTCTTCCCCCCGGGTAGCTTCTGACCTTCTCACCTTAAGTAGATCGGTGTCTACTAGGGTTATGGGTCTAATTATGGGATAGTCACCTCCAGAAGCATCTTTACAAAGT
Organism: Homalodisca vitripennis; assembly: GCF_021130785.1. Taxonomy (NCBI): domain Eukaryota; kingdom Metazoa; phylum Arthropoda; class Insecta; order Hemiptera; family Cicadellidae; genus Homalodisca; species Homalodisca vitripennis. Next base: position 105,276,502 of record NC_060214.1, read on the forward strand.
CAGCATTCTCCGGGATGATCCGCTCTTTAGAATGTGTGATGAACAGGAGAGACTGATGAGCACCTGCTCTTTGACTGTCCTGCAATAGCAAGGGAGTGCTACACCATCTTTGGTAATCCCGACAAAGGTGATGAATTTCTCCAGGAGGATCTGATCAGTTCTTTTCGACAGAAGAAGATATTTTTAGCCATCAAGAATTCGTAATCAGCCTATTGAAATATTTATGCTATACTTAACAGTACTATCTCAAGGAATATTTTATGTACATAACATCTGCACAGGACAAACCCAAAGTTCGTTACAGCCACTGCTTAGTTGAATTTTTAAACATTTTCCTTTTGAAAAAAATAACAAGTAATGTGAAGTGACTAAAGTATTTGCATATACCAGTCCAATTCTAATAGCTTAGCTAACAACCAATCCAGCAAACAAATATGAAAATTTGTAGTAGGGCCTATAGACTCAAAATTGTATTGTCATTAAACGTCCCTCTTGTTTGTGCACGAGTACATGCCCTGTGGCAATTTGCTCACATATTTTATAAATGGCTAATAAAAACAATTAAAATTAGTAAATCCTTTCAGAACAGCAATTTCTCTGTTAGCTCTTTTTCCTTAACTCATAGGGGGTTTTACTTGGAAATAGTTTTTCTGAATAAAAAAAATTATATCTATATATATATAAATGAATAATTGTGTGTATGTCCTTAATAGACTCAGAAACTATTAGACCGATTTTGATGAAATTTTTTGTGTTTTCAGTGGAATTCGAGAATGGTTTAGATTCACAATTTGGTCCAATTTAAATAGTTTATTTAATTAATTTTTTTATTATAAATTGTTCTTGATGTTGGAGTGTTTTATATTGGATCCGACAGACTTCGCTATGACACGTAATACAAAGCGAACTGATACTTAACAGCTGTTAATACTTTCAGCTGAAGTTCATCAAAGAGGCAGAAACATTTGTTTACATTTAAAATTTAGAACATTTTTATTGTAAAGTGCTTGATCAGTAGTGTAATGCAGGTTGCATAGAAGACGTCATTGCCTAATTTTAAATCATTGCCTAATTTTAAATTCAGATTGCACCAATGATCAATAAACTATCTAATGCAATGAAAATACTATTAAACGCTATTATGAAAACAACCTCATTGTAAAACCCGTGAATGTTTGCACATAAGGTAATCGAATTTGGTTACATCGAAGGTAAATGAAAAGAGTCGAAAGAAGACACTTTATGATCGAAACTGGGTTTCTTTGATACATTTTCTTGAAGGCAGACTCCTAAATAATACTGGAAATATCTTAAGACAGAAAATTAACTTTAACAGACCGAATTTGATTCTTTATAATCTAATTAGTTTACTGAGATTCATCCATATACATAAATTGTTCTGAATAACTTATCAACACCTAGCAAAAACCACGAAAGATAGAGGCAGGAATATGGTACATACCTTCATAATGCGCCCAAGAGGCTCACGAAGGAACGACTATCAATTATCTCAGCAATGTTTAGAATGTGATAGAAAAAGAATAAGTGAATATAGTGTACTGTTTTCAACGGGTAATTGCGTGCGAAGCCGCGGGCAACTGCTATTTTATGTCATAAACATTTTGTGCTGGTTAAATGTCACATTAACGGCCGTAGCGGCAAAATACGAGTTTCGTGTTATTAACTTATTGGAATCGAACTACAGAACAAAACAATATAAGGTTTGATGGGGTGGAAATGAGAAATAACAAAGTTCTAGAACATCAAAAATGGAACAACTGTTCAAGCATGGAGCAATATTTTCGTGTTCTAAATCAACATTGGGCATCATGTGACCTTTTGTGACCATGATTTAACCTCGTGATGACATCATCGGATGCGGCGCCATCTTTGGAAACGTAAATGAAAAATAATACTAAAATGAGCAGAATTTTTATCCAAATGAACAATGTTTTTCTTAAATTTTGAGCTACAAATTAATTAGTTGTTATCGAGCTGAGACGAGTGCCGAAGTCCACGCTGATGTCAACGAAAGAAAAACATCCCTCGAGATAGTACCTATCAGTAAAATATCAAATTCTAGAGGGCCTGATCAGAAATATAAATTGAATTGTAATGGAAAGGCAATTATGTACCGTGTAAAACACTTAATAAATCATGAATACCCCTAGTATGAATACGTATATAAATGGACATTAATAGAGAACACTTACCATTAGTGTGTTCCACAGAATGTACAGAAACTAAATAATCTTGTTTCGGTCGAAACATAAACTCAACATGCTCGACAAAACACTCCGATACACCAATTCACTACGATTGGTCGAACTAGTGAATGGTTGATCCATGATTGTCAAGCACTCACTCGATCCAACCTACAGTACACGTTATCTCTGAATTCTGCCCCAGAGCACTCAGATAACATATACGCTATCAGTCCCACCCGCAGATAATGTTTACAGATATCCCAGACACAGCACACAAACAGAACATTAAAACAAAACGAACTTAACTATTTATGTATATACCCTCTAAAATCATTTTATTTGTCATTTGCACCCTGTAAAACCATGTATATTTTTTGTTCAGGAGGATGAGCAGAATACGTTGATAACGTCAAATTCGTGATTTGCCACTTCGGGCCTTTAATCTTATAATTTCCAAAAACATAATAAAATAAACATACACATGTTATCAAATTGATCACACCAATCAGAAATGACAGTCCACCATCACATGCCAATTGGCAAAATCTTCACACATTAACTTAAAGATCAATCAGTACCAAACCGAAGATCACTGTGGAATGGTTTTACCAAAAATCAGGTAGCCTGATTGTAGTTGATGAGGACAATATAAATCCTCCTTCCCTCTTTCCTCCAAACATAGAATATATTAACATAAATCAATCTTCGGTATTTATTTACATTAGCGTGACTATGGAAAATGGACTTTTTTTTCATGGGTTGGGCATTTATAGCCAAGTATTATTATCACAGGTACATATGAACTGGGGGGAAAGTATATTATTGTATTATATTGATGCCTTTCGGACATTATTACGTTGGGGCCTTCACGGGCATTATTGCCTTTCGGGCATCACGTTATCTGGGATTCGACTTTTGCAAGCTCGAGTTAATTTTTTTTCTAAAAGAGCAAGCAGTGCGCAGCACTTTGCAGCGGGCAGGTATCGTTGACAGGATTAATGTATTAGTCAGACTCGTCTTTACGAATTGCTTCCACGTGAGATACCGAACATCCAACACAAAGGTGTTCCATTACCACTACTGAACTAAGAGGTTAAGAATAGACGTGGAGGAACAACGATAGTTCAAAATGGCGTCCCTTCTTTATTTGAGTAATACCAAACTGTCAAATATGGATAGTGTTGCCAGAGGTACGATAATTTCATTGATTTTATGCGCCGGTAAGATACACGATGGGTAGTTATTATCGTACCATGAAAGATTTTTGACAAATTTATACAAGCAACAAACTAAAAGTCAATTATAACATAATTTATTATACGAACATAACATACTTTTTTCATTAAATGTGTTTGGTACGATTATTTTATATGAAAGTACGATAATTTCTCGTTGTTGGTATGATAACCCTTTCAGTGCTATGGAACGATATATCGTTTCTCGTCTTATTCCCGAAAAGTGCTAAGACACGATATATCGTTGTTCCGTTTTTTTTTCTTTTGTAGCGCTGCTTAGTGTAATATTTTTATTCAAGTTATATCAAACAAAAGCTAAAGAAATTTCCTTTTTATATAAAAGTATTGTTTAATGTTATTGGCCGTATGATTCTAAATTCATACATATTGTATAAATTGAACACTACCCATGGAAGAATGGAAAGGGCTGACTACATGATGGACGTAATTGAAGATCTGTCAAACGAATATCTTGCAACAAAATGTGTCCCTGCAAACATTGTGGGTGGGGGAGACGGCCCACAGAATGGTTTTGGACTGAGGAAACTTCCTGAAAAGAAGGAAAATGTTTGCAAGTGCTGCTCTGGAACCAACCACCCAGAAGGAAAAGTGCGAAGATCCCGAACCATGTGTGTGCGTTGTGGGGCTGGGGTACATGCAGAGTGCCTTGTAAAGCATGTTTGCAAATAAAAAAATGAAAACCAACTGTACATAGCGTAAATATGTTTTAAAATATACAATAATTAGTGCTATTTAGTTTTTATAAGACAGTGCGTTTTATGCCAGACAGCAAGTAGCCACTCCTTTAGCCACCAGACTTGAAAACGTTCAGGTAATAAAATTTTATTTTTTTATAACTATTGTAAAAATAATCTAATTTATATGAAATTTTCAGGACCTATTTATCATAAAGTATACTTTTAGGAAACAATGCATTTGATATTAATATTTTTTATTTTTGGTATTTTTTACAGGCTCAAAATCAGAAAAAATATATGAGCATAAGATTTATGTATATGTACATGTATATACATGTATATAATTATTTTTAAATTTTGGCTAAATATTTTTTAGGTAGGCAGTACTATATTACACAAAACAAACCAAATTTAAAGTTATTATCTTGTATAATAACTAAAATATGATTTTTTAAGTAAAAGCATGCAAAATTGCCATTTTTACCCTAGCACTTTTGGGATAAATCGTATAAAAAATTTTAGCACTTCTAGAAAAAAATCCGAAAAAATGCCCAGCACCGAAAGGGATAATCGGTTTTTAAAATCTGGCTATACTGAGTTTGAGCAGACGCGGAGTTATAGGAAACTGTCAAAAACGGAGTTTTCAGAGGATTTAACCCTTTAAGGACCAACCGTCTGATTTATCGCCGGCGGCGTACTATGCGAAAAGGACCAGCCGTCTGATTTACCGCCGGCGGACTTTTCATATTTTTTAAGAGATATTTTAATCTTCTATATGGAATAAATATACTATTTTCTATTCCCTGTATGTTTCTTACTGTGATGTCAAATTTTAAACGTCTTTGGAATCATCAGCTTGGTGAAAAAAATATATTTTACGGCCATGTTGCATTGTAATGTTGTCAGGGTACTTTGGGATTATACCGACCACACCCAGACATGAATCGTTATTTGACATTTTGCTTCTACTGATTACTAGATTAGCGTAACAAATTTCGTCAATATAAAACAGGAATTGTCTTATCGCAAACCCCTCCCCATCCTCAGACAGAGGTCAAAGTCGAACGGTCTAGTAGATAACGTGATTGCAGAGTCTCGCCGCCCGTTCAGCTGGTGCGTCGCTTTATTGTATTTCCGTGTTTTACCCCTACAAACACAAAAACTAAACTCTTTATTGAAAAAAAACACACAAAACTTGTTGTTATGTACCGTGCAAAAAACTTAAATAATCATGTGATGCCGCGCGGCCTGCCGTAATCGGGATTCTCGAGAAAGATAAGATAACAGCGACAACAATACCGATCACAATACCTGGAAATGCTTGTTGATTGATGGAATGTTAGTTCTGTTATTCAACTACATCGTTTTATAACGTTCTAAGTTCATTGAAAAAAAGTTTAAGCGTTGGGGGCATATAACGGAATCTGACCCCATTAACAATTGACAATTGTTGTAAGTTTGTAATTTTGTAATTAAAGAGTTGTTTTTTCGTTCTATCATGTTTTTTTTCTATAAATGTATATTTTTGTGTTCTTCATACTGGTGTGGTCGGTATAGTCACAAAGTACCGAATAATATCCTTAGTAGCCTATAAGGTTTTGTATGTTAGGCTAATGCTAAAAAGTGTGTTTTAACCAGTGTTACAGAAAAATTTAATTCATTTACAAACTTTTTATTTTTTATTCCAGGGCTTTCAAATTTTTTACACTTATAGAGAATTATATGTAGAACTAATAAATACCATTTCCCACAGGTAATTTATTCTTATTTTTGGTAGTTATTGGAGATTAAACTCAATTTTTTTCTTTTTTTTATTTGATAAACAGATAAATCAAATTGTTTTTTGCTATATAATGACTTAAATTTATTTTTTCACAATGAACAATTTAATTATAAACATTTTAAGCCTAAAAACAAATCTGTACAGTAATTAGTTCTGAAGATATGATTTTTCTCTCAAACGCTTGAAAATTCGCACATTTTTAATATGCACAGTTCTTGGAGCATGGCCAGAAAAACACAAAAATTTTCTTTGCACATGTCAAATTTTGGTCTTGTCCTAAAAGGGTTAAAAAAATCGTAGCTCCTTTGATTTTCGTTGCCGATGAATTTTTTCTTCAATATTGTTTTCAGGAAAAATTGTAGTTTTCAGGAAAAAAAATGAACATACCTTTCCATGGTCACGTTAATGTAAATTGATACCCAATCTTCCAGGCATTTTGCACTGGGATGTGTACCGAAATACTAGAACTATATTCATTAATCTAAATTTATTAAAATCTAAATAGGCCTAGCCTATACTAAGGCTGTAAATTTGATCTGTATTTATTGAGGCTGTTTCCTAGAACTCAAAACCTTTTTTAATAATAAATAATAAGCCTGCCCTATCTTTTAACAATGCAATTAATTATACTTTTCATTGCATTTCTACATATAAAACATTTTATGTTAGAACCATTAAATTCAAACTAGAACTATCACAAATCAATGTCTAACGTTCTATTCTTATCACATATTACAAGTATCATAAGTAGTACTTTTGAATATCTCAACTTTCAACATAACCTACATCCTAGTTAATTAAAAATAATTACCTCAATATTCAAATACTAATCTTATTATGGATATTATTCAGCAACCCCCAAGGTTAAAATAAGTATAACAAAATGACTGTTTCTATTTCTGAAAAAAAAAAAATCTTACTCAATATTTTATTTTTCAAGACATATACTATTCAATTCAGAATCCGTAAACCATTATCACAAAACAAATTTAATCCAAATCCGAATGATTACTATACAAAACAAGGACCAATGAAAACGAAAAATCAACGACGACAGTGAGAGAACTTATATCTCTTTTAAGCCTCAGCTTTGCTAAGCTAGCTTCGATGTACACTGGTATTTATTCGCAAAGTAGGCTACACTATTTATCGTGGATATGCTTATTTGCAAAGTACAATAGTAATCGTGTGTGTGCCTGATTAGACCTCTAAGTGAGAACCAATCACTACACATAAATAATTTTAGGCAATAGGTGTAATAAGTATTTATATACCTATAAGTCTCTTTTGTGGAGATCGTTAATTCTTTTCTTTGATTCTTCAATCTTCCTTATAATCCCTATAATATTTTGATTTTTTTATTTAGTTACAAGCTGATGTACTGAACTGAGTTTTAGCCCTTTTTGCAGAGACAAGTACAAGCAGCTCAAAATTTCACAATTAACTCACTAACCTTAGAATAATGTTTTAGATTGTTAAAAATGCTAAGTACGCTTGAAAATTCTAAACAAAATTAAGAAGTATCTTTTTTTAAATAAAGGTGTGGAGAAGTATGGACATTCTTTGTTTGAAGTTTATTTTTGACAATGGAAAGATTGTTAAGGAAACAGGATGTTTCCGGACATTTGCCATCGTTCAGTGAAACCAAAATTGAGTAACACTACGTTTCAAGATCTGCAATCTGATCTTTTCTTCAGGTAAATTGTGTACATATTACGCAATGAGCCGGAATATTCGGAATACCAAAAGACTCTCTAGAAAACATATTCTGCCTCATCTGGTGTTAAAGCTCCAGCCAAAATATTTAGGCTTGTTATCAAATGCTGTTTGTAGAACTGTTTTATAAATATACCATCAAGAGTTAAAAATGTAATTAGTACATATTTTATGGCGCTGCGAATGTAAAACAATTCAAGATACAATCATAGAAGTTTTACTAGTTTCACTATAGCTGCTATAGACTACAAAGTGCATTGAGCAGAAAATATTTTAATAGCGTTAAACGATTCTACTACCAAAGTTAATTTGAAGTTTTTTTAAAGTTTGTGCTCTTAATATTTTTTGAACTCAATAGAGAAATGCAGTCTGAATCTTCTAGACTGCCAAAGGTTATATCATTTGTAACCTTTTCAAACAGTTGAATGCTATCTGAAACAAAATTATTTCCAAACAAAAACTGGCAATGCCAAAGAAGCGATCAGAGATCCCTACAACTCTTTCCTGTTGCAGCACGTTTACCTAGTAGGTAGGGGGAGGCAGTTGTAACATTAGCTACAAACCCTCAAACCAATAATGAGTCAGAAGCATATGTCATAAAAATGTTCTCACTTTCTTATTGAATGAGCTCAAGAAGTCTTTAATAGATATCCATGCAGTCAGTTGGAAAATATTGAACACAAACTTTATGGATCACAATTTTTTTTTTTACAGCAGTAGCATTTCTTATTTTAGTAGACCATGAAGATTTAACAAAGCTTGATAAAGAATGGAGTTTGTCTAAAACAATGTAACAGGACTTCCCATTATATCTAACTTGTATATCTGTACTCTAACATGTAATTAGTGCAGCAAAGAAAGGTAATCATTATTCAATGTTTGAAATCCTAACTACATTTATTAAGAAACTCCTAAAACTGTCACATTCTAGTACAGTAGTGAAAATGTTTGAATTTTTCCACCATAACCCTGATGAAAAGAAAGGAAGAAGCGAGCTGAATTGAGTTGAAAGTAAAAAGTAACAAATACAAGACATTCGAAACAGATACGTGGAATTCTAAAAAGGCCCTTAACGGAGCCAGCGTAAACTCTAGGTCGGCAGGCTTTTCTCCCTCCACCACCATTACGTCACGTTGGCTGACCTTACACGGCAGACCACTACCATGTACACCACGCTTGCTTGTGTATTCACAAATCACAACACAACAGTGCACTGGCTTTGGTAGTATATTGTTTCATTAGTGACTGAATGAGTAAACTAATGATTATTATTTGTCTAAAATAGAAACAACTTATTATCTTACAGTGGTGTACAGGTAGATAACTCAATATCGTTTGGATGCAATACGAGTATTCCATTAAATGTGCCGCGAAACTGAAAAGTGTTGTGTTTCAGGCTGCAAATCTAATTATAACGGAACAGAACTAAGGTCGATATTTAGATTTCCACTAAATAATGATTTAAGACAAATATGGATTCAATTTAAAAGGACAATTTTGAATCTAATAAAACTTATGTAGTTAGTGAAGATAATTTTCCTCATTGCGATATTGTTAGAGAAGATTGTGTAAAATCATATAGAACACCTGAAAAAAGAGTACCCCAAATTGACTTCATAAATTAAAGGATGTGAAAAGATTACACAGAAAGTAAACAGTGTTTTGTAACTTTATTAAGAATCTAGACAGACAACTTTTAAAATTAGAAGTTCGATTATATTTTAATAACATATTTTAATAAAAATCGTATAGTCTTTTTAAGTCCACACGTAGGGCCTCTTAAAGTAATTTATCAGTTTGCGTAAATATACTTTTGCAAGTTAATATTTATTTGAAGGATGTTGACTTTACATACAACGAGTTAATCTTGGTAAGTTATAAAAGTAGTTTCTCGTGTAAATCATGGACAGTATTACATGAAATATTAAAAATATCCATCCCGTTTATAAATTTGCAGCTCAGAAATCTATGGATTTCACTATGAATCGTATTTGGAAACATGGCAATCAGTATTGAAAGCCTCTCAGAGGACGGTAAATAACAACAACGCTTTTAAAACCAAAAGGCAATATTTCAAAATGATGACACTAAATCACAGTTTGACCAGTGCCGAGAAATGAGTGACGGAAATGGTCTCATAGGCATAACAGAGCCTTTAGAGGTGAAAAAACTTAAAGTGTTTTTCTTTGTTCAAATCAAAGTCTTCCAAAGTGGAAAGTTTTCTATTAAAGATTTGAGTTTTAAAAATCCGACTGTGAAGGAGGCCTAAACAAATGTGATGACTTTTATGTTTGCCAACATACATATTTTATTAGATGAAGTGACGAATTAACACGTCTGAAAACAAGGAAATGAGCTTGATTATTCATATAGCCAGTTTGTATAAAAAGATTGTAAAATCACATCTGTTCAGCTCAAGTAGTTATTATTATGATGAAGAATAGATTACTGAAGAAACACCAATTTTATTATGGATTCAGCCTTTTGCCTACTCGTAAGTCGCAGTAGACTTAGAAATAATGTGTATCTTCATGGAAATTTTAAACTTATTTAAGTATATTATAAAAGTACACTAAGAATATTTTATCAAAAAAAGTCTCAAAGAAAATTACTGTATATAAATTAATTAGAAATGCTTCAAGAATGCTAGAATATATATTTAACTACTCGTGGCAATTCCGTGTAATATATTATCTAATTTGATTTTCGTAAAAAGGCGTCTGTCTATATTTCGCAACATACTGCTAAACAGTTATTCAAAGAATATTAAAAATATATTATGTAATTAAAACAAAAATTAAGAGAAAAGCTATAAACGTGTCAGAAAAATAATACTTAAAAACATGTAATAAACAAACTCTGTTTGCGGCACAATTTTTCATTATTAGTTAGTTCCTTAATCGTAATTATACTTAATTGATATAATTTTGTATCATCATTAATGCAGATCAAAATTATATAGAGTGCGTATATATTTTTAGCAATAGGTATCGATCTAGGCCAGTAAGAGTGTACGAGTGCGGATCCTCGCAATGCTTTACTAATGGACACAATTCAGTTCCTCAGCCACCGTTCGTGAAGTTACAACGGAGCCTGTTGGCCCGGATTTTACGCTGGCTGTGTTCTTAAGGCCGCATCACACTACACGCCCAGCCATCAACTGGACAGATGGGTTGGAAGCGGTAAAGATCGAACGAAAATTCGTCCAGCGGATGGATGTTTTAGGAATCGCTTTTTACAGACGGCCACATGGACGTTTTCAGCTGCGCATGTGCAAAGCATCACTTTAATAGACACCACCCCGCTAGTTCCTCTCCGTGTCTTTATTAATCGCTGAACCGTGTTATCAGTGTTATTTTAACCTAAATATCAGTTTTGCTAATTCCTTATCTTTCTTGGCATATAATAGCATTTTTGTTATTGGTAACAATGTTTTGAAAAATATTTTCAATGTTTAATTTTTAGTAAATGGTGAGAAAGATATAACAAATCAAATACAAAACATTTGCATTAATTCATTTCTTGCTTTTATTCTAGAAAGCAAAATGTAAATTTTGAATTTTGATTAATGTATAAAATTGTATCTTTGACGATATGAACTAAAAAATATCTTTGGGAGTTTGCTGGTTCTTAGTTAAAAAAAGTCCTGCCTCAAGTATACAGTTAGGCCGTTTTCTGCTTGTGATTGATTTCCTGTAATTCGCGTCTTCCCTCTTTATACCACTCTCTATAAATGTCAAAACATCTTGGAAATGTTCTTTCCATAGTCTAAATTATCGTCTGAATCTCTCATCAACCTCATCTTAATCTGCTATCAAATGATTGAATTCATCAAACATTTTTCTTTTGTTATTAATGGGGTGCACACAATGTTTTCGTCTACTAACTGAATACAACAGGACTGTATTTTCGTCGTCACTACTGGAACTGGTACACTTCTCACAAAATCACTATTAAAGAACAACCTCGTTAATCGGACTAGCCGCGACCACGGCCGGTCTGACTGACAACGAAAATTTGACTGGTCTTACTGGTTAAAATGAGAATTTTGAAAAAATAAAGAAAATAATGTACATACAATACAATTGGTTTATTACGGTAAAACGCTTAAAATACAAATCACGATAAAGTATATACAGTTTAATGTTTTTGAAAGAATTTTATTAATGTCAGTTACGTCAGCTTTGAATGCTGTTTCCATGCAGTACAGTCACTTATCCTTTTCAACACGAGAAGCTCGACCGGTCTTATCTCTTTATTTTGCTTCAATAACTAGTCCAAATAAGATGCTGCTTCTGCATAGCATATAACTGCGATATTTTCAGTGTTGTCTTTTAATAAGTATCCTCTCTATTATCGTCATTGGAATCGCAACAAGACTGCATGTTGCAATCAATGCATGTAATTATTGAGTTCTACGAACAATCTACTGATAAAAAACATCCAATTGCACGCACGGAAGTCTGGCCGGATGACTAAAAAAGCTAATCTAAATATTCCCTTAATTGATCCGGATTACACGGAGATCCGACATAAAGAAGCCCGTCTTAACGAGGTTGCACTGTACACCAACGAACATTAAATGCCATTATTTCAATGATTCCATGGCGGAGGTTGCAATTCAACTGAAAGACAAGATGAAAACAAATTTGCGTCCAGCGGATGGACGTTTGTGGTGTGAGGTAGTAGTATCCCGTGGACGTTCAAGACATAAAATCCGTTCAGTGGAGGGATGAAAGATTGGTGTGAGGTGGCCTTTAATAGCTAGAGCCAGTTATCATTTACCATTGTAATTGTGAGTTTTGCGTGCACGTGTTTTAAACCATAATAATATAATGTTTATATTATTATGTAAAACTGTTGAGTACAGTATTTAGAAACTTAACGTGTAGCAACAAATCAGAATATTCCCGTCGCATAAACTCCACTCACCATAGACGGGAAGTACTTACATAATATTATTTACATAATATTTTAAAATAAAAATAGTTGATTACGTACATATTCGTACTAGTATAGTGTTACACTACTCTTGATACAGTTTACTAAGTTTACATATGTTTTCCGCTATGTTAGTTTGACATGCTGACAGTCCACTTAATCTAAAACGAAATAAACCAACACAACCCAATATACATAATTAAAATATGTACATTTCAAGACATCATAATTCGAAAGGTTTTAAAAAGCATCATTTTAATTAATAAATTAACTCAAACTTACCTCAGTTAGGACATTTGTGTCGAATACTAATTAAGAGAGGGTAATAAGATTTCGGACATTTGCCATCATTATGCTTAAATCTCCGAAATCCTGTAATCCTGTCAAACCTTCCATTGTCAACAACAAACTTTATACTAATTCAGATAAAAAATAGGGAAATTTGGTAAATCTAGTAAGTCTTGTTGAGTATAAGTTGGCGACACTGTTGTTTACTGTTACCCTTGAAATTAGATTCAAGCTCAAGGCTGTTTGAGTCAGCTGTCAGAGTAAACTTTGATATTGTTTATTGTGTTGTGACGAGTTGTATAATGTGTTGGAAATAATCATTACTTTGGTGCCGGTGAAGAGTAGTATTTTTATTTTGCACGTTGCTGGAATTTTGAGAGTTAAAAACTTTATTTTGTAATAGACACATCTGTTTATAGGAATTGAAGGTAACTTTTATTTAGTAAACTGCACTGTTTCTAGGTTATGCCTGTAGAACATTTTTGTGATCGTTATAAGTTAAAAAATAGTGACCCCAGGCTCTGAGATTTAGTTCCTTTTCTTATGCCACAATCTTTTGTTAATTTTTCAGGTGTGTTCCTATTCCAAATAGGCTAGTAAATACACAATGTACATTTAACTGATTAACAGCTTCTCTCTGGGTGGTGGGATGGTGTGGCTCCAGGGGGAGTACTATGACCCTGGGTCATAAGTTGTTTATAGGCTATGTCTTTCTAGAAAATAAATTTAAAATCCTGGTATCAATTTACATTAACGTGACCATGGAAAGGTATGTTCATTTTTTTCCCGAAAACTACAATTTTTCCTGAAAACAATATTGAAGAAAAAATTTGTCGGCAACGAAAATCAAAGGAGCTACGATTTTTTTAAATCCTTTGAAAACTGCCTTGACAGTTTCATATAACTCCGCGTCTGCTCAAACTCAGTATAGCCAGATTTTAAAAACCGATTATCATACCAACAACGAGAAATTATCGTACTTTCATATAAAATAATCGTACCAAACACATTTAATGAAAAAGTATGTTATGTTCGTATAATAAATTATGTTATAATTAACTTTTGGTTTGTTACTTGTATAAATTTGTCAAAAATCTTTCATGGTACGATAATAACTACCCATCGTGTATCTTACCGGCACATAAAATCAATGAAATTATCGTATCTTTACAATAATTATCGTACCTTTGGCAACACTATCCATATTTGACAGTTTGGTATTACTCCGCACCTTCTCAAATAAAGAAGGGACGCCATTTTGAACTACTGTTGTTCCTCCGCGTCTATTCTTAACCTCCTAGTTCAGTAGTGGTAATGGCACACCTTTGTGTTGGATGTTCGTTAGCTCACGTGGAAGCAATTCGTAAAGACGAGTATGGAGTTTTACAATTTTATGTTAACCACGGGGCTTATAACCGGACTAGGCGTTGTGGTAATAGAAAGTGTGGCAACGAACTCCTTGTAAACGAATTTTGGGAATTCCATTTTCGGTGTGGAAAGTACTATACGCCTGCACCGAAACGAAAGAAAATCAAGTGTCGGTTTACTGCTAGTGCGAAAAAAGGCACTTTCTTTGAAAACGCCCGGTTACCATTGACGGACATTTTTTATGTTATTGCGTCAATATTGTGTTTAGTGTCGCTGCAACAAGATTACCTGGAAAAGAACTTTAATATTAGTTCTAAAACAGCTGTTGACTGGTATTCGTTTTGTCGTGAAATATTTGTTGACCATGTGGCCAATGATGATGTTACTTTAGGTGGAGTCTGCCACATGTGGAAATTGATGAGGCCAAATTTGGTAGACGTAAATATAACAGAGGACGACTTATTGAAGGGCAGTAGGTGTTTCGTGGTATAGACCGCACCACACACGAAACATTTTTAGTGCCGGTAGATAAAAGGGACAAGGAAACTCTGTAAAAGATCGTGAAAGAAAAAATTTTACCGGGAAGTAAAATTATTAGTGACTCTTGGCGTGCGTACGACTGCTTAGAGGACGAGGGGTTTGTACATGAGACAGTGAATCACTCAAAGTAGTTTGTGGACCCACGCACTCACGCCCACACAAATACCATCGAACGGACGTGGAGAAGTGTTAAGGATAAAATTCCGCGTTACGGCAGGATAAAAACTCATTTTGTGGGGTATTTGGGTGAATACCTTTTTAAGGCGAAATACCCAAACCTCAATGAGCCGATCCACCATTTCTGGGTTGCGGCTGCAAAACTGTACCCACCTGAACATTAAGATAAGTGTAAGTTACTGAAATGATGCTGACTAATACGTTAATCCTGTCAATGATGCCTGCCCGCTGCGCACTGCTTGCTCTTTTAGAAAAAAAATTAACTCGAGCTTGCAAAAGTCGAATTCCAGATCACGTGATGCCCTTGCTCCTTAACGCAATAATGTCCGAAAGGCATCAATATAATACAATAATATACTTTCCCCCCAGTTCATATGCACCTGTGATAATAATACTTGGCTATAGATGCCCAACCCATGAAAAAAAAGTCCATTTTCCATGGTCACGCTAATGTAAATAAATACCAAAATCTTTGGTAAACATAAAATTAATGACTGAAGTAGGAAAATACAAATTTCTCGCTATTAACCTACTCCTATCGGTCGAAAAAAATATAAGGCTTCAAGGGGTGGAAGTGACAAATTTGCAGCTACAGAACATTAAAAGTGGAACTACTTTTCAAGGCCGAAGCAATATTTTTTTGTTCTACAACTGCGCAGGTGTTACGTGATGTAACTGTGAAGTAACCCCCATATTGGTTGCTGTTGACATTAGCTATTGACTAGGCCTATGTAAGATAACACTAATTCTGAAACCAGAGGATTTTTACCCATAACGTTATTGTTTTTAGAATTTCTGAGAATAAAAGTTCATATCGGGCAGACTCAAATGTCTCCAGCCATCAATGCGAGATGTTACCATATTCTGGCAATGAAAACTATCCCTCATGGTAGTACCTATCCAGGGCCAATCACAGCTTTAGTGGGCTCTAGACAAAGCAGTTGGTTGGGCCCCTATGATGATATATATATATATATATATATATATATATATATATATATATATCTGTACTTGGGAGGTAAAGGGCACTATGTCCATTTTTTTCAAAATCGGGATATCAGCACCAAGTTTTTCTACTTGTATGTTTCTTTTTTGGGGTACAAAGCACTAAGTCCAATGTTTATTAATAAGGGAGATAGCCAGTGGGAAAAGGGCATTATGTCACTGAGTAGTTGAGAGGTAAAAAGCACCAACTAGTTATAGTGCTTTATACCTCTTATTAAAATGTAAATCCGTAGAGGAAAAAGGCACCATTTGGACATAGTGCTGTTTACTTTTAAACTTTTATAAAAGACCTGGTATTAGGTAACATGTGTTTTTGACATGGTGCCACTGAGATGTTTACTGAACATAACCTTAAATTCCATGATTTGCATTATGTTAATTAAAAAATGTATGAGATATACCTTGAGTTCTGTAAATCGAATAACATCCCTGAAGAAAATATTGGTAAAAACTGGGTGTATCGTGACGTGTTTAACAAAAGGTTCAATCTTTCCTTCAAACGACCTGAAGTTGACCCATGCGATACATGCGATTCCTACCAAGCTAAACTTAAAGGTTAATTTGAGTCAGTTAGAAAAGAGAGGCAATACAAGCCGAGTACAAGAATCACATATATGATCAAAGCGTTACGATTTGAAAGCCGCAGACTCAAAAATTGCCAAGGAGGATCCTTCTTATAAAGTTTTGACTGGTGATTTACAGAAGTGTTTACCGACACCCTTTAATTACAAGTGGGCTGAGCCTCTACAAAAGAAAACTGTGGACTCTTGACTTTACTATACATGATGCCTGTGACTCAACAGTTCACTGCTTGATGTGGGACGAAAACAAAAGGAGCAAGAGGAGGGAATGAAATTACCCAGCTATCATGAAGTGGGCTGACAATGTGATTTCAGGTTCAGCTGTTCAAGATATCACTTTATGGACTGACAACTGTTATGGTCAACACAAAAAACAAATCTATGATAAAAACCATTAATCAAAAGTTTTTGCTCAAAGGTCATACGCATATGGAGGCTGATACTGTTCACGCTCTCATAGAGAGAAAAATAAAGAAAGCTAACAGTATGAGCATATTGACACCTTGGGACTGGCAACAATTGGTGCGGCAAACTTCTTCAAAATACTCTGTATTTAACATGGAATTAGAGGATTTTAAAAACTTTGAGTCCTTGCTAAAAGGCAAAGATTCTCCGTTTGTGTCAGGAAGTATGATATTGACAAAAACACTGTTTCTCATGTCACATTTTGTACACATACAAGCCAGACAAGAAAACATGGGTCATCTCTTCTTCAAAACTTCATTTGACGGAGATTTTTCAGAAATGAGTTATGTTCGATCCCGTAGAGGACAAGAAATAACGTTCCCGGAAACTCTTCTATTAGTATCACACCAGAGACTACCAATAAATGTAGCAAAATTACATTGATCTGATAGCACTACTGCCAATACTCCCAACTCTCCCAACTGTGTGCCATGACTACTTCAAAAATCTACCGAGAAGCAACAACACCTCCATGTACCCAAAAGAAGACTCTGATAGTATTAAAAACTGTATAAAAAATTCACAGAATTAAAACTCTATGTCCTTTTTATTTCTAACAACCCGCTACTTTCTCAGAGGTTAAAAAGCACCAAGTCCAACAAGTTTTTTAATAAAATATTTTAAAATAGGTAAATGACCGTTTTTTTGTTTTAAAACAGTTCGTTTAAAATAGACAATAAGTTAAAATATCAATATAAAAAAAATCAAATTTAGTATTGAATATAAATGATAAGATATAACATTTTATATTGAAAATTTTTTTCAAACTGTTCTCCTGAAAAGTAACAGTTTTGTGACATAGTGCCCTTTGCCTCCCAGTACAGATATATATATATATATATATATATATATATAATATATATATATATATATATATATATATATATATATATAACTTACATAGGATGTTCCAAAATGAATAGTAAAATTATGTACTTACTTTCTCTTGAAAATGGTTTTTTCAAATAAAACAAACAAAAATTGCAACTTATAGTCAGCACTGGCTGAAAATGCTATTTTACTAACCAGTTATTACATTGGCTTTTGAACAGTTGTAAATTCAATGTATCTGAAATAAGGATTGTTAATGTATTTTATAACATTTTAAGTGTTTTCTTTTGTTCAAACAACAAGTATCATGAAAAGGACAAGATAAACATTTATCCAAATAAATATCGCAAATTTACAATAACCATTAATTCCTGAAGGAAACAGGATTTTTCTGGACATTTGCCATCGTTCATTGATACAAAAATTCAGTAACTCTATTATGTTTCGAGATCTGCAATCTGATCTTTTCTTCAGGTAAATAACTAACCTAACACATAATTAAAAACTAGGTTAAAATGAACAAATCATACCAGAGCATTGTGACATGTGTTAGTCAGGAATCACAACCACATGTTGAGTGTCAACTTCACTAACATGCACGTAATAAAAAATTAAACACAACACTAATTATTAAAACTGGAACTACAGATCATAGGTCTGCATTCATCGACCAACCGATGGAGTGGTTCCGGTAGTGACATGTTAGTTTGTAATTATGTTTTAGGTTAGTTATTTACCTGAAGGAGAGATCAGATTGCAGATCTCAAAATGTTCTGTTACTGAATTTTTATATCACTGAACGATGGCAAATGTCCAGAAAAATAATGTTTCCTTCACAATCCTTCCAACGTCGAAAAACAAACTTCAAACAAAACTTTAATTCCTAACTAGGTTATCTTGCAAATATAGTATCTAGTTCCACTTTAAATAAGATTCATTATTTGTTATTTTTTCATCCCTTTAAACCTTACATTGTTTTGTTGAAGAGGACGATTCTTGTTACCAGCATGTGAGGATAATCAAATTGGAAAATAATCCAAACAAATTTAACTTAACCTTCCACAAACAAATAAATTAATAGGAAAACAAACTTAATAAATAAGCAAAACTAGGTAAACATAACAGTTGCAGTAAGATAAGTGGCCACTACGACAATCAAATCAACTAACAGTTAGAAATAACTAAACTGTGAAAATTAAAAACATATGACCTATAGATATTCATAATTATTAATTTCCAGCTGTTTTTATTTTACAGATTAACAATATTGTTTAAATTTAAGTTAATTTAAACAAAGTAAAATCATTTTGTGTAGTGAGTAATGACATTGGAGGAACAATGGTGATGAATAGCGCTTTTTGCAACATTCAAATTCTTAGGTCAGGTTGTTTTTAAGATATCATGTGGACAGACAGACAAAAAGATAAAAAATTAAATTTTTCAGCTCCTCAAGTGGTAGGCTTCATTAATGCTCAGCCAATTAGTAAAATTACATAAAATAATATTGAAAATTTTTTTGGTACCTATTAAATTAGGGGATATGTTTTAATATGTAATAGAAACATTAAGTGTGATCAGAAACTGTCCATACTATAGGATTATTATACAATCATAGTCTAATAGAGCTGTCAATACTGCATTTACAGTGGATTCCAGGATCTAGGGGTTAGCTCATGTCTCATGATCCCATTTATGTTGAAATTTTGCATGTCTGCTCCTATGCCCTAAGTAAATGAACAACATACATTTAATCAGATGTAATCTGTGAAACTGCCCACAGATGCTATCCAAAGAAAGAACGAATACTAAGTGACTAATCCTAACCTAGTTTCTGAGCTAACCCCTTATAAGAACTATATTAAATTTATAATTTGAAGATAAATACAATAAATAGAAACATAGCCTAACTATATACTTAATCCTACTTAACTGGAATATCAATACAGATTTTAGATAAATAGTTTACTTTATGTTTGAATAATCATCATTTGAAACTGCAATTTTCAGGACTACAGTATATTTATTTTAAAGGCTAACAACGGAAAACTCAGTTTTATGTCAGACATTTTATCCTACGACTCATGCCTTTGAGATGATATAAAACCAGACATACTAATCGTTACAGAACATAAAATGAAAAAAGATGAAATTACCAGGCTTAATATTCTAAATTATAGCACTCACTCCTACTATGCTAGATGCAGTATGAATGGTGGAGGTGTAATTATTTTGGCAAAAAACACCATTAAAATTAAAGAAATAATGTTTCCTGCAATAAAAAATTTATTATGTGATCAAATTTTTGAGCTATGTTTGGTTGAGGTTTATTGGGGTAATTTAAAAATATTATTAGGTGGTATCTACAGGTCTCCAATCAATGTAAATGTGAATATATTCCTGGAAAATCTGAATTCGGTTTTTAGCATTCTAACCAATAGGTACAAGTATATAGTGATATGTGGAGATATTAACATCAACACCTTGACAAATAATTCTTATGTGAAAAATCTAAAACACCTATTAAAACAATACAATATGAAATACTTAATAGACTTTCCCACTAGATCAACCGGCACTACTCAGTCAGCAATAGACAATATTATAACCAATCTCAAACAATCACAGATTCAAGTTGAGTGTGTGAATGCAATGTTATCAGATCGTGATGGCCAGTTAGTTACAATATTCGATTATGTATCTAACTCAGTGCAACAACAAAATTATTCATTCAAGTATTCCAGGGAATACCTGATGAAATATGAGAGATTTTAATCTAGCATTAAGTTTAGAAACATGGACATAGCTTTATAAAGCTCCAGATCATTTAAAATATGACACCTTTATCCAAATCTTTTTATATTACTGCATCGGAGTAAACTCTGACTGCAATCCGGACGAGTGACGCCTCCAGGGAATCACTTGACAGTGACACACACCTATTTTGCGGTTGTTGGATACGGTGTTCCTCGGGAAGGGCTGCACCCCGACCCGGTACTTGCCGCCAACCGCGGATACTTATTTTCCAATTGTAAAGGTCAGAATAATTACTTAGGTAAAAAACCTTGGGTTAGCGAAGATCTAAAACTAGAAAAAAATAAACTAATTACTGAAAGTAATGCTGCCCGAAGAACAAAATCGCAAAGAGACATTGACAACGTAAAACTTAAATATAATACTTTTAAAAATAAAATTATTCAAGAAAAACAAAATTACTATGCTAACAAAATTAAAAGATCTAAAAATTGTCAAAGAGACACTTGGAAAATCATTAACTATGAAACAGGTATTACTAAACCAAATACAAAAAATATATACATCAGGCACAATAATAAAATAGTATCAGATCCTGGTAAAGTTAGTGACATTTTTAATAATTACTATGTAACTTCAATTGAGGATAAAGCAAAATTTAACACATCTCAAAAAAATCTGAGTTTTAATGCTTTTAATAATTTTTCAGATATTAATTTTCAATGCAAACTAATTGATAGAGATGATATTGTTAGAATCATCAGAAGTCTAAAAAGTAGTTATAGCACTGGATATGATGACATACCAGTGCCAATATTAAAATATGCAATGGAATTTCTAACTGACCCACTGCTTCATATAGTTAATTCATCTTTCCTCTCTGGGCAATTCCCTGAAAAACTAAAAATTACAAAAATAAAACCTCTATTTAAAAAAGGCGATCAGTTTGATGCAGCAAATTATCGGCCACTTGCATTACTCCCAGTTATATCCAAAATATATGAACGTGCAATGTCTAACCAGCTGGTTGACTATTTAGAAAGAAACAAATTACTTGATAGCATACAACATGGGTTTAGAAAAAGTAAATCTGTAGTTACAGCTGCCACTGATTTCATTGAGTCAGTGATTGATTCTGTGGATAGAGGGGAAAAGGTAATAGGAGTATTTATGGATCTCCATAAAGCATTTGACAGTGTTAGTCATGCTAAGTTACTAACTAAGTTATCGCAGTTTGGTATCCATGGGAAGGAGTACAACTGGCTAAAATCATATATTCAAAACAGACAGCAGTTTGTGGAAATACATAATCTGAATAACAAGAACAATTTAACTAGTAAATATAATTCTATTTTAAAACAAACTTCTTATGGTGTTCCTCAAGGATCCATTTTGGGGCCACTTCTATTCCTCTGCTACCTAAAAGGAATTCCAGAGCTAGATAAATTATGCTTATACGCTGATGATGCCACTCTAAGAATTACTGCTTCATCTAAAGAGGAAATAGAGGAGTTTGCTTTTCTCAGCGTATCAAAAGTAAATTAGTTTTTCAAAGAAAACAACTTAATTTTAAATCCAACAAAAACAAGCTATATGGAATTTTGTACCAACCAATGCAGAAATAAAATTAATCCTCATATAGAAATAGATGAAGTGGCTATAGTTAAAGAAGAAGAAGTAAAGTTTTTGGGTTTAACGTTAGACAGTTCGCTGACATGGAATAAACATTCAGAAAAAATAGTTTCAAAAATTAACTCTGGTTTATATGCTCTTCGCAGAATGTCAAAATTATGCTCACAAGAAATTCTAAAAATTATTTATTTTTCACATATCCATTCACATATTATATTTGGTATCTCATTATATGGATCCACATCAATAAAAAATTTAAATTCAATTTTAGTGGTACAAAAAAAAGCAATTCGTGTCATTTTAAAACTTAAATGGAATGAAAGTGTGAAGGATCACTTTCCTCAACTGGGTATCATGACGGTTTACAGTGCATATATATATGAAACTATAATGTCAGTGATGAACCGTACTCATAGCTTAGGCAAGAGTGGTGAGACCCATAATTATAATACAAGAAATAGAAATAATATGGCAGTAGCTCAACATAACTTACACTTTTTCTGTAAAAAACCAATATACATAGGAGCTAATTTTTTTAATTTGCTGCCAAGCAATATAAAATTAATAGAAAATAATAAATTATTTAAAAATAAACTTAAAAGCTATCTGACTGAAATGCCGTTGTACTCCTTTTCTGAATTTTATACAATTCACAATAGTTTTTACAATTATTAAAATTACATTGTATTATATTTAGTTAGATACTAATGTAAATCATATTTAGTAAACTTAACCATTTACTTTCTTAATCATGTGACGCCATTCATGTACACCATGTGTAACAATCGAATAAAGATTTTTCTGATTCTGATTCAATGTCCTTTTATTGGATAACTGAATGAAAATTTTTAATAGCTCCTCTCCCACAACTTAATATTGTGTATCAGTATAACAGCCAAACATGACAAGGGGGATGGAAATACAATATATTGTACTGTTTCCACAAAAACGAAAATTTATAAATATATATGTAGTCACAGTAACGGTTTTTAAGAATTCACATAGACCATGATTAAAAGACCCCTATTTGGAGAGGTACTATGACAACTCCCCGTTTAAAAAAAATTGTCCAATCTGGACCAAATGTTTTATAAAACTGTTGCAATTCCTATTTTTGAAAACAACAAGCATTTTTCATCCTCCCACCTCACTTTGGTAGGGGAGAGAGAGGGTCAGAAAAACAAACCCCTGTCAAACAGTGCTAAATAAAATAAAATCAATTCTTAGTAAAGGTAGCCTAGTATTTCTAAAATGCCATTGTATGAAGATCTTTAACGTTTCATATCAGACTAGCATTAATCTTTCTGAATACAACATTACTTGAGATACAAACACAGTTTACACAACAAAGTAAGTAATGACAAAATTAAGTTACGTTGTGTTTTTGTTATGAAACAGGAAATTAAAACGATTTATTATGGGGCTCCATTACAAGGAGTTTGAATCTTACCACACATAAAAAACCTGTACATTTACCAAACATTTGATGAAAACCCGACTAATTAAAATTAGGGGGGGGTCATGGTATCCCCCAAAGGGAAGTATTTTGAGCATATCAACTAGGAATTTTAATTACCTCTTCTGTGCTTACTTATTTGTATATTTTCATTTTAATTGAACTAGTATGAGATTTTCTACTCTCACATCCTTTAAAAAGGCTTCGTTTCTTTTTCTGTATCCTAGTTTTTGACTACTGGGCAAGATTTATAGTTTGTTTTAGTATGTTATTAAATTTTTGTTATTGAGCTTCGTTTATGTCACCAGTGTAATAAAATCTCTTCCCATTCTTTTTGTATAAATAACTGTTTTCAGTTTCAGTAGATTCCTGTTGCTCATGGCCCTCCTTTCTGTTGTCATTTGGGCCTATGGTAGGTTTATGTTTTGAGTAGTGTACATGT
Source organism: Homalodisca vitripennis (assembly GCF_021130785.1). Classification (NCBI taxonomy): domain Eukaryota; kingdom Metazoa; phylum Arthropoda; class Insecta; order Hemiptera; family Cicadellidae; genus Homalodisca; species Homalodisca vitripennis. The sequence continues at coordinate 105,300,618 of NC_060214.1, forward strand.
ATGATATTATGCTTTGAGTGGTGGACTGTATGATACGAAATACCAGTATTTTCTACTTCAGCATTGTTCATTCTGCTGGAGATGGTACATACACTATCAACTGATGTCATGGAGATATGTGTTATTCTGGTTGGAGATAGATCTTAGATCTATTTTATATACGAGGTATATATATATATATCTTAGATCTATTATAACCAAAGCAAGCTAAGGTTTCAGATAGTTGGGTTGTAGTCATAATTTTATGGAATCATTTTTAACTGTCACCAATATAGATGGTTTTCTACTTAAATTTTTTGAAGGTATCATATATTATCTCCAAGCCTGCCTCTATATTATTACCTGTTCTACAGACACTTGCGATAAAGAGGATGAATACCCAGTTTAATCTTGCTTGTTATCGCTTTGCAGACCATTTCATGACAGATGATATGTGTGTTAATAACCTCTTGTTTGTTATCAAGTTAGTCTTTAATATAAAGGGCAACACCTCCTTTCATATGCAGCTTCCTACAGTATGCTGCCAGTTATGCATATCTTACAAGTCCTTGTATTATTTATGATCTCTTTCTTCTGTCCATGCTCTGTTAGGATTACAATGTTTGATTTCAATGAATTCAGAAGTGTGTTTAGTCTGTCAATTTTATTGTATATTCTGTCAGTATTTTGGTGTCAGAAGAGGATTTTTTTTTCACCTAGATTTCGGTCTGGTACTATGAATGTACCACAGTTTTCTAGAACACAGTTTCTTGTTTTAGGAAATGATGGGCAGGGATGTGTTGTTTCGCATATGATGGGGTAGTCAAACAGAATTTTCTAGTATGTTATGTCAAGATATTATTGTGAAAGTCTTAGTGGTTGATAAAAAGTGATCTAAGTCTTCATTTTCATAACAAGTTTCAGTGTTATTAGGTGGTTTTTGGTATAAGCTATTTGGGTTTCCCTTTTTTGTCAATATAAGTCACATGTTTTGAAACCTGGAGAGATATGCTGAACACGTTTTTCTCTTTTGTCATGTCCCGATAGACCTTTTGATATGCTGATTTTGTTGATGCTTTTCTGGGTAGTGTATATGTTGTTCAGTTTTTGGCTGTAAATTTGGCTGATTCCTGGAGTCGTAATTTGGTTGGTTTTGCTCTCGGGGTTAGTCAAGTTGCTGCTAGTTTTAGGTTAGCGATTTTGGTGGTGCAATTTGAGGAGTCAGTAATTGTGTAAGATTTGGTGCTGTATCCTGTTATTTTATCTAGAATGGATGAATGTAGGATTTGGTCTTCTTCATTTTTTGCTTTGCAAATTTTGGTGTGAATGATTCTTGTTTCTAATTGCATATTTAGGGCTGTGATGTGTGCAGATTCATTTAGTCCTGTTTCCATGGTTTTAAGGTTTGGGTTTAGAGAAGTTATTCCTAAATGTGATTGAATGTCGTTGAGTGTCGAATGACATGAAATTTGTTGTTTGGATCTACGTAATTTTTCTACTCATATAAGATTTTCATGTTCTATGTGGAAAATTAGTTCATCTTTTAATACTCGCTCCTCCTCGAGCAGCCTTTTAAGTAACAGTAGTACTCTTCTTCCAGTTCTTGATTTTTCTCTTTCAAGGTTTTCAAGATTTCTCATGCTGTATGTGTAGACGGTGTTCTAGATCTTGTGCATTATTATAATTAGTTTTCAAGATTCGTCAGTGTTCTTGAAGCTCTCTATTCTCTGCTGTTATATTAATTTGAGTTTTTCCATTTGAAATTAGAAGAGAATTACTTGCTTCTGCTGCAAAACAAAGGGAAGGTTCCAAATTGGAATCATCAAGTTTTTCAAGGTTTTTTTTACCTCGCTCACTTAATCTCTATCAGAATACAGTAGTTCTACATTTATAGGGTTTTTATGATGGTATCTGTGAGTTAATATCATCACTATTATTTAATGTGTGGGTTGATTCATACATTTCTTTCTTAAAGGAAATGTCTTAAGTGATTTCAGGAAAACCCAGGTTGTGTGTCTGTACAGTGTGATTTGGCTCTTGGCTCCTGGACTTTAAATGTTTGGTGTGTGTAATTTTTGACATCCTAAAATAGTATTGTTAGAATTTTGCTCAAAACTCTCCTTAATACTTACTTTTTTTGCTATTAGACCTCTTGGTTCTCTCTCTGTCCAAATTTTGCCTTATAAGTCCACAATTTTGTAAGCACCATGTTGATGATCATGGATCTTTTGTGTTAAAATAAACTGTCTATAAAAGTTCGATCACATGATTTGAGATGGGTTTTAACAAACTGTTGTTTAAGTGGGCTCTTAAAAAACTATACTTCTAAAAATAGAGGACTTTTATTCCGTAGCAGTGATGAGTAGGTTGCAAACTTTGAAGCCGGAGTACATAGTTTCATTAGTCATTATTGTGTATGTGTGCGTGCATGCGTGTGTGTGTGTGTGTGTGTGTGTGTGTGTGTGTATATATATATATACCCTTTTGTGGAAACTCGTTTTTGTGTAAAGTTAGCTTTAATATTCAACAGAATACAGCCGGTCATCAGATTGGATAAGTTCACTTATGTGCTATTATTGTCTGATTCCGTAGAATATACAGATTGAAATTATGTATCAAACAATGTTCATAATAAAATCTTTGGCTGTTGAACAAATTCTTTTTGACATGCACGCAATTCAATCGAAATAGGCCCATTACCATGGGTAAAAAGAAGATATCACCCAGAGGGTTAAGTAGCTAAAGATCAAGAAAGTTCCATTCACTTAGATACTATTTATAGTTATTTATTTCCCCCTTTTTATACTAACCTGTATGTATTTTCTTTGGTATGTAATATTGTGATTGTTTTAACATTGTATATAATTTAAAATGATTATGATTCTTCTGAATTTATTGGTCATACACGCATGGTTATAACAATGGGTTTGATCCAATCTGGGTCACCAGCGGCATGCTGAGAGTTAAATAGTCTCTTACAATAATTTCCAAAAAAGCAGTTTAGTGTATATGTGACCCTCTTCTAGTCTATCTCATAAAATTTCATCTAGGAAATTGCTAGAAACAATTCTTTTTTTGGGCAATTCCGTCTGTGGTAGTACTAGAAACTACTGTTAGATTGTACTGTAAAAAAAGTCCAGTTACTCAAGGACAATTCCAACATTCCGTCAATGGTAGTACTAGGCTTCACCGTTAGATTGAGCTTTGGTTCCAGCGACTTTTTGTGATCTATGCACTAAAACAAAGCAATTGGCTGTATTTAATATCAAACTGGTATGCCTCTCTCTATCTAACCAAAATATATGGATTTCCCTCAGACTTAAAAAAAAGTTTTCAAATTATGTACAAGGCCATTGGTATTACATATCATGCATTATCTATCTGTACTGGTATTACATCTCATCATGTAATTCATTATGAATTCGCTCCTCAGTCGTTAAAGAATTGTATTGTGAAGTCGTTACAGGAAAAAGTACATAAATTAATTAAAGTGAGATATATTAATCTACTAGCTGTTTCCTGCGGCTTCGCACGCTTTTAGTAAACTTTGCCTGTATATGAGCACTTCTGGTTCTAGTGAATTATATTTCCAATGCCGATGTAGAGTTTGTCTTGTTGCTACGACCAAGGAAATCTGTCAAAAGTGTATGTTTATAGCCATTGTAGACGTACATGTACTTTATTATAAAGTGGTCCAAACCTCAAGTTCAACCAGAAGTTAATTTTAAAGACAAATATACATAATAACTTAGCGCCTTCAAATAGTGTTTGGCTATTTAATATACGTAACTGTCTCGTATTTGCAGTTTATAATGTGCATGCGCTTTGAAAACTTTTATCTATTGCAGCACCTCCTGGTGGTGAGTTACATCAATGGGCATAGCATATAAACCTTCTACGTGGAAAAATACACGTACATACAAATTTTCATAATGATCGGACAAATAGTTTACGATTCTATAAAGGACATACATACAAACATTCATTTATATATATATATATATATATATATATATATATATATATATATATAGACTAGCGGGCCCGGCGCGCTTTGCTGCGCATTTCAATAATTTTTTGCAAAAGTTGCCCGCGGCTTCGCACGCAATTTCCCGTTGAAAACAGTACACTATATTCACTTATTCTTTTTCTATCACATTCTAAACATTGCTGAGATAATTGATAGTCGTTCCATCGTGAGCCTCTTGGGCGTATTATGAAGGTATGTACCATATTCCTGCCTCTATCTAGCTGTTACCTACGGCTTCGCACGCAAATATTAAGAACCGAAGTCCTTATATTACTTAGTAAATTTTTTTTTTACTATAATAAATTTTAGATTAAATTAGTTATATCTCCGATGCCACGATTGAGCTTGCTTTGTTGTCTCGATCGAGAGAATATGTACACACGGAGTTTTGAGAACCATACTTCTGTCAAAAAAAAACAACTAAGGTTGATTTTATAACATTCTTTATATTTGTAGCCAACGTAAGATAGTAATTATGATATCTGCATTACTCTTCTGATCAAGCATGAGCATGGTTTATATTAAATAAATATTGCAGTTAAAGGTGAATTTTTACGTCAAATTTGAATTGTATTATCTGGATAGTAAAGTCTATGTTTAACAGTGATTGCAAAAACAGTTTGAACAAAATTTGTCGTTTCTCTTAAGCTTACTCTATGCTTTAAAACTATAAGTGTAATATATGTTTACAAAGAACAGCTGATTAAAAATTTGAAAAGACGTTAACATATGTTTGCTGCAATGCATTTCTTATGGGTATTTCTGTAACCAGTGGGGCGGAATCCTGAATCGGGAAAGGGATGGGCATAGCTTATAAACCTTCTCCGTGGAAAAATACATATACGTACAAATTTTCATCATGATCGGTCCAATAGTTCACGATTCCATAAAGGACAAACATACAAACATTCATTTTTATATATATAGATGAAAACATTTTTCTAAATATTGTTATGCAAAATCATTCCACATACATCTAAAATCAGGAAGTACCATAAGTAAATCTATATATATAAATGCAAATAAATGTTTGTTTGACTTAATCAGCTGATAGTGAGTGCGTCCATGAGTTTTGTTAGCTTCTGTTTGAAAACTCTTGCTGTCAAATCGTGTCTATCTCCAGAAGTTTGTCCAGGAAGCAAAAGGGATTCGATTTCAACCCACTTTGGATTGCACGATCCTCTCTAAAAGTATGCATATGTTACTTCCAGGAACGTGTAGAATCACTGTACAAAATTTCACGATGTTTCGTGCATTGGTTCCAGAGTTATAACGGAACATACAAACAAACATTCGTATTTATATATATAAAAGATCATGATAATGCTCCAGTTCAAAATTTACAACTTATCGAGTAGTTTTTTTAAAGCATCAAATCACACAAGTTCAACAGCCCTGCTACTCACCTGGTATTGCTCCTTGTGACTTCAATTGTTCCCAAAATCAAACATAAAGGGGAAGAAATAATAGACTATAGATATCAAGACATGTGCGGATACATTAAAACGCAATATAGCAATTTATTGTAAGAGGTCCCAGAAAGCAGAGGTTCGAACCTTGCTTTGAGCAGTGAAAATAGTACTGAAGTACTTTGAAGAATAATAGTCTCATGGTCACAAGTCAAATTCTTGGTTTTTTTTAATAACGTCAATCAGGGTGTATTTAGGTTATGTCTTATTTTTTTTCACACCAGTAGCTAGTATTCTTTTGTTTCACAACCAGTAGCTAGCACTATCATTAGGTACCGTATCTATGGCAACTTTTTGAGGCAAACAATTTTACCACTTTACATGTTTAAAGGACATTCCCTAGATCTAAAAGAAAGATAGTTTCTTTTTCATTCAAGATGTGGATAGTTAGAATCATAGGTGTAAATAATGAACAAGCATCAACGTGTAACGTTAGTGTATTTTTAGTCTTTTTACAATTATTTCAGCCGAACAAGTCAGAAAATTATCTTGAATGTGATCCAAGAAAGTTCTCCATTATGAATTATTACTTTTTTAAAGTTCGCCCTTAAAAACGATTCATATCTGACTTTTAAGTCTCAGTAACAAGATGTTCTTAACCTTTGGCTGTTTTAGCATAGATCTCACAACATACATATTTTCATTCAAAGAGACTTAATTTATTTATCTGTTCATTAAATATTAAATATTTTTTCTTAGTTATAGTTTGTTTTTATGCTGTGGTTATAATTTTTAGACTGTACACAAATGTAGCAAATGCTCGGATTTATCTCTGTATGAACGTGTTAAAAAGTGTAATTTATTCACTTTGTTTCAGTAAGTTTATAAGTTACTTTAATTTACAGATATGGCAGTCAATAATTCTTCACTTATTATTGAAGCTTTAAAAAAACGAAACCTAGAAGATCTCGAGGCTCTACTTGACGCCAGAAAAGAAGACGTCAATGTGGTCTGTGACAACGGGCAAACTCCTCTACAGTGTGCCGTGCGTTTACAGTTTGAACAAGGCGTGAGTCTGTTGTTGGCAAGAGGTGCCAACATCAATGTGCGTGACGATAGTAAACAGACACCCTTGCACAACAGCTGCTTCTTTCGAAATAAAGATATGGTCACTCTTCTTCTGGAAAAAGGAGCCAATTTAAATTATATCGATGAGAACAGATTCACTCCTCTGCATTTGTCAGTGATAATGGATTTCATAGAAGGCGTTGAATTGCTGCTTTCCAAAGGAGCTAAGTGGAACACCTACGACAAGGGAGGGAATACACCTCTACACTATGCTACTGAAAATGGGACCCTGCAGATGGTGGAGATGCTGGTAAATAATGGAGTCGAATTGGAACTCAAGAACAACAGCGACGAAACGCCATTGCACGTAGCTGCCAGGTACACTCGTAGGGCTATCCTTAGATTGTTGTTACTGGAGGGCGCTGATGTGAATGCCCAGGAAGAGACGGAGAGCACACCTTTACATTTGGTTTTCCAACACAGTGAGACACTGGGCGACAGAGAGAACAATGTTGTAGAGGATTTACTCGACTGGGGGGCATCGCTGATCATTAGAGATGAAATCAGACGCACCGTTCTACATCTAGTTGATAGGGAGTCGAGTCCTGTCGTCGGTTTCAATAACCACATTATTAAATTGCAGTTTGTTGATCTAAAACTCGCTTATAAGATAAATTACATGTGCTCCGCCAACCCTGTAGAGGATGACAGAAAAAAGTGCACCGAAGAATTGGCAAAGTTGAAGACAACCAGATTTGGCAATCAATCCGTACTTGATGTGTTTTCAAAATACAAAGACCCTACATTTGTATTCAACGGTAAAATGCGTGAAGCTATATACTACTCGTCTCAGTTTGAAAAAGAGTTCCCGGTATACGTTGTGCTTTTGAGGGCAATGTTTAAACATGCTGAGAAGCGCGTTCCATTATTGAATACGGCTCAAGGTGTTTTAATCCATGGACGCTTGCCCCACGAGATTACGAGAAAAATCATGTCCTACTTGCCCAATGAAGACATTGTGACCGTAATAGCTGCTTTAAATCGCAATTAAGATTTGATCGCAAAAAGATTATTTGCTAAGATTCAGAGTTTTATGTATCCAGCTACGGAAGTCGGGTGGATTGTGGCCACAGTGTTCCCACTCGACCGTGAAAATCGTGAATAGGTCGTGAATTTAGTTCACCGTGCAAAACCCTAAAATTTTATGAATCAACTAAATGAACGAAAGTAAATTAATCGACATGCGTCATCGCCGTTACTCTGTCGTAAGGCACACGTGAGCAAGATCGCGCAATTAGTAACCCACTCAACATGAAATAAACTCTAAACTGTCTTGCCACACTTCTATGTCGCCTTAAATCACGAAACAGCGAAGAATTAAAAAAATCACTGATGCCGTTTCATCAAGAGACTATTGCTGAATGAGGTGGGGAAGCGGAACTTAAATCGCAGTAGAATGTCGAAACTTTCGTTGGTCGTGTGACTCGCGATGTCGCTGCCACAGCCAACAGCTTTGATTTGCGTTCCGTCGGCGTTTTGTGGCCTGTATGTGTAATCTCTATAAATCGCACTAGGACTGATTACCGTGATTTATCTTGCGCAATTCTTGCTCTTATGATGGGCCGATTAATAGTAAAATCTCGTGATATCTCGGCAAATTGTATGCTAATTACTTTACAAACCATGTCGTTTGACACACGGCTCCTAGCTGCTTGTGTCGTAGCCAAGACCTAAAATCAATGCGTAGTTTTTAGATGCATCCGTCCATTTTTGCAAAAATCGTCGATATCATTAGTGAGATAAGGAAAAGATTTAAATGGTTTCACCATTTCGCCGCGTCTGAGAAACAAAACACCTGAGTTGAAACACGAGAACCGGCAAAAGACGCCCAAGTGCCGAAGCCTAGGCCAGTGCATGCGCTCGTTGCGCGTTTTGGCGCTAGATATTGAAATCGGCTACTCTGAGTGGAAAAACCGCCTTTTCTATTTTTATTCGTAATGTTTACCTTAAAATCCGTGAAGGATCCGTGAATGATTAAGATTGAGTGGGAACGCTGGGTCATTTGCAAGTATTTTATTTTGTACCTAGGTTTTAATTAATGTATTAAGTGTCAGATTTTCATGTTGAATTATGCAAGTAAACATTGTTTATATTGAACCCTGAAATCGTTGACCGACCCTTATAGTGTCGATTCCTACTTTACAGGTAAAAGAATTATTACCAGTCAAAAACCTTTAAATTGTACATCAACTGAATGCCTATGAGTTGTTTTCAATGTTTGGTGGTTTTTTTATTTCTCTTAATCTTGTTTCTAGTAGCAATCTGTGTGGTTTACCCAGGTTTAATTTGTTTTTAGTCTCTGTGGATTTTAAATTGTTCTTTGTAAACAAATCATGTTGTTCTGTGTTCAGTAGTTTTTTTATTAAAATTGTGCAAAGTTTTATCATACACTGTTGATTATACTATTTCAGAATGGATTATTTTTTGTCAAATGATATTCGTAACATTCCAATGGAATCTGATGTGACTGGCTTTGTTAAGTCAGAAGTAATAGTTGTATGTCATTTGTTAATTTTGAAGTGAAAAACTGACTTGTACACTGTTCTACATCTGCCATCTTTTTAAAAAAAGGTTGAAAAAACTTTAATTTGCACGAAAGTCTATTTTATTATGGAAGTTTTATTTAGTTGTTTGGCAACTGAAATCTGGTAACATTTTGCCACTTTGGGCTTTTCTCTGTAAACAGAAAAATTAATAGTTTGTGAACTCTAACACTATATCTGTTTGCATTTACAACAAAATTTCCCACAATCTGGCTGTTTATATACTTTTGAATCATCATTTTGTTATACATTTTGTTATAATGTGGTTACTTGTTTTAATATATTTTCCACATGTAAAGTAGTAAATATATTATTATATGCTGTCAAAAAAATATATTTTTTTCAAGTTTTACTCCATAATTGTGCAGTTTTATCCTTTATATAAAACACTGCATACATGTACTAAATACAAGACTGTTATGAAATATATAAATAGACGATGTAAAACCTACAAAAATAAGAGCATACTCTAGAATATCTTATAGAAATTTCCAGGGTTATTTGAAAACAGTGTTGTAACAGCCTTACCAAGAGCTAGGCAGTTTATTTTATCTACATATATATGTGTTTGCTCTTCCACTTGATTTAGCGCGCATTTATTTCCATTAAATTAAGGTAACCTATGTGTGTGTGTTATCTTTGTGTGTGAGAAATTTTTATATTTATATACTAGTAGCCTACAAGCCCAAATGAGCATATCTAAATGGCCGTGTTGTATATTATCGGACCTTGTTATAAAAGAAACGACGTTAACTCCAAGATGACTTTTTATATCCACAGAATTTCGAGATAAAGTTTGTAACTTTATTTTTTAAATTAATTTTTAGACAAGTATATACTAAAAAACTTAAATGAATAAAATAAATTAAGTCAAATAAAATTGTTTATTGTCAGAACACATAGTATAACAATTTAGTGGTGGTTGTTATCTTTAGCAATAAATCACGAAAATGAAAAATACTGTGTTCAGTATATGTGTTTTCATGATTTAAACCGTATCAAAAACATCCCTGAATTAAATTACAATATTGGAGGATTCTCTGTCTCCTCAGAATACTCCACTTCCAAAATGTTGAGTGTATAAATTTAAAAACCAGTGAATTGATGAGTCTGCAAAATATGAATAACATTTCATGATATTCAAAACTATGATATGTTCTGGGATATCCAGTAGTTCAGTTTCTAAGGCCAATGGAGCTCAGAGGCCCCTTATAATCACAACTGTTTCCAACTTATTTAGTAGTTGTTTTTTTTTTTTTTTTTTTTTTTTTTTTTTTTTTTTTTTTTTTTTTTTTTTTTCTCAGAAGTTCTTTTTCACACTATGAACTTTGCGTTAGAGAGCAAAACAATTTCTTATAGGTATCTGGTAATTATGCATTCATGATTCCATGGCAGTGGTTTAAGATTCTGAGAACTGAATAACTGTTGCTATTGCTACACTATGCTATAATATACTGTCTGTTTACTTCTGAGATCAAAGTTGAACGTGCTGTGAAACTATAAATAGTTGCATTGCTAAACACACACCAGAGCACCCTTAGATATTCCATTACAGAATGAAATTATTAGGGAGATTCATTCGGATTAAAGATTAAGAGAAGACAAAGGAAAACATACAGGAATTTGAAAGCATTTGAGGAAAAATCAGAGGCTTCCTAAAAAAGAAGAGCAAATAGATAAAGCAACATTTTAGGGTCATTATAGACAAACTTGTATAAACATATTTTAAATTTTTTAATAATTAACGGGTCGACATAATGAAGAAATGGTTGGGACCAGAAATCAATTTTAAGACTGCTTTAGATATAGTTTTGTTTTTGACTCACTATTATTATTATTATTATTTTAATTATGTCTGTGTATGTTTTAAATACATTTTATGTACACAATAATTTTGTTATCTTTTGTAAGATTATTTTATTTCTTTCTACTGTAGAAAAACTAAGTATTGTCCTTACTAAAACAACATTTAATCAATTCAAACAATAGTTTGATGTTATTTGAAAATATTAATTACAATTCTGGATTATTGAAATCATTAAAACCATTTTTCAAAAAACTATAGTGTCCAGAACAATTTAAATTTTGTAACAATTAAAACAGTTTGATGAATAAATGGTTGGCACCAGCAACCAATTTTAATATTGCTTTAAGTATGGTTTTGTTGTATGATTTTCACTATTATTATTATTGATCTTTGAATTATGTCTGTGTGTATTTGGAAACATTTTAATGTACACAATAAATTTGTTACTTTCACAAGATTGTTTTATTTCTTCCTATTGTGGAAATCAGTGAGTATATACTGGGAACGTTGATCCAAACAGGTAATCCATGTATAATCTAGCAAAATTTTGGGTGGTGGACAAATCCTAATGTCCAAACCATGTTCCACCAACTCCTGGGTAGAAAACACGAGCTATTCCTCAATAACGGCAGGAAAAATTCAAATATTTACCCTCTTATATTTTTAATACCCTCTCACATATTAAATATACATCCCTTTAATTATTTGTATTGATTTACTGTGTTCTTTGATACGCCCGTTTCGAGGTCTTGTCATTTTCAATCAGGCCAAACATTTACTTGTTTGGTAACAACATGATAGGTATGTACTTGAGTTTTCAGCTGAAAATTGCATCAAAACGGAGCACCGATTATTCACCCAACGTCACTAAGTGCAACTTCTGGTTATTCTTTGATGTGAAGAAACATTTGCATGCTTGTCGCTTCATGATAATATTTATAGGTATTTTGAGTCCATTCCAAGTTGAGTGGCTGGTTGCTGTTAACGAGTGGTAAATCTAATTTCATAAGTACATTGACGCTATAGGGGATGGTAAGTGTGTGGTATACACAGCCTAGTGTGTGGTAAGTCTAGCACAAAAACTCCTCATGTATCTCAAAAAATTCAGAGTGACATTTGTATTTTCATACCTCATTTGGTTATGTGTGCAAAATGAATAGTCTACGAAGGGACATACGTTATCAGTGCTTCTTAATATTTTCAAACTGGTTTCTATTAAATAAGTAGATCAACGTGTTTTTAAATTGTGATCTTTTCAAATCACCAAAATTTAATGTTTTCCATTAGAGTACGCTTATATTTCACCAACTACGATCGTAGGTACGTTATTAAAGCGAACCAGGAAGCTAAAGTAAAAGCTAATATAGTTGAAAGTTGAAAAGTATGTGTTTTATTGTTAGTTACGAGTTACTTCCAACGTTTTATTTCTGTGTATCCGGTTACACGTTCAAGCTTCCTTAAATAAATATAAATTTATTGTTTACTTTTAGTACTAAGTAACGTACAGTACATGGTTATTTTAAGTCAAACGTTGATGAAGATTGTACCGTCTTTACAAAGATATTTTTGCTATAAATATTGAATTGAACTTAACTTATATAGGGGGGTGGGAAGATTATAGGTTTTTTGTTTTTTATGAGCGATTCTCCCACTGACGCCTTAATGGCAGCAAGGGTGCGGTATGCTCCCAAGTAATGTTCACGAAATGCAGACGACTCGCTGACTGAAACTGCCTTGATTTTTCCCCATAAGAACAATGTTAAACCTTATGCAGTATCAAGTCCTTATTTTGTGATCATAGCGTTATGGGAGATATAGTTAGTAAAAATATAGTTAGTACAATCCAAACCCGTTTTAGTTTTTTTGTAAACTGTATATTTTGATAAACATATTTGAAGCACAACAAAAGTTGTTTTGTAATTAACCCATAAAAATATGGAAACTATTAAAAAGCTGTAATTAATTATATCTTTTCAATTGCGACATCTTCCGTAATTCTACGACTAAACGTAATGGCGTAAAACTGCACGAAGCTTAATATTGTTCTTATTGAGAAAAATCAAGGTCATTTTACGGCATCCGGCTCTTAAACAACAGTAGTGTCCAGGGCTCATTCTATGAAATTGACAAGAATTTAGTAAAGTTTTGAATATGAGGGCATTTTCGGGACGCAAATATAGATACGAGGAAATACCAAATGACCTTTTTAAAGATCTTTTAATTTCCTTTAAATATATTGCGTTAGTTAGTGTTCGAGGCTTTAGATCGGTCACATTTGGAATTTGAACACAACTAACCACGGAGAAATTGCCAAGATTTAACAATATCTTTGTAATTCAAACGCGTTTTGTTGCTGGAAAAAGGTTAAACATTGTTTAAAAGTTACTGGACCTTTATTGTAGATCACGTCATTTCCTAGTTCCCAGTAAACATTTTTTTGAGCTACGACCAACGATCAGGCCCGGAATCGAAATTATCACGTGAGAATTTCAATAAATAAATATATATTACAGAGTAGAATTGATTTTACAAATGAAGACTGATGAAACAGTTTTGTTAGTAAAAGAGAAAGATGAGTATATAGCTTGTGCTATACCACAAAATTGCGAATGTTTTTGGAAAGGATTTAACTTTCTTTTCTTTTTTTTCTTTAAAGGCTATGACTTTGTCATTTAGCCCCGTTGTTCACTGTGTTTTTACAATTAAATTTTCTTCTGTGGTTGAAAGTCATTCTTTTGTATTTTTACATCTGAAACTGTTACATTTCGATATTAGTTACATAAATGTATGTTTATGTTAGAGTATAATGTTAGTAAAAAGTGGGATGTAGGGAAGTTAAAGGTATGATAGAGGTTAAAAGGAGTCTTCTCGTCATGGGTCTATATGACATTTCTAACCCGAAAGGGGACGACCTCGGATGAAGAATCCCGGTGACTAGATATACATAAATGTTCTTGTGTTTTATAAATGTTTTTGTATAATGTTCAAAAAGTCGCATAATTTTCTGTTAATGTCTATGTTGTTAGTTTGCAAAATGTCTTTGACTGGATGTGTTTTATCTTGAAATGTCTGTTTGATTTTGTTTAACTCTACTCTAGCATGTTCATATTGGGGACAATCTATGATGATATGATCTAATGTTTCCTCAGTTCCCATGTTGCATTTAAGGCAGAGGGGTGTAAAATATTTCTTTATTTTGTATAATTTACTGTTGATGTTAGCATGTCCAAATCTCATTCTATTAATTTTTACTATGTAATTTCTTTTCCATTTAATGTGTTTAAACCATGGGTTGGGCTTAGTGATGTCTAAAATGTGTTTGTACCAAATGGCTTTGTTTGTTGATACTAGTTGATTATTTACTTTTTCTTTGTAATATCTCTTTCTGAGATTTTTAAAATCTTCATGGGGAATAAATGATCGTTTCAGCTCTATTCCTTCTATAACTGCCCTTTTTGCTAATTTATCGACATGTTCATTATGGCTTATGCCACTATGACCTGGAACCCACATGATGTTTATATTTTTGCCTTCTGATAGTGATAGTACAGCTTTGCAAACGTCAAGTACTAATCCGTCTGTTCTTTTGCCCCCGTTCACCGCGTCTATTGCTCGAACAGATGATAGTGAGTCAGTGCAAACTATGATATTATTTTCGTCTATTTCATTAATAAATTGTAATGCTTTATAAATTGCAAGCATTTCTGCGTTGTACGAGGAAAATGTGCTGTTAATTTTGTACATTTTTGCTATGCCGTGTTGAGGTATATAGAAGGCAATGCCCACGTAGTGATGGGAGAATCGAATACAGAATCGAATAGTATTCGAATACAACCAGAGTATTCATATATTCGAATACATCAAAATGAATTCGAATACTTTGGAAATGAATACAATTTCTCTGGAAGAATTGAATTCAAACCTGGAGTATTCGTTTATTCTGACGAATAGTATTCAAATAAAATATCCAAGAGCTGTATTCGTATTCATATGAGGTTTAAAATGAATATATATATGGAGACTTTGAAAAGAATAATTTAGGGGAGATTCATAATTTGAAAAAATAATTACAAATTTTAATACTTGAACAAATGTATAATTAATTGTATAATTATTAAATTTTAAAATACATATTATTTAAGAGTTACAGTTCTAAGCAATAAAGACAAATATGAATATTTATTTTATATTGTTGTGTAAAAACAAAATATTATTGTATTAAAAAAATATTATATAAAAATATAATATAAAATAAAATATTTATATATATATATACAAATAATATAATATAAAATATTATTATATAAAATATTATTGGCTTCAGTCCATTTCTACGGTAATTAGTGACAAGACCTGCTGTGGAAAATAGTCTTTCAGACGGAACTGAAGTACCAGGTAAACAAAAATATTTCTTCTGAAGTTCGTATATCATGGGTATGACTTGTTTATACGAGGCACCAAAAGCCAAAGTATTCGAATACAGTGGTGAATTCGTGACAAACAAGTGAAATAACCCAGGAACAATAGATTGCGGGAAAGAAGTAAGACAGGTCTAGACCTGTCTGTTAGAAACGCTCAGAAACGCTCAGCTGAGCAAAAGTATTCGAATTCATATTCGAATACAGGGGTGAATTCGAATTCACTGTATTCGATTCTTTAAAGTATTCGATTCTCCCATCACTATGCCCACGCCTCTAGTAGTCTTTGATGCATCCGTAAATACTTGTAAACAATGGCCAAATTTTAGGTTAAGCATTTCATTGACCAATTGTCTCAGATAGGTTATGTTTGTTTCCTTTTTACTTTGACTATAATTTTCTAAGGTTGAGATACATTTAACTATGTTATCTGTCATAAACAAGGGCAAGTCAATATCCCAATATGTATCTTGCTCTATATTGTTGTAAGAATTTATAGACAGTGGTTGTTTCTTATGTATCCAGTATTGTGAATGAGTGCAGAGTAGATTTAGATAACTAATGCTGTTGAAAGTAGGATGGTTTTTTTCTGTGACAATCTTGTATACAAGTCTATCCGTAAGCATTTGTCTTCTTAAGTTTAATGGCATGAGGGAGGATTCGATTTCTAGTGCAACAATCGGTGTAGATGTAAAAGCACCCAATGAAATTCTCATAGCCTGATTTTGTATAAAATTTAGTTTTTTCAATTCACTATAAGGTAGGTTACCATAAATAAAACAACAGTAGTCTAGTTTGGACCTTATTAAACTTTTGTATATTTGTAGGGCAAAATCTGGGTGTGCAACGTATCTACCACATGCTATTGATTTAATTATATTTAGGTCTTTTAAACACTGTTTGAATACATTGTTAATTTGGGGTTTAAAAGTAAAAGCTTTATCCACTATAATGCCTAGTATCCTTAGATTGTCAACAATGGGCACTTTTTGGTTGTGAATAAGGAAAGGCGTTCTCAATCCATTATTTCTTTTTCTGGAAATTATTATGGTATTACTTTTACTAGCATTAAATTCAAGGCCAATTCTTTCAAAGTTAGTACACATGTTATTTAGGGTGCATTGCATTATTTCATGTAATATATCATTATTCTTACTGCAAGAATATATTACAATATCATCTGCGTATTGTAAGCACTTTACATTTCCTTCAATTGTACATTGCATGTCCGCTACATAAATAGAAAATAATAGAGGACTCAACACGCTTCCTTGGGGTAAGCCCCTACATGTTTGTCTTGCAAAATTGGCTTTTGTCGTAATCATCTGTATTTGTCTATCCATCAGCCATTTCTGACAGTATGTCACAAATCGTTTTGGAATCCCAACTTTGTTCATTTTGTTTAATAATGTTGGTATATAAACTTTGTCATTGGCATTAGATATATCTAATGATGTTACAACTATGTTTTCGTTATGTGACAAAGCTATGTTAATGTCGCATATAAGGTTAAGAACGTAATTGCTACAGCCTCGTTTTTTTCTAAACCCATATTGGAAACTGGGTATAATGTTGTGCTTTTCAACAAACCATTCTAGTCTGTTTTTTTACCATAGTATTAAATATTTTCATTATGCAAGGAATGCGTGATATTGGTCTGTATGAAGTCAGTAAATGTTTTTCTTTATTTGGTTTTAACAGAGCTATTACTTTAAATTTTTTCCATACCTC
Source organism: Homalodisca vitripennis (assembly GCF_021130785.1). Taxonomy (NCBI): domain Eukaryota; kingdom Metazoa; phylum Arthropoda; class Insecta; order Hemiptera; family Cicadellidae; genus Homalodisca; species Homalodisca vitripennis. Next base: position 105,317,663 of record NC_060214.1, read on the forward strand.
TGGGATGTTACATTGTTCATTCCAGATCGTATTGTATATATTAAGTAAATATTCTAACGCTATTAAAGGCATATGTCTTAACATGCTATATGTAATGCCATCTGGTCCTGGGGCCGTATCTTTATTTTTGGAATTTATAGCTATTTGTAATTCTTTAATAGTAAAGTTCACTTCCAGATTATTATTTTGATTTGTATTCCATTTTATGTTGGGTTTAAGTTCGGTTTCATGCGGGACATAGTCTTGTATTATATTTTTCATAAAACTATTACATAGTTCCTCATTATATTGTATATCTGACATGTTAATAGCAAGTTTATTGTTACTTTTTAGTTTTTTAATTATTTGCCATGTATAAGAGGTGGTATTTTTTTCACTAATTAAATTACATATTTTTGCCATGCAGTTTGTTTTGCTAATCTAATTGTTTCTCTGGTGGTATACTGGGCATATTGATATTTTTGAAAATTCAGTGGTGTCATGTTGTGTTTGAATTTAGAAAATGTTAATCTTCTGTGAGCGACAGCCCGGGAACAGTCTTCATTCCACCAAGGTTTTGGTGAGGACTTTCCACTCTTTATTTTAAATTTGGGAATGGCTAAATTAGCTGCATCTTCTAAAATACTGTATAAAATTTCAATACAAGGATATTGTACATTTTTTAACACTTCTTTAAATTGTTTTTGAATAACTTCAGTATATAGTTCCCAATTGGCTTTTTTCATATTTCTTTTATTATTTGTTACCCAAGTGTAGTGGGGGTTTTCGGTTACGATAGCTGAAGTTTGAAATGTTATAAAAATTGGTAAATGGTTGCTTCCTACAGAATCTGTTCCGACTTCCCAGTTTTTGAGAAGTGCATGTAATTTAGGTGATGCAAATGTTAAGTCAATAGTCGAAGACTGTTGATTTATAGTGGGAATTGTTGTATGTAAATTGTTATTTAATAAAATAAAAGCTGAGTTTGAATATGCATTGAAGATATCATTACCCCTTTTATTTGCCTTTTTATCACTCCAATACGGATGGTGGGCATTAAAATCCCCACATAAGACAGTGAGACTATTATCATTATTAAATATGTGGTCATTCCATAAATCAGGTGTTATCTTTTTGTCTGTAGCATATATATATATTAAATATTTGTATTGGATGATCATAGTTGTTGATTTTTATTGCTAAAACTTGTATTACATTGTCATTGTATGAATAGATTTTGGTAATTGATATTGATTTGTGTATTATAAATGCTACACCACCATAGTTATCATTCCTACACAAGTTTGTTAGTTTATAATATTGTTGTCATTTAAATTGTCATTTTCGTTCATCCAGGTTTCCTGAATGACTCCAATGTGTATGTTATTTTTATTTAAAATATTTATTAACTCAAGGAATTTTGGTTTTAAAGATCTGGCATTCCACTGTAATATTTTTAATTCATTTGGTTTTACCTGAGACATTTCTGTCAACTGTTAAACCATGAGTGGAGGTTTTACTACTAGATGGTTTCATATTTTTATCTGTTGATTTGTTTTTAGAAAGTATTTCCTGGTCCATGTATGGTATTAATATTTCCACCATTTGTTTTTTTTAAGGTGGCAGATAAATAAATAAATAAATAAATAAGGACTTTATTTTGGAGCGGTTTTCAACAATAATTGCTGGTTTACAAAACGACTCATGTCTTATTATAGTTCTTAAAAAATTAAAAGCTTATTTTATAGTTATTAATAAATAAAACATAATATTAGACATACAGTTATATATGGCTATATCACCTTGTATTGTACATTAAATACTTGTATATGTTTTCTTTGTATGTCGTTTCAGATACACCCTGGCCTGTTACGCTGGAGGACAGTTCATTATATAATTTGGGAGCAAAGTACGCAAATCGCTTTCTTTCAAATTCACGGCGAACGCGAGGCATCTCCAACACTTGATCCTGTCTAGTACTGCGAGATCGGACTTGAGACCTGCTTTTTAGTTTTTTCTCAGATATCCCGGCCTGCCAGTGGTCAGGATTCTGTAAACCAGGCATGAGGAGCGCAGGGTACAAGTATCAGCTACAGTCAACCCCCCAGTTCTGGAGATAATGTTGCCCTGTTAATTTTGTTACGTATTTCAGCTAATTTTTCATGTAAGAGATTCTTAATATGTTCTCTAATTTGAGGGTCAAGTTTGTAATCTGGTTTGTGTAAATTTTGTAGTGAAGTGGTTTTTATTGACTTTTCTTATGTTTTATTGGTGATTTGGGGTCTACTTATGCTACTGTGAAATTTATCGAATTGTTTTGTGTTAGGATTACTAAGTAATTTGTTGTAAGTTTGATGCGGCTGATTATTTTCTGATGTTACTTGGATTTTCATTAGAGGTGAGTATTTATTATAATTAGGTAGGCCTGATTTTGTGAGTTTGTAATGGGTCACTTGGGTGTACTGAGTTTTCAGGTAGTCTAGGGAAAAGATTTTCGTCCAAGTTAGTTCTGGTTATTTGAGCGTATGATGGATTGTTGTTGTACTTTGTGGATTTATAAGTAATGGGATACAAAATACTAGCCGTATTGAAGTCTTCCTTAAATAGACTCATGCGGGTTTTTATTTTTCTCTGTCTGATATACTCAGGGCATTGTTTAGAGTTACTGCAGTGATCTGCAAAGCAGTGAATACATTTTATGGGATTTTCACATTGATCGGAATGATAAATATCTCCACAGCTGCGAGAAAGGCGCTGTCTCTCACACGGTGCACTTGCTACGTGCCCGTATGCGAAGCAGCGGTAGCATTGTTTTACTGGGATTATATATGTTTCTACTTTAAGCCTTAGATAATTCATATAAACTACCTCTGGTAGTTCATCTGTATCAAATGTTACTTTAACAAATTGACTATTGATCAGATCTTTACCTACTTTCTTTTTAATTCTTTGTACCGATAAGATGTCACATTCAGTTACCAAATCTGTCAAAATGTCATTTTCGGTTATATCCGAGTCTATGTTTAAAACTCCTATGGTGGTTATTTTGTTTGAGGGTACAAAAACATTGTATTCAGGAAGATAAGGTGAGTTAACCAAATCATTGGCAGAAGTATAATTCTTACAGAATTATAAATTTTTACCTGGCAGAACTGATAAATTTTTACCTGAGCGGTTACTATATTCTATGTCATTATGATGGGCTATTAGAATTTTACCTGCTTGAAATGGATTTATCTTTTTTTTATCTTTACGTTGAACTATTACTTCAAATGGTCCTTTATGTTCAGGTTTGTAAACACGTTGGATGTGTATTCGTTTAGTGACTGGTGAGGGGGTTTTGTCATTATTAGAGGAATTTGTTTTTTCATTATTAAGTGCTAATGCTGTACGCTTTTCGGTTTTGTGTTGGGGTTTGGTCTAAATGTTTAGAGTTGATTATGTCTGTTTCCATATTTGTATTTTGATTTAATTCTGTATTTAGTGTTAATGATTCTGAATTGTCATCATTTGTACAATAATTATGTTCTATTATGGAGTTAATGGCTATTTCTGTCTCCCTAATGAGGGCAGTATCTTGTCCAGACATGGCTAGACCTGTTGCTGTTCAATCACTTTACCACTATCTCACTTTACCAGGTTAGTTTTACATAATTACAAATTAGTTACAAATTAAAGTGTTGGTTATAAAAATTGCGTGTTGATACAGGTTAAAACACACTTTGATTATTCAACCACAGATGTTACTTCAACGAGGTACACTACGCGACTGGGATTTAACTTTAATGCGTCAATACTAAGGCAGCTACTCACGCAGCCACAACAACAACCTTTGAAAACTGAACAAGATCGCCAGCAGCAACCTTCAACAACACCATCTCAATCTTCAATTCAACAGCAGCAGCAACAGTCTTCATCTGATACGGTACAATCGGTTTTAACTGTACTTACGCTATCACAAATAATAGAAAATCTATATATGATAGGGTTTAGGAGTCTGGATACCTGGCAGCAACTGGTTGGAGAACTTCAAAAATCAAAATAAATTATCATGAGTCCTGTTGCCGTTCAACTTTTGTGGATTTTCCAAAATTTATGCGATACATTATTAAATTACTATATGATTTCTGGTGATCTATCTCAGGATAAACAAATTTATTATTTACTTGAAGAACAAAATTGTGAAAATCTAATGTCTATTTTTGAATCTGTAATTAAAAAACATTGTTCAATGAGTTTTCCTTTGAATCTTATTCAAAGAGTACAAGATATTGGACGGAACAAATTAATTGAATTAGAACAGGGTGTTAAAAAAATTGAAAATGATAACAAGTTAAAAAAAATTCTAATCAAAAAGGAACCAAACGGTTTAAAAAAGCTGTTTCATTTAGCTCATCATCATCTTATTCTGATTCTGAATATGATGATAATTATAATGATGACTTTGGTAAATTATTCAGTCAAAAGAAAAAGAAAAAAGTAAGTCTATTTTTATATCTCAACAACTACAATATCAATGCGAGAATGAAAGGAAAAAAATAACTACTCCAGGTGAAACTGGAACACATTTGGTAAAAATTGAAATCACAGACGTCAAAGATTTAAAAAAATGTAAGAACGAAAAAATGTATTGGCAAAAATTATCAAAAAAAGGTTATTTTCTACTTGAAAGACAATCAATCAGATCAAAAAATTTTAGACTCAATAAATTCAATGTTAACAACCGTAGGGCAAAATATGTTAAAAATAGAAAATGTGAAACAAGATTGTATATATTATGAAAAACAAGATGGCTTTGTTAAATAGGATACGAAAAAAGATGGGTTTGTTAAATAAGATAATACTTAATTTAAATGTAAAATGTATTCTTTTTTTAGATTTGAAATTCATTCTTCTGAATGAAAACGGATTTCCACCTGAAAAATGCGCACTAAACGCAGCCGGATTTGATTTGCGGAGTGGGGAGAACATCGTTGTCCGAAAATGGGATAGAGAACTAGTTAAAACTAATATAGCTTTAGTGTTACCAACTGGTTGTTATGGTCGTATAGCACCTAGATCAGGTCTAGCATTAAAACATGGCATACATGTAGGCGCAGGCGTCATCGATGCAGATTATACTGTAAATATTGGTATATTGCTATTTAATCTCTCCGACAGGGATTTCAATGTCAGTATCGGAGATAGAATTGCTCAAATAATTTGTGAACGTATAGTGTATCCAAATCTTATTGAAATTTATCAATTGGAAGTGACAGACAGAGGAGACAAGGGTTTTGGTTCATCTGGTGTTTAATTGAAACAGTAGTAAATTCAAAATTTAAAATAATGTAGAATAATTTGTTTTCAGAATAATGAATTCACATCTACCTTTTAAAAAAAGAAACCATGCAATTCCCGAACCTATGGAAGTGGAAGAGGAACATGAAGAAATAGAGCAGGAACAACCACATCAAATTGATATTGAGCCGGAAGAATGTCCCCCTCCTAATTTAAGACGAAAAAGAAACAGATTAAATTTAAATTGTTTGAATAATACATTTATAGTACTCGAAAATGCGTTTAAAAGTATATTAAACACTTATTATTTAAATAATAATAATTCAGATTTAAAAGATATTTGTTTGATCCTTCAAATTTCAAAAGAATAAATAAGAATTATTCAAAATTTACTAAACGAATATGGAGTTTTGAAATTTAATATTATTGTTGAATGTACTTATATTAAACCGTTAACAGAGCAAACTCAGGAAACCGCTTTTAAATCAACGAATTTCACGGTTTTTCATAGTGATTCGTTAAATGATATTTTAAGAAATATGATTAGTAAAATTTGTAGAGAAGAAAATGAATATTTGGGAAAAGGAAGTGGTTGGGCACTTCGCTCATTAGACGGAGTTTTGTTCAGATTCAGCAAGTATCGTCCACTAGGCGGATCTTCATACATACCACTTCCACATTGTATTGAAAATAAAAAAGCTATTATTAATCCAAAAAATAATGATGATAATAAATGTTTTCAATGGTCCATTTTAGCACGTTATGTTACAGGAAATCAAAAATGTCGTATTGACGACAGATATATTGCCAATGTTAATCAATTTAATTTTAATGATTTAACATTTCGTTGTAATTTAAAACAAGTAAAAAAGTTTGAAAAAATGACCACACTGTTAGTGTTAATGTTTATGGATTAAATAAACATCAAGAAATGTATCCGCTCAAAGAATGTGATAAAGAGAATGTAAATCACTTTGATTTGCTATTAATTTCAAACGATCGAGGAAACAATCATTATTGTTATATAAATAATTTCTCTAGATTAATACGGTCTCAAGTGACAAAATCAACAAGAAAAACGCTATTTTGTAAAAGGTGTTTCGCTCACTATTCAGGACCAGATAAATTACTGAGACTAAAAAATCATAAACAGAATTGTAAAATTCATAAACCGCTAATAGCCAAAATGCCGCCTTTTCCAAATTATGATAGTCCATCAATTTTGAAATTCACTAATTTTCATTTTAAGTATAAAGTTCCAATTGTTGCTTATTGCAATTTAGAGTGTATTTTGAAAAAAGTTGATGAAAAACAATCACAATTTACAACAGTAAATGCAATACATGAACCAATGAGTTTTTGTGTATATTTGGTTTGTGATAAGGATTTGCCAGAAATTATTGCTTCTCAATTGCCCAATGATCCTTATCTTTACAGAGGTGAAGATGCTGCATCAAAGTTTATGGACTATTTAATTTCAATATCAAATTTAATTCCTGACTTAATTAGAATTCATAAACCTATCCTTCCTCTTACAAGAGACGAAGAAAATAGAATTCGTACATCAACTAATTGCGAATGCTGTGATTTAGAATTTTCAATGATTGATCGTACTGTAGTAGATCACTGTCATTTAACAGGACGTTTTAGAAATGTTCTTTGTAACACTTGTAATTTGAAAAGAAGAAATCAATCGTTTTTGCCTGTACGAGTATTTTTACACGGTAGTTCAAATTATGATACTCATTTTATTGTCAAACAATTAGGTTGTGACCAAAAGAAAATAGATATTATTCCGAATTCTTCTGATAAATATGTTAGTTTTTCAAAACAGACGACTGTTGGAATAAAATTACGCTTTTTGGACAGTTTTCGTTTTTTAAACGCTAGTCTAGCACAATTAGCTAATAAGTTACCAAATGATCAGTTTCATCATACAGAGTTGTTTTTTAATCATGATGACATGCCTTATGACACTAAAAAAGGCGTATATCCTTATGACTATACTGATTCGTGGGATAAACTAAATGAAAATCAATTACCTGAAAAAGAATCACTTTTTAATAAAATGACAGAGGAACATATTTCAGAAGAAGAATTCAATCATGCCAAAGAAATCTGGTAACGATTTAATTGTAAAACATTAGGTGAATATTCAGATCTGTATTTACGAACTGATGTGCTCTTGTTAGCCGATGTTTTTGAAAATTTTCGAACTATATGTGTGAATAATTATGAATTGGATCCAGCTAATTATTTAACAGTTCCTAGTTTAACTTTTGATGCTATTTTAAAATTCACAAAGGTAGAATTAGAATTATTTCATAATTATGATATGTACATGTTTATTGAAAAAGGAATAAGAGGCGGTTTTACAAGTTGTCTCAAAAGACATGCTATGGCTAATAATAAGGATTTAAATATTGTTTCATATAACTCTAACGAACCTTCAAAATATTTGACATACATTGATGCAAACAATTTATACGGATGGGCTATGTGTAAATATATGCCTAAAGACGGATTTCATTGGTTGACCGAAGCAGATATAAGAAATTTCAATGTATTATCAATTTCAGATGATAATCGTTTAAGATATATTGTATAATGTGATGTTGGCTATCCGTCTTATTTACACGAACACCATGATGATCTTCCGTTTTTTTTTCTGAAAAAAAAGTGTCCTCCAAAGTCGAAATTTCCTAAACTGTTAACCACATTGTGGGATAAAGATTTTTATGTATGCCATTATATGAATTTAAAACAAGCACTGGAAAACGGATTGGTGTTAAAAACGAATTCACAGAATTTTAGCGTTTAATCAAAGCGCTTGGCTCAAATCGTACATTCTGTTCAATAAAGAAAAAAGAAAACAGGCTAAAAATGAATTTGAAAAAGATTTTTATAAATTACTGAATAACGCCATGTTTGGTAAGTCAATTGAAAATGTAAGAGATAGACTTAATATAGAATTAGTTAACAATGAGATAAGATTAACAAAACTTATTTCTAGACCAAACTTTAAAAATAGAATTATATATTCTGAAAATTTAAGTTTAGTAGAATGTACTAAAGATATTGTTCTATTTAACAAACCCATTTATATAGGATTTACTGTTTTAGAACTAAGTAAATATCATATGTACGATTTTCATTATAGAATTATGAAATCTTCTTATCCTAATAATAGAATTAACTTATTGTATATTGATACGGATTCTTTTTTCTATGAAATTTACAGTGATGATTTGTACAAAGACTTTATAAATGAAAATATTAAAAATTACTTTGATATGTCGGACTATCCTGTTGACCATGAATGTTATTTTAATGAGAATAAAAAAAACTAGGATGTTTTAAAAATGAATGTATGGGTGTTCATATAGTGGAATTTATTGGATTAAGAAGCAAACTTTATACGTATAGAACTGTTAATGATTTATATTTAGAAAAGTGTAAAAAAATGAATTTGAAACAAGCAAAGGGAGTAACTAAACCAGTAATAAAAAAACATATAACTTTTATGACTATAAAAACTGTTTATTTTTATCAACTAATATAAGACGAAAAATGAGAATGTTTCAATCCAAAAAGCATATATTAAGAACTGTAACCATAAATAACAAACGTTTCATTACTAACGATGGAATAAATACGTTAGCTTATGGAAATAAATTATTTAAAAAACAATTACATTACTGTATATTCTTGTATATATTGTATATAATATGCTGTATTATGGTATGTATAATACATAACATTAACAAATATATTTTATACTAACATTTACCTTTGTTTTTATTTTATTTTTAGTTCCCATTTTTCAATACAGAGAAAAGGAAGTAATAACCATCAGTTAAAAAAATCAACATTTATTTCTACATAATTTTCTTTAAAATTCCTGATGGTGTGTATTGTACAATTGCATCATTTATAATTAAACAATAAACTGCAGTTCCAGTTCAAAAGTCCTTGTTTGATTGCAATTCAACTCTTATATCCAATTCTCCAATTTTTATTGTATCAACTCGCTTTGAAGAATCAATAACAAAAGTGGAAATTTTTGTAGAAACTCATTTTTACTCAGACAAGGTTGGTTATCACTTCCTGCATAATATGAAGACTGGAATCTCGAATACAATTCATACATCAGTGCTTTGCATCCATTGAAATTATCATAACGATAATACTTGCTATTTAAATAAAGTTTCACATTTTCCAAATCACAAAAATCAAAATGTGATGAATTTTTATCCTTTCTATTTGTTTGAAAGCCTATTATTACATATCGAGGCTTTTCCACCAAAGATGTAGTTTTAACAGTCCAAGTCTGAGCTTTAGAAACAAGAAGTGAGGGATATTCATGAATTTGCCATCTTCTAAACGCCATTGTTATCGGCTGATCAGAGTCAGTAATTTTTAGTAATGATAATCTTATATTATCATCAACACGAACATAAGGAACTTTCCAAACAATTTTATTTATTTGAAATGAACACTCGTGAAGACGTTGTGTAGCTTGAAGAATTGCATTCTTATCAGTTGAAGCGCGTATCAGCACTAATTCTTGTTTTACATTCAAAAGTATTTTTTTATAATCTTCTGCAAAACCCAATAATAATTGGAGCGGTACACAAAATGAAAAATTAGTTTTATCTGCACGAACGTCCATCAAAGGTAGATTCCAGCCTGAATTTTTAATCCAGTTTCCATCTCCCGGTTTCAGTGTAAGTATATTTTTCATAGCACTAGTTATACCAACATTTTTTACACGATCAATTTCCGTTCCACAAATTTCATATCTAATTTCATCAAATAAGAAAGCCATACAGTTATTAATTAGACTTGAAGTAGTATCATCTTTTAAATCAGCAGAGTTAATAATTTTCCCTTCAATCAGTAAAAAACTTTTATTGGGACATGTATATGCATCTTGTTGATGAACAGGAATACGAATTTCATCACTATTTTTAAAAGAATTAGATGTGTATGGATTTTGGGAATACCATTCCCATTCTATAAGCGATTCATCAATTTCTATATTTGCATTAACATTTAATATATTACTCATTTTTAATTCGTTTAAATTCCGGAAGATTTTGTAGAAAAATTAAATGTTTTAATGTTAACGGTTTCAAAGTTCGAACATGACTAATATCTTTTTTAAATTTCTTATTTCTTATACTAGAAACGCTAGTTGTAATATTATTATTATTTTCTCTAATCGGAAATACAATACCCATTATTTATTTCTGTTTTTTTCTTATATCAACTCTTAAATTAATTTCTTTGTTTCTAAAATTCACTAAGTTACCTTGTTGATCTTCTAATGTTATATACAATTCATCTAATGTTGATTGTTTTGTAATTGGTAAATATTTAACAATATTTGGTTTTTCAACAATTTTATAACCAGGTGCTACAGCAGGATAAAACTCATGAAGCACATGTCCTGCTATCCCGTTTCTATAAGATCCTTTAACAATATGATTCGAATGATATCCACTTTATTAATGGCGTCCTGATTAGGTGACATATGCCATTTATTTGCTTCTAATTTTTGACTATTTGTAAATTCTAATAGATTCGCTATAGAATTTGGAACTGTAAAGTCTACAATATGATTACATAATATTTCACAATGAAGTGTGTTATTATTTGCAACAAGATTAAAAGTGGTAGAAGATTTTTTTTCTTCTAAATCTTTTGTAATATATTTCTTAATATCTTCTATCTCGTATGCACCAGTTGGTAAACTCAGTACGTCTGTACCAATCTTGATTTTATTATTTATATCTTCTTCAACATTTGGAATTGAATTATATGTCATTAAATCTAAAAATCCCAATTCCCACTCATCAGACGAACTCAAATCCAGAGGTGGAAAAAGAGAACATTTTAAATTTGAATGTTTTCCAGTAACACAAATCATCTTCGTACAGCTAGAACGTCTAAACACAAATGACCGCAACTCACTGTGCCGGCTCGTTGTCTAGGAAAATAATTATATTTTATATTCAATTTGTTACCATCAACACTTTTTAAATATTTTTGAATTTCAATTGGTGGACGTAAATTCCCGAAACTATCGAAATATTCAACATTTAAACCTATTTTGTAAAAACATATCCAGTGTGTACCTTGTCCTGCATAACTGTCTAAATTTATAATTGCGGATTCGTTATTGCGTATTCTAATTGGTAATAAATCGCGCATAAAAACCCCTCTGAAATGTGGTAATTTAAGTTTTTTTGCACATTTTAATATATCTTTATTCGGCAATAGTCTATTACCTAAGCGATCGATTATTTTTGACGAGTACATTATGATTTTTTTGAATGACCAGAACCTTTATACGGTCTTAAATATAGACCTTTACCTTTTTTAACCGTTTTATTTTTATTAACTTTATTTTTTATTTTTTTCTTACATTTAGAACAATTGTTCGACTTTTTCTTTTTTCCAACTCCTCCTCCTCCAAGTTTGGTTTTTGCTCTCATGATATTAGTAACTGTCCATGCGGCTGCTTTTTCACCTAAACTTGAATCAGATGCTTTAACACTATCCCAAGCGACTCAGCTAATACGATCCGCAATAGATCTCTGTTTATTATCACTATATTTTGCATACGCTATATCGTGTTGACGACACAAAGAGTCAAGTTTATTAATTCCCTTTTGACCTAATGCAAGTCTTTTATTCAAATTGGTTCCTGGACCACAAAATTGGTAACCTGGTAAGTGTATTGCCGCCGGTAAAATATCAATTGCTTTATTTAAAACTGAACCTGCTGCATTGGCAAGTGATGTTATCAGTCCCGAGCCTTGATAACTACTAGCACAACTGTTTTTTTTCCTAGCCATAATATATAATTGTACTAAGCTTATTTCTTATTTATCGCCTTCCAGTTCTTCTAATATTTCTTGAATCGTATCACGAACATGTGATTTAAAATTATAATAATATTTTTTTAAAGTTATAAATTCGTTTTTAGTAAAATTTTCAAATTCGTTTTTTAAATCTAAAGTGTTTATTTTTATTTCTCTATCGGTTTGCTCTAATTTATGTCTAGTTGAGTTTAGTTCTTGTCTTATCACAACATCGTTATTATTAACACTGGGACTAACATTGACGATCCTCCTTTTTTAACCAGCGCAATGTAATAATTTTATATATTAAAAATCGATTGCTCGCTATTTTGTATTTCATTTTTCAATTTAGTTTCAAGATGATTAATTAAACCGGTAACATTTTCCCGAAAATAAGTTTTTAATTCTTCAACTTTTTTATTTATTAAGACAATTGTGAATAGCATCGCTGAAAATATTAAAATTTATTGCATCATTGGGTTCTGCTGCATTACCTAGATTCCAAATTCTCTTATTTAATACATCATAGTTTCCATCACCGTCGATATGGAATGCATCACCCTTAGGTCCTCTCAGATTACTAGAACTAATACCATCACCATTCGAAAAATGACCAAACTTATCAACACTCAGTTACTATCAGATACAAAGGATGAAATAAAAATGAAAAATACAAGTATTGTAATCATTCTTTATTAAAATAATTTATCTCTTAATTCATATAACTCTTCTAATATTGAATTTATTTCATTTGAATGTGCTGTATTCCCCGCTTTTTGAGAAGCCAGTAACATTCTCAACCTATCGACCAGTTCGTTAGGATCATCATAGTAAATTACATCTGGTTTTAAATTAGATATAATTATTCCACTGTCTGCCGCTGCTTCTTGGTGATTAATCTCATCTGTATAAGTGTTCACCATAGAAATTGTTTTTTCTTTTCATAACTATTGGAAAATTATTATCTTTGTTTTACTGTGATTTTTTTTATAAAGAAGAAAAATTAGATAGTATTATTCCACTACCTGAGGCTGCTTGTTGTTGATTACCACTTTCATCGGTATTAGTGTTCTTCATAGATTTTGTGTTTTTCTTCACTTTAATATTCGAGAAATAATATTTTGATGCTTGATGCCTCTATTTGATCTTACTTTTCCTGAAGACGAATAATTAGATTTATGTACATTGGTTTGCATTATAATTAAATAATAGTTTTCTAAATCATATTCAGAATAAATATATGCATTAGGATTATTCATAAATATTAATTCATAAAGTCATCGTGTTCCTTCATATCGTATTCCATCAATAATTAAATCATCACCGTCGATATCTACAAGTTTATCACCGATTTTCCATGAATCACCCTCACCATGTAACCCGTAATTATGATCAATATGTTTACTGCCTGAGAAAAATATTCTTTGGTTATTTTACCTGTGAAATTTTTTCAATATAATATTTAGCAAGTTGTTTTCCTTCAGGTGTTTTTAATAGTTCCTCGCCCGTAGGCCGGGTTTGATGTATTTTTCAAAAACATCTGATTTTGCTGGAGTAACAGCAGTTGTTGTTTCCATTTCTTTTTCCTCTTCATCCGTTCCAACTGCTTCCATATCACTGTTATTATCATTCGGAATTTGAATTGCTCCTCTTTTAGATTTTGGAATGTCTAAAGTAACATCATCGTATTCAAGATCACTTTCAAAATCACATTTACCAACAAGGTAAATTAATTTTCTGTTTTCTTTTTATACCTAGAGGTGGATTTACAACTCGAAGTTTTACTGGAACTGAATCAGATTCAATTTCGGTTTTAAATAATTTCCGTTTCCGTTCAATTCTTTTAATATTATCTTGTTCTTGTTGTTCTTCTTTTATTAGTTGTTTTAACGGTTCTGATACAGGTTTCAATTGTTTTTCCCACAATTCTTCTGTGTCAAACTGTTCTCGTTCAATCGATCTATGTTTATTTTTTATATTTGTTCTTAATTTATGTATTTCTTTAACCACATCGTCTTTTGTTTTGTTTTGAAACCAAGAATCATCAAATTTCTCCAACAAAATACTCACTATGAATGATAACATTTAAACTAGTTTTATATTTTTATTTAAAAATCTGAAGTAAAAACATCAAAACCTAGTCGATAACGTCCATTATTTAAACTTCTATCCTTATCAATCACTACAGATTTATTTTTCCTACGATTCCATACTGTAATACACATTTCTTTAAACCGTTCATAAGTCATATCCATGTTTACATGATCATTATATACATGGTGTAAATTTCTATCATCTTGTCTGAACAATATTATAAAGTTTGCATTATCTCAAACTAACTGTTTAGGTATAAAACTGTATGTTTGACATAGATAAAAAGTATCAATTTTACAATGACGTCCCATTGCAAAATAATTTTTTATATTTTTTTGACTATCGCATATTACATTATCAAAAATTATAATTGAATACGGTTTAATTTCACTAGGAAATGGAACCTCATCTTTATCAGAAAAATAAAAATAAGCAATTTCCTTTATATTTGATAACACACATTCCAAAAATGTATATTTTTCCTGAAATAATGATTTAGAAAAAATATAAACATTGGAAAAGAATAAACCTTTTAGTGAGAATAGTAAATTTAAAACTAAATTAGTTTTACCGCAGTTAGAAGGGCCGCATATTATACATCATATTGTGTCAGGTAACAAATCGCCATGCCTTTTGGTTTTATGCATATCAATTGACTTTCCGCTAACTAATCTATCCAAATTTATTATTGGTATTTGTACACTTTGTTTAGAACATTTCATTCTAATAATTCTTTTTTATTACTCCAACTGTCGTGTGATTCATCGAATCCTAGCCAGCGTACTAAAACTTTATCACCTTTACGTCTTATTATCTTTTCTACTAAATAAATATCGTTAAATTTAGTTTTACTTAATTCTTGTTGATAAAATCCGCCTTGTACTATTTCTCCTCTATCATCTTTTAAAATGTAAGTAACAGGAAATGTAGATTGTACTTTCCATATTGTATAAATTTCATTGCTCCATTTTGGTAAATAACCTTTTGTAAAAATATGTTGAACTCTACTTATTCTAACACGATCACTAACCATGTTTGTTTTAAGTAAAGTTTTTCTTGCATTTATAATTCTAGTTAATATTTTTTTTTCATTTTTACTATTCACTTCAATCGGTCTCATTCCTATTGTACGATGAACTGTATTATTATATTGTTTTACCAAATTAGGTAAAATATCTACTATAGTTACCTTACCAACAATAGTTACCTTGTATACTAAACGAAATCCACATTTTATTTTTTAATGCGCGATTCCAACGTTCTACGATACTTGCTTTTAAATCAGAGAATGATTTATAATGGTTAATATTATATATATTGAATAAAGATTGAACTTTCACATTAAACCATTCTTTTCCTGCATTAGTTTGAATATGTTTCATTGGAAATTTGGATAAAATTGGATCTAATGCTAGCGCAATATCAGTAGCGCTTTTTGATTTTAACAGCTATTGCAAATTTGGAAAAACAATTAATCATTGTCATTATATATTTATAACCTTTATTACATTTAGAATAAGGTATCATTTCAACTAAATCCGCTTGATATAAATCTTTTAATCCCTTCAATTCTACATATCGCCGAGGAAAGTTTTTACGTGCTTGTCTGTGCAGTTATTTTGCTATTTCCTCTTTTACACTCATAGCTGATATGAAAAAGTTAATAACACTAGTTTGTATTTGTATGCTCTCTCAGTATTTATAAAGGATAAGTGTAGGGTAAATACAAAGAAAACATTTTTCAAAAACAAACATATATTTATTTACTATACACGTTTTTACCAGTTACAAAAATAACAGTCCTTTATTTTCGGTTGTGGACCATCATTTTCACAAATTCTTGGGAAAAAATGCTCTTGACAACGTAGTGAGTTCAATATGTCCTTGTCATTTTTCAAATAAACTGGTAACTTATCATAAATACAATCAATATTAATAATGATATTTATTATATATTCTTTTGGTAGATATTCGAATTGATCTTTTGTCAAATTTGTGTAACCAATTATGGAACAAAGTTTAATTGCTGTATTTATTTTTTCCAAATTTTCTTTAACATATTTTGTATTCTTCCACCAATTTAAAATTGCATGTACATTTACATATGCACAATTTGATGAATTATGATTAAATACACATGGCTTCAATATATCTATATTCATTTGTTTTCTTAAAATACATAAACTAGGACAATTTAGATTTTCAAGATTAATTACTTCAACATTGAATTCGGATGTCAAATTTTTTATAAACTTTTCTTTTTCATTGCCTTTTACATAAATTTTACTTTGTACCTATTTTTATATTTTTAAAAACGTCTTTCAATTCAGAATAATGTTTAATACCAGAACTCCATTGTAAGCCGTGATGTTGTTTCTCTAACCAATTAACTTGTTTTTGTAAATGTGTAGGGAGGTTGTTAAAATTATACGGTGGTTGAAATAACTGTAGTTGATACACTTGTTCGTTCGTTGATATTAGAGCAAGCTCTTTTATGACAAAGTCGTTGATAATGTTTTTGAATCCTTGAAAATCCAGTATAAACTCCATCCTATAAAACAAAAATTTAAAATAATATATTTTAAGTACTATATTGGTAATTTAATCTATTCCAAAATTCACCATCAATAGTATTAATTTGTTTTTTTAAATTCAGTCCATTTATCAAGATCCATATAAGCAAAATTATTTTTATTATCTTTATTTACAATACAAATTTGAACTTGGGTTTACCAACCACTAACAACTACTTTCATATCTCCTGTAACAATAAAAGTTTTACTGTAAGAATACTCCATATTACCTGTTCAGTTCAACTAGTAGAATGAATATGATTTAAATATTATCACTCAAGCATATTTAACCAATAACAATAGCAGTTCATTGAAACTAAAAAAACCAACTACGTTCTGATTTTCTTTAAGTAACCATATTAAATCATTAAATTTTTGAAAAATGATGTTATTTACTGGAAGATTTTTATATATTGATATATAACAATATTCATTGTGTTCTGAAAAGTCTAAAATTCTAAGATTATCATAAAAATTAACTCTCAAAAAATCTATTGTAACACTTCGTAATATATTAATATCTAATAATCTAGAAACACTAAATTTAGTATCACCTACAAATATTGCATAAGTTGTAATACACCCATCCTCAACATAACAATTTCCTTTTTTATAAAAATATGTAGCCATTTATATAAATGATTACCTACGTAAGCTACAAAATCTGAAGAAATTTGATGTGAATAAAATTGACCTAAATACAATCTAGATGCATAAAAAGAAACTATATGCACAGAATCTTTATTTAAAGTTTTATTAAGAATAACATTACTTTTCCAAGAAAATATTGCATGCATTTTTTGAATACAGTGTTCTTTACAATATAAATACCAAAAATAATCGTTTTCTATAAAATAGACATCTTTATATGAAAGATTAAGCAATATTTTAAATTTTAACTCAAGTTGAAGTGAAGAAATATAATGGTTTATTAAATCACACATTACTATTCACAAGGTTGCCGACCCTGAGGCGGCATTAAATAAGTTTCACAACTCGTCTTTAAATAACACACATGAAAGTTTTCCACTCACGTTGCACTTGGCTTTTTCAAAGTTGATTTAAACACTTCTTCAAATTCAGCTATTCTTTTTCTAAAACGAACTCTGTCTCTTGCAATTTGTTCCCATTCGGATTTTCTATCTTTATACTCTTCTAACATATAACATTTACTAACCACAGGATTTGAAAATGATACTGTTCTATAGTCAAGTCAATCAGTTGTATCTTCATCATCAAAATTATTATGTCCCAATCTAAATTCAGTATCAATAACAGAAAAATATTTTAAAAACTTTTTCAAATTATCAATATTTAATATGAAAGTTTGATTGTTTAATTCTAAAAAAACTTTTGTTTTATTAAAATTTTCTCGCACAAAAACTTTAAAAACATTGGTAATTTGAAATAGCCTTTCTTTAAGAAGTTCCATATTTAATTACCTGTATTAACACACACAAACACACATGAATGTTCAAATGTTCAAAACACACAAATGTTCTTGTGTTTTATAAATGTTTTTGTATAATGTTCAAAAAGTCGCATAATTTTCTGTTAATGTCTATGTTGTTAGTTTGCAAAATGTCTTTGACTGGATGTGTTTTATCTTGAAATGTCTGTTTGATTTTGTTTAACTCTACTCTAGCATGTTCATATTGGGGACAATCTATGATGATATGATCTAATGTTTCCTCAGTTTCCCATGTTGCATTTAAGGCAGAGGGGTGTAAAATATTTCTTTATTTTGTATAATTTACTGTCGATGTTAGCATGTCCAAATCTCATTCTATTAATTTTTACTATGTAATTTCTTTTCCATTTAATGTGTTTAAACCATGGGTTGGGCTTAGTGATGTCTAAAATGTGTTTGTACCAAATGGCTTTGTTTGTTGATACTAGTTGATTATTTACTTTTTCTTTGTAATATCTCTTTCTGAGATTTTTAAAATCTTCATGGGGAATAAATGATCGTTTCAGCTCTATTCCTTATATAACTGCCCTTTTTGCTAATTTATCGACATGTTCATTATGGCTTATGCCACTATGACCTGGAACTCACATGATGTTTATATTTTTGCCTTCTGATAGTGATAGTACAGCTTTGCAAACGTCAAGTACTAATCCGTCTGTTCTTTTACCCCCGTTCACCGCGTCTATTGCTCGAACAGATGATAGTGAGTCAGTGCAAACTATGATATTATTTTCGTCTATTTCATTAATAAATTGTAATGCTTTATAAATTGCAAGCATTTCTGCGTTGTACGAGGAAAATGTGCTGTTAATGTTGTACATTTTTGCTATGCCGTGTTGAGGTATATAGAAGGCAATGCCCACGCCTCTAGTAGTCTTTGATGCATCCGTAAATACTTGTAAACAATGGCCAAATTTTAGGTTAAGCATTTCATTGACCAATTGTCTCAGATAGGTTATGTTTGTTTCCTTTTTACTTTGATTATAATTTTCTAAGGTTGAGATACATTTAACTATGTTATCTGTCATAAACAAGGGCAAGTCAAAATCCCAATATGTTGTGTTGCTGTCCATAGTGTGTATATTAGGGTTATCTTGCTCTATATTGTTGTAAGAATTTATATACAGTGGTTGTTTCTTATGTATCCAGTATTGTGAATGAGTGCAGAGTAGATTTAGATAACTAATGCTGTTGAAAGTAGGATGGTTTTTTCTGTGACAATCTTGTATACAAGTCTATCCGTAAGCATTTGTCTTCTTAAGTTTAATGGCATGAGGGAGGATTCGATTTCTAGTGCAACAATCGGTGTAGATGTAAAAGCACCCAATGAAATTCTCATAGCCTGATTTTGTATAAAATTGAGTTTTTTCAATTCACTATAAGGTAGGTTACCATAAATAAAACAACATCAGTCTAGTTTGGACCTTATTAAACTTTTGTATATTTGTAGGGCAAAATCTGGGTGTGCACCGTATCTACCACATGCTATTGATTTAATTATATTTAGGTCTTTTAAACACTGTTTGAATACATTGTTAATTTGGGGTTTAAAAGTAAAAGCTTTATCCACTATAATGCTTAGTATCCTTAGACTGTCTACAATGGGCACTTTTTCGTTGTGAATAAGGAAAGGCGTTCTCAATCCATTATTTCTTTTTCTGGAAATTATTATGGTATTACTTTTACTAGCATTAAATTCAAGGCCAATTCTTTCAAAGTTAGTACACACCATGTTATTTAGGGTGCATTGCATTATTTCATGTAATATATCATTATTCTTACTGCAAGAATATATTACAATATCGTCTGCGTATTGTAAGCACTTTACATTTCCTTCAATTGTACATTGCATGTCCGCTACATAAATAGAAAATAATAGAGGACTCAACACGCCTCCTTGGGGTAAGCCCCTACATGTTTGTCTTGTAAAATTGGCTTTTGGCGTAATCATCTGTATTTGTCTATCCATCAGCCATTTCTGACAGTATGTCACAAATCTTTTTGGAATCCCAACGTTGTTCATTTTGTTTAATAATGTTGGTATATAAACTTTGTCATAGGCATTAGATATATCTAATGATGTTACAACTATGTTTTCGTTATGTGACAAAGCTATGTTAATGTCGCATATAAGGTTAAGAACGTAATTGCTACAGCCTCGTTTTTTTCTAAACCCATATTGGAAACTGGGTATAATGTTGTGCTTTTCAACAAACCATTCTAGTCTGTTTTTTTACCATAGTATTAAATATTTTCATTATGCAAGGAATGCGTGATATTGGTCTGTATGAAGTCGGTAATGTTTTTCTTTATTTGGTTTTAACAGGGCTATTACTTTAAATTTTTTCCATATCTCTGGGATGTTACATTGTTCATTCCAGATCTTATTGTATATATTAAACAGTAAATATTCTAACGCTATTAAAGGCATATGTCTTAACATGCTATATGTAATGCCATCTGGTCCTGGGGCCGTATCTTTATTTTTGGAATTTATAGCTATTTGTAATTCTTTAATAGTAAAGTTCACTTCCAGATTATTATTTTGGTTTGTATTCCATTTTATGTTGGGCTGAAGTTCGGTTTCATGCGGGGCATAGTCTTGTATTATATTTTTCATACAACTATTACATAGTTCCTCATTATATTGTATATCTGACATGTTAATAGCAAGTTTATTGTTACTTTTTAGTTTTTTAATTATTTGCCATGTATAAGAGGTGGTATTGTTTTCACTAATTAAATTACATATTTTTGCCATGCAGTTTGTTTTGCTAATCTAATTGTTTCTCTGGTGGTATACTGGGCATATTGATATTTTTGAAAATTCAGTGGTGTCATGTTGTGTTTGAATTTAGAAAATGTTAATCTTCTGTGAGCGACAGCCCGGGAACAGTCTTCATTCCACCAAGGTTTTGGTGAGGACTTTCCACTCTTTATTTTAAATTTGGGAATGACTAAATTAGCTGCATCTTCTAAAATACTGTATAAAATTTCAATACAAGGATATTGTACATTTTTTAACACTTCTTTGAATTGTTTTTGAATAACTTCAGTATATAGTTCCCAATTGGCTTTTTTCATATTTCTTTTATTATTTGTTACCCAAGTGTAGTGGGGGTTTTCGGTTACGATAGCTGAAGTTTGAAATGTTATAAAAATTGGTAAATGGTTGCTTCCTACAGAATCTGTTCCGACTTCCCAGTTTTTGAGAAGTGCATGTAATTTAGGTGATGCAAATGTTAAGTCAATAGTCGAAGACTGTTGATTTATAGTGGGAATTGTTGTATGTAAATTGTTATTTAATAAAATAAAAGCTGAGTTTGAATATGCATTGAAGATATCATTACCCCTTTTATTTGCCTTTTTATCACTCCAATACGGATGGTGGGCATTAAAATCCCCACATAAGACAGTGAGACCATTATCATTATTAAATATGTGGTCATTCCATAAATCAGGTGTTATCTTTTTGTCTGTAGCATATATATTAAATATTTGTATTGGATGATCATAGTTGTTGATTTTTATTGCTAAAACTTGTATTACATTGTCATTGTATGAATAGATTTTGGTAATTGATATTGATTTGTGTATTATAAATGCTACACCACCATAGTTATCATTCCTACACAAGTTTGTTAGTTTATAATTGTTGTCATTTAAATTGTCATTTTCGTTCATCCAGGTTTCCTGAATGACTCCAATGTGTATGTTATTTTTATTTAAAATATTTATTAACTCAAGGAATTTTGGTTTTAAAGATCTGGCATTCCACTGTAATATTTTTAATTCATTTGGTTTTACCTGAGACATTTTTGTCAACTGTTAAACCATGAGTGGAGGTTTTACTACTAGATGGTTTCATATTTTTATCTGTTGATTTGTTTTTAGAAAGTATTTCCTGGTCCATGTATGGTATTAATATTTCCACCATTTGTTTTTTTAAGGTGGCAGATAAATAAATAAATAAATAAATAAGGACTTTATTTTGGAGCGGTTTTCAACAATAATTGCTGGTTTACAAAACGACTCATGTCTTATTATAGTTCTTAAAAAATTAAAAGCTTATTTTATAGTTATTAATAAATAAAACATAATATTAGACATACAGTTATATATGGCTATATCACCTTGTATTGTACATTAAATACTTGTATATGTTTTCTTTGTATGTCGTTTCAGATACACCCTGGCCTGTTACGCTGGAGGACAGTTCATTATATAATTTGGGAGCAAAGTACGCAAATCGCTTTCTTTCAAATTCACGGCGAACGCGAGGCATCTCCAACACTTGATCCTGTCTAGTACTGCGAGATCGGACTTGAGACCTGCTTTTTAGTTTTTCTCAGATATCCCGGCCTGCCAGTGGTCAGGATTCTGTAAACCAGGCATGAGGAGCGCAGGGTACAAGTATCAGCTACAGTCAACCCCCCAGTTCTGGAGATAATGTTGTGCTGTTAATTTTGTTACGTATTTCAGCTAATTTTTCATGTAAGAGATTCTTAATATGTTCTCTAATTTGAGGGTCAAGTTTGTAATCTGGTTTGTGTAAATTTTGTAGTGAAGTGGTTTTTATTGACTTTTCTTGTGTTTTATTGGTAGTTTGGGGTCTACTTATGCTACTGTGAAATTTATCGAATTGTTTTGTGTTGGGATTACTAAGTAATTTGTTGTAAGTTTGATGCGGCTGATTATTTTCTGATGTTACTTGGATTTTCATTAGAGGTGAGTATTTATTGTAATTAGGTAGGCCTGATTTTGTGAGTTTGTAATGGGTCACTTGGGTGTACTGAGTTTTCAGGTAGTCTAGGGAAAAGATTTTCGTCCAAGTTAGTTCTGGTTATTTGAGCGTATGATGGATTTTTGTTGTACTTTGTGGATTTATAAGTAATGGGATACAAAATACTAGCCGTATTGAAGTCTTCCTTAAATAGACTCATGCGGGTTTTTATTTTTCTCTGTCTGATATACTCAGGGCATTGTTTAGAGTTACTGCAGTGATCTGCAAAGCAGTGAATACATTTTATGGGATTTTCACATTGATCGAAATGATAAATATCTCCACAGCTGCGAGAAAGGCGCTGTCTCTCACACGGTGCACTTGTTACGTGCCCGTATGCAAAGCAGCGGTAGCATTGTTTTACTGGGATTATATATGTTTCTACTTTAAGCCTTAGATAATTCATATAAACTACCTCTGGTAGTTCATCTGTATCAAATGTTACTTTAACAAATTGACTATTGATCAGATCTTTACCTACTTTCTTTTTAATTCTTTGTACCGATAAGATGTCACATTCAGTTACCAAATCTGTCAAAATGTCATTTTCGGTTATATCCGAGTCTATGTTTAAAACTCCTATGGTGGTTATTTTGTTTGAGGGTACAAAAACATTGTATTCAGGAAGATAAGGTGAGTTAACCAAATCATTGGCAGAAGTATAATTCTTACAGATAACTGATAAATTTTTACCTGAGCGGTTACTATATTCTATGTCATTATGATGGGCTATTAGAATTTTACCTGCTTGAAATGGATTTATCTTTTTTTATCTTTACGTTGAACTATTACTTCAAATGGTCCTTTATGTTCAGGTTTGTAAACACGTTGGATGTGTATTCGTTTAGTGTCTGGTGAGGGGGTTTTGTCATTATTAGAGGAATTTGTTTTTTCATTATTAAGTGCTAATGCTGTACGCTTTCGGTTTTGTGTTGGGGTTTGGTCTAAATGTTTAGAGTTGATTATGTCTGTTTCCATATTTGTATTTTGATTTAATTCTGTATTTAGTGTTAATGATTCTGAATTGTCATCATTTGTACAATAATTATGTTCTATTATGGAGTTAATGGCTATTTCTGTCTCCCTAATGAGGGCAGTATCTTGTCCAGACATGGCTAGACCTGTTGCTGTTCAATCACTTTACCACTATCTCACTTTACCAGGTTAGTTTTACATAATTACAAATTAGTTACAAATTAAAGTGTTGGTTATAAAAATTGCGTGTTGATACAGGTTAAAACACACTTTGATTATTCAACCACAGATGTTACTTCAACGAGGTACACTACGCGACTGAGATTTAACTTTAATGCGTCAATACTAAGGCAGCTACTCACGCAGCCACAACAACAACCTTTGAAAACTGAACAAGATCGCCAGCAGCAACCTTCAACAACACCATCTCAATCTTCAATTCAACAGCAGCAGCAACAGTCTTCATCTGATACGGTACAATCGGTTTTAACTGTACTTACGCTATCACAAATAATAGAAAATCTATATATGATAGGGTTTAGGAGTCTGGATACCTGGCAGCAACTGGTTGGAGAACTTCAAAAATCAAAATAAATTATCATGAGTCCTGTTGCCGTTCAACTTTTGTGGATTTTCCAAAATGTATGCGATACATTATTAAATTACTATATGATTTCTGGTGATCTATCTCAGGATAAACAAATTTATTATTTACTTGAAGAACAAAATTGTGAAAATCTAATGTCTATTTTTGAATCTGTAATTAAAAAACATTGTTCAATGAGTTTTCCTTTGAATCTTATTCAAAGAGTACAAGATATTGGACGGAACAAATTAATTGAATTAGAACAGGGTGTTAAAAAAATTGAAAATGATAACAAGTTAAAAAAAATTCTAATCAAAAAGGAACCAAACGGTTTAAAAAAGCTGTTTCATTTAGCTCATCATCATCTTATTCTGATTCTGAATATGATGATAATTATAATGATGACTTTGGTAAATTATTCAGTCAAAAGAAAAAGAAAAAAGTAAGTCTATTTTTATATCTCAACAACTACAATATCAATGCGAGAATGAAAGGAAAAAAATAACTACTCCAGGTGAAACTGGAACACATTTGGTAAAAATTGAAATCACAGACGTCAAAGATTTAAAAAAATGTAAGAACGAAAAAATGTATTGGCAAAAATTATCAAAAAAAGGTTATTTTCTACTTGAAAGACAATCAATCAGATCAAAAAATTTTAGACTCAATAAATTCAATGTTAACAACCGTAGGGCAAAATATGTTAAAAATAGAAAATGTGAAACAAGATTGTATATATTATGAAAACAAGATGGCTTTGTTAAATAGGATACGAAAAAAGATGGGTTTGTTAAATAAGATAATACTTAATTTAAATGTAAAATGTATTCTTTTTTTAGATTTGAAATTCATTCTTCTGAATGAAAACGGATTTCCACCTGAAAAATGTGCACTAAACGCAGCCGGATTTGATTTGCGGAGTGGGGAGAACATCGTTGTCCGAAAATGGGATAGAGAACTAGTTAAAACTAATATAGCTTTAGTGTTTACCAACTGGTTGTTATGGTCGTATAGCACCTAGATCAGGTCTAGCATTAAAACATGGCATACATGTAGGCGCAGGCGTCATCGATGCAGATTATACTGTAAATATTGGTATATTGCTATTTAATCTCTCCGACAGGGATTTCAATGTCAGTATCGGAGATAGAATTGCTCAAATAATTTGTGAACGTATAGTGTATCCAAATCTTATTGAAATTTATCAATTGGAAGTGACAGACAGAGGAGACAAGGGTTTTGGTTCATCTGGTGTTTAATTGAAACAGTAGTAAATTCAAAATTTAAAATAATGTAGAATAATTTGTTTTCAGAATAATGAATTCACATCTACCTTTTAAAAAAAGAAACCATGCAATTCCCGAACCTATGGAAGTGGAAGAGGAACATGAAGAAATAGAGCAGGAACAACCACATCAAATTGATATTGAGCCGGAAGAATGTCCCCCTCCTAATTTAAGACGAAAAAGAAACAGATTAAATTTAAATTGTTTGAATAATACATTTATAGTACTCGAAAATGCGTTTAAAAGTATATTAATTAAACACTTATTATTTAAATAATAATAATTCAGATTTAAAAGATATTTGTTTGATCCTTCAAATTTCAAAAGAATAAATTAAAAGAATTATTCAAAATTTACTAAACGAATATGGAGTTTTGAAATTTAATATTATTGTTGAATGTACTTATATTAAACCGTTAACAGAGCAAACTCAGGAAACCGCTTTTAAATCAACGAATTTCACGGTTTTTCATAGTGATTCGTTAAATGATATTTTAAGAAATATGATTAGTAAAATTTGTAGAGAAGAAAATGAATATTTGGGAAAAGGAAGTGGTTGGGCACTTCGCTCATTAGACGGAGTTTTGTTCAGATTCAGCAAGTATCGTCCACTAGGCGGATCTTCATACATACATACCACTTCCACATTGTATTGAAAATAAAAAAGCTATTATTAATCCAAAAAATAATGATGATAATAAATGTTTTCAATGGTCCATTTTAGCACGTTATGTTACAGGAAATCAAAAATGTCGTATTGACGACAGATATATTGCCAATGTTAATCAATTTAATTTTAATGATTTAACATTTCGTTGTAATTTAAAACAAGTAAAAAAGTTTGAAAAAATGACCACACTACTAGTGTTAATGTTTATGGATTAAATAAACATCAAGAAATTTTATCCACTCAAAGTATGTGATAAAGAGAATGTAAATCACTTTGATTTGCTATTAATTTCAAACGATCGAGGAAACAATCATTATTGTTATATAAATAATTTCTCTAGATTAATACGGTCTCAAGTGACAAAATCAACAAGAAAAATGCTATTTTGTAAAAGGTGTTTCGCTCACTATTCAGGACCAGATAAATTACTGAGACTAAAAAATCATAAACAGAATTGTAAAATTCATAAACCGCTAATAGCCAAAATGCCGCCTTTTCCAAATTATGATAGTCCATCAATTTTGAAATTCACTAATTTTCATTTTAAGTATAAAGTTCCAATTGTTGCTTATTGCAATTTAGAGTGTATTTTGAAAAAAGTTGATGAAAAACAATCACAATTTACAACAGTAAATGCAATACATGAACCAATGAGTTTTTGTGTATATTTGGTTTGTGATAAGGATTTGCCAGAAATTATTGCTTCTCAATTGCCCAATGATCCTTATCTTTACAGAGGTGAAGATGCTGCATCAAAGTTTATGGACTATTTAATTTCAATATCAAATTTAATTCCTGACTTAATTAGAATTCATAAACCTATCCTTCCTCTTACAAGAGACGAAGAAAATAGAATTCGTACATCAACTAATTGCGAATGCTGTGATTTAGAATTTTCAATGATTGATCGTACTGTAGTAGATCACTGTCATTTAACAGGACGTTTTAGAAATGTTCTTTGTAACACTTGTAATTTGAAAAGAAGAAATCAATCGTTTTTGCCTGTACGAGTATTTTTACACGGTAGTTCAAATTATGATACTCATTTTATTGTCAAACAATTAGGTTGTGACCAAAAGAAAATAGATATTATTCCGAATTCTTCTGATAAATATGTTAGTTTTTCAAAACAGACGACTGTTGGAATAAAATTACGCTTTTTGGACAGTTTTCGTTTTTTAAACGCTAGTCTAGCACAATTAGCTAATAAGTTACCAAATGATCAGTTTCATCATACAGAGTTGTTTTTTAATCATGATGACATGCCTTATGACACTAAAAAAGGCGTATATCCTTATGACTATACTGATTCGTGGGATAAACTAAATGAAAATCAATTACCTGAAAAAGAATCACTTTTTAATAAAATGACAGAGGAACATATTTCAGAAGAAGAATTCAATCATGCCAAAGAAATCTGGTAACGATTTAATTGTAAAACATTAGGTGAATATTCAGATCTGTATTTACGAACTGATGTGCTCTTGTTAGCCGATGTTTTTGAAAATTTTCGAACTATATGTGTGAATAATTATGAATTGGATCCAGCTAATTATTTAACAGTTCCTAGTTTAACTTTTGATGCTATTTTAAAATTCACAAAGGTAGAATTAGAATTATTTCATAATTATGATATGTACATGTTTATTGAAAAAGGAATAAGAGGCGGTTTTACAAGTTGTCTCAAAAGACATGCTATGGCTAATAATAAGGATTTAAATATTGTTTCATATAACTCTAACGAACCTTCAAAATATTTGACATACATTGATGCAAACAATTTATACGGATGGGCTATGTGTAAATATATGCCTAAAGACGGATTTCATTGGTTGACCGAAGCAGATATAAGAAATTTCAATGTATTATCAATTTCAGATGATAATCGTTTAAGATATATTGTATAATGTGATGTTGGCTATCCGTCTTATTTACACGAACACCATGATGATCTTCCGTTTTTTTTCTGAAAAAAAAGTGTCCTCCAAAGTCGAAATTTCCTAAACTGTTAACCACATTGTGGGATAAAGATTTTTATGTATGCCATTATATGAATTTAAAACAAGCACTGGAAAACGGATTGGTGTTAAAAACGAATTCACAGAATTTTAGCGTTTAATCAAAGCGCTTGGCTCAAATCGTACATTCTGTTCAATACAGAAAAAAGAAAACAGGCTAAAAATGAATTTGAAAAAGATTTTTATAAATTACTGAATAACGCCATGTTTGGTAAGTCAATTGAAAATGTAAGAGATAGACTTAATATAGAATTAGTTAACAATGAGATAAGATTAACAAAACTTATTTCTAGACCAAACTTTAAAAATAGAATTATATATTCTGAAAATTTAAGTTTAGTAGAATGTACTAAAGATATTGTTCTATTTAACAAACCCATTTATATAGGATTTACTGTTTTAGAACTAAGTAAATATCATATGTACGATTTTCATTATAGAATTATGAAATCTTCTTATCCTAATAATAGAATTAACTTATTGTATATTGATACGGATTCTTTTTTCTATGAAATTTACAGTGATGATTTGTACAAAGACTTTATAAATGAAAATATTAAAAATTACTTTGATATGTCGGACTATCCTGTCGACCATGAATGTTATTTTAATGAGAATAAAAAAAACTAGGATGTTTTAAAAATGAATGTATGGGTGTTCATATAGTGGAATTTATTGGATTAAGAAGCAAACTTTATACGTATAGAACTGTTAATGATTTATATTTAGAAAAGTGTAAAAAAATGAATTTGAAAAAAGCAAAGGGAGTAACTAAACCAGTAATAAAAAAACATATAACTTTTATGACTATAAAAACTGTTTATTTTTATCAACTAATATAAGACGAAAAATGAGAATGTTTCAATCCAAAAAGCATATATTAAGAACTGTAACCATAAATAACAAACGTTTCATTACTAACGATGGAATAAATACGTTAGCTTATGGAAATAAATTATTTAAAAAACAATTACATTACTGTATATTCTTGTATATATTGTATATAATATGCTGTATTATGGTATGTATAACACATAAAATTAACAAATATATTTTATACTAACATTTACCTTTGTTTTTATTTTATTTTTAGTTCCCATTTTTCAATACAGAGAAAAGGAAGTAATA
The DNA here is from genome assembly GCF_021130785.1 of Homalodisca vitripennis. Lineage (NCBI taxonomy): Eukaryota > Metazoa > Arthropoda > Insecta > Hemiptera > Cicadellidae > Homalodisca > Homalodisca vitripennis. The sequence continues at coordinate 105,347,375 of NC_060214.1, forward strand.
ACCATCAGTTAAAAAAAATCAACATTTATTTCTACATAATTTTCTTTACAATTCCTGATGGTGTGTATTGTACAATTGCATCATTTATAATTAAACAATAAACTGCAGTTCCAGTTGGAAAGTCCTTGTTTGCTTGCAATTCAACTCTTATATCCAATTCTCCAGTTTTTATTGTATCAACTCGCTTTGAAGAATCAATAACAAAAAGTGGAAATTTTTGTAGAAACTCATTTTTACTCAGACAAGGTTGGTTATCACTTCCTGCATAATATGAAGACTGGAATCTCGAATACAATTCATACATCAGTGCTTTGCATCCATTGAAATTATCATAACGATAATACTTGCTATTTAAATAAAGTTTCACATTTTCCAAATCACAAAAATCAAAATGTGATGAATTTTTATCATTTTTATCCTTTCTATTTGTTTGAAAGCCTATTATTACATATCGAGGCTTTTCCACCAAAGATGTAGTTTTAACAGTCCAAGTCTGAGCTTTAGAAACAAGAAGTGAGGGATATTCATGAATTTGCCATCTTCTAAACGCCATTGTTATTGGCTGATCAGAGTCAGTAATTTTTAGTAATGATAATCTTATATTATCATCAACACGAACATAAGGAACTTTCCAAACAATTTTATTTATTTGAAATGAACACTCGTGAAGACTTGGTGTAGCTTGAAGAATTGCATTCTTATCAGTTAAAGCGCGTATCAGCACTAATTCTTGTTTTACATTCAAAAGTATTTTTTTATAATCTTCTGCAAAACCCAATAATAATTGGAGCGGTACACAAAATGAAAAATTAGTTTTATCTGCAAGAACGTCCATCGAAGGTAGATTCCAGCCTGCATTTTTAATCCAGTTTCCATCTCCCGGTTTCAGTGTAAGTATATTTTTCATAGTACTAGTTATACCAACATTTTTTACACGATCAATTTCCGTTCCACAAATTTCATATCTAATTTCATCAAATAAGAAAGCCATACAGTTATTAATTAGACTTGAAGTAGTATCATCTTTTAAATCAGCAGAGTTAATAATTTTCCCTTCAATCAGTAAAAAACTTTTATTAGGACATGTATATGCATCTTGTTGATGAACAGGAATACGAATTTCATCACTATTTTTAAAAGAATTAGATGTGTATGGATTTTGGGAATACCATTCCCATTCTATAAGCGATTCATCAATTTCTATATTTGCATTAACATTTAATATATTACTCATTTTTAATTCGTTTAAATTCCGGAAGATTTTGTAGAAAAATTAAATTTTTTAATGTTAACGGTTTCAAAGTTCGAACATGACTAATATCTTTTTTAAATTTATTATTTCTTATACTAGAAACGCTAGTTGTAATACTATTATTATTTTCTCTAATCGGAAATACAATACCCATTATTTATTTCTGTTTTTTTCTTATATCAACTCTTAAATTAATTTCTTCGTTTCTAAAATTCACTAAGTTACCTTGTTGATCTTCTAATGTTATATAAAATTCATCTAATGTTGATTGTTTTGTAATTGGTAAATATTTAACAATATTTGGTTTTTCAACAATTTTATAACCAGGTGCTACAGCAGGATAAAACTCATGAAGCACATGTCCTGCTATCCCGTTTCTATAAGATCCTTTAACAATATTACAAGTGATTCGAATGATATCCACTTTATTAATGGCGTCCTGATTAGGTGACATATGCCATTTATTTGCTTCTAATTTTTGACTATTTGTAAATTCTAATAGATTCGCTATAGAATTTGGAACTGTAAAGTCTACAATATGATTACATAATATTTCACAATGAAGTGTGTTATTATTTTCAACAAGATTAAAAGTGGTAGAAGATTTTTTTTCTTCTAAATCTTTTGTAATATATTTCTTAATATCTTCTATCTCGTATGCACCAGTTGGTAAACTCAGTACGTCTGTACCAATCTTGATTTTATTATTTATATCTTCTTCAACATTTGGAATTGAATTATATGTCATTAAATCTAAAAATCCCATTTCCCACTCATCAGACGAACTCAAATCCAGAGGTGGAAAAAGAGAACATTTTAAATTTGAATGTTTTCCAGTAACACAAATCATCTTCGTACAGCTAGAAAGTCTAAACACAAATGACCGCAATTCACTGTGCCGGCTCGTTGTCTAGGAAAATAATTATATTTTATATTCAATTTGTTACCATCAACACTTTTTAAATATTTTTGAATTTCAATTGGTGGACGTAAATTCCCGAAACTATCGAAATATTCAACATTTAAACCTATTTTGTAAAAACATATCCAGTGTGTACCTTGTCCTGCATAACTGTCTAAATTTATAATTGCGGATTCGTTATTGCGTATTCTAATTGGTAATAAATCGCGCATAAAAACCCCTCTGAAATGTGGTAATTTAAGTTTTTTTGCACATTTTAATATATCTTTATTCGGCAATAGTCTATTACCTAAGCGATCGATTATTTTTGACGAGTACATTGTGATTTTTTTTTGAATGACCAGAACCTTTATACGGTCTTAAATATAGACCTTTACCTTTTTTAACCGTTTTATTTTTATTAACTTTCTTTTTTATTTTTTTCTTACATTTAGAACAATTGTTCGACTTTTTCTTTTTTCCACCTCCTCCTCCTCCTCCTCCTCCAAGTTTGGTTTTTGCTCTCATGATATTAGTAACTGTCCATGCGGCTGCTTTTTCACCTAAACTTGAATCAGATGTTTTAACACTATCCCAAGCGACTCAGCTAATATACGATCCGCAATAGATCTCTGTTTATTATCACTATATTTTGCATACGCTATATCGTGTTGACGACACAAAGAGTCAAGTTTATTAATTCCCTTTTGACCTAATGCAAGTCTTTTATTCATATTGGTTCATGGACCACAAAATTGGTAACCTGGTAAGTGTATTTCCGCCGGTAAAATATCGATTGCTTTATTTAAAACTGAACCTGCTGCATTGGACAAGTGATGTTATCAGTCCCGAGCCTTGATAACTACTAGCACAACTGTTTTTTTCCTAGCCATAATATATAATTGTACTAAACTTATTTCTTATTTATCGCCTTCCAGTTCTTCTAATATTTCTTGAATCGTATCACGAACATGTGATTTAAAATTATAATAATATTTTTTTAAAGTTATAAATTCGTTTTTAGTAAAATTTTCAAATTCGTTTTTTAAATCTAAAGTGTTTATTTTTATTTCTCTATCGGTTTGCTCTAATTTTTGTCTAGTTGAGTTTAGTTCTTGTCTTATCACAACATCGTTATTATTAACACTGGGACTAACATTGACGATCCTCCTTTTTTAACCAGCGCAATGTAATAATTTTATATATTAAAAATCGATTGCTCGCTATTTTGTATTTCATTTTTCAATTTAGTTTCAAGATGATTAATTAAACCGGTAACATTTTCCCGAAAATAAGTTTTTAATTCTTCAACTTTTTTATTTATTATTGTAAAACAATTGTGAATAGCATCGCTGAAAATATTAAAATTTATTGCATCATTAGGTTCTGCTGCATTACCTAGATTCCAAATTCTCTTATTTAATACATCATAGTTTCCATCACCGTCGATATGGAATCCATCACCCTTAGGTCCTCTCAGATTACTAGAACTAATACCATCACCATTCGAAAAATGACCAAACTTATCAACACTCATAGCTACTATCAGATACAAAGGATGAAATAAAAATGAAAAATACAAGTATTGTAATCATTCTTTATTAAAATAATTTATCTCTTAATTCATATAACTCTTCTAATATTGAATTTATTTCATTTGAATGTGCTGTATTCCCCGCTTTTAGAGAAGCCAGTAACATTCTCAACCTATCGACCAGTTCGTTAGGATCATCATAGTAAATTACATCTGGTTTTAAATTAGATATAATTATTCCACTGTCTGCCGCTGCTTCTTGGTGATTAATCTCATCTGTATAAGTGTTCACCATAGAAATTGTTTTTTCTTTTCATAAGTATTGGAAAATTATTATCTTTGTTTTGACTGTGATTTTTTTCTAAAGAAGAAAAATTAGATAGTACTATTCCACTACCTGAGGCTGCTTGTTGTTGATTACCACTTTCATCGGTATTAGTGTTCTTCATAGATTTTGTGTTTTTCTTCTCTTTAATATTCGAGAAATAATATTTTGATACTTGATGCCTCTATTTGATCTTACTTTTCCTGAAGACGAATAATTAGATTTATGTACATTGGTTTGCATTATAATTAAATAATAGTTTTCTAAATCATATTCAGAATAAATATATGCATTAGGATTATTCATAAATATTAATTCATAAAGTCATCGTGTTCCTTCATATCGTATTCCATCAATAATTAAATCATCACCGTCGATATCTACAAGTTTATCACCGATTTTCCATGAATCACCCTCACCATGTAACCCGTAATAATTATGATCAATATGTTTACTGCCTGTTATTAATTTAGAAAAATATTCTTTGGTTATTTTACCTGTGAAATTTTTTCAATATAATATTTAGCAAGTTGTTTTCCTTCAGGTGTTTTTAATAGTTCCTCGCCCGTAGGCCGGGTTTGATGTATTTTTTCAAAAACATCTGATTTTGCTGGAGTAACAGCAGTTGTTGTTTCCATTTCTTTTTCCTCTTCATCCGTTCCAACTGCTTCCATATCACTGTTATTATCATTCGGAATTTGAATTGCTCCTCTTTTAGATTTTGGAATGTCTAAAGTAACATCATCGTATTCAAGATCACTTTCAAAATCACATTTACCAACAAGGTAAATTAATTTTCTGTTTTCTTTTTATACCTAGAGGTGGATTTACAACTCGAAGTTTTACTGGAACTGAATCAGATTCAATTTCGGTTTTAAATAATTTCCGTTTCCGTTCAATTCTTTTAATATTATCTTGTTCTTCTTTCTATGTTGTTGTTCTTCTTTTATTAGTTGTTTTAACGGTTCTGATACAGGTTTCAATTGTTTTTCCCACAATTCTTCTGTGTCAAACTGTTCTCGTTCAATCGATCTATGTTTATTTTTTATATTTGTTCTTAATTTATGTATTTCTTTAACCACATCGTCTTTTGTTTTGTTTTGAAACCAAGAATCATCAAATTTCTCCAACAAAATACTCACTATGAATGATAACATTTAAACTAGTTTTATATTTTTATTTAAAAATCTGAAGTAAAAACATCAAAACCTAGTCGATAACGTCCATTATTTAAACTTCTATCCTTATCAATCACTACAGATTTATTTTTCCTACGATTCCATACTGTAATACACATTTCTTTAAACCGTTCATAAGTCATATCCATGTTTACATGATCATTATATACATGGTGTAAATTTCTATCATCTTGTCTGAACAATATTATAAAGTTTGCATTATCTCGAACTAACTGTTTAGGTATAAAACTGTATGTTTGACATAGATAAAAAGTATCAATTTTACAATGACGTCCCATTGCAAAATAATTTTTTATATTTTTTTGACTATCGCATATTACATTATCAAAAATCATAATTGAATACGGTTTAATTTCACTAGGAAATGGAACCTCATCTTTATCAGAAAAATAAAAATAAGCAATTTCCTTTATATTTGATAACACACATTCCAAAAATGTATATTTTTCTTGAAATAATGATTTAGAAAAAATATAAACATTGGAAAAGAATAAACCTTTTAGTGAGAATAGTAAATTTAAAACTAAATTAGTTTTACCGCAGTTAGAAGGGCCGCATATTATACATCTTATTGTGTCAGGTAACAAATCGCCATGCCTTTTGGTTTTATGCATATCAATTGACTTTCCGCTAACTAATCTATCCAAATTTATTATTGGTATTTGTACACTTTGTTTAGAACATTTCATTCTAATAATTCTTTTTTATTACTCCAACTGTCGTGTGATTCATCGAATCCTAGCCAGCGTACTAAAACTTTATCACCTTTACGTCTTATTATCTTTTCTACTAAATAAATATCGTTAAATTTAGTTTTACTTAATTCTTGTTGATAAAATCCGCCTTGTACTATTTCTCCTCTATCATCTTTTAAAATGTAAGTAACAGGAAATGTAGATTGTACTTTCCATATTGTATAAATTTCATTGCTCCATTTTGGTAAATAACCTTTTGTAAAAATATGTTGAACTCTACTTATTCTAACACGATCACTAACCATGTTTGTTTTAAGTAAAGTTTTTCTTGCATTTATAATTCTAGTTAATATTTTTTTTTCATTTTTACTATTCACTTTAATCGGTCTCATTCCTATTGTACGATGAACTGTATTATTATATTGTTTTACCAAATTAGGTAAAATATCTACTATAGTTACCTTACCAACAATAGTTACCTTGTATACTAAACGAAATCCACATTTTATTTTTTAATGCGCGATTCCAACGTTCTACGATACTTGCTTTTAAATCAGAGAATGATTTATAATGGTTAATATTATATTTATTGAATAAAGATTGAACTTTCACATTAAACCATTCTTTTCCTGCATTAGTTTGAATATGTTTCATTGGAAATTTGGATAAAATTGGATCTAATGCTAGCGCAATATCAGTAGCGCTTTTTGATTTTAACAGCTATTGCAAATTTGGAAAAAACAATTAATCATTGTCATTATATATTTATAACCTTTATTACATTTAGAATAAGGTATCATTTCAACTAAATCCGCTTGATATAAATCTTTTAATCCCTTCAATTCTACATATCGCCGAGGAAAGTTTTTACGTGCTTGTCTGTGCAGTTATTTTGCTATTTCCTCTTTTACACTCATAGCTGATATGAAAAAGTTAATAACACTAGTTTGTATTTGTATGCTCTCTCAGTATTTATAAAGGATAAGTGTAGGGTAAATACAAAGAAAACATTTTTCAAAAACAAACATATATTTATTTACTATACACGTTTTTACCAGTTACAAAAATAACAGTCCTTTATTTTCGGTTGTGGACCATCATTTTCACAAATTCTTGGGAAAAAATGCTCTTGACAACGTAGTGAGTTCAATATGTCCTTGTCATTTTTCAAATAAACTGGTAACTTATCATAAATACAATCAATATTAATAATGATATTTATTATATATTCTTTTGGTAGATATTCGAATTGATCTTTTGTCAAATTTGTGTAACCAATTATGGAACAAAGTTTAATTGCTGTATTTATTTTTTCCAAATTTTCTTTAACATATTTTGTATTCTTCCACCAATTTAAAATTGCATGTACATTTACATATGCACAATTTGATGAATTATGATTAAATACACATGGCTTCAATATATCTATATTCATTTGTTTTCTTAAAATACATAAACTAGGACAATTTAGATTTTCAAGATTAATTACTTCAACATTGAATTCGGATGTCAAATTTTTTATAAACTTTTCTTTTTCATTGCCTTTTACATAAATTTTACTTTGTACCTATTTTTATATTTTTAAAAACGTCTTTCAATTCAGAATAATGTTTAATACCAGAACTCCATTGTAAGCCGTGATGTTGTTTCTCTAACCAATTAACTTGTTTTTGTAAATGTGTAGGGAGGTTGTTAAAATTATACGGTGGTTGAAATAACTGTAGTTGATACACTTGTTCGTTCGTTGATATTAGAGCAAGCTCTTTTATGACAAAGTCGTTGATAATGTTTTTGAATCCTTGAAAATCCAGTATAAACTCCATCCTATAAAACAAAAATTTAAAATAATATATTTTAAGTACTATATTGGTAATTTAATCTATTCCAAAATTCACCATCAATAGTATTAATTTGTTTTTTTAAATTCAGTCCATTTATCAAGATCCATATAAGCAAAATTATTTTTATTATCTTTATTTACAATACAAATTTGAACTTGGGTTTACCAACCACTAACAACTACTTTCATATCTCCTGTAACAATAAAAGTTTTACTGTAAGAATACTCCATATTACCTGTTCAGTTCAACAAGTAGAATGAATATGAATTAAATATTATCACTCAAGCATATTTAACCAATAACAATAGCAGTTCATTGAAACTAAAAAAACCAACTACGTTCTGATTTTCTTTAAGTAACCATATTAAATCATTAAATTTTTGAAAAATGATGTTATTTACTGGAAGATTTTTATATATTGATATATAACAATATTCATTGTGTTCTGAAAAATCTAAAATTCTAAGATTATCATAAAAATTAACTCTCAAAAAATCTATTGTAACACTTCGTAATATATTAATATCTAATAATCTAGAAACACTAAATTTAGTATCACCTACAAATATTGCATAAGTTGTAATACACCCATCCTCAACATAACAATTTCCTTTTTTATAAAAATATGTAGCCATTTATATAAATGATTACCTACGTAAGCTACAAAATCTGAAGAAATTTGATGTGAATAAAATTGACCTAAATACAATGTAGATGCATAAAAAGAAACTATATGCACAGAATCTTTATTTAAAGTTTTATTAAGAATAACATTACTTTTCCAAGAAAATATTGCATGCATTTTTTGAATACAGTGTTCTTTACAAAATAAATACCAAAAATAATCGTTTTCTATAAAATAAACATCTTTATATGAAAGATTAAGCAATATTTTAAATTTTAACTCAAGTGGAAGTGAAGAAATATAATGGTTTATTAAATCACACATTACTATTCACAAGGTTGCCGTCCCTGAGGCGGCATTAAATAAGTTTCACAACTCGTCTTTAAATAACACACATGAAAGTTTCCCACTCACGTTGCACTTGGCTTTTTCAAAGTTGATTTAAACACTTCTTCAAATTCAGCTATTCTTTTTCTAAAACGATCTCTGTCGCTTGCAATTTGTTCCCATTCGGATTTTCTATCTTCATACTCTTCTAACATATAAAATTTACTAACCACAGGATTGGAAAATGATACTGTTCTATAGTCAAGTCAATCAGTTGTATCTTCATCATCAAAATTATTATGTCTCAATCTAAATTCAGTATCAATAACAGAAAAATATTTTTAAAACTTTTTCCAATTATCAATATTTAATATGAAAGTTTGATTGTTTAATTCTAAAAGAACTTTTGTTTTATTAAAATTTTCTCGCACAAAAACTTTAAAAACATTGGTAATTTGAAATAGCCTTTCTTTAAAAAGTTCCATATTTAATTACCTGTATCAACACACACAAACACACATGAAAAGAATGGATTTTGGTTATGAGAACCGTGAAATAAGATTTTAGAGGCTCGATTAAGAAGGACCACTTCACACTAGGCAGTGAAGACGCCGAACACACTGATTTTAACAAGAGTTCACCAGGTTACACATAATGAGTTTATGAACAGTGCATATTCAAATAAAGTGCAGAAAATAAACAGTTACCTTTGTTTTCATGAGGGGTAACCGTAGTCTGCTGTTGTTGAGGGCCAGGTTGTGATCAGGAAGTGTGGAAATATGCTGCTGTCTTGTAGGCAGGCGTGACGATGGAAGATGTCCTTCACGGATTCACTCACGCACAATACGACCGCAAACGAATAGTTTATAACACTGTGGCCAGTCCTGTAGAGCACGGTAGACGCGAGTGTCCGGGAACAGAGACGTTTTGGTAGAGATTGCCAATCCAGAGCACTGACTTTAATGTTAATGTAAATGTACAACAAATAGAGATAAACTAATATTTAAGTGAGAGAGTAACACATGGGGCATAAAGTCACGTGTTGAGTAAGTATGGTCAGCAGTGGCTAGAGTGCTATATAAGTGCCCCAGGCGGGACTGAGCGTACACTGAGCAAGCGTGCAGTCGCTTGCAAGGTGGGCAATTGATAAGTCAACCGTTGTAATTGGTTGGTGAGTGTACAGTAAACAGCTGATTCGTGAAACAATGGTTCATTGGTCTGTCACTGTACGTGAATATTTTAATCCAGTAAGGAATGGTATTGTAGGCACTAGGCCGCAGAAAGAGATATAGAATTAATGCAGTATATACAGTTTAGTAAAATAAAGGCAAATATAGAGTATAAATTGCCCAACAAATATATACATAATTATTGTTCAATAAAAGTAGCCTTTTCATATTAGGCAATAAAAAACAAGTTATTTAACGCAATAATACTTAACAACACACAAACTAAATAACACTATATGAAATGTTGTTCGTTACTAATGATTTCGTTCACAAACAACTCGGTTTAATACTAAAATTATGACGTCAATAAAACAATATTCTTATGAATAATGATTTATATTAAATTTAACCAATCATATCAATCCTGTAATAACATATTTTTAATCACCTAATATCTCTGGCGGATGCAAAGTACACAATTATTAGTATGCTGATGCAACAAACGACCTTGCACTGCGCGTAGCTTAATCACTGGTATTTCCTAGTCATGTGCATTTTACACTGCGCAATCACCTAAGTATTACATCGTTACGCTAACGTCACAGTTGTATGACGTACATCATAAGTAAACTACGTATAGTCATGTGTTGTCATAGTTGTATGACGACTCAAGTCTTATGACGAAATGTTCTTACAACTCAAGGTCAAGGTCATTGAGTGACCTTGAAGTCCAGAACATACATTCCCTCTCTACTGTAGTCTACACTCTTAGTCTAATTAGACACAATATTGCCCTAGACATAGGAGCAATAGTCGATCACGGAGAGCCCGATAGTCTAGACAATACAAAGTTATCTATACATCGGAGTAGTGTACACTCTTAATCTAATTAGACACAATATTGCCCTAGACATAGGGGCAATAGTCGATCACGGAGAGCACGAGAGTCTAGAAAATACAAAGTTATCTATACATTGGAGTAGTCTACACTCTTAGTCTAATTAGACACAATATTGCCATAGACATAGAACCAATAATCGAGCACGAGAGCCTAGACAATACAAAGTTATCTATACATCGGAGTAATATACACTCTTAATCTACTTTTGACACACTATTGCCACAGACAGAAGTCAACAATCGATCACAGAGCACGAGAGCCTGGACAGTAGAAAGTTATCGATACATCTGAATGTTCGTCTTAATTTAATGTAGACGAAACATTGCCATAGGTATAGGGGTAATAGTCGATCACAGAGAGCACGAGAGCCTGGGCAGTACAAAGTCATCGATACATCTGAATAGTCTACACTCTTAATCTGATTTAGGAACAATAGTATAATTTTATAAGCTCTTCCTGGACGTAAAGTATAAGTCGTAAATGTTAACTATGAACTACAAATAATATTTACAGAAACATTGTAGAAAGAAGTATTTTGTTAGAAAGAAAGTAAAATCACATACTTGATCAAACGGAATAAAGTGTTTTTCAACTATTTTGTAATGCAGTCTGTATTTCTTCTTCGATGAGTATGACACTGTAATATAAGCACAGATAAATTTGTAAGTTCTTTATTAAGGTCTTTTAGAAGTTTTGTGCAACAAAAACACAATAAAATTTCAATTATAGCCTTAACCAGTTATGAAGACTAGCAATACAGAACAAAAATGTAAAATCTACCGCTGCCTTTTATTCATTTCACACAAAACATATATCGGACTTATGCGGTATTACTCTTACATAATTCTTGTTACATAAACAGTACTAGAATATACATTATGACCAAAGCTATACCAACAACAATATAAATCATCAAAAACAACATAGTCTACCATAAATGGATTTTTTATTATTGAAAAAGATCTGATCCGAAATAACAATAATAAATATAAACAAATATATAACAGTAATAAATAACAAAACCAACTTTTAACACAGCTAGAACTAAATAATTAAAAACAAAAATATGCATTCCATCCACTTTGATACCATCTCAGGAGGTTATAATAAATAGACTTTTCTGGCAGTGCAATAAGATTTTCTGTGGGATTTTCTGCTGTATTAGTACTAGAATATAGTGAATATTTCGGCTACCTGCTGTATGGAGAAGATTCAGCAGACTTTGGTTCCATACTTCGTTCTTGATAACTCGGTAAGCTGCCTGTGAAATGGGGGGGAGGGTAATTCTCTGCTACATCTATATATATAAAAATGAATGTTTGTATGTTTGTCCTTTATGGAATCGTGAACTATTGGACCGATCATGATGAAAATTTGTACGTATATGTATTTTTCCACGGAGAAGGTTTATAAGCTATGCCCATCCCTTTCCCGATTCAGGATTCCGCCCCACTGGTTACAGAAATACCCATAAGAAATGCATTGCAGCAAACATATGTTAACGTCTTTTCAAATGTTTAATCAGCTGTTCTTTGTAAACATATATTACACTTATAGTTTTAAAGCATAGAGTAAGCTTAAGAGAAACGACAAATTTTGTTTAAACTGTTTTTGCAATCACTGTTAAACATAGACTTTACTATCCAGATAATACAATTCAAATTTGACGTAAAAATTCACCTTTAACTGCAATATTTATTTAATATAAACCATGCTCATGCTTGATCAGAAGAGTAATGCAGATATCATAATTACTATCTTACGTTGGCTACAAATATAAAGAATGTTATAAAATCAACCTTAGTTGTTTTTTTTGACAGAAGTATGGTTCTCAAAACTCCGTGTGTACATATTCTCTCGATCGAGACAACAAAGCAAGCTCAATCGTGGCATCGGAGATATAACTAATTTAATCTAAAATTTATTATAGTAAAAAAAAAAATTACTAAGTAATATAAGGACTTCGGTTCTTAAGATTTGCGTGCGAAGCCGTGGGTAACAGCTAGATAGAGGCAGGAATATGGTACATACCTTCATAATACGCCCAAGAGGCTCACGATGGAACGACTATCAATTATCTCAGCAATGTTTAGAATGTGATAGAAAAAGAATAAGTGAATATAGTGTACTGTTTTCAACGGGAAATTGCGTGCGAAGCCGCGGGCAACTTTTGCAAAAAATTATTGAAATGCGCAGCAAAGCGCGCCGGGCCCGCTAGTAGTACATAAATGCAAGTCCGCTCCTGTGGAAAATATTAAATTTCGATAGATAAAGTAATTTATTTCGCGATATTCTGGTACTGGAGAGTAATAATACACTGCTGGGCAGATAAACTTGGAGGAGCTCCATTGGTGTATTTAGGCACTTGCTATTCTGTTCTCACGCACAGGGCGGGAAGATTTAGAGGGGGGGGGGGCAAAAATTAAAACTTTTTTGTCTGGTTGACAACCCTATAACGTGTTAATCAACACACGCAAACGATCAGACTACTGAGTGCAGTGATGCAACGAACGTGGGCGGCCCAGATTGCAAGAAACCGTAATAACTGTTTTAAATATATTTAACCATTTTACAGTACATAAGGGCTTTTGAACAACGAGATTAAAAATTAATTTCTTGCTAAGAAGCCGCTTTTATATTTAATATATTTAAGCCCATAGTTAAATTAAAACCGCAACTTGGGAAAGCCAAAGGTTATTTTTTAAATTCTAAGAGAGACTTTCAATTTTTCAATGTAATTATTGATATTTTTATCTGTAATCTTATGAAAATAAGTAGGCCTAATTAGAAAAATCCGGCTTTTTATTACCATGTCAAGGCAAACTTTAGAACTATCAGTAGGTTATTAAAGAAATTGCTCTATATCTTATAGAAATCCACAAAATGAAACATGTTAATTGTTTATTAAATTATGGCTTGGTCTTTTATGCTTGAGGTATAAATTATGCCTTGTATTACTGTACGGGGCTGGCTTGTGGATAACGAGAAGAGGTAAGAACGGGCAGAGCGGGGAACGACACAGGGACACACAATTAAAAAATACAGGCATCGTTATATGCTCAAGCAGCCACAACGATGGATTTCCCAGAACCAGTTGTTTGGAGACCATTCACACCTTCTTTCAGGGTGGAAAATTTTTTTTGTTAAATATTAATTCTCCTAAATTCGCCAACTGGGACAAATGCTATTTTTGGATTAATCATTTACACTGGGATATCACTGCTGGCCACCATAATTTTTTTAAGGAGAAGCCGATCCCTTTGTATGCCTTTTTCTGCCCGTCCTCATGGGCCACTGGCCTGGCGAGGATCTTATCAAACAGAATAGGGGGGGGGTCGATACAGTACAAGGTCGATGGTACTGATAAAAAGTGCAAGGGTCAAAGACAGGATTCGAACCTGCGCTATCTCAAACTCAGACTCAAAGTCCAAAGTCTTAGACAGCTCGGCCATCGGCACTCCCATTCCTGTATAAGGGGGTTCGGTATGCCCTATCCTTCCCATGTTAATTTGGCCAATTTTATGTACCTTTTTCTCAGAAACCTTTAAAGCTCTCATCATCAATCTTTAGGACACTACTATTTAGACCTTTGTTAACATTTAGAGCGGAACAAAGTTAAAAAAAAGAAGTTTTTATTTAATTTGTTGTAAATAAAAAAATGATTAATTTTTTTGTAAAATAATTTATAATTATAATTTTTTTAATAAAAATTTAAAATAGATTTTTATAATGTCTTCCGCTCTAAATGTTAACAAAGGTCTAAATAGTAGTGTCCTAAAGTTTGATGATGATAGCTTTAAAGGTTTCTGAGAAAAAGGTACATAAAATTGGCCAAATTAACATGGGAAGGATAGGGCATACCGAACCCCCCTTTCAAACTCAGTAATTTGTTTTTCATTTGATGTTGGATATTCAACACAGTTGTTCACTAATGATTTCTTCTTTCAATATATTTGGAACAGCTGGTCATTGAAAAAATGTATAGCCTATATTGTGTGTTGTTACCAACGAACTATACTATATATAATTCGTTGGTTGTTACTAAGGAAACATAACAAAAGAACCAGATTGTCCAGCAGTATGTTTCACCTCATAGAAACATTTTTTTCGCTTTTCATCTCAAAAACGAAACTATTCTCTCATAATATTCATAGCCAGGAAAAAAGACAACCCCTTCTGTACGCAAGTATTGTTCTAAAGGTCGTTACGCAGGAACTAATATTGGATTATCAGAGATTTTACACCATATGATAACAGTCATTCACAAGGTGTTGGTAGCCATAGTGGTGTGACTAAGGCTTGTCTCTAGGGGAGGGGGCTTCTGATTGAAAACCACACAGAACCAGGGAGTGATTATCTCATAGAATTTTCATGGAGTAAAACTAAAAGAAAAATCATTGAAACAAAAGTTACGGGTGCCCTAAAAACCACACGGGGTTCTGATTGAAAACCACACAGCACCAGGGAGTATTAACCCCATAGAACTTTCTTGGAGTAAAACCAAAAGAAAGGTAATTGAAACAAATATTACGGGTGCCTTAAGTGGGGTTCTGCTTGAACACCACACAGCACCAGGAAGTATTAACCCCATAGAACTTTCGTGGAGTAAAACCAAAAGAACAATAATTGGAAGAAACTTTATGGGTGCTTTGACTCGGTTGAAGGTACTTAACACCGCCGTCATTAAAACAGTTACAAAGGAAGATTAGGTTGGCTATATTAAACATGTAACAACAGTTGAAGAAGAATACTGGAAGAAGACGATATTCTGGAAGATACTATTGACTCTAATTGTGCAGTTGGGTGTAGACAGTGAGGGAAATCTATCTACAGATGAATCCTCGGAAGAGTCTGGATCATGACGCAGCAGTGGACTAACCAGGCCAGTATTATATACTAGAATATGATTGATCGATGGCTTCAATTAAGTTAAAATGCATACATAAAATAACAGTGCATACTATTAAAATAATTCTTGTATGAGAAGTAAAATAATTTGCAATTCTCATATATTTCCAAACTAATTTTAGTAATCACGCATTGTTAAAGATACACATAAGCTTATTTATAGAGGAGGTAAAAAAATGAATTGTGTAAAAAATTGAAAATTGTATTTTACCAATAATACCATAAATACTCAATGAATAAAAATTAACGGATTCAATATAAATCGAAGTAAAATAATTTCTCATTATTACTGACTGTCTCGTTGAATTTGTAATTAACTAACTATTGTAAATAATACTAATTAATAAGTTTGTCCAAAATGTATTGTTTAACATTCTTTAATTTTCAAGCTTTTGAACGGTTGAATTCGTCCAATGTTTTCTCCTACAAATTATTTATTATAAACTGCGCGAGTTGATTTTTTAAAATTCTCTTTTAAGCCTCAGCTCTTAGGCTATGCTGGCTTGTTTTTGGGCTACTGTGGCTATTATTCCTATCATGGTTGGACCTCCCCGGGATTTGAACTAGTGATGTCTCAGTTAGAGAGCCGTGACTGTATCCACTAGTCTACGGAGGAGGACAAAAGTTGACGTTTTCAGGTTTAGCAGAGGTTAGTAAAACACCTGTAACCAAATAGGTTCACCCCCACGGATGATCCAACGTGTCTTATGGACCTATCCCAGCAGACCCTCCACTACATTCCTGCCACCATCTCTCTCCTAGCGATCGGACTGTACAGTCTGTGCCAGGAGAAAGTTGTCATGTTACTAATGAATGATGCATGGGTGGGTGTTTCTGAAATCGTTCCAGGCTCAAGGTAAATTTAATAATTCATATGGATTGTTACTGTAAACAGCTTAAATACAATTAGTTTTATTTCAAGCTGTAAGTGTTTCTCTTTATTTTATTCACGTGTATATGTGGTATTACATATACACGTGAATAACATGTGCACAAACATACATCCAATCAACCTTTGGTGGTAATGTAATTTATTATTAATCATAAAATTTTCTGATTTCTATAGGCTTGAAGTAAGTGCTTATGGCTGTGTTTTATTCAATATTATACTTCCTGCGGAAAAGTTTTACATTTCGGTTTGAATAATCGTTACTATTTTAACCTTTTTTTGGTAGGAAGTAATTTTGCTTCATTTATAAGCGATATTGCGGAAAAAACTGGTGAGGAAACTGATGCTCGGTTTGGCTGAATCTAGTTATATGTAGTTTTCACGTTATTGTCATCATAATACACTAATATAAGAGTCATAAGTAATGGAATTTAGATAATAAATTCCAATTTTGGACTTAAACGGTACAAATGTGTATTATGCATTTCATTTATAAATTACGTCATAATAAATCAGTTCAAATGTACTTAATATTAATTCACATGTTTAACACAAAACTCAATACAATATGAATTATTGTATTATTCTAAACCTCAATATTAAGATGAAAATAAACTAAAATCATGGATAATGTATTATTAGTTTATGCAAAGCTATTTGTTCCGATTAGTTTTTCAGAATTCTTTTAAACCTATTTCACAGTTATATTTCTTAGCAGGGCGGCAGCCCCGCAAGTCGGAGGAAAATCTTAAATATGAGCATAGGTTAAGTAGTACATAAGATTAAAGGGCTCTATTAAAAGAACACAATGCTGCAAATCCGACCTCAAAATTTCATGCATTGAAATGGTGCTGTAATTGTTAAAAAAATATTAAGCTTGTGTATGAATTTGTTAGCCCCAATATTTTAAAATAATATGAACCTACTAAAAGATTTAATTTTTTAATCTTCGATGTTTGTTATAAAGCTTTTAAACATTTGATAATTTGTATAAAATATATATATCAAAATTATGTATTTTTGTTCACTTTAACCGTCATGCAAGGCACAGAAACATAACCTTTTTAACTGGCACTCAAAAGGCGTGAGAGGCTTCTCATTTGATAAACAGGGTTCATACTCTGTTCGTTTTAATACGTCATGCGTCATGCCATCATCACAACAAAGAACAAGAAAGTTTTAACTAGCCACCAAACACTCCTTATTGCTCTGAACTTAGGGGCTTCGAAATGATCCTTGTTAAAATTTTAACATACAGGGAAAGGGCTTTGATACTTAATAACTTGGCGAAATAGATGTCTGAGGCAGACATGTGAAGGGAGCGGAGCGCAAGTGCCGGTGCTCGATCAGCTAGCTGATGTTGGTAGAGGTCAGCGGGTCTGCATGTAGTCTGCCCTAATCTCACTTATCATTAGCAATGGATAAAACCATATGGAACCCTTCTAAATAAGATTTGTCATCGCGCACATCCTTATATCTCGTCACTCTCCCTTCCCCGGAAGTTTAAGTTAAAGAAAAATAAATAAACAAGCCTTACATTCTTCCTGGTTGCCAGGACAGTGCCTCTCTTGTACCGGATTATTTCAGATCTCTAATGGCTATTATATACTATCAGTGCGCTAAGATTTCAACATAATCAAAATTGGAGTGGTGCGTAATTTAATTATTAGTTAGATCTCAGTTTTGTTACTGAATTCAATTAGGATTTGATATTGCACTACGTTTATAACGTTAAATCGTGATTGTGGAGTCAAAATGTTAGAAAATTGGATAATGATACATTTTTTATATTTTTTTTATAATTCATGATGTTTTGCATTCAAAATTAGTTTTATTTTAATTCTCACCGAATTGATGTTTAAATACTGAAATATTAAAATAGTGCGATTTTTTTATGG
Source organism: Homalodisca vitripennis (assembly GCF_021130785.1). Lineage (NCBI taxonomy): Eukaryota > Metazoa > Arthropoda > Insecta > Hemiptera > Cicadellidae > Homalodisca > Homalodisca vitripennis. Next base: position 105,365,839 of record NC_060214.1, read on the forward strand.
TAGTGTTACTCGAACTCACCGCACCACATTGAAGTTGTATACTGAATGGTAGATTGGCTGCAGATGATTCCAAAAAGAATCGTCAGGATGCAAGTTGTGAAGATCGTCCCAGGAAACTTGTCGGACGCTTTTCTTTTAGGATACGGGAGTTGAAGAAGAAATAGAACCTCGAGAGTTTTTTCCCGAAGTTTGCTTCCAACCAGAAGAAAGCGTGAAGATCTCTCTTAGACTCTCTGGATGCCTGTCCTGTTAAAGTTCACAGATGGATGTGAGAGAACTCCTCTGCTGACTCGAGAATTCAAAGAAGGAGCTCTTTCAAAGCCTTTGCGGGACTGTTGAAATTAAAACCTCCTGTTGTCTACTCCGCTGGGCTGTGTCCTCTTCAAGAAACCCTGGTGGTTGGGACTTTTATTGCCTTTCCCTTTCTTTATTGAAGACGACGCTGTCTCTAACAAAAGATTATAGACTGCAGCGGACACTGGTCTAACTCTTTCTTCGTCAGAACCCTCTTTCAACCGGGTGGATAAACTCCTTGTAGTGTACCTCCTAAACTTTCTTTCGACTCCTCTTTAGAAGTTACCTTTCAACTAGATCTAACCGTGATTTGTTTACAGTAAGGAGCTCTTAAAACACGTGCAAAAAGCACAAACCGTTAAATAAAAGACCCCTAGTTACCACGGAAATAATGAACAATACAGAAGTTTTCAATTTATTTGGTTTCCATGAAAACAAACAAATATAATTGTTTTGGATTAATTTACATTAGATTTATTTGCGATACACAAAACATTATATTAATATAGGTTTATGCCTCCCAGAATCGTTGCAATCGAAATCCAGTAACTCAGTTATATTAGTGGCCATTATGGTTTTATTACAAGATCACGCTTATGCAGTCAAATCATGTTTTTTTTTTTTTTTTTTTACACAAAAGTTCTGTAATAAATCATTATGCCCATCATTATGTATGCATGGCCAAAAACTAACTCGAAAACTTAAATTTTCTTCTGGTTGCTTTAATTCTTGAGTGAGTCTAGACGTCTCAAGACAGCATCTCAATAGGAGCAACTTTTCGAGGAATCGTATTCACATTTAGTATACAGTAGAAACAGTTCAGCACTTGCCGTTTTCAAAACTCTACGAGTGTCAAAGGACCTGACATAACGCAACGATGGCTTTATCGCGGACGGACACTAGATGTCCTTTGACATTTTTGACCTCAAATTCAACAAAGTTCTCCTTGGACCAAGAAGAATCCATGTACCTAGTTTCATATCTATAGCTGTTTCTATTTGGGTCAGATAAAAAAATTCGTATATTTCCTACTTTAAATACTAGTTATTTCGCGTTTAGGGGATAACACCTTTTCAGTTTTTTCCGTATTTATGGAAGTTTTCTGTACTTAGGTCTATACATTTAACAGTTTGTTCATGAAGTTTATGCATTTGTTTAAGCATTTAATGACATTATAGCGCCTCAAACGTAAAAAGCGTGTTTTTTTATAGTATGTTTTTTGTTTTTAAAGCAAGCTATTTTTACAAACTATGGGGTATACAGTTCTGGGACCTAGTTTACTCAATTTTTCTGTTCAAAAAGCTCCTTAGTATTAGTGTAAGTTATTTGCAGGGTATTTACAGATTGGGTCAATCTATTTTAAGTTGTTTGTATTGTTATTCAGTAGACAACGTTGTTCCAAGGAGACAATGAAAACCAAATTTTGATATGTAAATCACGATATTGAAATTTTAAATTAATACTATACAAATATTATTAATTGAGGATTGTGGCTGAAGGTCCATCTCAAATCGTGCAAGCGCAGTTGCTTTTAGTACTTAATATATTTGTTACTGAATATTTGTTTCGTATATCACGGTTTACATAATTTCCAAACATAAACACACTTCCGTGTATGAGGACCTTGCTTTTCACGTACATTCATCAAGGGCACTTGTGGGTCAGACAAGTGATCTCTTAACATTTAACATTTGTTTCTGTCATGACGTTTTGCTTATCTTCCAAATATTTTAGTGCACAGGTACTAACACGAACTGCTCCATATGGCGAGACATTTTATTTGATACCTTATTAAGTTTTCAAAACGTGTAATTCTAACACGAAAGCGAGGTCCTATACCAAGTACATGTATACAACACACTTTCGAAGTCCCCCTGTTTTATTTAACCCTTTAAAATGTTGACGACTACGGAATGATGTTTCTTATATTACATGGTCTTGTAAAGGTTGAATATCGACTGTCACATTTTATTTTACCCATTCACTACTTTACTGTTCCGTTTATGGCCTTATAATTTCCAGTGATCATACCAGAATTTCTTTCCGTACATAAAATATTAAATACGTTCCGTCTGTAAGCAAGAAATCACTAAACACGAATTTGAAGATGTTGCCCATGCATGAAAATAGTACATAATGAGATATTGCACATCAGAGATGTCCACATATCGTACTATACAATCATAAAGGCACAACTAAGATCTGTTCACATTCTACATTCACAGATCTTAAAACCGAGGCCTTGTTACATTAACATATGGTACGCCACAGGCAATAGAGTAGGTTTATAGTAAGTACATAGAGCAATTTAGAGGTTAAAAAGTGTATGCACTGGAAGTAGAAAATGTTAACTTTGTGAAAAGGCCCAAATTGAAACGACTGAAGAGTTGTACACAATGAAAGAGCATGATTTAATAATATTAACAAATTAAGAAAATTAATAAAATTCTAAATAACTTCTTTTCTAAGTAAAAACACATTCCCTTCAGCGCTTTTCTTTAGGGCTGTTTATTAGATGAATCAAAACTATCCCCACAAATTTCAGTCAACAAGTCCACCAAAGATCGGCCGCCAACACAATGCTAGGAGAGAGCTGGCGCTAGTTATTCAAATGTCATACGGACACAGATGAATAAATCCGTGATCACTGACCCAGCTGGACGGATGTTGCTCTCTATCTTATATATGCGCGCTCTCTCTCGCACACTCGCCCTGTGCCTGACCGATGCCCCTGTCTTCTAGCGCTTGCCAGACGAGAGGAAACACTGTTATTATTGTTCCCGTTTTACTCTGCTTTCATTGCACCCTTTCATGAGTGACGTATTTGTTACAAACCTTTCAACATATGAAAACAGTTTAAAAAATAATCCCATAAATAATGAATTTCAAAATTAAGTTTATGAAACTGTAGATAGTGTACATACTCGTATACTGACGAGAACAACTTAAATGTACGCATGAGGTATTCCAATGTAAATTTTCTATTATGTGCAGGTTGATCAGGAAACGTAACATAGGCCTATAATTGTCCTCGAAATATAAACAATTTTTTCAGAGTCAATGTTTTTTTGACTGTATAAAAATGTGAATGATAGGCCTTAGTTACTGTACAAAAATGGTTTTGTATTAACTTTGTTTGGACAGTTGAAATTGACCATAACTTTTGTTGGTATTGTTTTTGGCATACAGTTTGAATATTAATACGATCAACAAAGTATTCTTTTACAAGACTCAAGAAAAATTAAATGTATTTAGTAAGAAGCATTTAAAAAGACAAAATTTTATGAATTGGATGAATACATTTGAATTTTTGTCTGGTTAATTGAAATTGAACATTGAACCTCAACGAAACCATGTGGTGTGGCGGGAGAAAAGGAAAACATTTCAACAGGTGATTGTAGACATACGAATAAGACAAAAAGTCCATGTAAGCATATGTCAGGAAATGCTTCGTTAGCTTGAGAAGGATTTCGCCCAGATTTTCACGCCGAGGATTAAATGAAACCGGAGTGAAACAGTTTCATTTAATGAGTGAATTGATTGAGTGAAAACGGCAATTAAGACCAGCATTTTATCGTTTTATGCGAATCTTGACCTTAAACATTTAATAAACTAGTTCCAGAACTGTAAATCCCTTATTTTGAAAAATTGCTCGCTTTGAAAAAAACTTTAAAAATCACGTATTTTACGTTTGAGGCGCTATAATTCCATTAAATGCTCAACAAATGCATAAAATCCATGAACAAAATAGTAGTGAATTTAATTCTAAAAAATTTATGTAAATAAAGGCAATAGCAAACAAATTCTAATTAATGAATTCAAATTTAATGCAACCTGCACTACCACCCTCCCCTTACAATGTAACAATTCTGTATTATCATAATAAATGTTTTTTTTAGCTGATAAAAATTTAATTTACCATCAAGATACCGTTCTAAATAAAACTGTCGTTCGTTTTCGATTTAACGAAACGGCCGGGTCGGGCTGGTTCGATCGCAGTGGGCGCCGAACTTATATATAATATAATATAATATTTTTATCAAATAAAGATAATCTATTTTACCAATCAATCTGATTGAAGTTGATTGATTATATATTTTTATTGTTATCTGAAGAAGCATGGAAATTATATACCCCCGTTGTTGAATAACTTTTTTGCGAAACCAATAGGCCTACAAAATCCAAACATGTCACTGTTTACCTCGTCTATTTTCATATTATCTGTATATGAAAAAATACCTCTAAGGCCCATCACGAAATCTCCAAAACTACAAAACTGGTAATGTTCAATAATATTATCTTCATGATGTTACATATCATAAACTATTTTTTTATGTGCGAGATTTCCGTTACCTTATTAAGTCAGCTATGCCACAACTATTAGGTCAATATATCGGAACCACTATGTAATCTTGTTGAAGAAGCATACTACACATTCATACTACATTCATAAAATATCTAATTGCTTCAGTGTTTCAATCAAACACGTACAAAACCCCTCATATTTTTCCAAAAACTATTCTATTCTATATAGAGACTTAAGCTAAAGTCAGTATATTCTGTCAGAACAGGATGCCGTGTAGGTCTTCCCCATCATGTTGCACCTGTCAACGCCCCTTTGTCCCAAATGAGTGGTTTATTCATACAGAACTCCCTCGCCCTTCGGTCGGGCGGTGACCTTGTCCAGGCTCGGATGACCTCACCGAGTTCTGTCCCAAGGGTGATACTCCACTACTGTTTCCTTATACTGTCAAATTTCTCGTAAATAAACACTAATTTGTACGAATTTATACACATTCTTGTATGAAGTTAAAAGCATTTTTAATAATTAACACATTTACCAGGAACTTCTAACAGAAAAATTAAATAACTTTATATCAATTCTTAGTAGCATGTACTTTATTCGTCTTGTAGAGAGTACCTTTATTCTAATGTATAATTTTGTATACAAGTAGATTTATGAATCAAAGATACAACAAATTTATTAAAAACTATGACGAGAGTATCTGATGAACCTTTTAAAATTAGCTAGTCACTTTAAAATGACGAAACTTTCAATGAAGGGGAAGTACAAATAATTAAAATAAAACGGCAAAAATGATTTAATATCCTCCTAAACAACTGAGCAGAAATGTTAAAGATGCCAAAGAAGTACATATGGTGCACAGACACGGCCGTTTCTGGGTATTGCCGACTCATGCCGACACAGTCCACAGATCTCACCGGCGTTATAGATAAATAACGTTTGTAGACAAGTAGCAACGATACGCTCTCTACATTCACCTTCGGCACTGTGCTAATTAAATAAATATCAAATCATAGTAGGAAACACTGGGTTATTTATTGAACATATTTTAAAACAAACTACACGTTAAGAATTTTTACAATTTCTGTAAGGTTTGGAGAGGATCTTGACACCCTGAATCCCCCCCTCCTATCAACATCTCTGTTACCGTAACGTTTTTACCTTTTTCTTAATTCTATAGGCCCTCGAGAACACTGTATTAATTTAAAACTGGATTCACACGTTTCATCAGTGAACCTGGAGGTTGACAGATTCGTATATTAATTCATAATTTAGAAACCCTATTGCTTTGTTATCATATATAATTTAGATGTTTACTATTGAGCGTACTATTGATGTATAAAAACGTCGTTTATTTAAATTATATATGTAAGTATGGGTTCATAAGTAACCAAGAGAAAATGTTCCACGATTGAAAAAGGACCTTTTGTACCATTTTAGAGAATAATCAATTCCTCATTCTGAGATAATCGAGATATATATATATAAAAGACTAATTATGCAAATTATTTAGTAAATGGATAGTACTTGAACCTCTATTGTCTACCCAGCATTCTGAGGTGGCTCCAGCGGAAATGCCCAAACGCCGGAAGTTAGTTTCCTTTCCCACGTGCACAAAGGTATGGTATCGCTCTAAATTTGCCCATTTCGTCGATTAGGCTCTACAATCACCCCAATCTAATCTTTGTTATCGAGAGTTTATTGTCATCGTTATGGTTCATTAGACAGGTATACAGTGCGAATTTGTTCTTTGGTGGGAGGGTGAGGCGTTAAAGAAATTAAAGGGGTTCGTGAGGATTTGAACAAAATGACGAAAGCGTAGTTGCGGGTTTTTTAAATAATTTCAATTGAAATGTGTAATAAAAGCACTTACATTTTGTCGCAGATTGGAAGTAGTCCACTACGGAAATCTATATGAAGCAATAAAAAACTATTGATAATCAGTGATTTGTGCATGCATTGCTTTCCCGATGTTGAAAGGTGTATAACATTCCTTTTTTTTTGTAATATACTGATTTATTGTAGGCAGGACATTTTTAATTTTACGTTATAAATAACAACTTGCTGTATCGTAGCTTTGGTTGCTGATGTAAAGACACCAAAACACATAACAAAGAAAATGGAACAATTTGTGATGTTTGTCGTTTTATCGATTGGGCGGTGGTTAGGCTACAGTGGGCTTTCCAGAGGTCAGTTAAAATTACAAAACTGTTGTTGACAGTTACATTTCAGTTTATTGCCTTTTGATGAGTGTTACAATTCCACATAGGTAGGACCAGTTTTGATTATTTATATCCAAAAGTTATGGCATACAGAAATATAGCTCCCGAATTAGAACACTACTTCCAACATAAATATTGAAAATAATATTTAATGTTTCTCAATTAATTCAAATAATGTGTATTATACGTTAAACAAAGAGTAGATATGTCAATAATTAACTACACACGTAATACACGAATGTTGCGTTATGAGAAATATATAAACTTATATTTTTTTATTTTAGTAAGGGAATATTTTTTATTGCAGGGAAATATCCAGCAGGAACAGGCACGATCAAGCGTGTTCGGACATGTAGTCTACCGGACAAAGCGGCAAAGAATGGACGTAATTCCTCAGGCTTTGGAAGAACTTGCCGTAATGCTCGGTCAACCGAAAAAAAAAAAAAACATTTACCATACTCTTGACAACCACCGGTTCTACCTTGATCACGTTCGTGATAACATAGCACTTCTGTTATATTCGGATCACATCATGTTATAGGACAGATGGAAGAAGCGTGTGAGGTGCACATTGATGGAATTGAAGGTGTGTCCCAATGTACTACCCTCTCGTCAATTACTGACGACCATGTACTTCAGGCAAGTAAGCTAAATTATATATTTATATACAGGCTAAGTAGATGTAGTAAATCTTTAGTAATGAACACTTTTTTTAAATATAATTGTATATCCAAAATTAGTTTGAGAGTTTTGTTTGTGCACGGTTTCAATAAATACTGCTTGTAAACAAAATGCAACTATGCTGATCACAGTCATTTTAACTTTTATTTTTTGATAGCTATTACCCCCATAAAGTATTTATTTCACTTTTTTGTTTCAGGGGTTCACTGTGTTTTGATCCAAAAGTGCTAATTAATACATCGCTATATTCCGGTTTTTGAAAGATTTGGCTCCAAAATTGGTCCCCAAATCTGGTTGTGGTGAAAGATTTTAAAAAGGGGACTATAGGTCGCTGTTAGTGCAGGGTTCCCGAACGCTCAACTATACGGCTGCTGGTTCCACTCGGCCAATGTAAGTCCATTATGTTTAAAAATTAACTAAAAAACAACAGTTAAGAGTCCGATTTTAAGAGTAAGAAACTTATTTTCAACTACTGGAAACTTTGGCAACTTGTCTTTGCCTCAGGATCTATCCCATTTTCGAGTTACTATTTCTAATATTTCCACTAGCGAAACATTTAGACTTCTACAAAAAGGAACTTGAGATTTTCTCAACAAGATGTCGGTGGCATGGATGTGATGCATTAAAGGGGGTTATTATGAAAGGTTTGGTAAGACAATATTGTCATGCTAACATTTGTCATTCTACGTCAAATTTGAAATTTTATACGCCACACAGTTATAGCATTTTCGAAATGTTATTAGAAATCTATAATTGGCTGAGCGTTAGCGAAGCCTGTTACTCGAGGGGATGAAAAAGTTAATTTCTGTCTGTCCGTCTGCATCTTGAAAATGAACAGATCTATATAGACATGAAACTTCGTATGAAGCTTTATTTCTATGTAGGGAACACTGGGTTTGATAACGATTTTCGAATGAAGGAATGCACCTTGTACTATTATCCTCTTTATACACTTATTCTGGTTTCCGTACTTTAGACGCGCCATTTGCAGATTGAACTTGTTCACGCAGCTTCTTAATGTCTATTAAAAACCTATCAGCTTTCATAAAATCCATAACTTTGGAAATCACTTCTTGCGACTGGCTGTTATACTCTTTGTCCCCTAAATTTGAAACCTGGAGGATAGCTATCCATGCTATTGTTTTGTTAAAATGGTGTAAAGAAAACTGTGAGTAAAAAACTGAGTAAACGAACAAGCACGAAAAGAAATAGGACGACTCAACGCACTTGGTCGAACAATTGACAATAATCACAGCACTACGTTTTTTTGGCACCGACTGTACCTCGTGGTTTAGCGTGGAGTGGAGGGGGAAGTTGATGCACATGCGCTAGCCACGGTTCACGCTGGCTGGCTTCTCCAGTATAATAGATTCTTGTCCAAAACCGTGTATAAATTACCATATATCAATCTAAAATTCAAAACAGAAAATCTCTTGTCCATCTTTTGTCCCTACACGTGATGGAAGATCTTCAATCGGTGACGGAAGGTAGCAGCTATTCTTCTTGTTATGTCAGCTGAGTTCTTCCCTAAATTATTTGTTCAGTATTTTTTAATGGTACGGTACCTACTCTTTTTTTATACTGACATTATAAAATAAAATAAATGAAAAGTCTATAAATAATTATAAAACGAATCGAATGGCACATTATAGTTATACATGCATAGTTATCAATATTAGTATTGAAATTCATATTTAATATTAAATAACGCAGGAAGAAAGTTAGTGAAACAAGGCTTTTGACTGTACTAAGAGATTGTCAGCTATAACTTAATAAAAACGACATAATCAATACAAAAATGGTTTAAAAGGACTACACTAATATTTGTATACAGTAACAGGAATTGGAAAGTGAGGTGCATTGTATTATGTAGTAAGCAATCTAATGTTTAATATCAGTTATGCGAAGTACGACTAAAATTAGTGTATTAATTTTAAAATATTCTATATCTGTTGTGAATATAATATTTACTTTTAAACACTACCTAAAAAAGGCCAAAGAGGTGAATAAAACTGTAAATGTGAGCAATATGACATATTATATCTTTGGTTCAGACAAGTATGAAAACTAAAATACTTCAACATTTTAAGTGCATTTTATATTTATTTGTGAACAGTACTTGATACTGGCCTGTGACATTACATGAAACGCTGAAGTGTGCAAGTAACATTTGATGGTATAAATTAAGTTTATAAAATAAGAAGTCTAGCAGTGTTTACAGATAAAACTTCTATTAATAATGTTGTAAATTCAGTGTACAACTGTATAATAATATACGTGAAAATGGCCAATGAGACGAATAGGACTCTAAATGTGAGCAACATCAAATTGTGTATCTTTGCTCCAGACAAGTAACAACATGTTTACATTGTCCCTTTGTGGTATAGTTGCTGTGCCTAGTAGCAAGAACGAAAATAAAATAAAAATTAAGATTTTATTCTCAAAATGATAATCAGTGTTTAATTTATGCACTTTGTAAACCCTTATTTGTTATTACCCGTACACAGGTTAAGTTTTACAATACGTTTTAATGGAAACAGTTTAATACTTTACCCGTCAAGACAAAACATAGCCTATTTTAAAAGCTAAACCAGTAATTTTTATAGTACCATAAGTGGGCGTTACCAAACAGCATTTAAAGTAAAATTGGTATAAAAATACTCGATTTGGAAGGCTATTTAAAACTTATATGGGAGTGATTTCTCTATATATTTTCAATTTGTTTCCAAACTGGTTTTTTAGATTTATTACATAAACATTTAAGACTACAGCTTTAACCTATAATACAATTGGAAATTATAGTGTAGGCCTATCCTAATGTTACCTGCAGTATGTCATCTTAAGAACATTGTAACTTCACTTTGTGTCCATTTTGGTTTACCAAAGGTCACACAATTCTATACTAAAAACATAGATTTATATGATTTATATTGGTTTAGTTCAGTAAGGGAATGTTTGTTTTATTGCAGGATATCCAGAGTGCCCCGCTACACGTCTTTTTGAAAGGACCGTGATGGACGGGTAGCTCATTAACAAAATAATAAGATGTTGTCAATGGGATAATGGCGTGGGGGTGGAGGTGAACGCTTTGATGGGGGCGCGGTGGCGGGATATAATGGGGTCTAGCTGAATATATTTTCCTGAGCCCGCCAATGATGAATAGTCTACGGCCCTGAGGAAATACAACGTGGATTCCCCTCACTACTTGCTTAGTTTAACAATAAAAAGTGAATTTCTATTAATGTATAATACATTATAAAAATACTTAATTAATTAAATGTTATTGTAATATCTTTGATGTTAATTTCTCAATGACTACTTTAGGTGAATGAGAATATCACTACTGAGATGTGTACCGGTACATCATTGTGTGTTTTAGAGAATATTTATTTTGATGTTCAATATAATTCAAGAAAGGCAGTTTCACACAATATAATTAAATGTGAAACTTTATTGCATACAATTTCAGAGCTGGAGGTTTTTTACGCTAAGCTAGATAAACCTGAAAAGCTTGGACTAGCCTTCAAAAAAAGTTTTATTTAGTGGTTGCACAAAAATTAATAACAACTTACACAGTATGTGATCTGGAGGTTTTTAAAGCAAAATATGATTTGGTCATAGAAGACTAGAGAATCATTAAAATATCTACAGACTATTTTTGTGTAGCAACAATAATTACAAACAATACAACAATTAAATTGATATTAGCAATTATGTCATAACCCTAAGTCCTGTAGTCTAACCGGTGTTTGGTATAATCATGCGGCCTAAACCTACCCAAAGAGATTATTAAAACTCGAACGTCAGTATTAAAAAGGTTAAATTACATACAACACTTCAATATACTGTATATCAAAAAACACACACACACACACACACACACACACACACACACACACACACACACACACACACACACACATATGTAATGTATTTTAGAAATACCAATACTTAATTATATAGATACCGAAAACGTTAGTCTGTGTTATATTGAGGATACATATTTGTTATGGGCAAACATTTCTTTAGTAAGCATAACACCACAACGAAATACCCTCCACTGAAATAAACTGTATTTAATACCAAGTATGGAATATATTTATCCCCTTTATTGTGGTATGTTACAAGTACCAAACGATAACAAAAGAAATGCCTCTGTTTCTTACACCAAATTTTAATTGATAACTAACAAAATTTACAATTATTTTACATATTTTACAACACAATATCTAACAAGCCCCAGAATACATAGAAAATAATATTGATATTTGAATATAGAATAATTATTTAGCAATAGATTAACCATTCATTATTATATTATGCTTACAATATAGTGAACATAATTTTAAAATATAGATAGGCGTATATGATTTTAAATATACATTTGTATACTTTTGTATAATAATTTTACTTCTGTAGTACACTCAATGATTATATAAATTATTTTTTCAAACAAATAAGTCTTTCTAACTGATTATTCTTTTTGTTTTAACCTAAGTTTGAATTTAATATGGGGTGAAACGTTAAAATGTTTAATATGTGATTATTGTATTAAGCAAATTAATAATGTTTGATTAAATGAATGAATTATACTAGACTTAAATACTTATTGGAATCCCTTACTCCTGAAGATAATAGAATTTACTATTTATTTAGTAAGTAGTCAAGTGAGTTACATCACTATCATAATTAGATCGAATAAAACTAAAGGCTATTTTTCTTACGTGTCATAGGCATATTACTGGATTAAGTTTTTCCCCAGTGACATCCTTTTGGGATATGTCTAGTTGTTTTGAGTTTGATTTGAGTTCACTATCTCATTAGCAACATAAATTTCTTGACTCCCTGTAGGAGGGCATGTTATACACCTGATGAGAGCGTTTAATTCCAAAAATATTTAAAGATGTAGTCGTACTTTAATCGTGAAATTAATCACAATTTATTAATCTTTAAAAAAGTTTTGCGAATGAATAACATGTTAATAATATAAACACATACGTTGTGTTTAATACACTTTTAAAGCAGATAACAATTAAGATGTTAAATGATATTTTTTATAGTTTATGCATGTCTACACATTTATGAATGGAATATCTAGAGATTCAGGGACGAAAAAGCTTTCTTAAACTACAGTCAGGACACATTTTGAATTCAATATTAATTTAGAACCTGAATCCATAAAATTAAAGAAACCTTAAAAGTGTATGAACATTTTTAGCTATAAACACTAAATCAACTATGATATTACAAACTTAAAATATATACTACATTTCAAGGTTTCTATACTACCAAAAGTTTCTTGCTTAGAATTTCTTAAACAACCAAGATTTAAATATTTTATAATATCAAGATTGAATCTAGTTTTAATGGGGGTTTGGAAAAGTTTTATGTCGAAATCAATGGTTAAATATTTAAAACTTTATACACTCATTATATCTAAACTTATGGGATCCTTTTTTAAAACATGTTTTCAAGTAGAACTGGGAATAAATGGATATTAACACCATAAAAATCCAAAACAAATCACTTTAATATAATCTTTAATGCAAAATTTCGTGACGATCAGAAAACCATGGGATCGTCATGTTTTAATGTCAATAAACATAACGTTAGGATTGTAATTTCAATCAGAATTAGTACTGACAAAGTTTGTGCTAGTCATCCGGAGGGTGAAGAAATATTTAGTAGTTTAATGAAGTCGTAGCGGGATTTAAAGAAATCTTTAATAATTTTGAAAAAATAGAAAACTTACTGATGATTTACTAATTTGATAAATGTCAATATTCGTCCAATATTTTTTATGGCTCATACTTATATTTTCAAGAGCATGGAAGGACATTTCTCTAACACTCCTCTTCAGCAAACAGAAAATAAGTTTTTTTTCTTATTTAATTGTTAGCTCTAGGCTAGTAGGCTTTGGGAAATCCCATGCCGCCTTAATGTACTATTTGTTTCTTGACGTAGGAGTCTTGTAAGGATCTAGGTCATCTTCTCGCTAAGGGTCCATCAGGCTTCCTAGGTTGAAGCACCTTATCCAGGTTACATTTCCCATATTCAGAGAGTTACTTTGTTTTAAATAAATTTCTTAATTGAGCTCAAAAATTAAAGTAATTCTTTAAAAATCTCTAAATCGTTTGACTGGAGAATTTTAGTTAAGTTTTAAACATTCATCCCATACTTATTCTTTATTAATTTTAAACCTTGGCTTCTAGCATGGTCATATGCAGGGCACGTAAAAAAGATATGTTCCAAAGTTTCACTATGACCTAAAGTACATCTCAGACATAGTGGAGTGAAATACTGACCAATAGTATATAGGTTTTTATTTATATTGGCGTGACTAAATCTTAATCTTAGAATGTTGATTATTTCCCATCTTTTCATTTCAACATTTTTGAACCATGTATATTTTGGTATCGTTTCAACAACCTCTTTATACCATCGGGCTTTATCTACTCCTATAAACAGATCTTACTTTTTGAGAAGTATAATTGTTTTTGGTACGCTTTGAAATCGTCTATGGATATATGTAATTTATTGTTCTATTTTAGTGCCATCTTTGATTGCCTCTTTTAAAAATAAGTTTATAGCTTATATAAAAATCATAATACTCTCATATTTTGTTGGAATGATATGCGTATCCACATATAAAATACTAAGTGCCGATAGTTTAATTTTGAAACTAAGGTATACAAAAGGGAAGGTTTGATATGGACGCCGCATAGTGGTGTCTGTGTGCTTCACGTAAACAAAGGCGGGCTCAACAATGTTTTTATTTCAACTTGTTTGAAGGTAGGATTGGCTAAAACGGGTGACGGCAACATAATTAATATATATATAGGCTATATACAGGGCCGCCCACGGGGGGGAGCAATGGCGCAAGTTGCGCCATTGAAACAAATATTGGGGGGGAACTTTAAAAGCGGGTTTCGGATACGTTATTTACAAAGTTAAAAAAATGTACAAGTTTGTATCTACTGCATAGTTTTAACTAATAAAAGCCGTGACAGGCAAAAAAAATAAATAAAATGCAAATTAAACTTTGCAATTCAAACGAGGCGAATGCAGTAGTAGTTCTATTTTTAGACCAACAGACCCCCACCCCCGCCTTGCCAAGGTCGTTGTCAAGGGGAAGTCCACGCACCTCATCCCTTCCGCGCCGCTCAGTCAGTCACGCATTGTCTTCAAGTGTAGTGTGTAGTGTGTAAACCTAACCTCAACACAACACAATAATTAGTGTCTTTACGAACGTAGTGGACCACTTAAATGTCGTGTGTGCGTTTCTGTTTCGTTTTGTTATACGAGTTTAGTAAAGTAGCTACTGTATTTCTGTGCTAACCATAACTTTTTGTTTTATAGAATTAAATAATGCCTCGTAAATTAAAAAAGGCATTAAATATAAGTGTTTGGAAACTAATGTGCAATCGGTGCACCGCCATGACAAGTGGCTAGAGCACTGTAAAAAGAAACACCTCTATAAGTTCAAAAACAATATTGATATAAAATAACAGAGGAGAAAGAAGGTGATGGACCTTGGATACCCTACATGGGACGTGGAGAACGTTCTACTTTAACTATGGACGACGAACTTCAACCATCAACTTCTGCGCAATCATCGGCTATTGAAAGGTACCGCAATATTACAGTAACAAAATGTCCATATCTTAGTTTGTTCAATTTTATAAGCAGGGAGTAAACACATATAGGCTATGCTCTATTAATGACTCACTCTAAAGCTTTCAAAACATTAAACCTTTCTAAGTAACAATTAATTAAGGCATTAAAGACCATAGAAAAAGGACAAAGCTTATAAAAGAAGACTAACAAATGATAAAAAACTTCAAAATGCAAGTAAATATTATACTGTATTGAAGAGATGAGGCCTGCCTGATATGGTGACAAGCTAAATATATGTAAATATATTAGCATTTTACATTAACAAACATACTATCAGCCAAATATTAAAGTAGTATTGGTCCAATATACGTTATGAACAAAAGCATCTAATAAAATAAAAATTCAAATACAATTTAGTTTAATAATGTATAAGCCTATTGGTCTATAGAGTTTTTGTAATTAAAATATCAAGATCGTTTTACTTGTTATTGTTACAGCTTACAGCTTTTGCTTTGTCCCTTCAACCTATTAACACTCTTTGTATGTAGAAAAGGAGTTGCTATCTTAAAAAAAACATTTTGTCATAATATATTTTACCACTTTAGTATGATATTACCATTTTGAGGTGCCCTGAGACAAAAGAGGTTTCTCTAAAAATATATGGCTTTATGTGTGTTCGTTTATCTCCTGTTCAGTGTAGCAGAATGTGGCATATTATTAATAATAAACTCAAAAACAGTTCTAATTAATCTGTACTTGAAAAAAGGGTTTATAGATTTTACTAAATTTTGACTAGCAGATTATTGATATAAAAGTTTACAGTGAAGGCATTTCTCTATATTTAGATGGTGGTGCCTGGGCTAGAAGACAATCCACATTCTGGAACATCAGCTGTCCAAGACCGCAACGACGAAGAAGTTGAGCTGCAGTGTCACCAAAGAGGAGATGGATCTAAATGTACGCCTCTAATACTTGTTCACGATAAAGAAATTGAACTTCCAACGTCCTCCATGGAAATTAGCCTGCCAATGTCAACACCAGAAGAAGAAGACGAAGTTTTAGAAAATATAGAGGACCACAGAGAAGATACCTGAACCTATTACTTTGACCGAACTTAAATTCTCTACAATCGATCCTACAGATGACTTGATTTGATAAGATTGGTTATGATTGGGCAGAGCATGGATGGTGCGGGAAACATGCGTGGTCCATTTAGTGGGGTCAAATCATTTGTCCTCATGGAATGCCCTAAAGCATTCTACATTTGGTGTTGTTCGCATTTGCCTTAGTTGTCGAAAAATCAATGGAATTGTGCCCACAAATAAGGGACATGTTCTCAACTCTGCAAGAACTGTCCAGAATTTCATGTCTGGACATAAAAACCATCATATTTTTCGTAGAGAATTTAGAAAAAGGTCCATGTCAGGCTAGAAAAAAAGCGTTTGAAAAGAGTCAATACGACAAGGTGGTCAAGCAAAATGATGCCGTAAAAAACCGTTATAACTTGCTATGATGTCCTAAGAAAAACCCTGGAAGACATATCTGATAACACTCAATCTGAAAACGGACTCAAGAACATCAGCAAAAGGACTTCTGAAAGCACTATTTGATTATGAATCTGCTGCAGTTATGATCATTGCTGCCGAAACTACTCGTATTAAAAATTCTGTCACCAGTGACTGTTTATTTACAGTCTAAAATTATTGACTATGGAATGATTCCAACAGTGGTGTCTGAAACTATTTCTAACTCCAATCTATGAGAACCGACGAGGGATGGGACAAAATGGTGGGCAGTATTAATCATTTTGCTCAAGAACACAACCTCCAGAAAACTTCAAACAAACGAATCCGAAAGAGAAAAAGATTCATGGACGAACTTGCCATTGATGAAATAATATTAGATCCTATGGCAAAACTGAGGACAGAAGTCTTCTTTAAAGTGCTTGATTCCGTGATCACACAACTACATGATCGTTTTCCTGAAAGGTCATTAAATTTTGTGCAGCAAATGACTCATTTTTCTCACGAAAAGTGCTAAACACTGGGGATGACAGCCTAAACCCAGACATTGTCATTTACCTGTGTGGTTACTATGGATTGGATACCGAGAAACTTTGTGAGGGGAGTTTGATGTTTTCAGCCAGTTATACAAAGGCAGCTATCAAAATATTGACCTGTCAGATGTCCTTTCTTCAAAAGATGGTAAATACTAACCAATGAAGAAGTTGAAGTTGAAACACAAAGATTCTTCTGATGAAGCATTGGATTGTACAAGTACAATTGCAAAGCAACGATATCTTGATCAATGGATCAAGAAGGGCTTTATAAGACCCTATCGCTGTTTATTGAAAATATCTGGGTTTCCATATTTGACATCATTGTATCAGATAATTCTCGCCCTGCAGCAACAAGTTGCTCAGCTGAAAGAGCAATGAGCAAACTTAAAATCGTTAAAAATAGATTGAGAAGCAGTATGGGTGATACTGGTTGTCTGATATGTTGGTTTTGGCATCCGAAAAGGATATTTTACAATCAATTCCAAACAGTGAGATCATAGACAAATTTGGCATTTCAAGTGAGAACCGGAAAAAAATGCTGCGTTACGAGGCCATCAAGGGTAATCAAGGGTTAAGTTCATCAAGTTAGTTACCTTTTTGAAACACCTCTAGCCATTTTAACTTTTAATTATAAATACTGTACATTGATTTATTATTTTGTATGGCATATGTGTTGTTTATACATTTTATTTAAAAAATTTGACAATAATTATACTGTATAATTTATACACCCCCATGAATGGTAAATTTTTTGGGGGGGAATGCGCCATAGCCTTTGGGGGGGATGGGCACCCCTGGCTATATATATATATATATATATATATATATATATATATATATATATATATATATAGCGAAATTCTTTCACTGAAGGGGAAAACTAGTATCAGTAGTCGGTAGTAGGAATAGCTTAAAATGTATGATTCTGTTTTACTGTTTAAATTTGTTTTGAATACCTCATGAATGTGACATTAAAAACAGTTTTAATCACTCCACTAGAAAATTAAATTTGGGAAATTTCGTAATAATTCCAAAATAAAAAGGCTGAACAAATCTGTATATCTTTACAGTATGTATATGAATGAAGCTTCAGGAAATGACGTTTTATTTATTAATTTATGATGTATGAGGTAATGATTTTTTTAAATAAAAACGTCTCTCTTTTTATTTCTCATGTATAGCCTTTTATGAACAGGTCATATTTTTATTTTCAATAGTTTTATCTTTGGTCCTTTTTATAGTGTCCTAAAATTCCACTTCAAACTCCTGTCACTTGTAATAAAAAAATAATGTTTTCCTGTTTCTAGAAATGGTACCAGGGATGGCATCATACTTCTCTTTAAACTTATAAAAATATTATTCCAACCAACAGTCTTATTGTACCATCTAAGTTGGACTAAGTATTTAAGTTTGATATATCTTAATTCAATTCACAATTATATGCAATATTGGAAATATAACCTTTATTCCTTGAAGCTTTTAAAACTCTGAAGAGCCCTAGCTTTGCTAATAGTTCTGAAAACAAAAATCAATATGATTTTAAGGAACTCCTTTTCCTTACTAGTCAGAAATAAAAGCTTATTTGTAAATCAAGTATAGGTTATAATGAAATCTCTGAGACATTTCTAAATTTTGAGGTATTAACACAAAGTGTAAGGGAAAATATAGACATGGCCTACGAATATTTTACACATGCACTCGTACATGCAGGCGGTTCTAAATATAAAAAACAGGGGATGGCGAAGCCTTCCTTATTACTCAACACAACATTGTAACTAAGATCTCATCGAATAGATTTAATTCTTGTTATACTGCAGAACTGATTGCTATTCTGAAATGTACTCAATGCATTAATAATTTAGACGATTTTGTTATTCTTAAAGACCCTTAAGCTGTAATAATAGCTATTGAACATATTTACGAAGGCCTAGCAAATCAGATCGTTTTATAATCAGACAATATTTCATTCCTTTACGATTGAAATGCAGGTCAAGAGGAAACATTAGAACACATATTTTTATTTGTCCAGAATTCAAATAAGCAAGAAGTAACATTTTAAAGAGAATCATATGTAATTTTGAAGTAAAAATAATCAGAGCTTAATAAACATGTTACAATCAGAGATTTTCAAATTTTTAAGAACTTAATTGTGTTAAAAAGGGTTAAACAGCCTGAAGATATTATATGGTAATGTAGTTGTTACACATTATATTGTAATGTGTCATTACAAACAAATTGACAGATTTAGAAGTTATTACCAGTTTGAAAAATATGCAATATTGGAAATATAACCTTTATTCCTTGAAGCTTTTAAAACTATCACTCAGAAGAGCCCTAGCTTTGCTAATATTTCTGAAAACAAAAATCAATATAATTTTAAGGAACTCCTTTTCTTTTAACTGGTCTACTCTCTGACAGGAAGGATTACCTAAAAGCCAAAAAAGTTATAGAGCTGAAATAAATGAAGCTAAAAAAAATTATGGTTGCCTGTAAAGTCGGTTTTACGCGCGAAGATTTTACATGACAACGTCTTTGTCTCGGTAGAATATTTATTGATATGAATATTATTAAATTGCACAATAGGAACAAGGAATTGAATGAAAATAAGAATTGCACAAATTTTAACTATAGAAATATATTTTGTTTACTAAAACATTGTACATAATTTGAAATTAATTAAAATTTTTTATTGTAAATGGTAAAGTTGAATAAAACATTTACTAAAATTGGAATTTGAAATTCTTGCTAAACACAGTTAAATTCTAACTCCGCGCGTGGTGATTGGTCGGTTTAGTTCGTTTGTTTGGTCGCACTGTTATGACAGGTTAGAGGTTATAATTTGTTATTTTAAATGTTTGACTAGCAATACGCATTGTTTCTTCTCAATCGACTGAATTACGATTGATTGCAGAGTGATTTAAACTAATAATTTACTTAACACTATCAACATTTGTCAATAGTATGACATAACCTATAAACTCAGTTTCTCAACTTTTGTGTCAATCTAACAATTAATCAATCAATCATAGTTTACGATAATGAAATATCAGTGTACAATTATTTACCTTTATTGTTGTAGTTGTTGTAAATGACGAATCTAAGCACTCCACATTTTCACGAATAAACATAGTTATCTGCTTTATCCCGTGCGGCGGACCCACAGTTATCTGCTTTATCCCGTGCGGATCCCGTGCGGTGGACCCACTGGACGGGCATCGTAACGTTACCGGGCATTACACTTTTTCATGAGTGACTCCGAGCCGCAACCTAATTTAAGACGTTGTCACGTCAAAAGTAGTTATGTAAACTTTATCCTCAACTCAGACAACAAATGTAAAGCTGCTAGGCGGGTTGTGAAGAACGATCTGGGCTCCAACATTGTATCACAATATTCCAGCTGCCGATGTTTTCGCCAACTTCTTTTTGTAGGCCGTAAATAATGTGAGGCAGAGTATCCCTAAGTGGATACTGCGGGAGCCGACCTCGTGCAAGTCGCAACCCCTGAGATTTCCTTCAAATGTAGTACTGTCTCTTATATGGACATATAAAATATAATTGCCAAAATGAAACCGAAGAGAAGCTGTAATATATATATATATATATATATATATATATATATATATATATATATATATATATATATATATATATATATATGTATGTGTGTGTGTGTGTGTGTGTGTGTGTGTGTGTGTGTGTGTGTGTGTGTGTGTGTGTGTGGTATATCTTCTGTAGTACTTAAGAATGTAACTTAATTGATGTAATTTCTTTTCATTTAGCCTCGTGAATTAATGCCAGTCAACTTGAAGGTATTTTCCCATCTAAGCTTAAAGTTTCTAATTTAGCGCCAATCTTTTAAAAAAAGATGATAAGGATGATGTCAGTAACTATATAAACCGATCTCTTTGGTACCTGTTTTTCCTAAAGTCTATGAATCAGTAATACAATTGTAGTTGAACACTTTGTTGAGCTCAATAAGTTGTTCACCAATAGTCAATATGGTTTTAGATCTGGACTGTCCACGGTGGACGCAGTTCTGACTGGGTGGACTTAGTATCCCATGAGCTCTTCAGTTTTGAGAGTGGATATGACACCTATGCGGTGCTTTGCGACCTTTCTAAGGCCCTCAGCTGCGTTGACCGGGATATTCTGCTGATAAAGCTTGAACACTATGGTATAATTGGTTGTGAAAATTCACTGTTTAACTCTTATCTCAGCTATCAGCTTCAAAAAGTTTACTCAAAAGGTGGTTCCTCAAATTAAAAAATTGTATATCACGCTTTATTTCAAGTATCTTCTCATATGGTTTACTTTTGTGGGGAAATTCTTGCAGAGTAAACACTATTTTGTTAGTAAAAAAGAAATCTATCAGTATTATTGCAAAGGCTGATTTCAGATCTCACTGCAGACCACATTTAATCCAAGAGGGTATTCTGACTGTTGTTAATATGTTTATTTTTCTCTGCTTGCAGCATGTGAAGAAAAACCTGCCCTACACCACACTAAACAGTAATGTACATATACATAACACAAGAAACAGTAGCAAAATTGCTTTTACCTGTCTCTCTAAAGTATTAGATGTTTATGAGGTTGTAAGTATACAGTTTTTAAGTGTTTGTCTCAGAGTGCTCAGCATGTTAGTTTTATAAGATTTAAGAAAATAATTCATGCCTGGTTGATTGCAAATCTATAGACTGTGGGAGTTTTATGACTCAAATGTTGCTGATGTAGACTTTGTGTAAGTGTCATCTTTTTTAGATATTTTTTAACGCTTGTACACTTTGACTTGATTTGCATAATCGTTGTTATTTTTAGATATTATTTGCTTGTGTTTTTTTTACTTGCTTTGCATGCTATGAAATGCATTATTGTTTTATGTTGTTTATCTATAGTATCGTTGTTTTATCTGTAGTATGACTGACAGAATCTAAAGCATGTATATGTCCTTGAGATCAATAAACTTATTCTATTCTGAAGGGTCCCTGGCGAGAAGCAACCTCACACCTTCACAATTTTCTTTGACCATTATATATATATTCCAAGATTCTTTCTTCAGAATAAATAACAACAAATACTACAAGACATATGGAAATTTATACACATATATGTTCATCCCACTAATAATTTTCATAATATAATTTTAACTTTTACCAACTATGCAAATTAAAAAAAAATTTAGTATTTTAATAAAAAAAGGGACAACCACAGCAAAGCCTTTTGCACTACGAAGCAGCGTGTGTTTCCTCAACGGCTGTTAGCCGTTTGTGCTAACTTTAAAAAAAAAATACACTCTAGGGTGCGTCACCGCGCCAAGTTTCTTTGTTATGTTATGCCGGTGCATTGTAGAGATGGAACAATGTCGTTGTTTAGCTGCATCGCTGTTGCGACGTTATTCTGCCAACCGAATAACAGGTTGCGGCAACGTGTTATTTTAGGCAATGTTATCGGCTGACCGTTGCGCCTGTCTATCCAATGCGCAACGTTGAGTTTCAATATACGTTTTTCCCAGTGGCTGTTACCTATGTAGAACGTTACTGAAATACCGTACTATAAACATGGACCACCATTCAGTAACGGTCTTTGGTTACTATTTAGTAAGTGTACAAAATTCGTCATTTAGCTGCTTTGTCTAGTACTATAATTTATTTGAGATAATTAAAAGTATCTTTTGGTTCAATTAAGTACAAATACAGAATGGGTTTATATTGTGGTTGAATGTAAAACATTTCACAGCGCTTTGTACCATTTACACTATAGATAAATCATTAAAATATTCAAACTGAAAAATGGAAATATATTTAGTTGTATTAAATATAATTTACCACTAGGGATTACTTTATAAAGCTATAGACAAAATTTAATACAAACCAATAAAACGTTTCTGTAAATATTCTTATATTAAATGAACACACCCTAGGCTTTTTTTATAAAAAGTAATTTATATAAAAGACTAAAGTTCTTTAAAATTACATTTATCTTAAAAATAAGGTGTTTTTATAGCCCAAATTGGTTTTTTACACGGAAAATATTGACCAGTTTAAAATCAAACCGTTTTAATACGTGTTAGTTACTCTACTAGTATGTAAATGAGAATACATTAATGGATACATTACATCTATATATTTATTATTAACGAATGTGAAATACATATTTGATTATAAAATATATTGGAAATAATTTATAGCCTACAACTTAAGTAAGATTTTGTAAGTGTAAAGTAAAAAACGTTGGACAGTGATATTTAGCTAAAAAATGTACTGCTGTGAATGTTACTTACTATATTAAACTGAATTAAATTATATTAACTACAACAAATAGTAAACAAATGAGTTATTAATTGCAAATGTATACATAAAAAACTATTTATCAAATATAAACAAACATGGTTACACTGCTATTTCTATTAATATATATAGGAATCTCTTTTAAATTACAAATATTTAACATACATAAACATATTGTTCAAATTGTACATTACAATTACACTGTCAAATATTGTACTTTAGATTAAATGAAGATACACGAATGTATGGAGATTCAAAGACACAATTAGCATTTTTAGAAAATAAAATGGGCAATATAACCAAACTGTACACATGGCTTTTCATTTAAGATTAATTGCAAAGAAAAATGACTTTCTTAATTTTTCACTATAATTTACTTGCTGAACTTTTATATATAAACTTTAAATTTTTTGATATCTATTGTACTGTAGAAAGATTTAGATTTCCATCAAAAACAGCACTGCTCTGCTCGTTTGAACTCTAGTCTTGTTCGGCGTTCTGTTCAAAAAATTTCCTGCTTTAGAAAAAAGGTCGTTCACATGGGACGGATGTAGCCATGACGTTAAATTTTAAATTTTCACCAATTTGTCTTAATAGGGTTTTACATGATGTATTCTTCTTTTCCACAAGCCCACTTGGATCTTTTTTCGGTCCTAGATAGCTGTCTTCTAAGTACGGTTCAATCACAATTGCAGCGGAGGTGTTTCGTACCTGAATCCAATTCCTTCATAGCAGTGAACTCCTAAAAGCTTACATAAACGCGTTAAAGTTAAACAAGAAGATAATACGTTGTAGTTACCAAGTTAAAAACCCTAATTTAATTTATTGAAAATTCTAAATTTATGAAAAAAATTTTAAAGCGGTTACTGATTAGGTTTCTCCTTGGCAATTATGTTGTCAACGTCCTCCCAGATCGGAAAATTTTGAGGAATCTACGTTGCCATCTTTGTTTTGAGTGTTACCAAATTTCTTCATTCATCTTGCAGTGTGCAAGGTTTGCCATGTGTCTCTGTCAAGATTGCAGCTAAAAAGTTCTGTACAGGTTTTTTTGTATCATTGCTTTGCCGTTCGTCTTGAAGGACAGGCAAGTTTGAATCTGGGGATCTAAAAAGAGTTGCAAGTGCTATTGTTTTGCTGTGTCAACATTTTTCCATTGCGTTTTATCGAGACCATGCAGCAGCTTCATTAATATATTTTGAATACTGGTTTGAATGGCTCCTTTTTGCATTTTTTTAACTCGGAACATCAGGGCTCTTGTTGAGGGGTTATCACTTGGCTACCTGTCACGTTAGCGGTTCCCCACCTAATTCTGTGAAAGTGACATCCTCAAAAGGACGTAAGATTGTGCTTAGGCTCTTTTGCATAATCCCCACTCTTCCTCTGACCCAAATACAGGGGTAAATTTTATTTATTAATGCGATAGTACGTTTTTACCGCGTCCTCGCAGCTCTTAGCCAAATCTGGGGAAAACCTTATAAAAAATGGTACGAGTTCCATCTCGTTGAAACCGCTTGGAATAAGTTTTTTTGGCTCAAGGCCCATATTTTCTGGGATATCAAAAGTTTTTCAGTTGCATTTGTGCTCCTTTAAAAAAAGTCCACTATCAAATTTTATTTTGTCAATTAAAACAGTTTTACCAGCTTTAAACGCATCCTGATGAATCAAGTTTAAGGTATGGGCCAAATACAACAAAAGTGCTTCAATTTCAAGTCTTTTGTACGACCCTTTGATGTTACTGGCATTGTCTGATACTACGACTAATCTTATCAAATAATATGAAATTTGTCTACAATTAGTTTTGGATCATCTTTGCTAGATTAGCACTTGTGTGAGAATCAGACATTTCTAGAACATTCCATCAATCATCGACTTTAATTTATAAATTTTCTGAAATGTAATGGTCAGTTACACCCAAATAACTTTCATCATTTGTAGAAGTCCAGGTAATCAGGGTTAGACATACACTTTGTACTGAGTTTAACATCATTCGAAACAAAATTCAAGCATCTCTATGTTCAGCTGGAATCATACTATTGGAAATTGTTTTTCTTACTCTGCAAATTTATTAATGCGGGATTCAAAGCGACACAAAGTTAACAAAACCTCTGTTTCGACCAAGTGTAATGGCTGAAAGTCAGTTAATAAAAAAAACTGTAAGGAAGTTTATCGAGTTTTTTACGTTGAGTCTCACTCAGCTTTTTAGAATTGGGGTTAAAATGATCTAATACTTGACTGGTTACCGTCACTAGAAGATGAAAAATATGCACTTAGTGGAATTTGAATTGGTTAGCGCTTCTGATACTTGGTTGTTCGGGTTCATTTAAGTTAAAATTGATGTAGAGCTTATTGTAGAGTTTTTAGTTGAAATTAAAGCTGTCGTAGGGCTTGGCAAGTTGAGTTGTAGTTTTTATATTTTTTTGGTAATATTTACAGTAGGATGGCGCTTTCAATGTGGTGTCTAAGATTAGTTATAGTAGACTTATAATTTAATACCTTGCCCACATAAATCGCTCTTAAGCCAGTTTTTATGTCTAGCGTCAACCACCCACAGTATAGTATGTCCCCAGTAACTGGTTTTTTGATTCTTTGTTACCACTCATTTTTTTAATATAATTATTTACAATGTAGATATTTATAAATAATTAAAAACAGTAAAACCACAAATTAAACGTGTTATTTCATACTTAATCACTATACAATTATTTGTCAAGAAATTATTTTAAAGACAAAACATTAAGAAATATAGTTATTTAAATTAAAATTCTAAACCACATATAGTTTAATAAGGCTGAGATTACATGTATGTTGCTCTTGAACAATTAAAAACAATTGTACTGCGGGTGTGGGAATGGGATCATAATTGATAAACAAATTGTGAATAATCAGGTCAGGTTTTCATGAGAAGTTTATCGAGTTTTTTACGTGAGTTCTCACTTCCCTCAGCTTTTTAGATTGGGGTAAAAAAAATGATCTAAAGATACTTGACTGAGTTACCGTAACTAGAAGATGAAAAATATGCACTTAGTGGATTTTGAATTGGTTAGCGCTTCTGAACTTGGTTGTTCGGATTCATTCGTAAAATTGATGTCGAAGCTATTGTAGAGTTTTTTAGTAGAAATAAAGCTGTCGTAGGGCTCTTGGCAAGTTAGTTGTAAGTTTTTATCTTTTTTTTGGTAAATAAATTTACAGTAGGATGGCGACTTTTCAATGTGGCTGTGTTAGATAGTTTAGTTGATTATAATTTAATACTTGCCCACATAAATCGCACACATTAGCAGTTTATGTCAGGTCGTCAACAACAGTATAGTATGTCCAAAGGAACTGGTTTTTTGCTTCTTGTTCACCACTCATTTTTGAATATTAATTAATTACAATGTAGATATTTATAAAATAATAAAAACAGTATACTACAAATTAAACGTGTTATTTACATATCTTAATCACTTACAATTATTGTCAAGAAATTATTTAAAGAAAAACATTAAAGAAATATAGTTATTTTAAATAAAATTTAACCACATTTTAGTTTAATAAGGCTGAGATATAACTGTATGTTGGGGTGCTCTGACAAATTAAAACAATTGTATGCGGGGTGTGGGAATTGGGATCATAATAGAATAAACAAGTGAATAATCAGGGTAGGTTTCATGTCCGAACAGGCACATCCCTCCCCAAGCCGCAATGTCGCGTCTCCAGTATTTGATTATTTTGTACTTTACTATATTTTCGTTAGGGTGGTGTTTGTATAATAACAGATCAAGCTGCTGTTGTCATTGTCAAGGCCGTAGATAGATTCCCGGCAATGAAATATTTGTCATCCTACAACTCTGTTGTTTGTCTACACGTTGCTCAAATAACAGGTGAAGAGTTTCCAGTCTGCGCTAAGACTGTTACCAGCACAGGGCTTACCGTTGCGGAACAGAAACGAATGAATTCATTGTTCGTTGTATCCTGTTATAACAGGAAGTTTCTGATACACGTTGCGGGGATAACTGTTGCCGCGCGGCAACAACACTGTTATTTATCCTGTTATGTTAAATAACGCCATCTTCTAGTGCATTGTTCAGTAGTCATTTGCAGTAAATAAGTAACACATCATTTTGGTGCTAGTGAAGATTTGTATGCTTAGTGCTTATGTTACTTGAATGTGGCAATTTTAAATTTGCATTGGAATTAGAGACTTCCATTTACAGATCAACGGTTTTTATTAGAAAATTGCATTTTTGGTAGGTCTTATTGAAAGTTTTGTGATTGCTATGATTAAAAATGGTGATCCCCATGCCCTCAGGGTTTTAGTTTAAGATCCAATTTTATTAAATATTGCAGGTGTGTTCCTATGCCTAATAGGCTAGTGAATACACAATGTACATTTTACTCCCCAACTCTTATTGCGAGGGGGGAGGGGACCCAGGAGGAGTATCATGACACCTTTTATAAGTTGTTTCAACATCTGAAAAATAAAGTGAACATTTTTGGTAAATGTGAAATTAACAGACAGAATGGCAAAATACAAGTTTCACTCTATTAACCTATTGCTATCATCCTGAGAAAACAATATAAGGTTTCTTAGGCTGCAGTATAATAAGCGTCCGAACAATCGTAATATTGAATTATCAATATTCATGAGAAAAGAATCCACACTACAGCTACTTATATCAAATTACGGTATCAATTTACATTAACGTGACCATGGAAAGGTATGTTCATTTGGTAATTATCATATAAACGGCCGGAGCGGCAAAATATGAGTTTTGCGTTATTATCTTATTGGAATCTTCCTATAGAACAAATAAAATATAAGGTTTGATGGGTTGGAAATGAGAAATAACGAAGTTCTAGAACATAAAAAATGTAACAACTGTTCACGCGCTGAGTAATATTTCCATGGTGTACATCGACGGCGAGCGTTACGTGACCTTTTGTGACCATGATTCAACCTCGTGATGACGTCATTGGATGGGTCGCCATCTTTGCAAACGTAAATGAAAAATAATACTGAAATGAGCAGAATTTTGATCAAAATGAACAATGTTTTTCTTAATTTCGAGCAACAAATTAATTACTTGTTATCGAAATGAGACGAGTGCCTCCGGCCATTTGTCATTTGCACCCCCTAGTACTATACAGTGGAGTCCCGCTAATCCGAACACGTGTAATCCGAACGTCGGTTAATCCGAACAGGTCCAGGAGGAATTATTTATAACGATAATGAAAAGTTATAGGAACTAATTACTTAAAAAATGAAAATGGGTGCATCATTTCGTACATAAACAAAGAAAACTTTAATTAAATAGACATACAGTATTTTATTAAGACAAATTGTGTACGGTACAGTACATAAATAATGAAGTTAAATACAGTACCAAATTTAAACTTATAGGTTAAGTATGAGTTAAATTACTGTATTAAGAAGTGAAATCATAATAATATCAGTACGTAGAGTACTGATATTATTATTTAGTACAATATTATTTGTTAAAACACATAAATCCAGTTATTGTCTTCTGACGCATTGAAGAGAGTCTATTGGATGACGCGTAATTTCGCCATCGTGTCATAAACATGATACAACATGGCAGGTGTAGCAGTAGCCTGTTGGTCTAAGTATCGTAGTGCAAGGTTAAGCGCTGCTGCACCGTCTGCGTGTGGCAACAACACGCCTTTATCACCCAGGTTCTCGTCACTTCCTTCCTCCTCACATTCGATTGATTCTTGAGTGACTGCCGCAACTATGTCATGATCAGTTAGGAATTCGGAACACGCACCATCTGCTACCATCCATTTATTGACGTCTGTTTCATCTGCTTTCTCGCAACCAGGAATTGCTTGAACTAGCCGTAACACATTTTCTCTATCGTTGTCTGCTTGGTTGTCTTGGAACGCAAGGGTGGGCCATAGTTTTGTCCAAGACTTCCTCAAAGTTTGGTCTGTAATGTTCTCCCAAGAATCAGCAATCCAATACACAACATCCTTGATGTTAGTTTGTTTTATTTTTTGAACCAAAGAGACTGTTTCATCTTCAATCAGGGTTCGCAAAAACTGCTTGCGGTATTTAAGTTTAAGTGATTGCAACACACCTTGGTCCATTGGCTGCAATAAGGCTGTAACATTTGGAGGTAAAAATGATACTTTAATTTCACCACTAGAAAGTTCTTCGGTATTTGGGTGCGATGGCGCATTGTCAATCAAGAGAATAGCACGTGGGGGTAAATCATTGTCATTACTGAATTGTTGGACACGGGGTACAAACTCGTCATGAAACCATTGTTTAAACAACTGTCCGTTCATCCACGCTTTTTTCTGGTTCCTGTAATAAACTGGCAATGAGTTCATATTGACATTTTTGAAAGCTCTAGGTCTAGCAGATTTCCCTATCAACATTAGTGGAAGCTTGTGATTACCAGCAGCATTAGAACATGCCATTATTGTTACTAGATCTTTGCTCATTTTAAAACCAGGAGCATGGATTTCTTCTTTAGACGCCAAACTCTTTGTAGGCAGTGCTCTAAAGTTGAGGCCGGTTTCATCAGCATTATAAATTTGCTGTGGAGAATAATTTCCGATCCAATATCAAAGTTTCAAATGTACTCTAATTATATAATAATTATCATACCTCTGGCAACACTATCCATATTTTACAGTTTGGTATTACTCCGCGCCTTTTCAAATAAAGAAGGGACATTTTGAACTACTGTTGTTCCTCCGCGTCTATTCTTAACCTCCTAGTTCAGTAGTGGTAATGGCACACCTTTGTGGTTAATGGCACACCTTTTGATGCTGACTAATACGTTAATCCTATCAACGATGCCTGCCCGCTGCGCAGTGCTGCGCACTGCTTGCTCTTTTAGAAAAAAAATTAACTCGAGCTTGCAAAAGTCGGATCCCAGATCACGTGATGCCCCTGCTCTAACTAAAAACTAAAATGGTGATGAGCATGCATCATTTGTCTCACAAGCTGTCGGACACGTTTAAATTGGGGTACAAGTACTTGTACTAGTTAATATAAAAACATGCAAGCATGGAATAGGTCATTAAAGATGTTGACTAAGTTTTTTCCTAAACGTGTGTTTCAATGTCTACTTTCTAGAAAATGCACACATTTCAACATATCCAACTTTTTTTAGAGGAGTCAGAAAGCGCCACCAAACAGTATGGTAGTATACAAATAATAAGTCCAGAAGAGTCCCGAGTTGATATGCCCAAAAAGCTTTCTTTCGGACAATATCGTAACCCTCCATAAGTCTTTTTAATAAGTCTTGTTTTTATCAATTTGTGTGTATGGCAAGATTTAAATTTCTTGTAATGCAGCCCTAAAATACTTTGTTTTAATTTCCTGTTTGAGAACAAAAATACACAACGCTAATTCTATACATTAGGCTACTTTGTTGTAGTGAAAACTGTGCATGTGTTTCAAGTAATGTTGTAAAGACAACAGTAAGATTAATTCTAGACTGATATGAAAACATTAACAAAAACTTCATATAAAAACACTAGACACGTTTGAAATGAAATATTAAATAACAAGCTTTTATTTTGTGTTTCGTTTTGTTTTTGTGGAACTATTACAAGTAATTGGATGCCCACTCTCCTTGTCATATTGTTTGGCTGTGTTTCCTGACACTCAATAAAAAGTTGGAGTGAGCAGGAATGATAAAAACATTCATTTAGTTTTTCAAAAATGGCATTGAGCACATGTTTTAGAATAGTATTGGTTAAAATCAGACATCTTTATAAAAAGGGCTTAATGTTCCTCCTCACAAGGGGGAGTTGTAGGATAAAATGGCCAACTAAAATTGGTCTTTTTTTCGATGTTGGGCTTTAAAATAAATATACCGCACTCCTGAAAATTGCTGTTTAAAATGGTGATTATTAAAATATAAAGCATACTTTGTTTATCTAAAATCTGTATTGGAAATCCAGTTAAGTAGACTCTGTGGACTTAGTTTTGTTTTTGTTATATTTATTTGAAAATTATAAATGAAATATAGTTTTTATAAAGGATTAGTTCAGAAACTAGGTTAGGATTGGTGACCTGAGATTATTTTTTCTATGGATGGAATCTATTGGCAGTTTCACACTGCTGATTAAATGTACGTTATACATTTACAATTGGCCATAGGA
The DNA here is from genome assembly GCF_021130785.1 of Homalodisca vitripennis. Classification (NCBI taxonomy): domain Eukaryota; kingdom Metazoa; phylum Arthropoda; class Insecta; order Hemiptera; family Cicadellidae; genus Homalodisca; species Homalodisca vitripennis. The sequence continues at coordinate 105,397,423 of NC_060214.1, forward strand.
ACAGACCTGCAAAATTTCAAAAAGATTGGTTCAATAGAAATGAGCTATCAGAGCCTGTAGGCAGGGTGACCAGATGGAAATTCCTAAAAGGACTTTTGGGTTTGAAAAAGGAGGAGGTTAAAGCAAAAAGTACAGTATTAAATAATCTTATAAACTTTTTGAAAAACATTTATTTATGCATTATTGGAAAAATGCACATTGTAAATCAGTACTACTGTACTTAAGCACATTATAGTGCAAATAAAAAAAACTCAAATTGGATTTGTTTTGGCATTTAAATAAAAAAATTAATTATTATTAAAGAATATATTGATGGATACAAGTATTATCTGAAGCTATTATTTTCAGTCATGTATGATTGAATTAATTATTGTTAAAATTTTTCTCTTTAAACATTAGAACTCATTTTAACCCAAATGTTTATAATTATATTCAAAAAATTGATTTTTTAAATGATTGGAATGGAATTAATTAATTGCATTGAGTCATTACATTATTAGCAAGCTGTACTAACAGACATATATCAGACATTATCACTATAACAAAAAAATATATAACTTACTATAACAAAATTAATCAAATCATTCATAAAACATAAATAGAAAATCAAGGGGTAGTAGTGCCAGTGCAGCTGAGCAGATAGAAACAACAGTGAGTCAAACAACAGTGAGTCAGTGACACTATAGACAACACTCAACATACAACTGAATCTAACAGCAGTTCACATTCCATGGCATAAAGTGTACAATGCAATAACTTTTCATGGTTTATCTTCGGGACTTTGAAAATTGGAAAAAATTTTGTAATGTGATGCTATACTTTTTGAACATTGTTAAGAGTTCCCTAAAAAGCCGGACATTTTACATAATTTTCAAAAGCCTGGAGGACAAGCATTAAAAGGGAGGATGTCCTCCTAAAGCTGGATGCCTGGTCACCCTGTCTGTAGGTCACCATAAATGTTGTCTTTGCATTGCTATTAGGCTATGTTTGTAGAATAATTCCATGTTATGGAAAGTTGCTGATCACGTGTAATGTTTCTACAACATATATCCTCTAATTTAAAAGGTATTATAAGAATCTAATTTTACTAATTGGCTGAGTATTATCGAAGTGTATCACTTGAAGTGGTTTTTGTGTGTACATCAGTGCGCATTATATTTCGAAAATAAACTGACATATAGACTTCAAATGCTGAATGAAGCTTCATTTCTATATGGACAACACTGAGTTCGAAGATGATGCATGTCACTTAGTGTTATTTTGCTGAATATTTGCTAAAATTTTTAAGTTGGCTTATGAATAACCATAATGGCAACAAGAGAATAGCACATTAAATACATTTGTAAAATACTAAATACAATCATATGAGATCGTAACAAAACTTTTACTGATATAGTAAAAGAAAGAAATAGAGTAAAATGTGTATGTATAGGGTTTTTCATTTTGGGCGGGTAGATGGTGAGATGAAATAAAACAAGCTATGTATTATATATTAACGAAATTTATTTTTTATATAAAAGGCCCATGTATGCCATTATGTATGGAATATGACATCATTCAATTGTCCACCGCGTTTCTCACAATGGTACGGATTCGAGTGGTTCAATTTTCAATTACTCTGCCGCATAAATCTGATTGAATTTGAGCTATGGCCTGCGTTATGTTGATCTTAAGTTCATCGGTTGATTGAGGCCTATTGGCATAGACCTGAAACTTCAGAAAACTCAGTAAAAAAGTCTAGGGGCGTCAAATCACACGATCTTGTTGGCCAATTCACGTCACTTCTGCGAGAGATAACCTTACTTTCAAATCGTTTATGCAAAATGTCCATGGTGTCGTTCGCTGTGTGGCACGTAGCGCTGTCCTGCTGAAACCACATGTCGTTTACGTCCATATTGTTCAATTTGAGCCAAAAGAAATCTGTTACCATCATTCTGTAGAGTTCACCGTTGGCAGTGATGCCCTCACCAATGTAACGTTTTAACTAATCAACACTCATTTTGATAATAAAGTTTAATCATCTGAACGTGCTGCTCAATCGTATAACTTGTCATGATGAAATAAATTTTCATGAAATGGCAGCACTCACTGAACAATAATACACCAATGAAACAGCTGAAACCAAAACAACATGGCCGCCACAGGCTGCCAACATCTACCCGCCCAAAATGAAAACCCTTTATAATTCAATGATATGACAGTGATATAATTTATTTTTTTGTTGTATCAAAATGTAATATACTTTCTGGATAGTCCTCGTAAATTATTTAGTAAATTTATACACATTTCCTGAAGTTACTATTCTCTATTCTATTGGGAGAGAAACTAGTCTACATAGAGGATGTTAGGTAAATATTTAATGGTTGCCTACCACTCACAAAACGAGCAATTTTGTTCAACTTACATAAGAGATCAACAGAATAATCTTGTCTAAATATCACTTATTGCAAATATTTATAGTAAATATTGGGTAAATTTTTACACTAGCCACTTCATTTGTTTGCATTTCTTACGGTTGGTTTTGTGTGTGTCAAGTTAAAACAGAAATACATGAGAAAAAATCATGATTTGATTACAGTGCGACTGACAATTGATTTCTTTCTTATTGGAAATTTCTTGATCGATTTCAGGAAAAACCAGGTAGTGTGCGTGTACAATGTGAAGTGACTCGTGGTTCATTGACTATAAGTGTTTGGTCTGTGTAATTTTTGACGTCCTAAAAAAGTATGGTTAGAATTTTGCTTGGAAACTGCTTAATACTCACTGTCCTTTAAACTATTACACCTCTTGGTTCTCTGTCTGTAAAGTTTCCTAAAGTAGTCCACAATCTGTATATTAGAAGATCCAAGTTGATGATAATGGTCAGTATGAATCTTTTGTGTTAAAATAAACTTTTTATAAAAGTTCAATCATACGATCGGAGACGGGTTTTTAACAAACTGCTGTTAAAGTGAGCTTTTAAAAACTATATCGCTAAAAACCTCCACACCTTATTAACCCTCGTGGTGGTAATAGTATCAGCTTGATTATATTCTCTGCCCGAGTGATATTGCTTACGATTACGTAAGCACTTTTTCAAAAATCTAATATTTCGTATAGTGCCGTAATCATGAAACTTTAAAGTTTTTGTTTCCTATTTGGAATCTAATCAAATATTTTCTTAGCCATGTGTATATATATTTTTTTTCAACTAGTTTTCAATTTTTGCAACAGCTGTTCAGTTATGGTTTTTGCCATGTTATTGTTTTTAGTTGTGCTCTATTTAGTTGGGGTAGGGTACGATAAGCGGACCCGGTTTTTTATATCGAAGAATGTCATATAATCATTCGATACCTAATATTCGCATCTCAAATCCTAGCTTATCAATTGATATACAAGTTTCTATAGTTCCCAATAACAAACATATGTTTTAAATTAAAATGTGAATTTATTATTAACAGTGATCAAACAAATTAGGAAAACTGAAGACGACCATATTTGCCCTTCTCACAGTTACATTTGTTTCTTTCCCACAAATTTCACATAGTGGGTTTTTCGGTACGAGTCCTACATGTTGAAGCCACGAAAAACATGTCTTATCATCTTTCAAAGCAATTTTGTGTAGTTTTCTAAAATTTACTGTCATTTTTAAGAATCAAATGTTACTTATGTAAAATTGAAACATTACCTTACGTGTATTATTCGAAAGTGTTTACAGCTGTTGATATAGATTATTTAAGTTGTTCAAAATAATTAATTAGTATCGATTGATTATATCGATGGTTATGATTAAGAAATATCGTTTGCCAATTTCGTTATAAAAAACCGGATCCGCTTATCGTACCCTACCCTTTAGTTGCATTAGATAAAAGTTAAAGGCTCAAATTAAATCAGGTAAGTATAAAAAAGTAAAACGTAAAAAAAGTAAGAAATAAGTAATTTAGAAGATTCTGGTAATAAACATGTGCTGGAATATGATTAACCCTTTCCATAACCGCTTAACCCTAACCGCCATAGTGCCGTGTCTGAAAAGTGCCAGGCGGCAAAATATTGCTGTCGGTGACATATGCGATAAGCGCCAGGCAGCAATATATTGTCTCCTTGATATTCGTAGTTTTCCTAAATAAATACGACGTCAAATGATTAAAGTTTTATCTTTTTTATTCCCTGGTATATTTCTAGATAATTCATATGAATATCATTTTTATTTTGGAGGTCTATGCAATTTTATTTCGTAATTATCACGTGACATTATCAGCTGACTCGATATTTCGTTGTTTATTCTTTATGCTTCAGTGTAATCGTATTATTGTATGCTGGAACCTTCTTCATTATTTTACTTTGTGGTTGTAAATATTAGTAGTTTTAGTTGTTATGTGCTTAGCTATTGTGTGTAGTTGTTACAATGTCTGACAATTTGCGATCTCACGGGATTGAAATTGACAGACAGTGAAATAACGATATTGCATTATCTGATACAAAATGTGTCATAAAAAATTTATTTATGAGAGAAATAACACAAATGTTGTATGGATGTTCCTTTCGAGATGTTTATATAATATAAAATAGCTTCCCACTGTAAAGTTATTTTTAGTTATTTGCAAAAAAAATTAAAAAATAAAACATATTTGATGTAATCTATTAAAACATTTTTTTTAAATTTAAAATTACTTAAAACTACATATATATATTTTTTGTTGATAGTATAATATATCCATATGAGTAATTTGGTGCAACTTTAGGTCATTGTCTAATTTTTATGAATACTTTATCTAAGAGACTGCAAAATCACCAATTTTAGCCTGGCTTTTTTTTAGGATATGTGATGTGAAAAATTTTGCAACATCTCATATTTTTCCTGGCTCTGAAGTTTTAAGATGTATCATTAGAGGATTTTTCTTCTGGTAGTGCTGAAGAGTATGATGCAAACTTTGAAACCTGTCCACATAGTTTCATTATTGTTTATAGTATGTAGTACATAACATGTTATAAAATTATTTTAATAAAATATTAAGCTTTGTTTTCACTATTATACATACTGACCTTAAGTTCAATATTAGTTTACAATGTGTTGTCAATAAGCTATTTTTATTTACTTTTCGTGCAATGGTGTTCTTTGCTATTCATTTCTATATATTTTCTTAATACGATAAATTCAACTGAGGTTAAATGGAAGAAAGTACTTTAAAATCCTAACTTTACCTTTAATATGGCTCTGTAGTTACAAATATTCACAGCGAATAAATATTTCTTTGAGGTTCCAGCTTTATTATCTGATCACGATGCTATTGTGATGAAAGCCTTTCTTGAGAAAGAGACTACTATGATGCCAATGTCCATAGTATTTTAAAAGAGCCTGCCCGATTTTAGTTTTTTTTATTTCTGTTGAGTATCTTTACAGGTTCAAGTTTGTGCAGTATCTATAACTCGGTGCTTAGTATTAATTACTTAATGTTTTCATTTTTGTATATTGTCAACAGGGCTTATTCATTAGTAATGAGCAAAATTAGTTCAAGTAAATGTAATACACTTTTTTATAAATGGTATAATCAAGAGGCTTGAAATTATTAAGAGAGTTGTCTTTGTTGTTAAAGTTAATAAAAGTGACAACCTAAAAATTGAATGCAAAGATTTCAAGTGTCTATAAGTGAAAAGCTCAAGGTAAGCTAAGTGAGATTATTCCGATCTAGTAAATAAGTCACTTAACAAACGTAAAAAGACAGACTACTATTAATTCTTTAAATTGTGCTAATAATAGGGCTATTCCATCCATAATAATAGCAGTCTAACATCCAAACGTTTAATAACTTGATTAATGTGTATATTAGTCACATTAGCTCTAACAATCTAAAACGACTATTATCAATTCCTTAAACTAGGTATGTTTTCATTTCCATAAATAATTTTTTTGACAATCTCGATTCATATATCACATAATAAATGATAATATAATATGTTTGAAATTAGGTTATATCCCAAATAGTCTATCAATGTAGGGGTCCGAGGAGAATCAGGGTTTCTGGGTGGGGGATGGCAAATTCAGCAGGGTTAGGCATTGGTGGAAGAGATAATCAGGATACCAATATTTACACGAGAAAATTACAAGTAATGTTAGAGGTCCGAGTACGGCTAGCAACTGCATACGAGGATAATTTATGAATTTTTCAGTACTTTTCTTCTTTTTGTTATTGTTCAGATTTTACTATTTCAAAGTAAATATGTTGTTCGTCGTGTTTTTTTGTCGCTATCAGCCATTTTGTATTCAGTTGTGTTGTGTTTATGTGATAGTAAGATAGTAAGATTCTAGAACAATGGATTTACCTTCTAAAAGTGAAAAAGTTTTACCTATGGACAATGTAGTGCGTGCTCTATCATGTTTTTAAATTGTCTTACAAAGATGTTCTGATATTGTATCCTTTGATATTTGACTTGGAATATTACATTTCTTTTCTTGTTTTTGTTTTGTTGTTTTAGACAGGTTAAATATGGTTACATGAGTTTGTAATATTTAGTGAATATTAGTGTCAGTCTTTTAAAATTTCATATTTCAATGATCGGTACTATCTCGAGGATGTTTTTCATTCACTGCCTTCATCATTGCTCCGCGCGAATGGTCGGAGGCATTATTGTTAGTCCGTTCAACTACATTGTCTTTTACAAGATTAAAAATCTTTCAGAAATTTATGTGTCATCTTTTTTAATATATATTTTTTAAGATTTCACGTTTGAATAAGCTACGTACATTGTGAAGGGGCTAAACTAAACAATTACCAACGAACCTGGCACTAAATTTAATTTTGTCCCTTTAAGTGTTGAACAGGTATTTTATTTTATAATGAGCCTTAAGAATAGTCAAGCTGGAGATGTAAATACTCTTAATGCAATTATTTTCAAACAATCAGCATTGTTTATATGTGGCTGTTTACAACACATTTTTAAGTGTAATTAATGCTGATTATTGAATTATAACTGTTAAAAAACTTTGTATAGCATATCCCTAAGTAAACAATTCCTTTTGTGGACAATTCCGTCCATGGTATTACTAGGCCTGACCCTCAGATTGTTCTGTCAAGATACCTTCCAGTCACTCAAGGACAATCCAAACCATTCAACGGACGATTTCATCAGTGGTAGTACTAGGCTTGGCCATTACATTGTCCCGTGGTTTCAGTGACTTTTTTGTGATCTACACTCAAAAACAAAAGGTGTATTTAACTTTAAACTGGCATGCCTCTCTGTATCTAACTATACTATATGACTTAAAAAAGTTCTTTAATTTATGTACAATGCTCAATCAAAAAGTATCTGTATTGGTATTTTATCTCATCATATCATTCATTATGAGTGCACTTCCATGGGTCGAACAGTTGTTAAACAATATTATTATTGTGAAATGTTACGTCAGTACAAGAAAAAGGCTTAAATGCATTAAAGTGGGAATTGAGAACTCAATGATAAAGCTTCACCTCAAAAATTACAACGTGTCCAGCAGTTTTTTGTTAAGCACACACAAGTTTAACAGCATTCCTACTCTCCTGGCATTGCTCCTCGTTCACCAAAATCAGATATGAAGGGATCAAAATAAAAGGATGTCAATTTCCAGATGTAGTGGAGATATAATTCAAGTGCAATGTACCAATTTTTGGATGCTCCAAAAAGCGACTTTAAAACTTGCTCTGAGCAGTAAAATCAGCAGTGACCTACTTAGAAGTATTTTAATCTCACAGTCGTAAGGCAAACCCTTCTTTTATAATAATGTCAATCAGGATACATTTTTATTACATCTCTATGTTTCGGTTCACTCCAGTATCTAGCGCATTCATCATGTACTGTAGCTATGTAAATTTTTGGAAACAGTTTTACCACCTCTCATGTGAGAAGGACATTCCCTCAGATATAAAAGAAACTGAGTAGTCCTTCAATCGATTACTAAAAATTGGGAACAAAGAATGAACATTGTTATTTCTAAATTCCTAGATGTGGATCGTTACAATTGCACATGTAACTAATGTAGCATCGATGTGTAACGATAGCGTTAGTTTTAGTAGTGTATGTTTCTAGTCTTTTTACAATTATTTCAGCCGAACAAGTCATAAAATTATCTTAAATACGATCAAAGAAATTTCTCCACTATATATTAAGTATAATTCTTTTAGAGTTTCTCTTCAAAAAGGATTCATATATTGGCATCCGAATTTTACATCAGCAAAAAGATATTCGTAGTCTTAGCCTGTTTGTGCGTAAATCATACAGCATTTTCATTGAAAAGAGGCTTGATTTATTTAACTGTTAAAACATTTAACAAGTTGTTAGTGCTTGTATGCATTCATTATTATAATGTATAAAAATGTAGCAACTGTTCTCATTTTTCTGTTTATGAATGGATTTAAAGTTAAATTTTTTTAAATATGCTATAGTAAGTTAATAAGTTAACTTCATTTACAGATATGGCAATGAAAACATCACACATAATTGAAGCTATAAAGAACCGCAATGTAAAAGAGGTAAAGGCCTTACTGGACAGTGGAGATCGAGAAATCAATGTGGCTGATGAATTATTGCGGACTCCTCTTCACTGGGCAGTGGGTGGAAAGTTTGAGGAATGTGTAACTCGGTTGGAAAGATTAAAAAACATAGACGTGCATGATGTGAGTAGGCATACAACACCCTTCTCCTTACGGGACTCCTACATGGGAAGTGAAAGCATGATCAATATTCTTAATATTCTTCTAGACCACGGGGCCGAGATCGACTGTAAAGATAAGGATGGGATGTCGCCTCTTCATGTGGCATTGATCTTAAATCTGACAGATGGTGTTGAGGTTCTGATCAACAGAGGGGCTGACCTCAACATCCAAAACAAGGCAGGAGACACACCCCTACACTGTGCTGCTAAAAATTTTTACCTGGATACAGTAAATATGCTATTAAAGAATGGAGCCAACTTGATGCTTAGGAACAACAATGGTGAAACGGTTTTGCACGTAGCTGTCAGGACACGTGATAGGTCAATTGTAAGATCATTGTTACTGCACGGTGCTGATGTGGATGCTCAGGACAATAGTGGCAAGACACCTTTACATGTGATTCTCCAGAAAGACATCAGTAATGAGAGCGATGTTGTGGAGGATTTACTTGACTGGGGGGCATCGCCGATTATCAAAGATGAAGATAGAAAAACGCCTATGGACCTTAATACACCTCCTAGCTATGGTTGGATGAAACACTTTATTAAATTACAGTGTGTTGATTTACAATTCCCTTATAACAAAATTGAAGTGCCGTACGGGTTACAAATTTTATTAAGTGGTTACAAACAATTGTGCACCGAAGAATTGGCAAAGTTGAAAACAGCCGCATTTGGTAACCAATTTGTACTTGATGTGTTTACAAAATATAATGACCCTACATTTTTATCAAACAGTACAATGCGTAAAGCTATATACTCAATTTGTTTTGAAAGAAAGTTCCCGTTGTACACTATGGTTTTAAGAGCAATGTTCAGACACGCTGAGAAACGCGTTCCTTTGTTGAATATTGCTCAAGGTGTTTTAATCGACCTGATCGATGCACACGTGCCTAATGAGATTTCAAGAAAAATTATCTCCCATTTATCTAATGAAGACATCAACAACATGATAGGTGTTGGGATTGCAATTAATTGCATTTGAGATTTTAATTGCAAAATGATAGTTTACAATGATTTTAGAGGTTCAAGTTTCCAGCTGCAAAAGTCAGTCGGTCAAAACTAGATTATACATCAAGTGAAAGCCTATGAGTTGTTTTGAATGTAGCCTATTGTGGTCTTTTATTTTCTTAAATCCTCTAGTTACCAATCTGTGTGGTTTTCCCAAATGTGATTTTGCTGTTAACCAATGTGCAGTGTAAATTGTTCTTTGTAAAAAAAATCGTGTTCTGTGTTCGGAAGTTTTTTTATTTGGATTGTGCAAAGTTTTATCATATACTGTTCATTGTACTACTTCATAGTAAATTATTCTTGTCAAATGATATTCGTAACATTCTAATGGAATCTGATGTGACTGACTTTGTTAAGTCTGAAGTGGAAGTTGTATATTGCTTTCTTTTGTTTTAGTTAATTTTGAAGTAATACACTGTTCTTGATTAGGTAACTTTATATACGAGTAGAAAAAAATACATTGATTTGCATTAAAATCGATTTCATTATGGTTATTTCATTGTGTTGATTAGCAACTCACATTGGGTAAATATTTGCTACTTTACCCTTTACTTTGTAAACAGAAAAATTGTTTAAATATTTCTTCTGGAACTACATACCACTATAATTATATTTTTGGGGTTTCCAACTAAATTTTCTATAATCTGGCTATTTTAGACTTTTGAAATATTGCATATTTCATTATAATATGGATTCTTTTATGTAATATATTTTTCACATGTCAAATAATAAATACAATATATGGTAATCAAAGATATACTTTTTATTTTTACTTTAAAATTATGTAGGATTATTCCCTGATTCGTAACAAGAAACTTAATAAACACTATTCATATATACAAGAATTTTTTATGAAATTTACAAAGAGATGTTGTTAAACCTACATAAATCAGTGCACACTTTAGAATATCTGCTAGACACTCTCATGGTTATTCGCTTTTATCCTTTCATTTTTTAAAATTATTATTAATTATATTAGGATTTTACTTTAACTTGAAAAATCAGTTTAGAAATAGAAAATTTGCAAATGATAAATTACTTTCAGCAGAACAAAATTAATGTAAAAACACTATTTGATGATTTTTTTTAAGAAGTATGTAAATCTATAGCACTTTTGCTCTCCTCTAATTAAAATTTCTAATAAGACTCTCTCAAAAAACTCCAATCTAATTAATTGGTATACTCTTGCCTTAGCAGAAACAAAAATTAGAATGTTGACTATTTTTGCAATTTACAAAAATCTAACCAAGCAAGGGTCTGTTAACTGAGAACCTGCATATAATGTCTACTTACAACTAAAAAGAATCTACCAAAAAGAATTACAACATGCAAAAAAATCAGTAGTCGAGGAGTATATTGGAAATGGCGCAAACCCCTGCAAGGCAGCGTGGAAGGTAAATGAATTTTCTCCAACTCATAGTAGTGAGGTCAGTCTTGATCCAGAAGAATTAAATTCTTTCTTCTTAAATTCTATAATTCAGTTATGCAAAGGAACAAACCCAAGGCCCTACAATTCAGAGGAATTTTTGGGAAAAAGGGAAGGAAATCAATTATCATTCACATGGTCTAAAATATCTTCATCAGATGTAATTAAAGCAGTTTCAAAATTTTCAAACTCAAATTCTATGGATTACTATAATTGGCTTTCTAACTCTTATCATTAAACAAACAATTCATCTGATTAGTGAACCACTTGCTTTTGTTTTCAACAAATGCTTTTATGAGGGATATTTCGCGCCATCACTTAAGATTTCAAAAATAACCCCAATTTTCAAAAAAGGAGATGAAAACTTATCCCAAAATTACATACCTCTATTTCGATCATTCCTATATTTTCTAAAATATTTGAATCTTTAATGTACAACCAGCTTAGTTATTTTTTTGAGTCACAAAACTTACTTTCCACATGTCAACACGGTTTTCGGCAGGGTAAATCTAATACCTCTGCAGTAATTAATTTGTTTGATTTATCTTTGGATGCTTTTGAAAGAAAAGAGTCAGATTCTGTAGTTCTATGTGATCTTAGTAAGGCTTTTGATAGTGTTTCATTTAATATTCTGTTAAATAAACTAAAATTCTACGGTATTGAGGATAGCTCATTAAAAATAATTCAGTCGTATCTATCTAATAGGAATTAATTTGTTTCAGTAAGAAATAAAAGTTCATCTATAAAACCTATCGAGACAGGTGTACCTCAAGGCTCTGTTCTAGGTCCCTTCTTTTTCTTAGTATATATAAATGATTTGCCTCAAAATTTAAATGTACATTTGATTATTTATAATGATGACACCACTTTAATGGCCCATCACAAAATCTTAATTATTTAAAACACATCACTAAACAAGCAAAGGAGCAGGCTGGTTTTCTTGTAATAAACTATCTTCTAATCCTCAAAAAATACAATACCTAACTCTAATCCTAAAGCAAGAAATAAACGTGGAATCCATCAAGCTTCTAGGATTTCATCTATATTGTAAGTTACAATGGTTCATTTATATTGAAACAGTTTGTAAAAAAATATCAAGAGTAAAATTATCTACTATGGAAATAGATAAACTTTGTAAGCTTGGAATATTTAAGCTTGGAATATTTAAGAATGTCATATTTCGGTCTGTTTTAATCACGTATACTGTACGGTACTAGCTTGGGGCCATTCTACTCGTGTAAATGATATTCTTTTATTACAGAAAAGGCAGTCCGTAACATTGCAGAAGTGGGTTCGCTTGCTCACTGTAAGCCACTTTTCATTCAACTCAAAATCCCCCACAGTTGTAAATTTGTGTTTTTCAGGTACTATTATATACCAAAACAAATTTAATACTTCCTCACGGACTGGCTAAAACTGGTACCTCTTTCAAACTAAACTGCATTTATTTTTTTAATACGCTGCCTGATACTGCAAAATATGTTACTTTTAGAGTCTTAAAACATAATTATATATATATATATATATATATATATATATATATATATATATATATAAAATTGGCTTATTCAAAGCCCATTTTACAGTACAAAAGAATTTTTTAATTGCAATTTTGATATACAATTTTAGCTCTTAACTAATGTGACTAAGTAGTTTTAGAAAAACCTATTAATTTATACTGTTTTATTTAGTATGTATTAAAGTATGTTTTAAATTATATATTTTCAAATTGTACATTTTTAATAATAATTGCATATGGTATTTATTTTTAAGTCTATTTTAAACTGTATATTTATAAGTGATTAAAGTAATTGACCTAAATTAACTATTCTTAATAGTTATTTGTAATAGTTTTCATTGTGCTAAAACTATTGATTTTTGCTTTTTTATTTCTTAATATTAAAATTAGTTGTTTGTGTAGATTAGAAAAACAAGTTGACTTTGCCTATTCATTGTAAAGTTGTTAATGGGAATAAAATTCTTGATTCTTGATACATCAATTGACTGATGTTAATAAAATACGAGTAAAAAATTATGTCTTACAATTATTTTCCTCAGTTACATGATTTCATCTTCATTTGCGCAAGTAAATAAAAAGTTAAATACTTTTTTTTAGTTTTATCAAAACTAAATGTATATTTAAAGCAGATAAAAATCATTTAAAAATAAATATCCTATGTGTGTATGTATTACTGGCTGAAAGCATATAGTTAGACGTGTCATTATACAAAACTATATTAATGATTTGACGCCTTTGACACATAAGAAATAAGGTAAAAATAAAAATTACAATTTTGGAGGTACAAATGAGATTTTGAGGATTTGAGACATTTGGAGGTATGCAGTTCTTTTTTTAGGGAATTCCATCCATGCTACTACTAGGCCTGGCCGTCAGATTCTGCTATGAAGAGTCGTTCTAGTGACTCAAGGGCAGTTCATACCTTGGACTACATAGTAGTACTAGGCCTGATCGTCAGGTTGGGTTATGAGGAGTTGTCCAGTGACTAAGACCAAAAATTTCTTTTTTTTTTTTTTTTTTGTCAGTGATTCAAAAATTTCCATTGACAAATCAGTCTGTCATAGCACTAGGCCTGACCATCAGACTGAATAAATATATATATATATAATACATTTTTTTGTCTTTGTTTTTCGTTTTTATTAAAACATACTTTCTGGATCAGCCCTTTTATCTTCTCCTAAACGTCTGTAAGGGTGTCGTTGGTATCTACAAGGTTACAGTTTGGAAGAGACGTCTGTAATTTTAACACTTTGGTGTTAAAAATTGTTTTAACAGTAGAGAGCTTCCGAGATAAATAGAGGATACCTGTTATACATATATGCACCAATAATTTGGAAATATTGAATACTAACAATTAATACTTGCAGTTTTGATCGTATTACTTACATGGGAGATCAATCATTCATATCGATGAGGTGTGTTGAGATCCAGCGGATTATTTCAGTTAGTTCTGAGGTTCGAGACTAGGGCTGCACTACGTAACTTTGGTTTTCACCGTTTTATTACCTGAGCTACTATTCGTTGTTCACTCCACAAATGGCAGTCCGAGAGTTATTTCCGTGCCTTAATTTATAGCATTGAATGATTTTTTTTATTTATTTGTGTGTAACTAATACAATCCATTGCTTTTACGTGACGATGTAATTGCATAGTTACAAATGTTTTCGTTTGTGTATATGAAATATAACTTGTGTTTTCTTATGTGGCACACAGCTGTAGTGCGATTCGACTTCTTTGCCTCTTTGTATTATTGTGTTTATTCATGGTTAGGCAACGAAGTATTGTTGGGTAATATAAGGTCGGTATTTGACATGAGGACATTCAGTGATTTACAAGAACAATACAAACATGCACAGTGAATATTTGATATTTCAAACCTGATGGGGTGGGAGAAAATTGAATCTTTCAGGAATTGGAAGCTCGCACGTTTATTTTTAACTTCATTGTAAATGTTAATGCTTCTTATACTCTATATTAAAAAAAATGTATTAATGTATGTAACAAAGCGTGGTACTTTGGGATTATACCGACCACACCCAGACATGAATCGTTATTTAACATTTTGCTTCTACTGATTACTAGATTAGCGTAGAAGACTATTTCGTCAGTATAAAACAGGAATTGTCTTATCGCAAACCCCTCCCCATCCTCAGACAGAGGTCAAAGTCGAGCGTCTAGTAGATAACGTGATTGCAGAGCCTCGCCGCCCGTTCAGCTGGTGCATCGCTTTGTTGTACTTTCGTGTTTTACCTCTACATTTCTCCAAACACAAAAATTTAACAAAAACAAACATTTACCAAACTAAACTCTTTATTAAAAAAACACTCAAAACTTGTTTTTATTCTTGATCACATTCCGCCACCCAAAATGCGAGTGCCTCCGGCCATCAGCGCGGGCTTCGACAGCACCTTCGGTGCTGCCCCGCGCTGATGTCGACGAAAGAAAAACATCCCTCGAGATAGTACCTATCAGTAAAATATCAAATTCTAGAGGGGCTAATCAGAAATATAAATTGAATTGAAATGGAAAGGCAATTATGTACCGTGCAAATCACGTGATGCCGCGCGGCCTGCCGTAATCAGGATTCTCGAGAAAGATAAGATAACAGCGACAACAATACCGATCACAATACCTGGAAATGCTTGTAAGTTTGTAATTTTGTAATTGAAGAGTTGTTTTTTCGTTCTATCATGTTTGTTTTCTATAAATTTCTATTTTTGTGTTCTTCATACTGGTGTGGTCGGTATAATCCCAAAGTACCCAAAGCGTTTTACACAGTAAGATAATTATTACGCAGATTGCAACGTAAGCATTCACTTTGACAGGCGTAACATGACAGTGGACTAAATGAAGATTTTGCTTGGAGGAGGAGGGAATACGGTCGGAATGGTGGTGCGGTGGTGGGACACTCGGATATATTTATTAAGGATATAAAAGTTTTAAAAAAATCCTAAACACGATTCATATTAACAATTCTATTTTGACATTACGATATATAATAGTACAAATGTCAAAGGATTGAACAAAAAGTGAGAATCATCCAACAATTTTAATAAGTTTGAATTATCCACGTTTTACTGTATTTCTGTGGATATAGTGTCTCAAAAAACTTTTATGATAAATGAATTAAAAATGAATTTACGAAGGGTAACAATTAAAGATGTTTGCTGTTGTTAGGGTTATAATAGAAACGCTATTTTAGAACTGGTATCTACTCACTTCTTTAGGTATCAAATCCTAAAACAAGATTACCACACGGAAAAAGTTGTCAACAGCAAAGTTAAACCACTGAAGTTATGATAAGTGAATACTTTCTGATCAGTCTTAACTTGTTGCTATGGTGCGTGCATCGTGTGTTTCGGGGTACATAATGATATTTTAAATGTCAATTTCCAAAAAATCCAGCAGCAATTCAATAGAAAAGTTTTCTAAATCTTCTTAGGTAAAATCGGTCAATTACAATTGTTGCCATGTTAAATTGTCATTTAAGTTAAATGTCTACACAACTTCACCAATCATGACATCTGGTGAACCAAACCAAAAATAATGTGTTCTGGAATGCTTGTAAGAATTTCCAAAATGTATTCAATAACCAGTTTTTTAAATTTCAAATGGTTTTCACAACATCAATTACATTTAAATCCTATAACAATTAATTGTGATCACCAAGAACTGGCGGAAGAAATGCTGAAGCAAACATAAATTAGGCACAACAATTGATCATGATCATATAAATGTCTTAACCACATTCATTGGCCAGGTTGATATGTTATTTCATTCCAATACGAAGAGTATTTTTAGTTCTTAATTTATAACTATGGACTCGGATAAAAAATTTTAGTGTTCTGGAACTCTTGTACAAATTTCAAAACGTTTTGAAATTAACTATTGTTTATCTCAGATGGTTTTGACCTTTCAATTCGTGTAAATCCCATAAAAATAAATTGTTAATATTTGAGTAGTAACAAAATTGTCTACTTTTTTCAACTGACCAGGAATTACTATATTTAAAGATGGTAATCTACACCCCCCTCTCTCTCTTCTCTCAGCACTGTAATATTTAAAATAACAATTTAGGATTTTGCTTCAGTCCACAAATCCCTGTAATTAACATGGATGTAATTTCTTGTCTTGTTTGGGGGATCCTATGAGCTTTTTCTAGCACCAAAGTATTGTCGCAAAGGATTATTTTTGGTACATTGTAAAATAATGGCTATTTCAACACCTTATATGTTGTCAAGGTTTTGCCGATGGATTATAAAATAAGAAAGTAAGTTGTATAAGCTACGTTATTACCCATGATGAACTTAAAATATAGTTAAGTATCTTTATTTGGACGTTTGTTCCAGGTGTTACAACAAACAAATCAAAACGAACGACTCTTCTTTTGGACTGGAATGGATACTGTGTAACAACTCGCTGTGTGAATAAGTGTACATTTTTATAAAGACTAAACTAGTTGGGTTTTCAATTTGGGACGGTTAGAGCAAACACATAAATTTATTCAATCTTTCCTAGTGGATTGTGTTTTAAAAAATCTGGTACTAATTAAATAATATTGTGAATGTAACTTACTTCATTAAATGGCAAGACCAACTGATGATTTTCATAAAAAATGGAAGATGATTTGGAATCGTTTCAGTGCCCTGACTTACTTTCGAACACAGTGGCACCTGATGTTTTCAGACGTAACATATTTCAATAAACCTGAACACTGTTGTCTTCTTCATAGTACTGTGGAGAAATTTTCTGTCAAAGAGCTAGAATCTCTGCTGGAGAAAGTAGAAGATATAAATGCAGTATCAAAGTACAGACGAACACTACTTCACTGTGTGATTAACAGGGGATTTGAGCAAGGGGTGGTTCTGTTACTGGAGAGAGGCGCTGACGTGAACATTCCTGACGGTTTACTTCGCACTCCTTTATACGTTAGTTGTTGGAGCAAAAATGAGAACATTCTCAAATTACTTTTGGATGCAGGGAGTGATATCCAATTTAAAGAGTGTAGGGGAAAAACTGCCCTTCACATAGCTGTTGTATTCGAATTCATAACAGGTGTAAACATGTTGATAGAAAGGGGAGCCGATTTAGATGCCCAGGACAGGGAAGGGAACACTCCCCTGATGTTTGCCGTATACATGAATAGCCAGCCTTTAATCGAAACACTTGTATCTAAAGGTGCCTCTTTAAAAATAACAGACAAAAAAGGCTATACAGCCTTGCACTTGGCTGCTAAGTGTACCAACAGAATTATTGTGGAATTTCTCTTGGATAACGGAGCAGAAATCAACTGTCAAGATTACGTGGGATTTACCCCTCTACATCTGGCACTGATGAACAGAAATATTGCCAGGATACTGTTGCAGAGGGGGGGCGGAGTGGACATACAGGACTACACGGGATGCACGCCTCTCCACGCGGTCTTGATAGACATGATGGATTATGGGAATTATATTGTGGAGGAATTGCTGGACTGGGGGAGTTCCATGCACACCAGGGACATCAACGGTGAGACTCCTCTGGAAACAGCCAACAAACAGATGATCCCATTGCATGGGATTAAAAGACACGTAATTAAATTACAATACACTGATTTACCTTTGGAGTTTGACTATTCCATTGATCTCGATGACTTCAAATCGTACCAGGTATCCTGTTCAAAGGAAATGGCCAAATTAAAGATTAACAGATTTGGATGGAACTCTTTGTTTGATGTATTCTCAAAACAAGTGGACCCCACATTTGTGTTGAACGATTGCCTGCAGCAAGCGATCAGATCGCCACTTTTGGAAACGGAATTTCCAATATACTGTTCACTTCTGAGGTCAAAGTATGAACATGCTGTGAGACGATTTGCATTGCTGGACACACTTCAGAACAACTTAGATATCCCATTACCGAACGAAATTATTAGGAAGATTCTCTCTTATTTAGATAACAGACATCTTGAATGTATCGCCAAGGGAAAGAAAACAAATGCGAAGATGGATGAAGGTTAAAAGCACTTGAGGAAACATCAGAAGCAACACCAATATTTTGTGGTCGTTATAGAAAAATTTGTATGAAGACATTTTAAATTTTCTAACAATTAACAGTTCGGCATAGTGAGGAAATGGTTGGCACCAGAAATCAATTGTAATAAGGCTTTAGGTACAGTTTTGTTGTTAACTCACTATTATTATTATTATTATTATTATTATTATTTCAATTATGTCTGTGTATATTGTAAATACATTTTATGTGCACAACAAATTTTTATCTTTTGTAAGATTATTTTATTTCTTTCTACTGTAGAACAACTAAGTATAATTGTCCTTACTAAAATAACATTTAATCAGTTCAAACAATATTTTGATGTTATTTGAAAATATTAATTACTTTCTAGGTTATTAAAATCATTAAATACGTTTTTCACAAAACTATAATGTTCCAGAATTGACCCCTTTGCATGTAATTCCTCAATCTCATTTCAAAATTTGCTTTTGTTTCATGTTGTAACTGTTTTTTTTTTGCGTTAAAAACTGTTTTAATATCTGCGTAAAAAAATAAATTGGAAAACCAAGAATATAAATGACAACATGTTTGCAAATTGCTCAAGAAAAAGTCGACAACATATCGCTCTCCCCAACAGGGCCGTTGAAGGTTTAAATTAAGAAAAGTTTTTATACACCTGTTGGAGAGGGTAGATTTCAATCCTCGAAACGTGGCGATAAAATCTTTTATAACATATAACGATGGCAAGGATACGAAATTCTATAATCTTTTAGAATCATTCATAATCAATAACTCTAAATGCTTATTTAAAATTTATTGCAATCTGAAATAAATTGCAATTTTTAAAATACTTTCAAAATAATAATAACATATTTAATTACAACTAATAACTTTTTAGTAGTTTTGAAAATAAACAAACTTGATAAACAATTCATTTTTATTGTATGTCTAAAAAATTAATCGGTCGAATTATAAATAAATCCTATAATAAGTGTGTAATCTTATTTATTAGTTTATTTGATTTTGATTCGTTTATTGTTACTAAAGAGAACAGATATTTTAATGTTTAGATTGTGTTGACTTTTATCATTACTCCGTTTTATACAGTTTCTGAAAATTTTAATGGTTTGTTTTTTTAATATTACAAGGAATTGAAACAGTTAAACAATACAATTGTGCTAAAAAGCATTCATTAGACAGATATCAAAACATTTAGCCATACTAGTAACTTGAAAATATTAAACATTGTATTTTTTTAAAGTGTCTACCAGAATGTTCTTTGCCAAATCGAATGTCTCGTAACAACTTTGCGAATGTTTGATGAGAAAAAAAACCTTATATATATATAGTTTATTTAATTCTCGATAAGTCTCACTGCTGGATATACAGACAGGTAATCATGCAGAAAATAATTCCTTACAGGACGCAGAAGAGAAATCGTGCCACCGTATGGATGTTTTAATGGGAACGGTTCGATTACTCCGCTGATTGTTGGCCCAACGACCCTCGTAGAATAAATTTAACTTGTACAGGGGTTGTTGTCCCAATTGCCCACTGTTCGATATAGCTACAGATGTTCGATCATTCCACTGGCTCGTTGGCCCAACGACCCAATTTTGTTTAATTACTGTGAATCTTGCAAAATAGTGTCATTGGCCTTACAGATTTAATTTACTGGTTCGTTTGGGCCAACGATCTGTGGTGTAACTAAACCATAAATTAATATTAAGTCACAATAATTTAAGTGTGTCAATGGGCCAACAAACCTAAATGAAAAATCGTACACTGTTCAAAAGAAGGCCGATTACACAACTGGGTGTTTGTACAATGACCCATTTAAGCGGGAAAAGGGTCGATTAGTCCACAACTAGTAGTTCAGTCGCATTTTAGTGTTGTTCTTTAGATACAAATGTATCTAGAAAATGTTTAATAACTGATAAACTAAATTAAATTATTATTAATTATTAAAGTTTAATGATAAACATATTGGTAGCAGCAGTATGTGCTATTATATCAATATTAGTATTCTTAAATGCTATTATAAAATGCTGTATTACTACTTTTTTAATAGTTATATTACAAGGTTGATATAAAAAGTATAAAGTGATTTCATATATTACCAAGATTAGGTTATTACATTTCGTTGATAGTGATTTGTCTAGTCAATCAGAAGTCGGTAAAAATGAAATTGCGTAAACGTTAGACTTTCTTGTATTTGTTTTACAAGTTTAAGAATAAGTATACTTTATATACATTATTATTATAATAGCTTACATAAGACGAAATATCCTACCCGGTCGGCTACATCTTACCCGATTTGAACCCGATATTTTTTCATAATTTATCAATAATTGTTTTGTATTTTACAGACCTATTCATAATTCCTTATTACAGATCTATATTCCTCAGTTTATTCCAAAATAAATTATCGTTACAAAATATGCAGTTCTATTTACCTATTTTATGGTGTTTGATATTTTTTTAACACATTATTAAGAATGTGACTAACGATATTTTTAGATAGCTCGAGGGATTTAGCGCTTTTACTTAAAGATATAAGTTATTAGAATAATTTGAGTTCTCAGTCTTAAACAATTTCACGGATATTTAAGTACATACATCTTTTAGTTCAGAATGTTGCAGAAATCGTCGGATATTTCCTGGTATATTTTATAGTAAAATAATTATAAAATGCACATATTATTATAAGACATGTCTGTTGTGTGTCCGTTTCTATGTGTACCCATTACGTTTTACAACAACATTCTGATTGTAACATATTACACACTTTAAATTTTTAGCGATAACTTGTATTGCTTAAGTCATCGTTTTACTAGAAAACTAATTTCATAGATTACAAAATTGCAGCTTCTTTTAAAACATGTGAATTCAAAATAAAATGTTATAAAATTTGATCAAAAACATAAATAACTGAAAAATATAATACAACATTTCTACATAAACAAGTACAGATTGTAACTCACTAATCTTAAAACAGTGTTTTTTTTTTAATACTTAGTATACACTTAAAATATCTAAACGGGCTATAGAGAAGTATCTTTTTAAAATGTAGGAGCTAAAAATGGGCAGATACTACATAATGGGGAATGAATACTTTGTAAGACAAAAGAAATCTCTGGATCAATATTCTAATTTATCTGGTTTTGAAGTTCCAGCTAAAATATTTATCCCTAAGTAAATGTTGTTTGCAAACTGCTTTGAAAATGTAGAATCCAAAGATCAAAAATGTAATTTTGACATACGTTATGGTGCTTCGAGAAAAGGAACTCAATATAAAATTACAGACCAGTCATTGTAGCCTACTCAAGAAACATAGGATGACCTCTTGGAGTTGTGCCTTTAAGGATGACAGAACGACCACTAATATTTTACATAGTTTTTAATAAAAATATTTCAAAACTCTGATAAAAGACTCAAGAGTGATTCAGACTGTAAAGGTTAAAACTTTGAAGAAAAAAGAGGGAACCAATTGAAGAGGTCTAAAAAACTTGAAGACAATCTCAGCGACTTCTATTTTGAAAGTTAGGAAAATGTTGTAAATTAGGTTCTTGCATTAACAATAGCATCCATTATGTTTTATGATTTATATACATTTCTTTCATATTTATTGTAAATATAGTTTAGATCTATCTGAATAATGTACCAGATACACAAAAATGTATAAATGTTTAAAATCACTATACAATGGTTTTTTTGAAGAGAATTAACTAGGTTTTTACATTTATATGTATATACTATCAACAATAGGAACTAATGTTATCACTGATCTTTAACTAAAATAAAACAATTTGTGTGGAAAATTCATCTTCAATAAATGTTTTCCATAGTGCAATCATAAACTTTAATATGCGATATTTATTATAAAAACTTAATCGGCAATACTTCACCTTTACTCTACTATATATTTGTTTAGTCACAATGATTATTTTGATGAAAAATTTGTTTTATTTCAGTAAAACGGAAAAAATCGGAATATGAAATATATTAAGGTTATATTAACCCAAGTAATTTGTTCTTCACTGACACAAACATAATAATAACGTGCAAGTTACCGCATACCTGCATTTTATTAAATAATTATATTTTAATAACATGAAATCACATTCGTAATGCAATAAAACACTTATTATTTCAGTGCAGGAGGAGCGGCTTCCGCCGCCTTCCCTGATCGCGTGCCGTAGTGGACTAATCGGTCTGTGGAGTAATCGACCCTTTTCGTTTAAAATTCAATGTTTTATTCGATAAGTTCGTTGGATCAAAAAACCAGTTGACTAATATTGGTGTATTCGACCATGAATTTTAAAAGTTTACTTGTTACAAATATGTTGGACGGGGGTGTTGGCCCAACCAACCATAATTTTGGATTGTTGGGCCAACGAACCCTGAGTGTAGGCCTATATTCACGTTTTATATTTTAAATTAGTTACGTTGGGCCTCATTTAGGGTTGTTTTGCTTTATAAAATAAAACAAGTTCCGATCACACCACGGATCGTTTGCCCAATGACCCTCTTATTTAAATT
Organism: Homalodisca vitripennis; assembly: GCF_021130785.1. Classification (NCBI taxonomy): domain Eukaryota; kingdom Metazoa; phylum Arthropoda; class Insecta; order Hemiptera; family Cicadellidae; genus Homalodisca; species Homalodisca vitripennis. The sequence goes on from NC_060214.1 coordinate 105,420,580, forward strand.
TATAATGATGTTTGGTCGTTGGGCCAACTGTCGGTGCTAATCAATCGGATCAGACCCATCACATCTGGAGTAGCGTGTTTAAAATTTAGGAACAGGAGGAGAAGAATGGGGAGAGTGATGGAGAAGAATGGTGAGAGTGATGGAGAAGAATTCAGTCAGCTGCCGGACAGCGCGCAGAGAGGTCGTGGAAGAGGACACTGCGATGAAGTAAGTTTTGCACGTCATAACTTATCAATGGAATGTATTATTTTTGCTATGATTACTTATTATTATGTAGGTTTATCTCAATCGAGTGGCAAGTTATCGCTGTTATCGTTTTAGCAAGTTTTTTTACACTAGTAATCGCGTGCTGTGTTATGAACATCTAAGCATCGATATGAATTTTTGTTTTGTTTTCATGAAATATTATTCTAAACTGAGATTAGTTTCTCAAATAAATTGGTTAGATACATATCTTACCTTGACGTTTAACATTTTTCCAAACAAATTGCAAATGCCTTATGAATACATATTATAATGCTTAGCTTGTAATGTTTGCAAACATGACACTGATACAAACAATTATGTTTTGCGTCATTACATTTACATTAGAAGGAGCCCTAGGAGTAATGCTTAATTTTATTTATTCAAGCAGAAACGTTTTAAGTGTGTTTTTTTTAATAAGACATGCAACATCATTCTTGGGTTGAATGATAACAATAAGTGTAGAGATCATGATAACAATAATTTTCCAACTTGCTAGACTCTTTGCTAGAGTTTTTAATTAATAACTCGTTTATTAGAGAATCTACAAGTAGTCTACAGACTTATTTAGGGTCTATTTTGGTAAAAGTCAATTAATTAACAGTGGACAATAAACACTCTTAAATCCTAGTGTGGCTTAGGCAGGAAATGGTAGCTTTATTTCAAGTTAGACAAAAGGAATTCTCCTTTAGCACAAATTGGCCTAACACACGCTGATGTCCAGTTAAAAACACAAATCATAGTAAACTCCATCGACTCAACTTTTACATACGCGTAATTTCAAAATAGCATAACAGGACTCCTTCTTATGTGCTTGAAAAATGGCACTTGGCGCTAGTTATTGAACTTACAAAACACTAAAGGGATCCCAACTAGTTCATATATCACTCCAAACGAATGCCTGCCGTACAGAACATCACGTGTACATCCATTACAATACCTTCTCCGAGTGTCTGAATTACAGAAATCTCCATAAGTGACTATATTACAGACATCTAATAGATATTGCACAATGTTGCTGTATAGCACTACCGATGAGAGTACTTTTTATTACACGAATGCTTACGTTACAGCATTCTCCACGAGCACCTACGGGTAAATTACAGAACTCCCCACTAGTCCCTACATTACAGTGCTATTCATATTACAGTACCCACTATAAATGTATAAATCACAGCATTTCCATCTTGTATTTACAGTACAGTGTGTCCCAAAGATCTTCGATCAAACTTAACTAATAAGACTAGCAATCCTGAGTCAAAAACTGTAAGGCAGTAAGGCAATCTGTCTAGTTACATCTTTGGCAACACAAATCAAGGATTAGATTGTTTGGACATAAATATTTTTGACTTGCTTTATTTAGGAATTGCTCAAGTAAACAGTAGGCCTAAGTGTTCATCAATATTGTTATTTTATAAGTAATATTTAATATAATAAACACAAGTTTGAAAACAACGTTCTAATTTAACTGTATAGGTTATGTAGAATGCAGCTAATATAAATTAAATATTTAATGTTTGTGGCTAACAATAAACTTTATATCTTAATTTATATTTATGATTTCTTAGAACAGCTTTGAATCTGCTTATTTCGAATGTACAGAAATTACATAAAATTAAATTCCACATTAAAACATCATAGCGAATTATAATAAGTATTTTTTATTTTAGTTTTTTTAAATATTCCAATTAATAACATAACATTTCTAAACTACCGTATCCATTTAATTATTTTATTGATTAATTATCTCATTACATTTATGACAAATAATAGTAACAATTATGCATTCTTCCATAGTTCCAAATCTCTTTTATTTTAGACCTGGATCGTTTTATAGGCTAGAGAGAATAAAGCAGATTATAGAGTAAAGTAAAGTAAATATGTCTTATTTTACCAAGCGAAGTTAGGGCTAAGAAGCCCTCTAACTGGGAACGAACGGCTTAAAGTGACTTACGAACCACCAACAATTGCCGGGCATGCGAACTGCTTGCAAGAGTAATCAGGTTTGGAAGACTAAATCGTTTGATGTGAAAAATAAAACCAAGAGGTTATACACGCTTTGGTCGACACGCTGTCCAAAGCGTGTTGTAATGGAAGTTGCAATCACAGATAAGTACAAACATAGTTCACAAGAAGTCAGCGCATCGGATGAGACAAGTGGGAATAAGGGAACAGCAAATGCCTGGTGCAAAAGACGAAGTCTACAAAACTAACGAGGTTTTCAAGGGGTTCTCAAGATAATACTCGCACCTTGTGTTTTTACATTAACCAATTAAATCGAATTTAAAGATAACCTTACGAGACAATGTTTTTTTTCTGGTCAAAAAGGCGAGATAGAGGAAGCCACTCCACGTTGCCACCAGACTGCTGGCCCGGGCCGCCAACATGGGACGCCGTGCCAACCGATCAAGAGATTGAATCGGCCAATGGGGAGGAATCACCTGACGCTACGCCACCGTCTATACACTGTAGTACAGTCAGATCATTGAGTATTAAATATATATGACACAAATATAAACCAAATTAATCTAAACAATGAAAGCAATATTTTATACTAATTAAAAATATATATTATACACAGGCAGGCTCCCTTGAATTCACGTAGGAGTACAACAGAACAAACCTATACATAATTAAGAGCTACCTAAAATCACACAAGAGGGAGGTAGAAACACCTTGACCGTAGGGGGTTCCCTCGGAGTCGCCATGTGCATCACACTGTCACTACCAGAAACAAAGAGGGAGGAGGGTTGTCCTGCTGCAGTAGCAATGATACATGAGAGTAACGCTGCTCTGAAATGAGTTCCTATGTTAGCGTGGTTAGCCAGATGTCTTGAGGTGGTAGGGCATGTTTGTACTCAAGAAATGGTTACGGTAGTCACACCACAGGAACATAAAGTTAATGTTAAAATGGTCACCTGATTGTTCGCCACAGTAGCTAACCAGCTGAGCTAAGAGATAAAAAAAACACACTGTTTCAGTATATGGTAGCGAAACACGCTTAAGAGGGGCAACAAAAGTTTGTTTTATATATTTTGGCTTACGTGCATTTCATGTACACTGTTTGTGCACCGCAAGTATTCTAAGGCCTCGTACCCACATTGGATGCGCCAGAGCACCCATACACTTCATACTGTATAGGGTCATTCATCTGTAGAGGACAGGGAATAGAGATGTCGGTCATACTTTTAAGTTCTGACACAAAAGAGCTCCACTTTTGGCAAAATTCAGTAAAATGGGGTTTATCCCAATTATTACCCAAGGGTCCGAGCAACTGTATAAAATATTTGGCGGTCATTGTGTAAGGAGAGAGAAAACCACAAGGATCATAGACATTGGCAACAAGGCTAAGCACTTTACGCTTAGTAGGAGTCTCCAGGTAGACGTCAATGTTGTACGTTAACGATTCACTTTGAGAGGACCAATGTAGGCCTAGTATAGAGAAGTGGGAGTTATCTGGCTGCTGTAAAAAGACATGATTTTTAAAGTGATCTTCACGAAGTCCTTTTAAAAGTTGGGGACCTAGAAACCCATTGCATAAGTTCGAAGCCTAGCTTCAAAAAGTGTGTGAGCTGGTCTTGAAGTTCTAATGTTGCTTCGACACTGTTAGCACCAACTATGATGTCAACCACATAACTATGATGGGTGAGGACTTCAGCTGGTCTTGTAGTTCTAATGGTGCTTTGACACTGTTAGCACCAACTATGATGTCATCCACATAACTTTGATCGGTGAGGACTTCAGCTGCATGGGTGAGGGAAGCATGCACATTCATCTTGGGCTGATTGCTTCTAAGTTTTCATGCCAATGTAGGGAGAGCTTTCTATATCATACAGTAGTGAGCTAGTAGACATCGAAAGGTTGATAGGGATGAGAACGCCAAGATATGGGCTGGGCGGTTGATCACGAGTATGAACCTTGATTTACATTATAACACAGTGAAGAAGTTTTAGTCCTGTCATCAGGAGACTATAGAAAGTGAGGCCTAAACTACTGATCTTACAACTGGTATCAAAAACTCTAGTAGGAGTGCTACTATGAGTCATGAGGGAGAGAGAGAGAGAGGGATATTCTTCGTCAGATTTTCCATGTAGGGAGGGCGCTCTTCATGAGTCCAGAAACGCTGAAGAGAAGAGGAGATATTAACCTTATAATCTACCATATAACCTAGATGGGTGCTAAGAACATGTGGCATTTTAAGCCCAGAGAGTAGTGCTAACTCTTGAGTAGTTGAGGGTAGATGGCAGCTCACAGGAGTATGTTAATGGGGCCAGACATTGAATGTGGAATCAGCCTGTATGTTGGCCTTCACCCACCGCAAGAATTCCGGGGATCATTTGCGTAGGTGGGGGTGGGGGAAAATCAACAATAATTTTTCAAAAATATAGAGAGGGTAGTTAGAGCCCAATTTGAGACGTGAGAGGACGCAGCGGTTATCCTAGGCATCATTAATGACCTAGTATGATGGTCAATTTTATAGCAAAAGAGAGGGTCTTTGAGAGATGCATAACACGGGGTTGGATTGTGCATGTGCAGTGGTAGGCTTATATGCCTGAGAGGGAGATCTTCGACATTTGAAGGTCGATCTTGAAGGTCGTCAGGCATAAAGTGAAGTAGAGTGTGATGTTTTTTCTGACTGTGATTCAAAAGGCCTTAAAGTTTCATTGAGAGATGGTGTGTGTATCCAGGCATGAAACGCAACGGTTATCGGCCTTCACTATACTGTGGCGTGCGCGAGGGATATGCTTCCTGAACAGAGAACAGGTGAACACATGGTGGCCCGGTACCTTACACACAAAGCAATAGGGGCTATCAGGGACTTCTATCTTAAAAGGATACCTGGGGCGGAAGTGAAGAGCATGGTCACATTTATAGGATAAAAATGTACCATTATAGGAGAGAGCGGTTTAGGCCTAGAATGTGAAACTTTGTTATCACGTGGGGTTGCCTGAAGATTAGTATCCTCAACGGAAGAGCATTCGGTGTTCAGGAACTGACTGTATTATTTCCTGAACGCACGGAAAGGTGTGAATCTCATCACCTTCAAGTGGGCCGAAAGTTTTTAGATCAATCCGTAATCAAGCTTTCGCAACAGATGTACAGAGAGAAGAGGGTTATTTTCAGTCATACTACAAAGCTTTGAGAGCTTTAGTTATGTTCATAGAACGAGTTTACAAAAGCACTCATGGGCTTGACAGCTCCATCTGACACACTAGGGAGGTCTAGTATGTGATTCAGACGTAAGGTTGTGAGGGGTCTAGAGTTATGATGGCGTTCACGCAGTCAGTTCTACGCTATCAAGTAGTTAGGAGCAGTGAGATTCAGAGATTTCACTTAGTTGAGAGGTTCGCCCGATAAAACTGACAAAAGATGCTGAAACTTAGTTACATTGGGTAAACTAGAATTCCAGTGGGTTGTGGAGCCAAACAGGTTTACGAAGGAGGTACATTGAAGAGTGGATTCGTCAACGTGTTTCAGATACAATTTGGGTTGCTTAACACTGATTGTCATAAGCAGCTCATGCTAATCTTGAGAATGTACAGAGCGAGACTAACCTACAATGCTCGATACGCATTTCAATTACACTAGATATCTGTGTATAAAAGCAATTGATTTGATCCAAATTTTGAGAAAGTATGGCACTGTTCGCGTTTTTTTTCAAATTCAAGAAGACGCAAATAACACAGTTTCAAAGTTAGTACGCCTTTTAGAGATCTGCGTATTGTAGGTCTTAAGAGCGCGAAGATGAACTTAAATGAGGGGAGGGGGCGAATCTTCAGTTTTTAACAGTTTTTTTTTTATTTTCAGTATCAAACTCACTAGTTTTAATAGGTCGAGTGTAATAGAGTCAGTCGACACGATAAGATTCCGGTTTAAGTTCTCGAGGCACGATGAACAATATTAAGTACAGTACAACACAGCAAAATAAAAGACGACTAAAGAGAAATAAAACACAGTATAAAATACAGACACTATATAAGGTAGACTGGGATAACTATAATAAACAATGTTAATACCTGTAAACAATTATTAAACTCAAGATATTCAAATTTTAAGAGAAATGCCAAGTGCTACGTTGTTAAATCCACAAAAAGAGAAATAAATGCCTAATTAGTAGACTAATAAGAAAAAAATATTTCCAACTTGGGTTCAGCATAATTAAATATCTATCAAAACAACAAAGAGCTAATTAGTTCCAGTAGTAGATTTGAATGGCAGTAAGAAAAAACTGTTTCATTTGATCGGACTATACCAGCCAATTAGATTGCAATACGCCATAAAGGACTAGTTAATCTATTAATAAGTAGCGTAATTAAGTAGGCTTTAATATTTTAGAGTAAAAAAGGGTGAACTGGATTTATATCGAATAACAACAATTATTAAGAGAAGTGTAGCTTAAATGAATCTGGTTTTATCTTGTATGTGGTCTGATTAGACAGAGAGAAAGAGAGTTAATTATTGTAGAGAAGTTATAGCATGACTGGTGACTTCGAGATGCGCCGTAGGCAAAGACAGTACTAAAGTGGTGGGGGGTGGAGCGGCTCAGCTGTTGCCGTATTTAGCCTTGTGAACTTCGGTCACCAGTCTTCTATACGTGCCGCCCAAAAACATTCGCTTGTGCCAATTCACGAGTTGTAATACAATTTGTGAATTAATTGCGTTGTGCTCATTACGTTTTAGGGAAAGAGTTTGTGATGGATCGTAATGTAAAAAGTAAAATTGGAGGTAGAAAGGTTATACACGGCCAAACAAGAGAAGTGATTGCAAATGTTTACCATTTTATGAAACGGGAAGCTGAAACCAACACACTTATAAATTTGAAGAAAGTTCAACAGCGTGTCGTAGAGGCAACTGGAATTTCTGAAAGTACACTGAGACGAACTTTGAAGGAGGAAAAAAAATAAGTCCAATTGGCAATTCTTTTAGTACGCCCAACAAAGTAAGAAAACGCAAACATACTAAAAGTGATCTGGACAATTTTGATTTGGGTGTAGTTCGAAGAACAATAAATAATTTTCATCGACAATGGGGTTTTGTTATGTTAACTATTGCGTGTGGATCGTTGGCGTTATTGTTATTTTAATAATACATCATTAAATTAACTTGATACAAGTTGGTAGATAAAACTGAGTTTTTTTCTTATTCTACTGTGTATATTGACAAATTAGTTTAACCAGTTTTATATTAATTTTTAATTTAGCAGCTAGGCTATGTCAGTTGAAAATTTTGTAGTGATAATTGTATCTACTATCGTAAATCCTGAAGCTTACACGGTTAGTATATGATAAATTGAATTTTAATGGCTAACAAAGCGTAACAATTACAATTCTGAACTGTTGTCGTCGTTGGAGATCAAGAATAATATAAATTCCTACCCCTTTCCAATTTATGAGAACCCTTTGTTACCGCCAGGTATCTCTACTGCGAACTCATTAAGAAGGGTGAGCTATGAACACAATTTCGGCAGAACATAGTCATTGTTAAGATCACGTACATCCGGTCCCAATATTTCCAAGATTTTCCTGTATTGAATTCCCCATCATAAAAGTCCGTCGCCGTAACTACAAAAGAGTCTAGAAATGTTAAAATATTCTCAACGTCTCCTATACTACTCGTAAATTGCTCATCATAAAAGACCACCGTGGTAAGAACATAAGGGTCTAGAAATGTTGGCAAACACTACAATATTCGGCTCCCGCCACCACTATGAGCCGGGAGCCGAAAACTCTCAGTAGGGGTAGTAGCACCGTATTCACTCCCCTACTCTAGATTGTGCCCCCACGCGCTCACCTCCTCCACACCTCACGCGCATCCCACCGGTCATGCTATAACTTCCCTACAGTAAATACTATTAAGAGGAATTAAAAACCTGCGAATGCATGTACTAATCTTTACACACAAGAGTAATTGTAAATAATACAAATCAAATCAGTCCTAGAGTAACAATATCTCAAATAATTGGCAAGATGTTGGAGGCAACAAAACTCATCACAATTTCAAATTAGTATTTACGAGAATGTAACAACTTACTATAGAGATGAATACATTTGGAACCAACAAAAGATATATAGAGATTACAATAATTTAATTGTTATGTAACAGTGACATAGCAGTAAAATATGTTTGTACCTCTTAAAGAACAAAATGTATGTTTGAGAAAGGACAAATATTACAGCCTATTGGAATATAACACTAATTTGAACATAGAACAATATAAACAAGTCAAGAACAATAAAGTCATTCCTTTAGTAACTAAGTTTATCGGCTCTAAATTAGTAACTGAGTCTAAATATAGGTTACATTTATCTAACATGATACCATATTATTTTTATCCATTTACTGTGTTATATTACTTATTACTGTACAGTCAATATTTTAACATTACTAAGAGGTCTATTTCTCTCTCTCTTGGAAATCTTAATCAGTGATAGTTTCATCTAAATTTGCTAGAATTTTATCTCAAAACAATTGCGGGAAGTGTCCAACTTCTGTAGTATTCATTTTTATAAAATTAATATTGAAAGAAAATAATGTCACTTTAAATAGAATCTTCAAGAAACGGAGCGTAGAACGACCGATTAACACTCATGAAACCAAAACCTTGGTGCAGGGAAACGTCAGTGCCGGCGGCGGGGTGGTGCCTGGCGTTGTGCGTGGTCTTCGAGCTCTTCGTCGCCTTCTGGATCTCGTTCTACATTATCTGCCCTCAATGTTGGCCCTTTCCTCAGAAATGGGAGCCTCCCAGCTCACCTGATCCACACTGCCCCGTGCCTCCGTGTGTCCGCAAGTGCTGTCCCCAAGGAGAGCAACTGGTGGTGGAGCTGCCGAACACCTGCAAACCCACCAACAGTTCAGAGTTCAGCCTGGAGTCTGTACCAATCTGGGAGAATAAAAATATAGAGGAGTATATGGTTGCAACAGACTATAGTCGTTTCCAGATCATCAACTACGGACTCTGCCCCTTTGGCTTGTACGTGCTGGATTCCTCCTACGAGGATGACAGGAACGCCCTGTTGGCCAACGGTTCCCTCGTCATGTTTAAGTCAAAGGAAGCCGTGGACCACAAAGATTACTGCATCGACACATACAAAGGGAAAGAGGGCACCTACGTATTCCGCTGTTTCCCAGATCAGGTGAGAAATGAGTTGACGGAAATGGAGAAGATGGTGTTCTCCGTGGCTCTCACTATCTCTATCCCGTTCCTCCTGGCCACGGTGCTTCGTGTACCTCCTGCTCCCAGAGCTAAAGAACCTGCACGGCAAGAGTCTCCTCTGTCACGTGTCCAGCCTCAGCATAGCCTACATCTTTCTGGCTCTGATGCAGAGCAACTTTCTCTCCATGAACGTTGAACAGCCAACTCTCTGTGTGTTTTGTGGTGAGTCTTTAGCGTAATAATTTATCTTAATCCACCAATCATCTATTTGTCTTTTAATAATTCACAATTGACTTTGAATAACAGTGAAGAACATGTAGATTATGTAGATAACATAAGTTTACATTTAGAATACCCTTAGCTTTAACCAGTTTAGGTTTAAATGTTTCAACCAAACACGAAACCAGTGAACCAGCCATTGTTCTGTTCAATAAAAACTTGGTCACAGCAATTTCTCCAAGACCTAAGGCCAGTTTATTCTGCCGGAATATACTCATTGAGAACAGTAAAACTACGGTTGTACAGGTAGATCAGTCCATCCAACAGCTTGTAGCACACACTTTGTAGAGCTGTGGTACTGTAACTACCAACCTACTTAGCTGGTTTCCCTGACTTTAACATTGCTACTATTTTAGACATTATAAATAATTTACGCAAAGAGCCAGTAGTCAGCATGATATTGACCATTTTGAAAAACCATCCTCCTACTTTAGGGCCAAAAATTAAGTATTCTGACATAATAAACCATACGATATAGTATAACGAACAAAGTCTAACAATATAAAGAAATGTACCAAAACCATATCTTAGCACAGAACGGTCTGTATTTACTTTCCATTATTTACAGGTTCTCAAAAAGCGTCGGTAAACTAAACAACTAAACGCCAGCAGTAAATAAATAACGTCGGGCAAGTAAAGAATAAATCATTTCTGAAATAATATAAGTCGGATGTGTACCTCCATGGTCATGGGACTTCCCATCTCACTTCACAAATTTACTTACAGATAAATGATATTGCAAGTACCGATAATCTATTTCATTTCACAAAGCGTTTCTATAATCTTATGTATGGAATTGAATATTTGCATTTTCCTTAAAATCCTTAATAACCAATTATTAAACTAAATAAATTCCACAAAATTTTTTTAACTTAATCCAGACCATTTGTTCAGTCAGGCGTATCATATCTATCTAAAACCATAAACTCTTTTCCAAAATTCGTCATATTTAATCGTCATAGATTGTACGGTCCCAGAGTACACACCCCCCTTACAGGTTGTTCCTCGATGGTAGTGAACGTAAAACTCTAGCGGTCTACAGGTACTGTCTTAATATCGTAACGAGTCATCATGGTCTGTTAACAAGTTAAATAAGTTGGAACTTTGTATAAAAAGTTATCTCGGCTAAGTTCATTACCCAGCTTGTTACACCATTTCATTCCAATTTTCAGACTTTCAGTTTAGACTTATATAAATTCACAATTCCGTTATTTATGGGCCTAGAGTTAAACTGTTTTGTACAAATGAATTTGGCTTTCTGTATTTTTAAAATAAACAAAATTAGTAGTTGTCACAAAATCTACCCACCTCTTCGGTCAGAGACATCAGTAGGTGAGCCAGCCTCGATGTGACATAACTGAAATAAAACAAATATAAATGGTTTTAGTACAAATCTGCGTTTTAAAGTTAGTGATTAAAGTAATGTTTTTATTTTGGATAAATTAAGTTTATATTCTTGTTATCATTTATTAATCATCCATTATCACTTATCATTTCTGCGGTTGTTATCTGGTTGTCATCTTATTGTCAAAGACTTGCTTGTTGTAGCTATGATGTATTTGTTTTTTCTTAGATTACGAGTATACATAAGTTGCACAATGTTGTCATTACGTTGTTTTTCCATACGAAGATTTACATTAATTATTATGTCGATGAGTACATATTCATGCTGCTGATCGCGTCTCGATCTCCACACACAGGCTATGCCCATGTGGAGATCATTTCCTGTTTTGCATGTATGTTGATATCTTTGTATCTGTAATGAAATAAATAAATATTCATTTCATTTCATTTAATTTTCATTTCATTTCATTTCATTTTCATTTCATTTCATTCTTCAGATTCTTGTCTTATAACAAGACATTATCAGGAGGTTACTGTTGGGTCTTGATATAACATGTCTAAGAGACTGCTATTACTGTATAATCTTAAAGCTAACCGTCTGTTAGTAAAACGTGAATTAGTATTAGTTTGAACCTCCTTTGGGTGTATTGAGTGTTTACAAATTTATTTATTCTGATTTTTTCTCATTACCATCATAGTTACCCAATGTAAAATATTCACTAATGCTCAGCCAAATTACAAGGAGTAACATGCACCATAATCGAACTCAGGGTTCCTCGTGTAGAAATTAAGCTTCGTGCTAAATTACAATTCTATAGTTCAATTTTGAAATATCGTGCAAATAGGCAGACAAACAGAAAGTGTTTTTTCAGCAGCCACACTAGTCATATAAAACAGCCAACTAAATTTTAGGTTGTATTAGTTACCACATATCGAATGTATTGGGTCAGAAACTATATTCGTACGCTCTTGTGGTTTAGTTGCAAATCGAAAAACTATATTATTTAGAAACCGGTTGCGCGATGACTCGTGATATAAAGGTACTAGTCTATATGTATAAACTCGAAACTTAATACATATAGACTACTTTTTGTCCAAAGCAGAACTATATAGATTTAGGAGTTGAGGGTTGATGAGTCAGCAAAGTTTCCCTTATAATCAGTTGCAATTGTTCGTTAAAAAAACATTCGTTATGTTTTTTCCAGTTCTTGATATTTATTTGTTTCGGTTTATTGCCTGAGCTTTAGTCTTTTGTCTACCTTTTGTGACCGTGTATATATAAAGCTAGACACATTTTATCTTATATACCTTTATGCAATGCCTAAGGGGGAAAACAAACGTACCAGTGCAAGTATGTAAAGTGGGAGTGGTGGGAGGTTTCTTAACTGGAATGAGAGGACCACTTAACGGATTAACCCGAGTAAACTCAGGACCCACTTTAATTGTCGATACAAAATGGATTAACCCGAATAGACTCGTGCTCGACCTTATAATGTAGTTTAGTGAATTCCCGCGAGACTGCAGCACTTCTCGAACACATAGCATTTTGTTGATTATCCTTATCCCTACTGCACAGTGCCACTGGCTCGGATGTAAACAATCTAAGCTACTCGTGTGCCACTACAAGTGCATTTCCTTTATTGTTCTATCATAACAATTTTGGAATGAACAGTGACGATTATCGTGATTCTGAAAATTAACATTTGAAAGAAAGTAGTAGTGAAATGAAATGAAAAATGTCTTTATTAGAGGCGAAGTTAGGACTATAAAGTCCTCTCTACCACTTAATCTCGTAGAAAATTAACCTAACATATATAACTAAAAATAAATCTATTTATTTTACCTTGTACGTTAAAAATCTTAGCTTTAAAAAAAATATAAATAATTAATGTAACTATGTACATATTTACAATACTATAATAAGACACACACGCATTCATTCAACTTGCATTCAGTTGCCCTAAGTACCACATTCCAAATCCGCCAACCGCTATACCCCCTGAGCCCCCAGCATCAAGGCCCTGACCTCCGCCCCAAAGCGAGCGCGCCTATCAATGTCTCTGATGTTTATAGGTAAGGCATTCCACAATCGACAGGCAGAAACTGTAAACGACTTACTAAATATAGTTGTTCGATGAATTGGGATAGATAATAAGGATGTACCCCTCCTTGTACTTCGTTCACTTATTTCAGACATAAATTGAAAGTTGTTTGAAAGATAACTGAGACAATTTGTATTTAAAAGAGCGTGCAACAGAATGAGTGAGTGATAGTCTCGAAGATCTCGTAATTTTAAGATAGATAATTGTTTGAAGTAGGGCGTTACGTGATTATCACGTCTGAGATTGAAAATGAACCTTAATGCAAAAGTTCTGAGCACGCTGGAGTCTAATTGAAAGCTCCACAGTCACGTCATTTCTCTTATTTTGTATTTTGTTTGTATTTCTCTTATAGAAAAGTGGCGGTATATTTGTAAGTCATCTGCATATAAGTGAAAATTGGAATGAGTAATTTGAGTAGTAATGTCATCTATGTACAGTGAAAATAGAAGTGGCCCAGGACTGAACTCTCTGGAACTCCACGAGTGACTGGTCTCCATTCTCGACTGCTTCTCACCTGACCTGACACACTGGCGTCGTCCCGAAAGATAAGACTCAACCCACTTGACACTACCACAGAGAAACAATCCTTCCTAAGTTTGATGAGGAGAAGGGGATAATAAACGCAGTCAAAAGCCTTTGAAAAGTCGAAAGGGGTTAAAATGGTTACCTGACTCTTATCAATTCCAAGGCGTATATCATCAACTATTTTTAGAAGTGCAGTTGTAGTGCTGTGGTTGGAGCGAAAACCAGATTGAAAATTTGATAAAATGTTATTACTTTCAAGATATATGAAAATTGCTGATGGACAATCCGCTCCAAACACTTTGCTAAAGCAGGGAGTATACTTATTGGCCTGAATTGTGAAGGATTTTGTGGAGAGGAACACTTCTAAAGTGGGCGAACTAAAGCAGACTTCCATGTCAATGTGAACATTGAAGTAGCCAGAGATTTATTCAAATAGCAGTGATAGTTGGAAGAGTGACTGGAAGAGTATCTTTTATTAACCTTATAGGAATGCCATCGGCCCCCGACTGCGTTACTGGATATCCTTTAACACATTCTCTTTTGACTCTGTTACTGGAGTGAAAGAGAACGAAAACTCAGGTTTATCAAAAGTAGCACCTTCGAGCTCGGAGACATACTCCTGAGCCCCAGACTGATCAACAGGAATCTCAAACAAAGAAGTTGTTGATATCATCGAGATTAAGGGAAACCGGGGGAGTAAGTGTTAGGCTTGCCGACTCCAAGATCTTTTAGTTTTGACCACAAAATTCTGCTAGATTATTTTTTAGACAGGGAAGAGTAGTAAAACCTGATATTAGCATTTCTAATTTGTTGTTGCACATTGTTCCTTAATTTTTTATATGTAGCCCAGTCATCACGTAACTTGGACCGCTTAGCCTTAAGGAAAGCTCTATCTCTTTGCTTCTGGAGGTGTCGAATAAATTCTGAGATCCATGGAGCAGGCTGTTTGGTTACTCTTTTTGAAACAAATGGAGCGTGTTTATCAAGAAGACCATTTATTAATGAATTAAATGTTGATACCATAATGTCCACATTATCAGCCGATGTGACCTCATGCCATGGAGTTAAAGAAGCATCGATAAGCAGGGAATAAATATTGATATTTTGTAGTTTCTATAAAACATAACTTTTGGAGTTCGATCTTAGTTTATAAGCAAGAAAAATAAGGTCATGTTTGGAAAGGCCAGGAGCAGGAAGTTGCCCGTAGTGAGAGCAGTAGTTCAGAGAGACAGAAGTAAGCACAACTAACCCTCCGCTAGCCCCTCCACGATTTCTTTTTACAGTTATATAAAGCATAAATTTTGGACTTTTCGATAAAGACACTGATGTGCTCGAAGTCTTCGAAAACTATGTACCGGACGAACTCTTTCAGCTGATATGTAACGAAACCAACCTCAATACGCTCAGACAAATCAAGGGGTTTTTTCTGAGCTGCCCGTAGACCTAAGCGAACTCTAGTTTTGCTAAAGGGTACTGTGATTGTGTATAAATATTGATAAATAATCCCTTGAACTCCATTCTTTTTACATTCTATGCCTTATAGTAGATTCAAGCAAACAGAACAGTATCTGCATTTTACAAATAATAATGAGTATAACTGCAGAATCCATCCAAACCCACAAGGTAAATAAAATTTGGCCGGGTTTGGAGAAACTAAGGGCAATATTCAAAGATATCGTTACACCTAAAAGAGATATATCAGTTTATTGTTATTCAAATGTCGTTTGTCCTGGAAGCAGTTCATACCACTAAAGCGAACTCGTTTTGGTATAAAGAGCTATATGCTATGTGAGGCAAAAATTGAATTTGTGTGTGACCTTTCAATTTAAACTGATAATGAGCATGAAGGTTGCTATGCACAGGTATGGGAGGAATGACTGCTGCTGATTTAAAAAGAAAATGTCAAAATCTGAATGTGCAATGATTTGTTGGGGAAATGTTACTGTTTGATAACAGACAACAGTGTCTCAACTTGCGGAAACTCTTATTAATAATTTGACTAATATTTACGGTACAATAAATCTGTCAAGAAAAGATGTCCCAAAGCAAACGAAGAAAGAGGAGTTGAAGAAACAACTGAAAGAAGTCTCTTGCCAAAAAGGAAAAGACAAGAACATTTTTGCCCTTCTTTCCACCACTCACTCTGCAACAATGGTGGACGTGGTGAAAAGGTGAGTTACAACCAAAAGGCGGGTCATTTGGACATGATGATTGTGGTAGTCTATAATGAAAACGACGGTGGAGTGAATAGTGTAGACCAGCATGTAAGTACCTACGCTTCTGGAACGCATATGTATTTTACAAAAAGTGTAATGGCCAAATTAGCCCCTCTCTGATCAGACTGGATGTAATTAAAAGAACAATAAAAAACGCGCTTGAATGAAGGCATGAAGGCGAAAAGGGGACAGCCAAGCCATTTTCTCAATCCAGTAAGGGTGATTGAACGTCATTTCCCTGAATACATTCCAGCCAAAGCCAGGAAGGAGCACCCCTACTCTTTAGTGTGTGAGTGCCGGACGCACGCGGTAAAAAGATCCGCAGGGAATCCAGATACCATCGCCCAGATTGTAATTATGCTTTGTGTGTAACTCTATGATTCTACGTATACCACAACCGTTGTTGATATATAACTTAATCATGCTACCTGCTGTAGACTAAGTGTTTGGCCTTCTAATATTGGTCAAGTGTTTTCAACGACGCCAATAATCTTTATTTTCTCAATACATAACCCATTGTTTTTCTAAATGTAATCCTTCGTCTCAGTATTGTTTTGAAAAATTAAAATTATGCGCAAAATTGAAATAAAAGGAAATGTTGAATATATAGATAGTATACAGAACATATACCTTACAAAATATATTTTTTACTTTATAATTGCCGTTTTTATAAGTTTTTGTTGTTGTTTTTTACGCTTTTACTTTGACATATATAATTTGGGTATGCATATATGAAATACACACACATATATTAATGATTGATTATTATTGGAAAAAAAACGATACCCGATTTTTTTTAGCTGAAGCTGCTTATGAATATATGAAAGAAAGAAAGAAATTTATTTCTCAAACAACACCTTACATACATACATACATTTAATAAGTATATCGTGAGAAATATTTAATCCTCCAAGGCTTAGCCTGATTGGAGGCTTTACTGCAATTTTAAATATCACCGTTCAAATGGCAACTAACTATATTACTACTACTACTATATGTCTACTACTACTACCGAGATATTTCAGGATAATCCTTACAGGTGTCGTAAAGTACATTCTAACATACATGCTAGAAGTAAGAAAACAATTTGTTCACAACAACGTGACTAGACATAAGGTACGTATTTCATCAATGAAAAAGGTATGATCAAAATGGAACGTTTTTTTTTTAAATAACGAGACCCTCAAGTACGTCATTAGTATGACGAAACTCTGGCTAGAATTGCATATTCCTCTAACATTGTAAATGGTATGTTTGATGCAACGAGGGACTATTACGAAGTTACACAACAATCCTTTGTGCTTCTTGAACGTAGAAGATACTAGACAAGCATTATGTGGCATGTTTCATGCAACGAGGGACTATTAAAGTTACACAACAATCCTTTGTGCTTCTTGAACGTAGAAGATACTAGACAAGCATTATGTGGCATGTTTCATGCAACGAGGGACTATTAAAGTTACACAACAATCCTTTGTGCTTCTTGAACGTAGAAGATACTAGACAAGCATTATGTGGCATGTTTCATGCAACGAGGGACTATTAAAGTTAAACAACAATCCCTTTACTTTAAGCAACACCTAGTTTAACAGAATCCAAAAACGCTGCTTATTTTGTACAAGTTATGAAAAATTATGATACTATATATTATGCAACGAGTGTGTTGAATTGTTAGACAACTTAATATATTATACTATGAGAAAGCTGCATACATAATCTATGCGTCTACACCTACATCTACATAATCATGTATATTAATGCAATTAGAGGCTGTTTTCCAGCTTCATATCATTAAATATTTTTTTGCAACGTCTCATTGAGTCACGCAGGTCAGGAGGGTGTGGTGTTGTTTTACAAATTAGAGAAAATGTGGCAGTTGGTTACTGATATCAGACTAATCTGCATTTTACCTCACCTCATTCTACTTTATTAATAGTAATTACTTAGATAACGAAACAAAACATGTTGAACCGTTATCATAGCACCATCTATACGTGAAATTAAAGAGTTGGCTGGGAGATAAGATTTTAAGAATTTATGTACTTAAAAGGCGGGTCCATAACGGTGTATTCACAATAAAAAGAGAAATGTATGCATGATTTGCCCTGAAACTAGTAATGCATAGCTGTTTTAAGCTCACTTATAAGTATTTTTGTTTTAGATATAGGTTCTCGTAAATTTGGACCAGTTTCCAGTTGTCTAAAATCAAACAGGTCCACATATGAACCATAGGATGTAACAACCTCCCGAATCAAATGATAAGCGGCAAAGATCAACTGATATAGAAAGCACGAAATCTCTGAGAACATTCCAATGACTTTAAGCAGAAAATGTGTGTCATGCCGTACCTGGCACAACTAGGCGTAGGGTAAGAATGTATTACAAAACCATTCAGTTAACACAAAAGTTTATTCAAAATTTGTCATAGATGGCAAAATACTGATTACAAGCGATAAAAGAGCAAGAGTGGTTGGAGTGGGTTATTGCTCTACTTTTAGCGTTATCATTTACCCGCTTCCGTAAGGAAAGTTACTGAGTTATATTTTCTCATGGGAACAAATATTTTGCTCTAGTTTATAAAGTATTGATAAAGAAAATATTAAATTATTTTAGAGACATTTTATAATAATTAATTGGAGTTAAGTTAATTTGGGTACTAGGCAACAGCACTACATGTGGACTGTTCTGTACTTAAATGCCACTAAATTAAAAATGTTTTAGTTTTTTTAACCATATGAACTTAAAACAACTTACTATGAATGTTATAGAAGATATTCAAACTGTTTGAAAGGCAACACTACTATCTCATTTATGCCTGAAATTTGTAAAATCTGAATATGTTGTTATTGTTCAACTTACGGGCAAAGAGCAATTGATTCATTCCACTGTTTAGGTAGGAATTCCCAAATTATACAACAATAACAAAATGATAAACAAATGGTTCCCTTAATCCAAATGATCCATTTAAGAACAAGGCGTTAATTATTTCTTTGTAATAATATCAGTATCAATTGAAAGAGAAGAGCAACTTTTAAAATGATCCCTGATTAAAATTTCTGAATAAGTAAATTAACTAGTCATTAGATTTAAATAGGTAACGGTTGTTTATTAAGATTTTCAAAATTTTCAGTTTTACGGTTTATTGTTAAGATATTTTAATAATCATAATTTTTTAATAAATGATTCTTTTGAAGTGCAGTTTGGAACATTCTTCTTTGCTTGACTAGCCCTTTAAAATGATGTGCATGTCAAACTAGGTTACCATATACAAGTATCTACCGGGTGCTCCCATGTTGGAAAGGATATGTCCGTCTCGGCTTAAATTCTTTTTAAGTGAGATCTAAATAGCGATTTATAAATCATCGAAGAATTAGCTGATGTAGATTCCATGGAAAGCAACGTTAAGGGGACAAAAAGTTTTTCGCGAGAAAATGGAACAAAATCTAAACTTGAACTTGATGTACAAAACATTGGGGAATAACTAAATATGGAAATGAAATTATTTATGGCCCTAAAAAAAGCTTAGCGGATATATTTGGAATTCAGCTATTCAAAATCGTTGGAGGTTAGAAACTCATTAAACAGAAAAGTAATTAAGGTCATTGTTATGAAAATTAATCAAATAAGATCTAACATTCTGAAGCAAGTCAGTCTAAGCATTTTGCTTCAGAAATCAGGAGTAAATGTCAAGATTTAACTACGTCAAGCTATTGATTTCACAGACCAAGCCCGTATAAGAGTTATCAGTTGATCGGGGGCTTTGGAAGTTTGCATTTGGATCTTATACCACTCACCTAACTCACTCACCTGGAATTTCAAAACCATATTCGATAACTCATAGTTAATTTTTGAATCAATCTTGCAATTTGTTTGAAATCAGTTATAAAAGACGATTTAAAACCAATTTTGAACTTACAAGGTACAGATAAAATCTTATTATAGAAACTTATTTTTAAAATCTTCTGAACTTCAACTTGAACTGACTGAACAAGCTAAAAATGACAACCTAAAAGAATACTGCAAAGATTGCTGGAAGAATGGAGATATTGAATTTTATAAAAAGTTTATAAATATCCGAAGCTTTGGTGAAATAATTGCCTTGAGTGATAATTTATTATTAGTCAATCAGCAAAGTATTACAATCCCGCGTTTTTATACTGTTCGTCGCAAGTTTTTGAGCAATGACTTCAAGAGAACAAACCATTATACTAGGTAACATGTTTTCAATTTTTGAATGTCAAAGTATTAGGCTACAGCCGGAAAATACCTTTAAATTGAATTTTTTTAATCCAATAATCCAATATAGGGTGAATCTATTTTATTAACGCCTAAATATATTTTGGTAACAGGTGTGTCGAATTTTAAGCCAAGACAGATTGACATTGTTGGCTAATTAATGTTTTGTCAACAACTGCAAAGAGTATTAATTTTAGTAAGTACAAAATAATGTATTTTAAAAGTTAGAAACCTTTCTTTACAGACATACTACATTGTCCTAGTTACAGTAGAACCTGTATTTTTAGTTGCTATACATAGCCATAACCACATTGTCTTTCAATAAAATATACAGGGTGATTCATGAAGTTCTCCCCCCACTTCTACAGCACATTGTACTAGTAAAAATAATGAAAAAAATGTTATATATAAACATAGGTCCGAAAACGCTTCGTTAGCGAGTTACAGCTAGCGAAAGATTTCGCCTGATTTCCTGGGTAAAGAGTAAAATAAAGCCATACTGAACTTTTGGAAAGGTTAATTAAGTAAGAAATATCGTGGATTCTTATGTATTTTTACCTGATAAAGCTAATAAAATAGGTTTCAGAACTGTACCTGTAGTAGTTTTTGAGGGATTCAGGGTTAAATGCAAAAAATTGGGGCACGAAACAATGTTTTTTTTTAAGTTTGATGTACAATAACTTTGTTAAATTGGTAATAAATACATAAAATCAACAAACATTAATTGTAGAGAATTTAATTCTGAGAAAAATTGATATAATCAAAGTCTAAAATAAAACAGAAATAAGTACCAAAAAATCGATTTTATTCAGTATAATACATTACTAGTTTTAAGCAAAATTAATCAGGTTGGGCCAACCGTTCGCACCTTTTTATAATAGATGTTTCGAAAATGAGGCCATCATTATCAATACATTTTGCAGCACGTTTGTGTATTGCTTTTGTTGCGTTTCTTAATTTTTCAGGACTTCCCTGTATCTGCACAGCTGAATCCATAATACGGGCAATTAATTCATCACGAGAATTCACTTTTGTCTTGTATACAATGTCTTTCATCCATCCCCAGATGCAATAATCCAATGGAGATAGATCTGGTGATCTTGGTGGCCAAGGGTGAGGCCCTCCACGACCAATCCAGTGTCCAGGAAATTGATGATTTAAGTAAGCAGAAGCGGCACGTGAAAGTGGGGAGGTGCTCCGTCATGCTGGAAGTACAAATTTTGTCTGAGATGTAAAGGAACATTCTCTAACAGCTGCGGCAACTCTTCTTGAAGGAAATGCAAATAGAACTCAGCATTTAGGCGTCCAGGTAATATGAAAGGTCCAATCAGCCGATTGTGCAAAAGGCCACACCAGACATTGATGCTAAATCGGTGTTGAAAGTTCTGTTCCACTACCTCATATGGATTTTCTTCTGCCCATGAGTGTTCATTGTGCAAGTTATTGACACCATCCCGAGTGAATTGTGCCTCATCCGTAAACAAAATACGCTTGTGTAGAAATGATTATTAATATTCAAAAAAGTTGCAAAACTCCAAGCGAAGCGGACCATCCCCTAGCTGTAGATGTTGAACCTTTGTTTATGAAACGGATAAAATTTGTTTCGATTAAGTGACCTCCACACCGTTGACTGCGAAACTCCTATCCGCCTAGAAATACGTCGTGTACTTACACCTGGACTGCGATGAACAGCATTAATAGCAATATCATCATCAAGTTGGGACAGCTCGTTCATAATTGGTTCTAGTACTTGGTAGTGATCCTGTTTCCCGAAGAGTACGAAAAGTTCCTGAAAATTGTTTTGGTATCTGGAATCCTTCTATTAGGTTAACGTAGTTCATATTCTTCTACAGCAGCTCTAGCATTACCATTACAGTAACCCAAAATAAAAACCATATCAGCGTATTCCTCTGATGTAAATAAGTGAGGTATTTTTTCGCTGAATAAAACAATCGAATTATAACTCACAGAAAAAATTGCATTTAATAACACGATTCACAGAACCCGATCTACTTGCTGTAGCTTGCAAAACACCACTAATACACAGTTCTAACGTAACAGTACAGAATACCATTGTTGATCAGCTGTTATTCGTGCGTTACCAACTTAGAAATTAATAAAACAAAAAAAACTGCATTTCGATGATTAGTAAACAATAATGGGGAAAATGTTTGCTTCATTTATTTTCGAACATTTGATGTAAATTTTCATTAAAAAAAAAATACAACGTAATAAAAACATGATATTTTTATTTACAAACAAAATTTATTTAACAGTTAATCTTGTTTTCTTAATTTATCTCATCATTAAGGAAACAAACATTTTGTTTTTGTTTTATTTTAACTAAATACTGTACGGTATTTCTTTATAGCTAGTAATGTATTATACTGAATAAAAATCGATTTTTTGGTACTTATTTCTGTTTTATTTTAAGACTTTGATTATATCAATTTTCTCAGAATTAAATTCTCTACAATTTAATGTTTGTTGATTTTATGTATTTATTACCAATTTAACAAAGTTATTGTACATCAAAAACTTAAAAAAACATTGTTTCGTGCCCCAATTTATTGCATTTAACCCTGAATCCCTCAAAAACTACTACAGGTACAGTTCTGAAACCTATTTTATTAGCTTTATCAGGTAAAAATACATAAGAATCCACGATATTTCTTACTTAATTAACCTTTCCAAAAGTTCAGTATGGCTTTATTTTACTCTTTACCCAGGAATTCAGGCGAAATCTTTCGCTAGCTGTAACTCGCTAACGAAGCGTTTTCGGGACCTATGTTTATATAACATTTTTTCATTATTTTTTACTAGTACAATGTGCTGTAGAAGTGGGGGGAGAACTTCATGAATCACCCTGTATATGAAAATTATTAACTAGCCTGACGCCAAAGATCATTAATTTTGCTCCTGTAACGAAAATTTTTGTAAAAGACTTCTGATATACACAAATGTATATGCGCCGTCCTCATTCCACCAACCTCCATGGAAGCATTAAACTTTTTATAATATTTTATTATGAATATGAAAAATAAAATTTTTTCACCTGCCAAACCGGATCGCCCTGTGCGGGGGCACAGAATAGCACAGCACAATAATGTACGCCCTGTGTGGAATAGCAGCGAGCGATACCCACATATCGGGGCGAATTGTAAATAAGATGCTGATTGGTCGGTTATTTTCTGGCATGTACTGGTGGGGGAGTTACTGATTCCGGTTCATCCTCAGTTGGTTGCGAGCAGATGAACCGCGAAATCGCCGGTGTGGCGGAGTCCCATCCGCAGGGTGGTGGCCGCAAGCGGCTGGTGTTAGGTTGCCTTCTGATTTTCGCTGTGCTGGCCGTTGTGGTGCCCGTGTACTACTGGCTGACTACGGACCCTCCTTCCACGGATGTGTGCAGTGTTGACCTCAGCATCCCTCTCAGAGGCCGAGTACAACCTAATGGTTCTATCGTGGACCATGATGAGGTCTTCCCCAAGGGGTACCACTTCCAGAAGAACGGGACTACACTGGGGTGTCTGTGTGCTCTGAAGTCCTGCATACGAAAATGTTGTGCTCTTGATGAGACATTCTTCTCCCCGATTGACTACTCTTCATTCAACTGCGTGAAAAATCCAAGAGCATCCCAGTTCTTCAACTACTCTTCCACCGTCTACAAGAGCGCTGTGGAAAAAGTGAACGTAACCAAAAATCATTTTGGTATTCTCTTCGGCAATGCATGTCACCACGGCAAGATATGGCTAGATCCTTCTGTATCACCTGCTTACAAAAGCTATTTGATGATGGACGGCAGGATTCTCGTTTACGGCAGAAACCACGAAGAAATTTACTTTGATGCATCCAAATACTGTCTGGAATCAGTGAACGGGTCCGACTTTTTTTACACGTATTTGTGCGTTCAGCCTATACGCGATGCTGAAACCGAAGCTAAGTTCGTCCTCTACCCCGTCGGCATGTTGCTCTCCATACCGCTCTTGCTCGTTACGTTCGTTGTGTACGCGATCATCCCTGACCTCCACCGCAGCATCCACGGGAAGTCCCTCATGAACCACATATTGAGTCTACTCTCCGGATACCTCACATTAACTGTTTTGCACCTTAAAGGAAAGAACATGCCTGGTTTTTGGTGTGTCTCAATCGGTGAGTTGTAATTTGATACTATTACTAGAATTTATAGTTGTTCGGTAATGTATCTACGAACGAGATACATTTGAATTTATCAACCCTAAAATATGTCTGACTGGAACACTGTATAGTTTTTCTGAAACGGCTTTTCGATAAGCCGTTAAGAAATCAATCATCACAATTTAAATGTATGTTAAAACTGTAGGTAGTAATAGCTTTATCTTCTATCCGATGAGTGTATTACAAAAGAAAATAGTTTCTCTAAAAACATTCGGGAATTTTACGTTCTCAAATATCGTTGAAGGGTTGACATTCAAACCTTGAGTTTATCAAACAGTAAATATAATGTTTATTTATCGTATAGTTTAAGTTCAATTTGTGGAATTTTAAATACGACAATAAATTTAATTTTGTTTAATATCTATCAATTTCATTCACAAAATCTATATTTCATCCTCCTTTCACTAATCGAGGATTGATTAAGAGATAGCTTATATTATGAATGTAAATCTTTAAAGATTTCGTCTCTTTTCAGGTTGGGTTCAATGTTCAGAACCAATGGTTTATTAGTCTACGTGTAATTGCCATTACTTAAGCTTTGATATATCTCAAAATCTCGTTAATTAACTGGTCTTTGTTACTTATTCGGCGAGTCGTCTAGGTTTGGATTGTCTCTAATCATTAGACTCGTTCACGTAGTCTGTAAACAAGCACTGGCATTTTTAACAGTAATACCCAGACACAGTCCAAACCTAGACATCTCAGTGAGTTACGTAGTTACGAAGACGAGTCAACAGAATTCGCTAGTGTTGCGGTAGATTTCATTCATTATAGTTACGACTGTTACGAGGTTTGACCGTTGGATCGCATTAAAAACCGTTATTAAGTAAGACTTCAATATTTTTTGTTTTATGTGGTAATTACTATCAATAGATTCCCTGTTCATGTGAAGATGCTAATTATGGCTGAGGGTATTCATAGACTACCTATCTCAAGGTAAAGAAGGAATACGGACTTACAGTTGTTCCTAAATCTCAAGAATCCACAGAGCATTTTCTACTCCATGCTTATTTACAAGTGTATTATGTGAAATTTAAGATCTAGCCTTTTTCGTACTCACATATACTTTGTTCTTCCAATTATAAGTAACATTTAAAATAAATCAAAACAAAAATAGCGCTGCACTGGTAAGGCAATTATATGAACAGTGCTAAATTTAAATTAATGTTAATACTTGGTATGCATTTACGTAAACCAGCCTTTTCCCTAGTCAAGAGCCTCAAAACAAAGGATCTATGATAAGTTCATTAGACGGTCAGAAAATGAACACTTTTAGATGTCAGAAACAAATATCAAAGAACACGGACGCGAGAATCCTAAATAATATTATTTTTCCATACTGATATAACCCATATATTATTTTGTGTTATTTTCTTATTAGTTTCATGAAAACACACACAGTGTAAAATTATGTAATAAGTCACCTTTTCATATAATACAACATTTTTATGTGAAACAAAACATTCAAAGGTTAGGGAAATGGACCCAATTGATTAGTAAAAGTGCAATACGATCTCATCCACAAAAGGTTTATAATTTCCCACACCATGCACATGCACCATCATCTAACTAGATTTACTTAAATAAAAATGAAGCTTCATGAAAAATTCACGCCTTTTTGTTCATTCGTTGTCATAATATTATGTGGAGATACATATATACATAATAAAAGACACAGTTCAATGTTGTCATAAAATGCGTGGCTAATAACAACATGCAAATAATGGAAATAGCAACAGCAGAAATTCTAATGTTGACCCCTGCGTCTGTGATATGAAGCATGTGAACATACATAGATTCAAGTGAGTACGATAGTAAGTACATGACTTACCAAGTATGTCAACATGTATCATATCAGCCAGGGGTCAAGGGTGTTATTTGTTGGACAATCTCAGTTATCTACCCGCCAAACCTTGACCTTTTTCTAGACATCTCGTATTTATTTAATAAAATAATATTGATTTTGCAATATTTGTTAGGTCTCTCAAGAATTATTTGTGGTCAGGCCTTGAATAATATTATTTTGTTACAATGCCGCTAGTGCCTGCTCTGTCAGCCTGTGGCACTAGTGTCAGATTCTTCGGAAACTACTCGTAAAATCATTGTCTATATGACTGTCATCAAAACTGTATGGGCAACTTCTTGGTTGGGATTTATATTTTAGCAATAAAGTATTACAGAAAAAGGTTTTGAGGATAGATAACGACTAAAACAGAATTAAAGATAAATAATAATACTAATTTTAGAATGAATGACTATTGAATGACCAAACACTTATGGTAGTAGTTGGACATCTAAAAAGCATATGACATATTTCAACTACGTAACACAGCTATGGTAGGAAGGGTTAATTCAGTGCGCATTTTGAATTTTGCCACATTTCAACTGTCAGACAATGTCAGATTTTATACGCTCAGTAATCAGTAATGTATTGTCATTAAGCAGGTCAGGCTGTAATAGACATAATCAAAGATATTACAGGTCTATAAAACTATAAGGTATACAGTCCTAATTATACAAACAGTATGTGCTACACAGAATATACTGGTGTTGTAGAGTTACAAATTAAACATAACGCAGTCAATTTTTTCCATTTAATATACATACATATATATATATATATATATTATATATATAATATATATATATATATATATATATATATATATATATATACATATAATATATATTAAATAATTGTATTATGTTATTAACTCCACTTATATAGACATTTAGAGGTTAATGTACTCTGATGATGGTTAAAAACCGAAACACGTGTATGTCAAATAAAAAGATTTTTAAAAGGGGTTTTAGTTACTTTTCATTACATTAATAAATAATTATATATTTATATATATAATTGTCTAAAATATACGGTAACCCTCTTAACAAATTCTACATGTATTAATATAACATTTAAAGTAGTTTGAAATGTATTTTGACAATGGAAGGATTGTGAAGGAAACAGGATTTATCCGGACATGTTCCATCGTTTAGTGAAACAAAATATCATTAACACCACGTTTCGAGATCTGCAATTTGATCTCTTCTTCAGGTAAATAACTAATCTAATACATAATTACAAACTAGGTTAAAGTAAACAAATCATACCAGAGCGTTGTGACACGCCTATGTTAGGAATCACAACCACAATGGCGTGTGTCAACTTCACTAACTCTAAAACATGCACTTAATAGATGTTCTAAACACCGATAGTATAAGCATTTTCTTTCAGAAATCTGGAGTAAATAACCAGACTTGCCCTAACATTGTAGTGTACATTGGTAAAGCACAGGAAAATGCTTAACATATGATTTAACTACGTCAACTTATGGACATGTTCATGGTGTAACAGATCAAGCCCGTGAAGAGTTTAAAGTGGTCACTGGCTTTGGATGTATGCTTCAAAACATAAATTCGTAAGGCATTTTACAGTTTTAGAACCAATCTTGCACTCTTTAAAGATCACTTACAAAAGAACATTTTGAACCATTTTTAAACTTGCAAGGTATTATATTTTTAAACTTTTATTATGAAGATGAAAAATAAAATTTAAAACTTTATCAACTTCCAAATATTGTCGCCCTCTGGGTGGGAACAGAATATCATGTGTCTAATAACGGGCCTGCATAATAGCCATATGTGAGTATGGAATCAGTAGCGGACGATAAGCGTAAGATTAAGAAAGGAGTATAGCGGCGAAATGTAAATAACAAGGCGATTGGTCGGTTATCTCCTAGCATGTACTGGTGGGGGAATTGATGACTCCGGTTCATCCTCAGTTGGTTGCGAGCAGATGAACCGCGAAGTCGCTGGTGTGGCGGAGTCCCAGCCGCAGGGTGGTGGCCGCAAGCGGCTGGTGTTAGGTTGCCTCCTGATTTTCGTTGTGCTGGCCGTTGTGGTGCCCGTGTACTACTGGCTAACTACGGAACCTCCTTCCACGGATGTGTGCAGTGTGGACCTCAGCATCCCCCTCAGAGGTCGCGTACATCGAAACGGTTCTATCGTGGACCAAGGTGTGGTCTTCCCCAAGGGGTACCACTTCCAGAAAAACGGGACCACACTGGGGTGTCTGTGTGCTCTGAAGCCCTGCATACGAAAATGTTGTGCTCTTGATGAGACATTCTTCTCCCCGTACGACCACTCTTCATTTGACTGCGTGAAAACCACAAGAGCATACAAGTTCTTCAACTTCTCTTCCATCGTCCACAAGAGCGCTGTGGAAAAAGTGAATGTAGCGAAAAATCATTTTGGAATTCTCTTCGGCAACGCATGTCGCCACGGCCAGATACGGCTTAACCCTTCCGAATCACCTGCTTACAAAAGCTATTTGATGATGGACGGCAGGATTCTTGTTTACGGCAGAAACCGCGAAGAAATTTACTTTGATGCATCCAAATACTGTCTAGAATCGGTGAATGGATCCGACGTTTTCTACACTTATTTGTGCGTCCAGCCTGTGGAAGACGCTCAAACCAAAGCTAAGTTCGTCCTCTACCCTGTCGGCATGTTGCTCTCCATACCGTTCTTACTAGTTACTTTCGTTGTGTACGCGATCATCCCTGACCTCCACGGCAACCTCCACGGAAAGGCCCTCATGAGCACCATATTTAGTCTCTTCAACACATTTGTCACAACAACTTTTTTGCACCTTAAGGGAGAGAACTTGCCTAGTTCTTGGTGTGTCTCAACCGGTGAGTTGCAATTTGATATTAATAGGTATTACTGTTGTCCGATACAATCCACAATTCTATTGAATGTTCCTTGTTTCTAATCTGAGTGAGAAAATTATGTTTGTTTCTCTTTATTAAGTGACTAGCAGTTGCCCGCGGCTTCGCACGGAACTGTTGAAAACAGTACACTATATTCACTTATTCTTTTTCTATCACATTCTAAACATTTCTGAGATAATTGATAGTCGTTCCTTCGTGGGCCTCTTGGGCGTACCATATTACTGCCTCTATCTTTCGTGGTTTTTGCTAGTTGTTGATAAGTTATTCAGAAAAATTAATGTATATGGATGAATCTCGGTAAACTAATTAGGTTATAAAGAATCAAATTCGGTCTGTTAACATTAATTTTCTGTCTAAGATATTTCCAGTATTATTTAGGAGTGTGCCTTCAAGAAAATGTATAAAAAACCCAATTTCGATCATAAAGTGTCTTCTTTCGGCTCTTTTCATTTACCTTCGATGTAACCAAATTCGATTACCTTATGTGCAAACATTCACGGATTTGTACAATGAGGCTGTTTTCAAAATAGCGTTTAATAGTATTTTCATTGCATTAGATAGTTTATTGATCATTGGTGCAATCTGAATTTAAAATTAGGCAATGACGTCTTCTACGCAACCTGCATTACACTACTGATCAAGCACTATACAATAAACATTTTCTATATTTTAAATGTAAACAAATGTTTCTGCCTCTTTGATGAACTTCAGCTGAAAGTATTAACAGCTGCAGTTCGCTTTGTATTACGTGTCGTAGCGCAGTCTGTCAGATCCAATATTTTATAATTAAAAACTTAATTAAATAAACTATTTAAATTGGACCAAATTGTGAATCTAAACCATTCTCGAATTCCACTGAAAACACACACAAAATTTCATCAAAATCGGTCCAATAGTTTCTGAGTCAAACACACAAACATTAATTTATATATATACGTAGTTTATTTGAATAAGTGAATAAAAGCAAAGGATCTAGTGCAGAATCTGTTAACTTTTCCTAGTTTTTAATCTCTTGTGAGAATACAACTATTTCTTTCTTCCATCTATTAATTAAGTAATTATTTGAATAACTTATCGAATGTAAAGGTATACGGTAACGTAAAGCTGTATATATACTAGTTGCTACGTGTTTGAAATTCAGATTTAAGGTTTGCAGGTGGATTCAACGTTGTTTGATTTGGGAATCAGATTACGTGTGTTATAGAATAGGGGGTTACAAATATAGTATTGACTATACCGAAGATGTTACACGTTCCATAAAAATAAAGTTACTGTTGTTACAATTTAATCGTGACTATTTTTCGGTGCAGTACGAGAATAACAGTTTCGTGGTTCCAATAACTGTTATCTAGTTACCCGTAGTACTTTCTTTGCAACAATGAGTAACGGTTGGCAGGCCAGCATGATTCCCTTTCCTCCTAAAAGCGTGCAAAAACCATTATATCTCAAGGTCGATTTAATCATGAAAAGGTCATGAAAATCGTATTACAGACGATCAAAACTAAAAATCCAGTGTTATATAATTTTTCTTCACCATGAGGTGTTATATCAACCCAACAATTAAAATACTGTAAAGTAAAGGTAATTGACATATTGTAGTACACGTAACAGTATATATATATATATATATATATATATATATATATATATATATATATATATATATATATATATATTGTTTTATCATTTTCCGCCACCAACAATAAAGTTTGGAACTATTGTTGAAGGATTAACTATTTAGCACACAGAATTAATTGTTAAAAACAACTCTATCATGAAGGTCACGGTGTTTTCTTTTCCTTCACACTGCACGTGAATGTGTAAGTGTAATATTATTCATTGCAGGGAATCGTTCTTTTGTGTAGTTAGAGAACGAATCTTCATAGTTTCTGTTTTTAAATTTTAATTTCTGAAACACGATATCAGTATGTGGTGTGGTGTATAACAAAACTCTGATCGATTATTGGACTACACAGTGGCGTAACTATGACGATTTTTTTTTTTGGGGGGGGGGGGAGAGGTGTGAATCTAATTAAAGAGCACACCATATAGGGAGATAGAATAAACCTGAATTTATAAAAAAAATAGATGTACCTAGTTAAAAATTTCCGTAATATTTAATTAATTAATAATTTTAGGGATTAGGTTCTACCATCCTCATTGCCCTATGCTACTCACCCCGCTTTAGTTACGTCACTAATCGACTACAGTTTAGTGATAATTTTGTAATATAATTTTAACCACTACAACAAGTTTTAACAACTGTTCTAACTAGAACAATATTTCATAACATTCTCAATAATCTAAAACAAATAACAAGACCACAATCAAATTTCATCTACAGGAAACTAACAACACTCGTTCAAGTATTAAACAAGCCATGGTAATACAGAAATGTAAGAAGATAAGAAGAGTTTAATACAAAAAAGGAGTACATACTATTTACATTATAATCAATATCTTCAAAATATTCAAAATTTAAATCTAAAATACGTTACAAATTAAACATTAACTATAAAATAAAATTTGAATAGATGCAGTGGGTACATAGTTATTTATTTTATTGAAACTTTTTTGTTCACTGCGAAAGTGGCATACTGTAATGCTAAAACACGTGTCGTTTTTTATTTAATAAAATTTTAAAATCAAGGTTAAGAGTGTGCATTTTATAATATATACATGTACTGTCTATAACAGTATAGGAATCATAATTATGTTAGAAAAAGAATTTGGTCCAAAATCATGCCAGTTAAAAATAATATTGTTAACCCACAAGCGCCTGTTAACGAAATACTGTAGTGAAATCTGTGAAAGATAAACTTTCTACATTTCAATCTAATGACTTTATTTTCGTGATAGGAGGTACTAATGATGTCAGTTTTAGATCGAAAACAACTTTATTGAGGTAAACACGGACCTGGTGACTTCCAAACCCAGCGCTAGCTTGTTTATCAGCCTTAACGCAAAGGAGAATGAGTTTACCAGACAATCAGGAGCGTCGTTAGGGTAGGGCGCGGTTGGGCGACCGCCTAGGGGCGCCGGTCGAAAAGGGGCGCCAGTAGCCTTTTTTCGTATGTAACTGAATTGCAGTTAGGGGGCGCCGAAGAAATCTCACCCAGGCCGCTAATAATGCTAAAACCGGCACTGCAGACAATATAATTAGAAATGTAAAGAATTATTTAAATCCTTTCACTACACAAAAATTCTAGATCTTTGAAGTAAGATTATCAGACTGTTTTCTAAATACGATGTTCTAAATATTTAATACACTGTACATGAGAAATAACTAACACTGTACCTGTTACAAGTTGGAGGGAATACTTATTAGAGTGAGCTAATTTCAAAGTAGGCGTTGAAAATGTTCCCCTCCAACCTTCTGGCAATGTGCTAAGCGTAATCAGAAATACCTGCTGCTAATAGAAGTATAATCCTAAGTGAAAGTATTGGGCCTGTTAGGGGTCGCCATCCACTAGACTTGCCCACAATGACGTTATCTTCATTTATCAGTTGCACTTAAGCTACAGTAGTTGTAGCAGTCTTATCCTTTAACTGTAAGTTACAAGCTTTAACATAGATTTTCAAAGTTCTTATGTTCAGCTATGTCGCTTAGAGAGCAAGAAAGAATTACCGTACACTTTTATTGATGCGCGGCTGGGGTGATAATGTAAGACCCTATGCAGAAGATACAGATTTATTCAATAATACTTTTCCCGATAGGAATCCTATTTCAAAATCCACAACACAATACACAGTTGCGCGCTTTTTAGAAACTGGTAGTGTTAAGGATCGTGTCAACCCTGGATGACCAACGACTGTTAAAGACGAAGACGGCCCATTAGACATTCTTCAGTCTTTTCATAGAAAATCCAAATTAATCAGTTAGAGCTGCGTGGACAGTCTCGTGAACCAGTTCGCAAACTTCTTAAAGAAGTTTGGTTTCAAAACATACTGTGTTTCCCAGTTGCAGCAACTGAGCGAAGACGATTTTGATCGTTGGACGGAATTCTGTGAAATTATTATGAATACAATTGACCAAAGCCAAATACTTTTGGACGTTATTGTATTCGCAGATGAGTCGCCTTTAATGTTGAATGGCCATGTTAACATGTATAACTCCCGGAATTAGGATAATGTTAACCCACACTTGATGTTAGAGTGTCACACACAACATCCCCAAAAAGTTAACGTTTGAGCTGGTATAATACGTAATTCAATTATATGACCTTTACTCATTAATAGAAATTTAAATGGCAACAAGTATTACGATATGCTCCGAAATGAGATAGTTCCTGTTCTACAAGCTAGTCAAGGCGCTGCTTCCAAATATGTTTTTTCCAACAAGACGGAGCACCGCCACACCATGGTTTTCAAGTGAGGTAATACTTACACAATAAAAACAATATTCTTACACCGGAAGATAGGAAGACGTAGAACGATTGAGTGGCCTGCTCGTTTCCCTGACCTAACTCCGCATGACTACTTTTTATGGGGATTCTTCTTCCTCTTCCATGGGGCGGCCTACTGCCATGCACTTAAGCCTCAATGGCCTTTTGCAAAGCCCAGAAGCACACCACGAGGCCTAGCAGTCTATGATTTCAGCAGTTTCAAACAACCGCCAAAAAACAACCTATCAGGTCCTCCTGGGGAAATTCATCACTCTTGTCCAAACTACCAAAGATGGCATACCGCTCCCTTGCTACTCAAGGGCAATCAAAGAGCAAGTGTTCGGCAGATTCGTCCTGCTCATCACACATTCTACAGAGCGGATCCTCCTGAAGGATCCGACTTTGTGAAGATGCTTCGTCAGGTGACCATGTCCCGTGATCAGACCTATGACCCGAAAAGACATTGATCTATTTAGTGAGAGAAAGTCAGACGCAACTCTGGAGGAAGGCGACTGTAGTACCATTCTGCTCATTCTCATTCCCGGATGTAACCTCCACCTTCTCTCATGTTCAGCGCGAACCCATTTCAAGACAGCCCCAAAGAATTCACACCTTGGAATACCGCAGAACGGTTGACTACCTCAAAGACAAAACATATGAAACAGCTTACAGATCTGATCGAACTCAGCCATAGGATAGCACAAGTGTCCAAGCTATTTCACGAGAATACATTCAAAATGTAATAGCCAGCCTTTAAAACCGGGGAGCACATTACCAGACGACATATATTGGAACATTTTGAACACCTGCTTTGAAATTAGTGCACTCAAATAAGTATTCCTTCCAACTTGTAAGAGCTACAGTATTAGTTATTTCTTATGTACAATATATTACTGGTTTTTAAAACTAAAAAAGCAATTTCTCCGGATTGGATGAACTTTTTAAAATTCAGATTGCGGCATTGCTTTCAGTTTAACTAAATCTTTAAAATAATGTACAACTCAACGGAGGGTGTCATTAAAGATTTCTTTCTTATCCCTGACGGGTCGTTCCCCAAATTTGATATTCGATTACCATGTACACTGAAAAGTATTTTACTATTACCAGTAGCAGTATGACAAATTCATTGTTATGATATCTCTTGTCATTTAAAAGTTACAAAGTCCTCTTAAGCTCAAGACTTGAATGTCACTTTGTATAATGTTATATATTATTAAAAACTGTTATTAATTATATGATACTCATTTTCTATATTAATTTTGTACTTAATTAAGATTAGACCAGAAGAGGGTGCAGAACTTCTGACACGGCTTTTCTGAACTTCTCTATACATCCTTATTTTCTGTTCTCCAAAATTGCTTTTTCTTTTGCCTTTAGTAATATAAATAATCACATCTGTTCAAAAACCAACTTTAAAACATTTTTTACACTAGATAAATAATAATAATTTTTTAAATAATTGCCTCAATTTGTGTTTATTATAAATGCGTGCACACATATTCATCCGAGTATATGTGTACATATATTGTCATGTACTCTATTTTGCAAAGTTTAATTTCAAACATGTTTTCCTTTTCTTTTCCTAAATTTTGGTCTTCTTTCTTTCTTATAAACTAAATGAAACTTATACAGTCCATGTAATTAATTTTTAAAAATTAATGCCTTTCTTTGCTTGAAAAATACATAAATATATAATACATTCACTTATGTATGTATGGATTTTAACAGAAACTATTTCTATATAAGTGCAATAGACAACAGTAACATTGACTGATCGTCATCCAACTATATAAACTGGGTGAAAATAACCTTAAAACCTTAATTTCCAGACTCTTTATCCCTATGGATGGCTCTGAAACAACTGATATTTACGTACGTCACTGTAGTTTTTAAGTTAAAAATTAATTACTTGTGAAAATTATTATTTTGTTTTTTTTGTTTTTTGTTTTGTTTTTAAGCCTTTTACTACTCTAACATTTCTGCCTTGACCAATAGTAGCGTCGTTGATGATTGATTTCTTTCTTATGAGAATTCTTATATAGATTCCACGAAGAACTAAGTTTTATAATACGAATAGTCTCCTACATTTTGGAGTTGAAGATTCCAAAATCCAAATAAATATTCCCCACTTAAAAATCGTCTATTGGTTGCAGTAGCCTTTGTAATTCCTTGCCATAATTTAGGCAGGAAGCTGAGGTCTTGCAGAAGGATGAATACTCAGAAATCCCCATTCTGCTGAAATACAGCAATGTCGCTGACCTTAGAAGTTCACGGAATGCCGAACAAGACGTTCTTATCAGTTTTGCTCAGCTTATCAGCAGTTAAACCTTTATCGCACCACGCGTCAGCAACACAAGACATTATCGTCACGGTGTTTTTCGTGTTAACATCCGCAGACCTACCTAGTAACAATATCGGGATTTAGCTATTTATTGGAGAAAAATATCGTACACGAGATGAAAATAATTTGTGCATTATTGGCTGAGCGTTGGTGCAGCTTATCACTCGAGGGGCTCCAAAAATATCGTTTCTGTCTGCCTATCAATCTATATGTCCACATGATATCTTGAGAAGGAAAGTAATCGATACACTGGAAAGTTTTGTCTGAAGCTTCATTTCTATATAAGCAATATCTAGTTTAGTAATGGTACATGTCACTCTATAGGAATTGAGTGAGCGTTTATACACTGGTGTTTTCACTTTCACGTACGTTTCACTCAAGCGGCCACACACCTTTTCTCTAGTTTATTGGCAGATTTATTAGTATGGATGCAGTCATATATAAAATCGTTTCACATAGCACAAAATTAGATTAGTAATTGTTTGTGAGTGTTAACCACTGTGAAATTCAAGAAACGTGGTTCTCGTGAACTTGTTTTATTAATACAATAAGACTATCTATAGTTCAAGCAACGCCGAGCGTGGCCGCTGCTTGGACAGGTGACCGCTGAGCGATCCTGTCCTTGCAAGCGGCCCGCCTGCCCAGCCATTGGTGGTGGTTCGGAAGTCACCTTTAAGCCGTTGGTCCCCAGGTTAAGTGTTAGAGAGGGCTTCTTAGCCCTAACTTCGCCTGCTAAAATAAGACATTCTTTACTTTACTTTTTTTTATAGTTCAAAATAAATATAAAAGTGTTCATTTTAATTGGGTGAGAAATGTATAGAATGCTCCTCAGATATTTGAAACTGAGACCTCCTGTATATTTCATTCGTGAGCTAGTTTCTAGACCATGTAAGGGAATTTGGTGCTAATTTGATGTAGGTGTTACTGGTTTGAAAACCACCTAAATAATGGGTTGCATCCACGTAGGTGAACAAAAACCGTTGGAAACAGCCAAGTATCTGATTAGATTTTTTTGTACGCTTAGAAATCTTTTAGATTTAGATTTCTTTCTGATTAGATTTGTGGCGGGACACTCCTGAATGGGGTTCTGGCATCTTTCCCTGTAAAGAAAGGATTTGA
Source organism: Homalodisca vitripennis (assembly GCF_021130785.1). Taxonomy (NCBI): domain Eukaryota; kingdom Metazoa; phylum Arthropoda; class Insecta; order Hemiptera; family Cicadellidae; genus Homalodisca; species Homalodisca vitripennis. The sequence continues at coordinate 105,457,451 of NC_060214.1, forward strand.
ATGGAAAACTTCCCTCTGTACCTCAGAAATAGATAAAAACATCGTTTTAAAACGTCGTTATTTAAAGATATTTGGAGGGTGTGTCCTAGAAATCCCCTTACTTTTGGGAGATAATACTACATAACCTTCATAATCCCGGGAGGCCGTAGCTCCTTCACCTCTACAGTTGACATATCTGTAGTAAAGAAGCGATAACTATATTGCTTTTAAATTGTATAGATATTTATCCACTTTTCTAATGGATCTGGACTGTGGAGATAGGTTGAGGAAACAAAGAAGGTGCTGGGATCTACGCTCTTCTCCCAAAACTCATGATCCTCCTGCTCTAAGGCAGATTTGGTGTCCACCGTTATTAATTAAAGGAAGACTGTTTGGATAGGGGAAGTGGAAAATGAAAGAGTCCTAGGTTTGAGGACGCTACGGGTTCTCAACCAAGCAATTGGATATTCCTCGTCTCCAGAGTCTCATAATAGACTCAGAGGCTGTAGACGATATTACTTTCTTCAAAAAAGTCCAATCAGGTAGTCATATTCTCTGCTTCGTTTCCAGTTATCAATTTATTGGTGGTACGGGATGACTCTTGCAGATTTTGCACCGAAGAAAGTCACCTCTTTCGAGAGTCTTCTAATGTCCAAATACATTTTACACCCAAAGTCTTTTCAAATATGCCATCAGGTAAATTTAAGAAATGTGAACAGATTCCTTCTTGCAAAGTGATTCCTTCTACAAAAAGTGCACAACTATACTCGTACAACTGAAAGTCTACGCAGGTGATGGCTCATTTTTCGCTCAAACATGCTGTGTTTACTTATGAATAAACACAGTGTTGGAGTAAGCCGACGGAAAATCTCTGTTGAAATTCTTGTTTGCACTTCTCTAGTGGCGTTGTTTGCTTCTAATACTCCCACACTCTTACTCCTCGACCTTCCAAGAACCAAGAAATGTGTGTGTTCCTTATAAGAGCCTTACAGGAGCTCTAATAAAAAGACTTCGTAGCTTCCTAATGTGGGGAATAGTTCAAGCCCTAATAGTTTAACTTGAGCTTGAGTTTTACAATTCTCCAACACTAAACAAGATTGTAGTCGTACTATCATGGAATATGGCGCAGATTATTTGTTGAGGTTAACTGGCCAATCGTAGTAATTAACTTAACTGAAATGGGAATATCATTTTATTGTTTAGTCACCGATTAAGATTAAAGACTAGTTTTCAAAGTGGAAAAACATGTATATTCCGAAGATAAATTAATTTATTTCGGAAACCAACATATTTATGGCTCAATAAGTTTAATTTTTTTCTATCTATTTGACCGTATTATTTTAAAATTATTTATTAAAAACCAAGGTGGTAAATAGAAGTGGTCTTTAAAACAAGTATGTTAATTTACTAATGTTTTGTCTAACTGTCACGTGTTTCTGTTTTATATGCACTACTCGTTTACACGTTATTTAATAATTACTTACATTTTTCACAAATTACGAGATTGCATTTTAGGCAGTTGTGGTTAACAGTTCAGTAATACAAATTGGTAGGTTGATTTGTTATCTCTATAATCTGTTACATTTCAAAATAATTATTTTTAAAATATCTGTAAGCCAAATTCTGACTAATTTTGTAGGTATTCTGGTGTATTTTACATTATTAATTCTAAACTAAAACTTACAAAAAATACGTATTTTTAAAAGTAATTAGAAGTGCATTAAAAAGAAATAGATGAGTTCCTTGCAGATGAGGTTACTTGCCAGATTATCACTCCTGAGGATCTAGATTCGATTTCCGAATGGGACTACACTTTTATACGGTAATTTTTATATTGTGGGAGGGGGAGGAGAAATTGATTACTTGCTCCCAGCATTAAGTGCGTGCGTAACAACTTCAGACTTCACATGGTTAACCAGGTATCATTTAAGGATTAACATTAAAATTAAGTGTTTGAAATTAATTCCTGGTATCTCATTTCTTTCTTTCCAATCGGCGTGAGCATTTGAATGTAAATCTAACTTAAGTTTAAAATCATATTTCTGCTTAGTTCATCGGACTGACTTCTATACTGATTCCATGACTGTCTATTGTGGCATAATAGATTCAACAAATGTAAAATGGACTTTCTGTTTGTGCCTGACCATTGCATTAAAAACTAAAAAGATCTAGATAATAAATTTTTATAAGGATCTAATCTCATGTTGTCATCAAATCATTTAGTTGTGTAAAATTGATTGTTAAATAAAATAATACCCTCATCTCATGGCGTAGCTAAGGGGGTGAGATGAAGAACCCCCTAATGGGGGTGGTATAGAACCCCCTAATGCTGTGCAAAATTTTTAAAAATATACGTATAACAACAATCTAACTCGCTTGGAATACAGTAGATAAATGTTTTACTTTGAATTAGGCCTATTTAATTTAGAATTAATCAGACTTATCTCATTTATCCTATTGTGTTTTGTACTTGAACCAGATTTATTTCCTACCCAAATCCAAGCCCTACTTACGCTATTTTTCCTTTTAATAATTTATCTCTTTCATTTTCAGCTTTCGTGATCCAATTCTCCTTTCTGGCGACTTTTTTCTGGCTGAATGTTATGTGTTTCGACATTTGGTGGGTCTTCAGGTAAGTATAATTTGAATAATTCAAAAAGTGCTTTATTGCTTTACCTAACACGTATTTAGTATAAAGATGAAAATTTTCGTCTTACTTTAAGAGAATATACGAAATCCTTGGTGTTCCATTATTACATTGAGTGAAAAATAAACCTATTATTTTGTGATGGACGTTCAAGTGATTCTTAAAGATAATCGTTATAGTTAATAATTGATTCTCAATATTAATTACTTTGGCATCACACAAAAAACGCAAATTACACATTCTGCAACTATGGGGGTCCAAACTGGTTACGTCAGGATTTCTCTATTCGGGGGTCAATCTAACGATGAGTATGTAGGGGATAAATCCTCCCTTTCTGATGTTTATAATCGAAATTGAAGAGTAATAGTTTTGGATATATTTAATTAATTATTCTAAATATTTCTCTGACTGAAGAACAAAAATATTCTGAAGTGCGTCCCTGACAGAAGTATAAATGGATTTTAAATTCCAAGACAAAGACCCCTTAAAGAGACATACTAATTAAGGTCCTGACAGAAATACAAAGAAAACTTTCGTTTCGAAGAAGTATAGGGAAAATATCAAGTAATAAAACCTGAAGACCCCTCAAACTAATTCTTGGTGCGCTTCTGACTAAAGAGCAGTCAAAACTCCAATTAGCAGGGATCAAAGACTCTTTAAAAGGTGGAACCTAACTATAGATTTGAATTTGCATGAAGCTTCATTCCTATATAACCAAGACAGAGTTCAATGATGATGCATGTCACTCCATGGAGTTTGGTTGAAGTTAGCGTTTTCTATGTTGGTCTTTGATGGCAACAAGAAAGTCATAGAATAAACAAATTGGTAAACAGATATGAGTATAACCATGAGAGTGTATCGTGATATTTTGTGTATTGGGTGGTAAAGCTTTGGTTACGTCCTATCGGATCCTTTAATTGTGGGAGTTAAATACCTTAAAGTTAAGGTTAACCTTTACGAGCTCCCACGTGATCTGAGCTTTAATTTAGGTACTATCTCTAGGGATGCTTCTCTTCTGTCGCAGAGCATTTCCGATCAGTACTTTTCCAATGTCAAATCAAGTGTCGAAAGTGCCGATGCTCCTGGCCATCAGTGAGGGCTTTGGTTGTGCCTTCGGCACCCACCTCCCCCTCCCACCATACTGCTGCCGTAAAAAAAAAACATCCCTGCAGACACTATAAAAATTTATTTATTTACAGTATCCAACGCTCACAAAGGTTAACTTTAACTTTGGCACGACTTGTAAAATCTTTATGACAACCTAATCAAGGGGAGTCCGACCCCCATAAGAACGCAATGTTAACTATATGTTGCATAACTTGAGAACTATTTCAGATAGCTTACTGCTTTTGGTTTTATTTTGAAGATCATGTATTTTTCTAGAGCCCTAGGAGAGGTTTTTAGTTTTTTTCTTTTAATAAATAAATTATGAATTTTTAAAGTGTTTGTGTTTAAAAATTTAAAAATATTAATATATAAATATTTTTAAATCAAATTAGGATAATTATATCCCAAAACCCTCTCCTAGGGCACTAGTATTTTAGCCAAGGAATGTGTTTTAGAAATTTCATTAAGATATCTCAATCGGTGTAGGTTTTATGCAACGTAAAGTTTTAAAAACTTTCGGTAAACAGCAAAAAACAAAAAAATATATGTAATAAATAAATTTTCTTACTTTTAATAATGTCCAGCACAGTAACTAGGATTGTCTGGATCATCTTCTGCCTCATAAAAGTCCTCTAACTTCCTTCCAAAGAAAAATAAAGTGTTATAAACTAAAAATCGCACAAAAAAAATTTATTCGTTTAGACTGCCCAACCTATTTATAACCTGCAATAACAATTAATACAGTATAAAGGGACATAGTGGCCTCCATAAAATACCAAGGTACCACCTTTAATTTTGGCATTTTTACCCCAACATCAATAGATTTCTCTCTTGATCTCCCATGTACCAAGTATCTAATCTCCAGGACATTTCTAACAAAAGGTATCATCGCAAGGACGGACAGGCGATAATATCTTAAGAAGGACCTGTTGGGTCCTTAATAAGTAAGTGATAGACAATCCTTATCTGTTAATTCTCGATCTACCACACGATAATTTGTTATCTTCCTAGTTCTATAGGACGCAGCCAACACAGAAATGCAAGTTTTTTATAAGATTATCTTGACAGATTAAAATGCTCACTGAAGTGTGGTCTGTTTGCAGTGGTCTAAGGCCTCTCAGAGGCTCCGTGAAGGAACGAGAACACAAAAAGTTCATAATGTACTCGCTGTACGCCTGGGGATGTCCTCTGATCATCTTGGTCATCACTCTGATCATAGAACTTGTGCCTTCAATTCCCGACTCCTTCATCAAACCGGAGTTTGGTGTCATCAAGTGCTGGTTCGGCAGTGAGTAAAATTTACTTTTCAAAAGTTTACAGCCGTATTGGTCTGAAACTTTTATACGTTATTTTTATATTGTCATATAACTGAAAATGTTTGGTATTTTTTATTACACAGTACATTCTACTGCGAACATGTGTGTTTGTCTATTACTTCGATCATTTGGTTCAATTTAGCGAATTGCTATATTTTATTTTTTTAAGACATTATACCAATACTTTACCTATACCTCACAGTTTCCTTAACCCCATTTTAATATAATTATGAATAATTCTGGTTATGAAGGACAAACAATACCTTATAAAAATGCAATTAAAAAAATATAAAATTAATTTTTTTATTTATTTACTGTACACCCTAAAACTTTTTGTCCAAACCTAAACCTAAAAATTTTATTTATATTAATTTAATGTTATGAATATAATAAAAATTATTCACTAAAATTCGTTTAAAAATTAAATTGTAATAACAAAACGAAATACAAGATTAAAACTGCGATGTTTTACTGAAGAGGGTGGGAATAAGTATTATTAATAAAAAAATGCCATAATTCATTATAATGAGTAATGAACAAAATGTATATATATATATATATATAATTTCTTTTATATACTTTTTTTATTTACATTAAATTGTATAAATGGCAATTGCCTTATTTAATTTCAATAAACATTGAATCGCAAAAAGTACTTGCTCCGCCGGGAGTCGAACCCGGATCTCTCACTTGCCGGGTGAATGTGCTACCATTACACCACAGAGCGCTTACTTTTTCCGATTCAATTATTTTGTATTTGGCCATATCTGTAACATATGTGTTTAAATAAGCAAACTAACATATGATCGGAACACCAAATACTATATATATATATATATATATATATATATATATATATATATATATATGTATAATGTCTTCATAAAAAGTTTTAGTTTTTCCATTTCATACAAAACGCTGGTTAAAATATAACGTTACTACATATATTTAGGTTGGTACAAGTTTTATTTAAAACTATATAAACCATTAAGCAACTCGTTTTTGCTGTGAAACACAACAGGCTACTTCATAATACTTGTGATTTCCTTGTTTTTATCAACTACTAGCTGTTTCCCGCGGCTTCGCACGCGTCTCTTAAGCTTTGCCCGTATATTTCTTTGCCTTCAAATAGTGTTTGGATATTTTAATATACGTAACTACTGTGTTGTAATTGCAGTTTATAATGTGCAGGCGCTTTGATAACTTTTATATCTTGCAGTACAGCCTGGTGGTTAGTTACATCAATGGGCATTGCGTATAAACCTTCTACATAGAAAAATACAAATTTTCATAGTGATCGGTCCAATAGTTTCTGAGTCTATAAAGGACAAACACACAAACATTCATTTTTATATATTATGATTGCAGAAACAGTTTTAAACAAAATTTGTCGTTTCTCTTAAGCTTACTCTATGCTTTAAAACTATAAGTGTAAAGAAATTTATATATAAATATATTTTTTGTCGCATTATATATGTTTACAAAGAACAGCTGATTAAAAATTTGAAAAGACTCTTTCACTTAATAACATATGTTTGCTGCAATGCATTTCTTACGGGTATTTCTGTAACCAGTGGGGCGGAATCCTGAATCGGGAAAGGGATAAAAAGTATCCTATAACCTTCTACAGATCAAGACGAACAAATTTAAAAAAAAAATTAGGCGAATCCGTCCAGCCGTTTGTGAGTGATGCTGTTACACACGAACAGTTTTCATTTTTATATATATAGATCAAAAATACAACTAAATTGATACACATACTCATGATTAACTCTTTTAAATTTGTTTCGTCTAACTATTTGTAGTTTATAAACTAAATTCAAACTAAATATACTCGTAATCAAACATAATTCTAGGTTACTTTAGTGTTGATAAAAGGTCTTCATTGTTTAGTACCTACTGTAATTTCTTGTCTTTGATTTGAAACAAAATCAATAAAATCTTGTGGTACCTTTTTCTGTCACAGCTTCAAAAGCACAACTGTTATATTTCTACTTGCCTATCGGAGTCCTGGTGCTGCTTAACATCGCGATGTTTGTGACAACAGCATTTCGACTGCGCAAGCACTCGCGTGACACGAGGGTTCTTCAAACCAGCGAAAGCCGCAGGAATGACGAGGCGGAAAAGGAAAGGTAATTACTTCAATAGATTTTAATCTACTAGTAACCTTAGTGCTGTGTAATAATTTGCTGACAAGTAAGATCGTATAAATTGTTTAGAAGTATGACGCAACATTTTACTGAAAGATTTTCCTCCGGCTGATACATGGCTTACTTTTATTCTATAAAGACATTTAATATAATATATTGCTCATTACGACACTTGGTTTTGAGACCTCTAAGAACATGAAAATTATTTTTATAAATAGTTTGTTTTTAACAACATTTTATTTATTTACAATCTGTTAAATTTGAGAAGAACAATAAGTAAATATTATATACAGAAACAGTATTAACAATTAAAATTGAGTTAGATGTTAACCATTGTTAACACTAACAAAATTAATTCAAGAACCTAAAAGGTAGATCCAGGATAGCAGTTCGGTGGAGTCTGTACATATTTTTAGAATTATCAAGTAGATTTACCGCAAGGTGGTTTGGATGATCTTGAAAGATAAATGCGACTGAATTTAGTTATTTCTTCTTTGACTGTTGGGATGTTCAAATCTTGATGTAACGTTTTATTAGATACATTCCATAGCGCTTTTTGCAATTTGTCTTAACAATTTTGAATGATACCGTTAAACTATCTAAAGATTTGGGTTGATTGCTGTGCCCCATAACAGCACACACCACACAGGTTTTAGGATAGTTTTATATAATAGTATCTTGTTCTTCAAACTGAGATTTGATTTAGATCGGAGTAGCCAATTAATTTTATTTGTTTTTAAATTTAGCTATTGTCTCTTTGTCCAAATGTGGGATTTCCATGTAAGCCTTCTGTCTATGCGCATGCCCAGATAATTTACTTCAGTTACTTGGGGTAAATGATCGTCATTCAATGTAACTGGAGGACCTGAATTTTGATTTAACGGAAACGTTATGTGAGCTGATTTATTTTTTTAAATTTTTGATTCTCCATGCCTTAAACCAATTAGTAATTGCATCTAAGCTCTGTTGTAAGTAATGAGATGCTCGAACACAATCTTTATGGACTGACAAAATTACGATATCATCTGCGAAAGTTGAGTTTGAGTATGTTCATTTTCAGGGAGGTCAGCGGTATATAGTAAGTATTAAAAAGGTCTAAGTACACTTCCTTGAGGAACTCCGGATTCTATTGAATGTAACTATTTGGTGACCTCGACAATGTATTGAAGTGGGGGAGAAATTACGATATCATCTGCGAAAGTTGAGTTTGAGTATGTTCATTTTCAGGGAGGTCAGCGGTATATAGTAAGTATTAAAATGGACCTGATTCGGGTTCTCGCCAGACTTTCAGATTTTTTCGCCCAGCACTAAAAATTCCCGTGCTGATGGCAAGGCACAAATAATATTTTTCATTGCAACAATTACAAATAATGTCATACGCGTTTATATTCAGTAATAGGGATTTATTTGTAACAATATTCATTTTATTTTTCCTCTTATTAGAGTACAGTAAATTCAAATGGACAGTGGCAAATTTGCAGACAATATTTAAAATAACAATAGCGTGCATAATGAGATGAATTAATTAGTGTCATAGTAATCAAAGTGTTATCACCAATTTTAGGTCTGTATGCCTATAAGGAGTAATGTAACCAAACTGTAAATGCTGACTCACCACGGTGGAAAAAACATTTTATTCGTGTTATTGATTGTGTTTGAATATTATAATACTACATACACAATAATGACTGTTATATTAATAAATCCACCACCAATATTAGGTCAACATGGCGTATGACATCACCCTTAGTACCACAGCGGGGATTATAATACTTTTAGTGTAAATAATAACATTTTATTCATGACAGTTATTATTTACAGCAATTATAATGATGAATAAATAAAATTCATAAAAATGCATATGTTATGCCCTTATTTTTGGTTGTATAATCATGGGAAATCTCTAGCTTCAGTACCATACAAATAATTGTTTTAGTTTTTATTTCGTTATTGTTTGGAACGAGAACCGCAAATTTGTTCACTTTATAGTTTAAATATACAAATAATACACTTTTAAAAATGTTCTGTGTGTTGGCATGCATTTAAATTATGCATATATGACAATTTGAAAGTGTTTGAGATTGAACATTACTCTTATTGAGTAAAATAAGGGTGGTCCAACCAAAATGCACGAGGTAAATTGTAAATGAAACAAAAAGTTTTCAGAGAATTATCTTAATATATTTTTACTATGATATAAGGATCTATGACAATTATGTGTGAAACAAAATATCGGCCAAATGTTCGCCCCGGCTTCGGTGGCATATCTCTATCCGATGCTCCATATTTTGAATGACTCTGAGACATAATTGAGGCTCAATGTCGTTAATATGCCGAATTATCTCATCCTTTAGCTCTTGAATTGTTCTTGGCTTATTGACGTACACTTTTTCTTTTAAATATCCCCAAAGAAAGAAGTCCAACGGTGTCAAATCACATGATCGTGGCGGCCAATTAACATCGCCACGACGTGAGATACCATGGCCATTGAATTTCTCGCGCAAAAGGCCATTGTTTCGTTGGATGTGTGGCAAGTGGCACCATCCTGTTGGAACCACATATCGTCCAGGTCCCTATCACGATAGCGAACACCATTCACGGTAACTGCTTGGCGTACCTCATTTTCGAAGAAGTACGGCCCGGTGACGCCGCCAGCCCATAAACGGCACAAGTCACTCTTTCTGGATACATCGGCTTTTCAACAATCACTCGTGGATTCTCATTTGCCCAAATGCGGCAATTCTGCTTGTTTACAAATCCACTGAGGTGAAAGTGTGCCTCGTCGCTGAATATAATTTTCTTTGAAAAATCACCATTGACTTCTGTCTGTTCAACCAACCATTCGGCATATTGACGACGCTTGAAATGGTCAGTAGGCTTCAGATCTTGAGTTAATTGAACCTTGTAAGCGTGTAAATTCAAATCTTTATGCAATATTCACATCAGTGATGTTCGTGAGATGTTCAATTGTTGCGCACGATGACGAGTCGAGGTTGACGGCTCTTCTGCCACACTATCGCGAACACAAATTTTTTTCCGCAGAACGAACTGGGCGAGCACGCACAGGTGTTTTCACACATTTCCAACAGATCCGGTTTGCTGAAATTTGCGCACAATTCTCCCGATTGTGGACACATTTAGTCGATTACGGTGACCAAAACATCACGAAGTGCACGAAATGCATTTTGATTTAAACGTCCATTTTCGTAAAATGCTTCAACAATCTTAACGCGCTCCTCAATGGTATACCACAATGGTATTAGTTGTGCTTATCCATGGTTGAATTTGTCGAACACTGAACCAAAGAAATGTCAAATTAAGTTGGGCAAAATACTTGACGGTAAAGTGTGACTAACAATATTATCATCGTGCATTATGGATGGACCACCCATTATCAAGGTCTATTCACTATAGCTGGCTCTTCAATAAATGTGTAGCCCAAAATAAGGACTTTCACTTCGTAAGCTTCGGCTTCAAATCGCTCTTGGCCCCGTAAAAACTGTAAACCACCATGGAAAAGTGTCATTTAATTGTGTCAAATATTAACTATAAATAAGTGAAAGCTCCATCTGGATATTTCTAATTATTTGTTATTGACATTATTTATTAGGATACGGGAATGAAGAGACCAAGCGTAAAACTCAGTCAACAGTGAGAATGACCTTAATTCTCAAAGATTTGGTCCATCTTTACTATAGGCATGGAAATTAAAAAAAGTTATGCCATTGTAAATATCTATATCACTTATATTTGTGTTGTGTTATTAAAATGACATTCTTCATTAAAAAGAAAAAAAAAAACAAATAGCAGAATGAAAACGAAACTTTCAGGGGATTCAAAAGTTCTAAGTGGACAAATAATGATACCACACGCATCACTCTGTAGCCCTCACGCCCGCACAACGTCACTTCTTGCAGTGGTGCTTACGTACTAGTACAGTGATTTACCTCTTGACCCCAGTCAGTGTATACATTTCAAGTGACTTTCTCACCCCATCACCGACTACATTTGGTGCTGGTTACTTGAAGATTGTTAAAATGGAATAGTGGATCAACGTGTTCATTTTCATCCATCCCTTCCAGCAGATTTTTCAGATCCTGGACTAAGAGGTTCTAGGATTATGGTTACATAATGTGAAGTGGGAGACGATTGGCGTGTGTATAAACATGCTACGAGACATTTTCGCACTAGTCCTACTAAAACCTGATGTCTTTGCCGTCACCAAAATTAGGCTACTTTATCAATATCCATTCTACTCTCGGGATAAATAACTAAAAGCAATAGGTTTTCTCTTCAAATCACTTGTATTAAACAAACAAAATGTTTTCAAAATATTCGAAAGTTATTGATGAAGTTTATTGCATGTCACTATTAGACATATTAATCTACTACAATCCTTGAAAATGATTGAATACAATGCCTCTACTTGGTTTTATAACTACGTCCATTGTATGTTTTTAATTAGTTGTTAGACTATGTAGTTTATACTAATTTAATGGCAAAGGCAAATTAACAAGATTTCAGCAAACCTAAATTTACGCTATTAGTGACTGCCACGTTAAAGAAATACTATAAAGTACATACAGTATATAATTCTGAGTTGGTAATGGTTTCGTCAGATTTTGTGGAAAAGTGACAACAAAAGATGGTTTAATCTAAACGAACTGAGAAATCAATCATTAGTGATATATAAATATTGCTTTTGTTGTGCTACCATCACTTGAATACATAAGATTTATGTAGGTTCGTTCTTATTTTTCTTAATGCCCAACATTTCTCAAGTTTTTCTTTTTACGTTGCCACATTCCTAGGAATATTAATGAGAACCAGAGAAGACTTGAGAGAAATCTTAATAAAACTTATTTTGAACCTACCTTTTTAAACAAGATTTTTGTCAATTGGAATGTGTAGACTTGAACATAAACCTAACCTTTATCTTTACTCAGGTTCAACTTGTACCTGAAACTCTTCATCGTGATGGGGATCAACTGGGTCATGGAGTTGGTCTCATTTGCGGTCGGAGGTCCCAAGTCCCTCTGGTTCGTGACTGATCTGGGCAACACGCTACAGGGACTTCTGATCTTCATCATCTTCGTGTGCAAGCGACGCATTCTGGGAAAGCTGAACCAGAAGCTCTGCCCCCGATGGGAGCTCGTGGCCCCCACATCCTCCTCATCCCGTTCTCAGGCCAGCTCCAGGAAAACCAGGACAACAAGTCCCTCTAGGACACCCAGCAGCAACCCTGATAGCTTGTTACTCCAACCTATCGCTCGTACCACCTCTGAAGAGAGCAATACCAACAACTGACCTTGTCAATCTGGCACTACCCTCTCTGACTAATGAACTCTCATGTATTCTTAGCTTTAAAACTGTACACGAATTGTATAAGAGTAATTTAATCACAAACGTTTTTAGCAGAAACCCAAAATAAAACTAATATTGTTACATCAGGAATCCATAAGTAATAATTTTTAAGTTTTCAGAAAACAATTTCAGTTATATAGCGGAGTGGAAAGTGATGATGAAATGATCATCAAAACTGTAAATGATGGCAGTCACGCCAAAAGCACAATTCTATTATTCAAGTCATGACAAACTAAAAATGTTCTATACGTTTTTGAAAGATTTATCAAAACTTTATGCAAAGCAGTTACTCGAAATTCAAAATTATTTCATATTTATCTTTGAATGTAAATTTCGTAACATTTTCTAGTTATGACATATTATTAATATTATTATAACATTAAATTTACTGAGTTACTTATTGCTCTCTAGTATGTTAACCTATTTTGGTTAAACGTTTGAGCATTGCAGTACTAGAAAAACTATATTAGTTGCAATAAATACGTTTCAAAACCAACAAGCTGACTACATCACTCGAAACAAATAATTTGAGTGAGGTTATCATCCAGTAGTCTCTGTCTATTATAATTCTTCATAAAGATTTTTTAAATTTCAGACAGATAAACAAAGATTCAGCAAAGATAAACAGTACGAAAAATACTAAATCATGTAAGATTAGCTTTTTCAGGCTGCAGCGACGGCTTAAGGTATGGTTACTATGGATGCGAATTCTGACGAAAATCTGTTCTGACGAGCACTGACGAGTTCGTACGAAGTCGTCCGAACAAACAAAAGCCTGTTTTCTAATGATACTGTTTACAGTGGCAGCGATCTTTTCGTCAGAAAAGACACGAAGTCGTCAGAACGATTTGAGCGATCAAACAAGTTTGATTTTTTCGTGCGGCCAGCAACTTATTTCACCCTGTGCGTCGAATTTTAGAGTTATTAACTTAAATTAACCATGGATATTGATGAATTAATCGGTCTTGTGTACGAGAACAGGTGTTTGTGGGACATGAGAGATAAAAATTACCACAACAGAGATCTTGCTCGGAAGAATCGAGATAAGGTTGCAGCAGAACTCAACACAATATAGGGTGAATGTGGGTAAAATGTGGGTTTTCAGTAAAACTATTTTTTTTTTTTCGAGGAAATTTATTCTTTTTATCAAACAAAGGTTGTTTTATTTCTAGGGTTAATTCTTACGTCAATCAGATTTTCAATAATTTTATGAATCTAATTTGTTTTAATAAGATTGTTTTGTTATAATTAAAAAATAATTTTTATTTGACTAATTAAATACATTGTTACATACTAACAAATATCGGGTTAAAATAATTATACTGTTTTTACCCTTTTCAACGACATTATTTTTAATAACGGGCTTTCAAGAAAATATTGTTCATCGAGTTTATCCATTTAGCTGGGCGGCTTTGACACGTACTGACTATCAGAAGATCTGAAAACGCGCACACTGTAACCGCCTTGTTCTGACGAGGGTTTCGGACGTACTCGTCAGAACAGATTTTCGTCAGAATTCGCATCCATAGTAACCGTTACCTTATCCATGAAAATAGCGATTTAAGGACGTGTAATAAATTAACCAAAGTAGTAAAAAATCTAGTATGACAGAAATGATCAATCTGTAATTTTTTCTAATACATAACTTGCTAACTTGAGACGATAGTCTGGCGTACAAAATATGCTAGGTGTTATAACATTAATTATGTATTATCTAGTTTAACATTTTTGGCAGCGTAGCTGTAACACATTGTTAAACGCATAAAAATGCTTGTTTGACTGTAGTTAGGTTATACTGTAACTGATTATACTCGTATAATGTTGTAGATGCACGGACACCTTTTTTCTAGTTTTTATGTATTAACAATGACAATTTTTGCTTGTATTTTTATATCCATAGATTAGCTTTTTGTGTAATTTGTACGTTTGTGTGGTCCGTGTTTATCTAATAGTATATATATATATATATATATATATATATATATATATATATATATATATATATATATATATATATATGTATAAATTATTATATGTATAATAAGTTTTAAGTGCAACATTTTCACCAACAATTCTTCAAAATTACAAAATTAATGTGAAATTTAATCTCATAATTTCAAGATATATATATATATATATATATATATATATATATATATATATATATATATATTTATCGGTGTTAACTCCTTCATAATAGTACTACTTTCCACATGTTTCGATATTTGCACACTTGAAATTATGAGATTAAATTTCACATTAATTTTATAATGTTTAAGAATTGTTGGTGAAAATGTTGCATTTAAAACTTATTCGTATCTCTTATCATAACAAAGTCGTTAGGGATACATTTCTAGTCATAAGCTTAATTTGGTTTAATGTCATATTATCGCATGGCATAAAACAGTATTTGTTCGTTGACTTTACTAAGAATCAGTTATATATTTAGAGTGACCAAATAAATTTATTACCTGTTTGTTCATATTAAAATAGTGTATCTTTTAGCTCTAAAGTAGGCTGTAGATTTTTTACTGCTTAGTTCTAGGCTTTTATATGTTATGTTTGAATAAAGATACATGAAAACTTTTTACCGTTTTTAATATCCTGTAATGTTAATTTCAGTGTTTATGATGGATTGAAAACTATGCAGGCTGTTTTGATAGTTTTTAAATATAGATTTATGCATTATACTCTCAAACTAATTTTATTTTAAAAATACACACGTTATTGGCAATGAAAGAGATGTTAGTGTGGTAATAAGAAAACAGTAGACATATTAAGTGATAAGAAACTCTCTTTGGAAGGTAAGCTTTTTTACAACAGGCCAGTGCATCCGTGCATGAGAAATAAACATGAGGTCCGTTAGTTTGTCTTCGATAAGCTCTTTCTCATAACTATCTGAACTCGGCAAGATTCAAGAAGGAAGGAAGGAATATAATTAAAGAAACGTAACTTGGTCTGATGAACAGATGGTTCTCTGATGGAAGGCAAATCTAGTTATGGTTTGTGCAGTTCAGGAAACACTTGTCTACTACGGCGCTGAGCTTTGGTTAAGCTCACCTTGATTATCCTAAGTGTATTATGCAATCAACCAATGATGGATTTGATGTCAGTATTCGGCAGAAACTCCAAAACCTCGAAGGTAGAGGTCTAACTACCAACAGCATCTGGGGTGCACAATAAGTTTATGTTGACATGCACCTAGACGTCCTTATGGCCACTTTAAGTCTAAGAGTAAGTTTCATGTAAACACACATATTTCGTGAAAGAGATCACATGCCGCTAGGTGAATTATTTTCTTTCTATATTAATGAGTATAAATATATATGTACACAGTAGTGTAGTGTGGATGAATAAAACTTCTTGCTAAGTATTTGTACACGTTTTAATATATATAACATTATTTCTATACATTGTTATACAGGAATGTTTTTAGTACCAAAAATTGGACAGAGCAAAATCTCAAATGCAAATATTTGGGAAGTTGCTTTGCTTAGTTTAATTTCATGTTAAACATTTTTAGTGGTTAGTAACAATACAGCAACATAAAAAGCGTATCTAAATTGTTACAGGAGGTATTCAAATTGTTTCCCCTCGGTTCATGGCAATATCCCAGCCGACGATAAAATTGTGATACCGCGTTGTTTATTATATCTACTAGAAAACGTTCACCTTCTTCTACAACACTGTGTCTCAGCTGTAGCAAATCTTGCAGTTTGGTTCGGTCAACTTGATCTTTCAAATTACCCAGAAAAGGTAATCAAAAGTGCATAATTTCGGAGATCATGCCAGCCATTATACCGTGCCTCTTCTACTAATCCATTTACCTGGGAGCATTTGGTTTAAAAGCGGTCTTATGTCTAAACCAAAAAGAGGAAGTGCTCCATCTTGTTGGAACTACAGTCTTCAAAAGATTTCCGCCCAAACAGTTAATCTTTGTGGGCGTGATGCCCACAAACCATCCAATGGGGGTTTTTTGTCACTAATACAGGTAGTCGTGTCTTTTGACAGTTACAGTCAACATGAGGGCTGCTTCATCCGTAAATACTATACTGTATATTTGGTTCTAAGATTCTGATCTCTATTAATGTTGTTCATCATAAGTTCACAAAACTGCAAACGAGGATAAAAATCGTCTTCACATAATTCGTGAACTATGTGCAATTTAATAGCCTTTAAAATGATTTCGTTTTAAAATTCTACTCACTGAAAAGCGGCTAATTTCGTGTTTTTATGCGGCTCACATAATGGAGCTATCGGGTTTTCAACAAATGTCTGTAAGACGTCTAACGTTTTTCTCATTCGTAGCTGTCTGTGGCCTTCCAGATTTGGATCGATTTTTAAAGCCACCTATTCCATCAAAACTCTTTATTTTGTAAAAAACAACATATTTTTGAAATAGCATTTCTATCTGGGAAAGGGTTCATTAAATAAATTTCGCACCTCGATCTTCTAAAGATCGAATACGATCGTCATAACCACGCGTCATTAACAAAGTTATTCTTTCGTTCTCGCTTAGTGACATAGTAACAAAAAGAGTACTAGGCAAAATGCCGAGTTACAGTTACAATCGATACTGTTGGGAGGCATCTGAACTAGCAATTTGATTCCTGGCATGGTGAAACCCTTAATTGTGTTGTTATTAGTCTACTAATGGGCAGAGTTCAACTGATAAAGAAAACAAACAATATCTCAGAACTTTCCCATAACATTCCATTGTTAGGTATTCCCAGTTTAGATAAAAACTATTTGGGTGATCCCTCAATGTGTAAGATATTGATTATTTCCTTACTGTTGTGTTTTTAGGGTAAACATAAAGACAGAAAAACCTTTCAAAATAATGCCTTTCTGTAATTCCTAATAAGGAACCATTTAGTAACGATGAGATTAAACCTGAAAATAATGTAATTTTTAAATACCGAATGTTAACCTGTTTTACTATTAATAATTAAATAGCCGATAAATACATGAAGATCGAAATAACTGTATTTAAAACGCGTCATCATCAGGAGAAAAATTGTTTAAAACGGGATTCCCTACTGAAAAATCATCAATTTTGACAAAAAAAATTGAAATTAACTTTTATATTTATTTTAATTCTATGGCTTATAAGAAACAATAAAAACATAACATTTAATATAATACAACTTTTTATCACTGTGAAAAAATATTAGAAGAGGAGCACGCACACCTACTTTTGGTCTAGTCAGCCAGTGCCAGAACCAGACTCCAGCCATCCTTTTTTTAGTGATAATATAGCAAATATAGCTTTTTCTCTTTTTTGTTGGTGGTTTATTAGGCCTACATGTGTCTTCAATATATAAATATACCATTCAACGACTACAAGGACCAGTATGGTAAGTTACTTCCATCTATAGCTACTAAATAGCTTGTGTAAACTTCAAACGCTGATTCCCGCAGATTTAAAATTTTTGTATTTTTCACACAAAAGTTCTTATAAGTTTTTAACTAATAAAGCTAACGCAGTGAAACTTTTACTACATATTATTTACAATGTTGTAAAACTTTTTGTGCATGGATATTATTATATGTTAAACAAAAGTTTAAATAAAAAATAAATAAAAATGCTATTTATAAAAATGTTTAAAAATGTTTTTGTAAAGCCATAAATTTAAAACTATTTGAGAAATAAACTTGAGCATGCACAAAAACTTAGTAATTGTCATGTTCTTAAAAATTAGATAATAAACAATAATATTGGTTCATTGGTTACAAAGTTATAAGACATTCAAAATCCCACGTATTTTTCTAAAAAACAACTCAAAAATTCCAAAAAGGAGGTAAGTGTGTATATATATATATATATATATATTGATTTTAAATATAACAGTGGCAATCATTATTCTAGGACCAAAGGAACCCAAATATATACATATTATAATCATTTATATTTTAAATAAACAGTGGCAATCATTATTCTAGGACCAAAGGAACCCAAATATATACATATTATAATCATTAAACATGTTTTAAAGAAAATCATCAGTTCAGTAGGGAATCCCCTTTTATATTTTTTGTTTCAATTTGATATTTAAAAAACCACTGGTCACTGGGTCACTGCGCCCATCTCCTCTAATTATTTTTTCTCAGGAATGGCTAAAGATAAGGACATTGGACACAAAGTGAATGAAAAATTATGTTTGTATGGTTTTTTTTTACTTTAGGGCCTACAAAATTATCTCTCAGCTAGCAACGGGTTTTCTTGTGTTGAGAGAAGATCTGTTCAATACCTCAAATTACATTTAAATTCAGCTTAAAAGGCAAGATGCTTGACAGATTAAAAATGGATCATTGATATATCTTATTACACTTCTGAGATGAATTACATACATTCTGAAAACATTATCTTTTAAAAAAACACAAAACTCATCAAATAAGAAATGGTTGCAATGTTACCTAAATATTTTAGTTTAAAAGCGAGAAACATGCCTGACCAAAAAGTTGATTTTAAATGTCTTCCAGGAACCATAGAAACCTATACCTCATATAATTTTAAAGGTTACAAACTGCACTATAAAATTAAAATTTATACTTATTTATGCAGTGGCCCTTTTATTTTACAAATAATGTGCAAGACTGCTATTATTTCCCAACAAAACAACATGTCTTCTAACAATGTAGTCCAGTGTGCAAAGTTCAGTAGTGATATTTATAGTAAACAACAATTTGTGATTTGACTAAGAAGATATACAAAAAGAGCGGATGACTGGAACTGGATCCTAGTAAGTGCTCTGGACTTGACCATTAATAGAATGTACGTGTACAAAATATTGCGTAAGACACTGGTGGTATGACATCTTACGCGATGAAAGAAGTTGTAGGTTTTTAGTTTACTATTTAATTGGAATGGCCATGTGGCCCTGACTTCACATTTTCATTTTTCATCTTTTACTCCACATTAATTTTTTCACAATTTTTAGTAGTAGTTTTAGTAGTGTTTCATGTTTCCACTTTATATTGTTTTCCATGTTTGAATAGGAATTTGGAGAAGAGGATAAACAAGATGTAATACTCAATACATTGTCAGTGTTTTTAATAACTATATGATCTCGTATTCTAACTGTGTAAATTATGCATTAAACAGAAGCACGCTAGGCCTATAAATAACAATACAATAACAATTATTATCTAAACAAAATAAAGATATAGCACGATAGGCAGGATTTTATTTATATTATGGCTTATTTTGTGGTACTGAGTTATTGAAAAGGGCCATCACTGAAAACACTGAAATAATGATGACCTCCATGTGGAGAGTTAAAAATATATTTATAAGCATTTACAAATGTAAATCGTGTAGCCTACGTGTACGAGTAGAGTATCAATTCAATCCCTTTATTAACAACGTCCGTATAAAATACGGACAAAACTACAGATAACAACATCCGTATTTGCGGACGTTATGTAAACTGCCGAAGAATGCCGACGTCGGTATATACATACGTCCATAAAAATTCTACTACCACAATAATTTTAATGTAGGTACTATGATTTTCATCAAATATACAATCAGAATGAATAAACTTAAAAGAAAAAAATATTTGGCAACTTTGTAAGATTAATTAAATGTTTAGTGTAAAACATAACACAAAATTGCAAACGTAGATTTCAAACAATTATTATTACTTTTAGAGTTTTTAAACAAATGTTCAAAATTTTTATGTTTGATTTTAATTTACTTTTCTCTTTTAATTGATATTATGTTTTATAGCGGATTAATTTGTTTTAATTGCCATTCATCATTTAAAGAAATAAAATAAAAATTAAGAGCCTAACTAAAACAGTTGAGCGTATTGATTCAACATATCCCCAAATAACATGCTCTTTGCAATAGTAGGGTTAGACTGGGATTTCTACTGAACAAGTCATTAACGTCTTATTTTCAGTGATACTGGAAATTACGAGTATTAGTTTAAATATAATAGGTACTCAACACAAAAATTGAAATTTATTGAGGTTTCAGGGGGCAACATCAGGAAACTTTACAGATGAACCTATTTGGAATGACTTATTCGAGAGTTAAATTCATCGCACTTCGTTAATTAATTTATTTTCCACCAGTAATACCCTAGTTCAATATAAATATAATTGTCAGCTTGAATTATTGCTTAATTTTAGAAATAATTTCGCTAGAAACAAACATAACTTTAACATTTTGGATTACTATCTGTTTCGATTAAAAATATATTCTGTGATACTAAAAATTTGAAATCCCACATTTTTGTTCTATTCTCCATACAGTTGTTGAGTAAGGAATTTCGTAGACTGGTGTATTTCGACTACGTATTTCTCAATCACATGGATTGCTGTTTTTGGAAATTACTCCAAAGTCATCCTTTGAGAAAGTCTTTAGATTGCAACAGATGACGAATAGACGTTATACTATAGTTATAAAATCTGCCACGTTCTTTCCGTTATTTTCAAATCATCAGTAAGCTTTGAAAACGACATTTTTTGAAAATATACAGACACTATCTTGTGATAAATAAACTTTATTCGATTGAAGAGTGTTTTTAAGTGGGTACAGTTATTATTTATTGTTGCTTTAGTTAATTTTGTTTCAACTATATATTTAGATTTAACCATGTTCTATAGAACATTGTTGTCTAGAGCAATAAATAGTAATTGATTGAAAACCGCAGGCAACAGGTTATGCGAAAATAATTGAAAAGTTTTATTACAAGTTTAATGTATTAAAGAGGGTGTAGAAACTGCCCACTAAGTGTAATTCCAGTAGGTCTTATATTTTATTCGTTCTCATTATCTTAAATAAACTAGCATTTACAGCTACGTAATAGCTAGGACGTGGATAAAATAAATTAAAATAAACACTATAATAATCTATAAATCTGAATGGTTCGAGTAAATTCTTCTTTATTCTTTACTCTATGAGACAAGATTAACTTGCCCTCATCCATAGACTATATTCTGGTTCTCTAACTGAGAAATCCAATTCAAATTCCGGGTAGGTCCAATTTTGGAAATACATGAATGCCTTTAATACCAGCTTAGCTTAACGCTGAAACTTAAAAGGGAATAAAAATAGTTTTACCTCTGCAAGCAGTAATCTAACACATTATCTAGTTGTTATATCAAGTATTAATATAAGTACACTATATATTCATGTACAAGGATATATATACTCTATGCTATAAGTGTACACTGTCATTCTCCTTGCATACAAAGGCAAACAAAACAACACATTTCTCAGAGTTTGGCGGCAACTGGCAAATAAATAAACGACATGTGATTTGGGGGTAAGCTGAATTCAGTCTGAATTACAAATTCGTAAATAGTTGGATTTTGTCTGGGATTAACAATAAAAATTGTTTGTTTGTTTTTGGTACTTGTGATATTTTGAGTGATTTATAAAATATCGTTTAATATTAGGATCGGAACAAGTTTTAACAGGTTTAAACTATAGTGGATGGACAGGACCGACCAGAAATCATTAGAAACGAAGAAAAGGTTAGGAAGATTTGAAAATAATTTTCATTGGACATCCAAGCAATGAGAACTGATACTCAGAGTAAATTGAAGGTGGATGTTTCAAATGGTGACGAATCAAAGGTAGTAATTAATAAAATTATCTCTTTTAAGTATAGGCATCCCTCTATTTTAATTGAATTTAAAGATGATTGTATGGATGAAATCAGTCTGTTATAACATTTGATTACATTAGTTACTCATAATAAAAGTTAGTGGCACAAAATTTTTGTTTAGACTATAGGCTTACATGTTTTTAAGTGACTGCTACATGTTCATTACTGAAAAATATGTAGGCTTATATCCTACAATATAGTCTATTATAATCGTTCTTAGGCCTAACTTATTGTTCTTAGCTTATCCCGCATGCCGTTTTGTTTTCATGGAATTTCCCTATGTATGCTACTGAACATTGTTTCCTAACTAGACTTGAAATGGCCTATAAAGGTAATAGAATCAATCGCTTTGAAAGTATTGGCATATGAGGTAGGTCTATGTGTAATGTACCATAGGCCTACCATATAAGATTAGGCTATGTAGACTCATAAAAATTACATAATAGGCTTGTATGGTATATTAACCCTAGGACTGGCAGTGGTGAACATTCATACTGGAAAAACGTGTTTGGTAGACTATATAGGCTAGGCTAATGTAAAATAATTAAAAAATTAGTATTCATATTTACCCTATCATGTCACATGCCTTTTTATTCACAAGGAAATTTTCATTTATACTACTTCATAATTAAAATAATTTGTAATTGTTAAGGCACACATCATATGGGTAGGGTACGATAAGCGGACCTGGTTTTTTATATATTGAAATCGGCAAACGATATTACTTAATCGATTAGTCAATCGATACTGATTAATTATTTTGAACAATTAACTTAAAAAAACCTATATCAACAGCTGTAAACACTTTCAAATAATACACATACAGTAATATTTCAATTTTACATGTATCATTTATTATTAAAAAATGGCAGTCAATTTTAGAAACTGTAGACACGACATTGCTTTCAAAGATGATAGACATGTTTTAGTGGCTTCAACATTTTGGACTCGTACTGAAAAACCCATTATGTGAAATTTGTGGGAAAGAAACAACTGTAACTGTGAGAGGAGCAAATATGGTCGTCTTCAGTTTTCATAATTGTGGTTATAATAATTTGTTTGATCACTGTAAACATTAAATTCATTTTTAAATTTAAAACATATTGTTATTGAGGACTATTAGGCTATAGATACTTTTATATCGATTGATAATCTAGGATTTGAGATGTGAATATTAGGTATCGATGATTACATTCTTCGATATAAAAAAACCGGGTCCGCTTATCGTACCCTACCCCATCATATTCGTAGAGTGAAAAAATATTTGTCATTGGGGTAGACTTTAATAAGCAGCCTATACATGTTATTCAATTACTATTATCAAATTGTTCAATTGTTTTTATCCAAAGGAATAATTCAATATTACACTAGTTTGAACTTAGTGTATGATTTAAACTTATTAGTTATAGTAATTTTAATGTAAATAATAAATAGCAAGAAGTAACAAATATTCATAAACTTTGAAAATAGCGATGAATATGAGAACAATATGTGAGATATTTCTCACAAGTAACTTTTTAAGTGGCTTCAACATGTGGGTTTGGTTCCTGGTAATCCATGGGGAAAATTCTTTCCTCTATTTCACAAAAGTGGTTAGGTTACTCGTTGATATGAAGCTGGGCAAATTGTAGCCTAATATTGTAAGGTTACTTAGATATCTAAGTCTAGGCCATAGTTGGTTTTGTTGTTTTGTAAGTTAATGTTATTGTTAAATTTATGTTTTTTAAATTGTAATGTATGATATTCGGTAATTCTAAGCAATATATGGGTCAACCTCGATTTTTCTCATATTACAATATAATGTTCCAATAGTCAATTAGAAAAGGAAATTACTAGAATTTCTTGCCGGAAAAGCAGTTATAGGGAGCAGGCAACCGCCAGACGGTCATATATTGCTTAGAGTTACCTATTAGTGATCAGGGGCACTGACGTGATCTGGGCTTCAAATTTGGAACTACTCGAGTTAATTTTTTTTTCTAAAAGAGCAAGCAGCGCGAAGCGCTGCGCAGCGGGCAGGCATCGTGCGTGATCCTTTTTTTTATTACAAATTTTCTGATAAATTGTTATTACATATTACAATATAATGTAGGTAATGTATGTAAAACAATTTTAAACACATAATTACATGCTGGAAAGCAAAGTAAACCAATATAATCCGCCCAATACAAAATCTCCGTAAAAATCTGGTAAAGGAATCTGTGTCATTCCTTTGTCCTGAATCAATTCAGTATATACGAAGATCACGCACGATGCTTGCCCGCTGCGCAGCGCTTCGCGCTGCTTGCTCTTTTAGAGAAAAAATTAACTCGAGTAGTTCCAAATTTGAAGCCCAGATCACTTCAGTACCCCTGATGACTAATAGGTAATTCTCGCGGTTGCCTGCTCCCTATAACTGCTTTCCATCAAGAAATTCTAGTCATTTCCTTTTCTAATTGACTATTGGAACATTATATTGTAATATGAGTTGCCTGCTCCCTATAACTGCTTTCCGGCAAGAAATTCTAGTCATTTCCTTTTCTAATTGACTATTGGAACATTATATTGTAATATGAGAAAAATCGAGGTTGACCCATATATTGCTTAGAATTACCTGATATTCTTCTTGTTACGGTTATTTATAACTCTTATTGTACATGATTTTTACGTATAGAAGTTGGATAGTATATAGAATTGTTCGATAACAGCAATTTAAAAGCGAGTGTAGGCCGCTTATAAAAGTTTTTAATATTTGATAGGACTAGTTTAGATATTTATTATTGAAATGAAATGAAAAATGCCTTTATTAAAGAGGCGGAGTTAGGGCTATTAATTCCTCTCTACCACTCAACCTCAAAATTATAGTTATAGTTATATTATATTCATTATTAATAGTTGATTCGATTGTAATGTTGTCTGCTTATTATACTGCAGTCAAGATACCAAAAACTTATAAGCTATGTATAATTAAATTAGTTAAAGTATACCAAATGACCAAAAAGTGTCAATATTCTTCCATTTAAAACATCTATTATTGTCATTCTAATTCTCACTTAAATGCGTTTTAATTTAAATCAAAAGTGTAGCCTATTGGTCTACATAAATTATGATGGTTTTACTGAATAATTAGTGTTTCTTATAATTTTATTTTCACTTGTCGAATCAGAAAATTGACTAGGGAAAAAAATGCAAAACAATACAACTTTTTGTTTTTTATCTGGTAGGCCTACTTTCTATTTTGGTATTATCTTGGGGTCACTATTTTTAGAAGAGTTTTTCTTACCAGATACCTAAAAAACTTATATTGATTAGAAAGAACAGACTATATTTGATTTACTGTGAAAATTATATGTCATTATTATGATAGGTTCTTGTTTTTGGCCTCCCAAAAGGAAGCAATGTCGGCATAAGGAAGGTTACGTTATCTTGTCAATGGAGGATTATATACACAGGACTCTCCATGAGTCCTGTGTATATAATCAAGTTTAGCTAGTTCAAGTGTTAGCGATTAATGTGCATAAACATAATGGAAATTTTGTACTGTAGGCGTAGGGTAGAATAGAGGAGGTACTGATCACAAATTTTCCAGGCCATTAATAATGGTTTTGTTGGTGCCAGCCTATGCAGGATAAGAAAAACATTCCTCGAGAAGTATATAAATATCTAATACTTTTTTTTTATTACATTCCAACGGCAAACAAGCCAAAGTACAAGCGGGTAGTATACATATATAAATATTTAAATATCAACTGAAAGAAAGAAACAATGAGTTAAATAACAATAACGTTGACAGTGTGATAACAATCTAACAAAAACAACAACATAAATGATTAAATATAACAATTAATAATACAAGTAAATAGTAACAACAAACGGCATAATACATAACAACAAAGCAGTAAACTATTTCAGGAACACAACAATCAATAATGAGGGGTAACAAGCATAACAATGAAATAAATTACCATACAACATGTGAAGATTAGAAATTGTGTTTCTACACAGGACCGCGGAGGGATGCCAGCACTCTTCCCTGGATGGTCGAAAAAGCACTGTCGTGAAAAAGATAGACAAGGTGGCTGAAGTTATTTCCCAGTCTCTCATTTGGGCGAGGGGACCATGAAAGTCATAATCACGCTGAGAGTGACGCCTGCCGAACAGATCTTTTACGCAGCACTTATCTGCCATATGTATGACTGCCTGATTGGTGTAATAAAATATAAAAGAAACAGAGTGACTAGATAATTGTTCAGTATTAGGCTTCTATGGGTAAAGTTATCTATCTCGAAGGGCGTTTTTCGTTTGTTGGTGGAAACATTTATGATCAGATAGGCTACTGTTGAAATTTGATCTGTTAAGGTATATCTGGTGGATAGTTTTATTTTTTTGTCAGCAGTAAGGAGTAGATTTGGTAAAAACAAAACATAATAAAATGTATAATATGTTGAAATTTATAATTTGAAAAGTATAGGTATTAAAAGAGCTTTTTTTTATTTGGACAGCTGTTATTTAGATATTTAAACGATGAAAAACCAGTGAAAAATATGTTCCTATTGGAGAAAGTATTTCATAAAATTGTCAACAACATCAAGTAAAATTTAGAATCTAAGTGGTAGTTGGTCAATTAAATGGTTACTGAAGTAGCCGGAGCATTCTGATCCCTTATAAATATTCTGGCCTTTTCTGAAAAGGGACAACGTCCCGATCTAATAAAAATTGGGTATCTCCCTAGTGTTGTTGTTGTATTAACCATAGTTTCTGTGCAGGAGGCAATGAAAATTGTCCGGAAGTCTCTCCATCCTCTCCAAGTGGCAGCTGGAGATAAGGAGAATCTAGTAGGAGCTGGCAGGATGTTGCCATCTACTGAGAAAGAGGGCAAGCTCAGTGCCATCAACACCAGGTAGGTTACTGGTTTTTAGTCAATATGTTCTGATGCCATGCTAATTAAAAACCCCATTGATTGTCAAGTCATTCGGTTTTCAATTGCAAGACACCATCTGCAACAATTTGTACTGAGTAGCTGAAATTGATCGACCAATTTTTGAAGTGCACTAATTGAAGGTGTAAGACAATGGAAGACAATAAACACAGAGGTATGGTGAAGCCTTATGGAATTTAGTTGCACCATTAAAATCTGTCATTGCAACCCATTATTAAGTGGTGTTGTTCAGTATCATCTGTGCCTCACATTGTGGCAAGTACAACAGAACTGGATAAGTTTCAATGGTGCTTGCTTAATAATCGACCAACATACATGGTACAACCTTCAAGTCATTTTCATTTTTTACTTGTGAAAGAAAGCAAATAAGTATGAATTAAGTTTCAACCAATTTATCATAGCATGTATTCCTCCATCGTAAATAGCTGCCTTCTGATGATTTCGTCCAAATGTAAAAATATTTTTTGATCTTGTCTTTGTCAGTGAACATCTTAACTGCATTCATTAGTAGCAAGGTTTAGATTGTACGGAGGGGATTAATTTGTTTCCTGCCAAAATTCTCTATGGCTCAGTAATAAAATTGCTACGTCTACCACACAAACAAGTTGATTATTTTCAAAAAATTGCTACCTATCATGTGCCTACATATTTTCTGAGCCATCATTGAACTGTCTCATCCATCTTTTTACTGTTGATATGATCATCACAATTTGACAACATACCTAACAGCTCTGTTAATAGATTTCTGTTGGTTTAACAATCCTAAAATTGATAAAAGGCATTATAGATGTAATCTTACATGTGGCAGAATTTTTTTAATTAACTTGGTCATTATAAATAAGCACCACAAAGTGAAAACAAAAAATGTACTCAAAATGGTGTCAACTCCTTTGTAACAAGTTAAGTGCCGTGCATGTGCAGAACTGTGTTCGCAACACTGGAGTAGGCATTAACATAAACGGAATTTATTTTCTATATATACTTGTGTATATAGAACACTAATTCTGGAGTCCTAAATTATTCAAACCATACTTTTTTAATGATTGTTGAACTGTTATAACTCGTATTACCAGTGTTATTATAAGAAGTATATTGGTATGTTGTGTTTAATCCTCGAACCAACGATAAGTGGATATTCTGTTGAATATGGAATTTTGCTACTGGTGATCAACGGATTGTCAGTCGGTTAGCATTGTTTGCCATTATCACTAGACTTACTATAGTGCATGTAAGCATGTGAGTTATATACCATTGGAAACATGACGAGGTAGTTTGGTATTATCCGGAGGGCGTTATGTTCCTATCTACTATTTGTTATTAGGCTATATAAGTTAGTAAATACCTACGTACTTATTATAAACAGAAAAAGTTAAAGTTAACATTTGCTTGCGTTATTTAGCAGATTACATGTGACTGAATTTAGATACTACCTGTAGGGGTTTTCTTTTTCACCAGAAGTGCAGGGTGACATCACCAAAGCCTGCACTGATTGCCTGGGGCATTACCTCTTTTCATGTTCCAGATCACCCAACTTTTCCGACATCAAATCATGTCAGACATTCTGGCCCTGCATTTCTGACATAAAAAAAGGAAAAGCATGCCATAATATGAACCCAATTTTAAGCTCAGATCATGCAAGCACTTGTACAGGTTAACTTAACTGTGGCACTACAAGTAACAAGTAAGTAGTAGATAGGGACAGGGATAGGCCTCCGTTTAATACAAAAGTACTGGTACGTTGATGTCAGAGACAGACCCTGAAATTGCGTGTATGCTGAAATTGTTTAAATATATTTTTACTTTTGGATGAAATATGATTGAAATATTTGAAAATTACTTATCAGTCACAGAAATTATCACTCTCTACCATATTGGCAATGCGGTAACTGTAGTTACCGCTAGCCCCTGGGGACAGTCTTCCTTGCCAACTGGCAACTAGTTATCGCTCACACTAGGGAATACCCTTTTATGGCAGTGGGAATATTCCAAATGAATACATCGTAGCTAAGTGAACTGTATTTTATTCGTTTTAAACAAACAAACAATATTTATACGTAAATGTGTAAACGAAAACAAATGTAAACGTTTATAAAAATGTAAATGTAAAAAAGTTCATACACATCTCCGCTAACTCACTCAAATTCAGTTATTATTTACAAATATGTGAGTAATTATAACAAAATATATTTAAATGTTTACTTGAAATGATACAAAAAATATTGTAGTATATAAGTTTATAAAAATGTAAGAAAAAAGAAGAAATATGTTTACAAAAATAAAATATTGATACAAATGTGTATATACATCCTAACCAACTCACCCAAAAGTCATTTAATATTTACAAATATGTGGTGAAAAATATGAAAAGTTATATTTTCAATACTGGAAAAAACAAACATAATCATCCCCACAATCCCTTTTTGTCTGTCATTATTCATGGTATTGGTAAAAACAATAAGGCACACACAAACCAGGTTGTTCATCACACTGCAAACAATGCCATACCACTCGTTTTACAATCCCCTTTGCACTACAAACTCTGCATCTTTTATTTTTGAACTTTTTGCCACTTTTTTGTTTCCCTTCAATCTTGGAAGGTATGTGGTCAACACTCTTCCGCTTCAGTGACCTTGGAGGTGCAGGAGGGTTCGGTAGGAGATGGTCAACAAGTGCTAGATGAAAATTATACAAAGGCATTTTTCTTTCATTAGAAGAAATTCGCATTTCGTTGAAGAAGTAGTGTGCGTTCATCATGAGCATCTGCAACATGTGAATAAAAATCCTTGTGTACCAGCGTATGGTTTTCCTCTCACGGGGATAATAAGCCATCATCTGGTCACTTCGGTCAGCTCCCTTCATAAAGTGGTTATATTTCACGATTGGCAGAGGCTTTTTCCTTTCAAGTTGGTTGCGGTTGATAGAAGTGACTATTTCATTAGTGTGTTCTGTGGATATGTAAGACACTACTCTGTTATCCCTCCATTTAGCTACCAATACACTTTCGGCGTAGCGTGCAATGGTTTCTCCTTTTTTCAACTTAGCTGACTTAACATCCGTTGAAATATACTTTCTATCCAATCTGAGTGTACCTGTGCAATATGTATTTCTTCTCAAAAGAGTGGAGGCGAGAGAAACACTATTATAATACTTGTCCATGTAAAGGCTGTGTCCGCAATTTAGTTTTCCTTGCATTAGTTTTAGTACAACGTTAGCTGCATGTCCCTTGCCACCAAAATCATCAAGTACGCCACAATACATAAAGAACTTTAAAATCAAACCATGGGGATCACACAGACTGTATAGTTTGAACCCATGTTCGTGCCGGTTTCCTTTTATGTACTGACGGGAATACATCCGACCACGCCAAAGTACCATGCCCTCATCAATACACAGGTTTTGTTGTGGGTAGTACACAGACTTCATTTTGTTATTGAAGTAATCAATAAGAGACTGGACTTTAGATGGATCAGGATGGCTTTCGAAATTCAAGCAACGTCAGATAATCAAAAATCGGTCCCGTGACATGAAATTTGGGAAACAAGAAGAAAACAACTTATTCGTTTTCCAATAATCTTGGAGTCTGGGCATTTGTATTATGCCCATGTGTAAAGTAAGACCAAGAAAAACCAACAACTCTTCGACAGATAGGTCTTTCCACTTACGAACTCGAGAGCCGGGTACAGTATGGGGTCCACAAAAAAACTCAAGTGCGTACTTGTTGGTTGCCTTAACAATCCCCTCTAAAAAAACTATATCCACAAGCAGTGTGAAAAAACTAATTGGAGATTTGTCATCTGGCAAAGGAACTAAAAATCCTTCCTGTCTAGTAAAGGGAATTTCTTTCATTCCAATCCGGTTGTGAGCGCTCCATTGGGGTGGGTTGGTCTCGTAATCGGGATCCTCAACTTCCGAGTCTGTCTGGTACTCCACATCGTCCATGTTGTCATCCTCGTCGTCTGAACTAAATACTGGCTCTGTTGCACGCTTAGAACTTGGTTGTTGTACACCACTTGGTCCCGGGGGAAGATCCATTGTGTTACACAATAACTTACTACAATAAAAACTTAAATAATGAATAAGTCTAATGTGGAAACGAAATAAAAATGCAGGAAAAGTACCTCCCGAGGAGCGAGAAACACTGCATTGTGATAGCTCGACTGCGGGCCGTATACTGACCTCATTTCAGAACAAAGGCTCTGTGGTTACCATAGTTACCGCCCGCTCCTAGCGCAACGTAGCAGTGGTAATCAGGGTTACCGCCCACAGCGAACGTGTCAATGCGTTATAAATAATTCGCAATTGTTTGTCAGAGCTTTCAGCGTGTTCTTTTTTACAATGCGTGAGACGTAAATTTATCATGTTTAGTGATTTATCATTATTTATATACTGTCATAATCAGTTATACGATATAATGTTATATAATAGAAGTTGTATTTCCAAGGAAATGAATTATGTTTTTCAAGTTCTATTTACAATTTTTTTTAGGCCTAATACATGTATTCTTGTTATAAAAAGCATGAAAAATGTACATTTTCTAAAATTATAATAAGTTTAGGACTTCTGGCTATTGTTGAATTTAATCCCATTACCTCTCCTAGTTGCCCCTACATCCTTTTATATTTACAACCAGTTTTTTATAGCGAAGAATTAATTGACATTTTTATGTTATAGATAGTATTACTCTCTAAAACATTGTGAATGGAATTATATCAAATTTATGCATATTTTTGCAGTATTACAAATTTTAGAAAACAGATAAGTAAATTGCCCAAAACAGCCTACCAGTTATAATAATAAATATCTTTATTGCTGTTAAAACAATTCACATATTGTATAGCATCTGTCACTTTCATCTAAGCTGTCTGGAGCACTAAACTAAATTTAATATGACATTTAACAGGTTATTATTTAAAACATGGTTTATGTTATTAAATTACAAATATACACAATCAGTTACTTCAAATTAAACTTGGTCAAATTAAACAGTATTCATACAACTATATTATAAATAACTAAAAATATAAAACTATAAATACTTTTAAATAGTTAAAAATTTAAAACCAGATAAAAACTTTAAAATACAATAAAAATCCTAAAAACACAATTTAAGACTTAAAACAGGCCGGCCCCTTAAAACTCTGGTTCACGGTCCACGAACTCAGCAGCGCTGTAGAAGACCCCCCCCTCCTACTAAAAATTGCTTTAATTTCTTTTTAAACAGCGTTTCCATGTTTTCCTCACGTATACCGGGGGGAAGCAAATTGATTAATTTAGCTCCGACCTCACGGGGTTGAGCTTCATAAACTCGGAGCATGTGCTGTGCCGCCCTTAACATATCCCTCCCCCTAGTGTTATAGCCATGTACGTCCCAGCCACATGTGGTTTTACATTTGTACCGACAGTACAAGACAGTTTCGTACATGTAGAGGGATGGGAATGTCAGCAGTTCGAACCTTCTAAAACTCTCCCTACATTTGTTTTAGAAGTCTGCAATTATCAAGTTTTGCAATTATTCTGATTGCTCTTTTTTGTAACACAAAACATCTGGACAAGTTGTGATACGAACAACCACTCCATAGAGTAATGCCATAAGACATGTATGGGTATATGAGGCCGTAATATGCCATTTTTAATGTATCCTCATCACACAATGTCGCTAAGTTTCTCAATACAAAAATGCCTGAGGATTTTTTCCCACAGACAACATTGACATGAGTGTCCCAAGTAAGCATTCTATCAATATGCATCCGCAGGAATTTCGTCTCATTGACCTCATCGATTACGGTTTCATTTAATATTAATGATGGATTACACTCTTGGAATGATCTTTTTCCAGAAAAATAAATAAAATTAGATTTGAGCCAGAAAAAACTCAATTTTCAGGTGGATGGTTAAAGTATAATTAATCCGTATAAGACCAGTGACTATATAGTGTTCTTGGAAAGACTTTTATCACCTTTGTCGTCTGGACTCCAATGGGTGAATGAACACATTTACGATCTTATATGCATAGAACTGTTGCATTACAAATATCAAGATACTGAATATACTTTATTATACCCTATTTTACTTTAGTTAAACTTATTCTTTGAACCGTAAAATGTATTTCAGGCTTATTTTATTAATTCGCTAAATTAAGCCAATGTTTTTTTGTTTGCAATAAAATATGTCTAATACTACCGAATAGGAGCTTGTGAGAAATATGTGCGAGAAAAGCCAAAGTCCAACTATAAGATCGGAGTTGAAATGTGTGTGAAAAGCAGTAAGACAAAAAAGCTGTCTCAAATAACATTTTTTTTTTAATAATATATTTTTTAAACTTAAAAGTTTGTCATTCTTGCTATTAGAAAAGATCAATCAATTCTTAAAAAAAATACATTCATACATTGGAATTTGTAACTTATCAGTTTGAGAATAAACAATGAACGATACACAATTCAATTAGTCGTGCACGTTGCTAACAATTAGAAAAATATTTATTACAATATTTTGTGCCTATACAAAAATATATTGTTTATTTAGTAAAAAAAAACGATATTTCACGTGTTAGGAATTTGTTAGTGGTCCAATTTTTGGAAGAGGTTCCTTAATTTGTATCATATTTATACACGTTTATACAAGATTCGTGACCAATTTACGGCAGGACGTGTGTGCAAATAACGGGGTGTGTAATTACGTGTTAAAATTAATATAGTCTCAATGCAAAGATTCTTATTACAAAAGTAACAAAAATGTGTGTTTTAAAATAAATTGTAACAAGTTTCCCAAAAAATGTCAAAACTGCTAATTTTGGTCTTTGGTTTAGTGCTTTTCCTGGACTACTGTTTTGTTTAATTCCTGGCTCTTCTTGCACATGCACCCAGCTAAATGTCTAGGACTTAAAAAGTTTATATTTCTTCAGCTTCATTTCAACTTAATTTTCAGCTTAATTGTATGGCTTTGTATAAAAATTTACAGTTCTGAGTCATTTGGATAATAGACCCATGTTTTTTGTATTCCTATTATTATAAATAACTCAGATATGATAGGAAGGTTTGATTCAGTGTGAATGTTGAGTATTAGTTTCATTTCACTTTCTTCTTAATTCAGCGTTTTCATCTTGACACTGTCACATGCTTGATCCCTGGAATCTGGAGTGTCAGTTTGTCTGAAGAGCAATATTACTTAGTATTTGCCATAACTTTAGTGTCCTTGAACACAACACCATCAACAGGGTACTGACACTACCATCAATATGGTACTGACACACCATCGACAGGGTACTGACACTGCCATCAATAGGGTACTGACACACCATCAACAGGATACTGACACACCATCAACAGGGTACTGACACACCATCAACAGGGTACTGACACACCATCGACAGGGTACTGACACACCATCGACAGGGTACTAACACACCATCGACAGGGTACTGACACTACCATCAACAGGGTACTGACACTGCCATCAATAGGGTACTGACACACCATCAACAGGGTACTGACACACCATCAACAGGGTACTGATACATCAACAGGGTACTGACACTGCCATCAATAGGGTACTGACACACCATCAACAGGGTACTGACACACAATCAACAGGATACTGACACACCATCGACAGGCTACTGACACACCATCAACAGGGTACTGACACACCATCGACAGGGTACTGACACACCATCGACAGGGTACTGACACACCATCGACAGGGTACTGACACACCATCAACAGGGTACTGACACACCATCAACAGGATACTGACACACCATCAACCGGGGTACTAACACACCATTGACAGGGTACTGACACACAATCGACAGGGTACTGACACACAATCGACAGGGTACTAACACACCATTGACAGGGTACTGACACACAATCGACAGGGTACTGACACACCATTGACAGGGTACTGACACACAATCGACAGGGTACTGACACACCATCAACAAGGTACTAACACACCATTGACAAGATACTGACACACCATCAACAGGGTACTGACACACCAACAAGGTACTAACACACCATTGACAGGGTACTGACACACCATCGACAGGGTACTGACACACCATCGACAGGGTACTGACACTGCACTAAACAGAAGGTGAAATGGAGCTAAACTTAATCCATCATTATGCCGTTCTTCATATTAAGACTTTAATAAAGGTTTTTAAATTTTCAGTAAACTGTCATCCGCCGTCACCAGTTCACCCAAGAAAGACAAAAAGAAATCGACGAAAACTTCAGAAAAGAAAACTGTGACTGTTGAGGATCTGACCTCTGAAGGTAAGTTTTGACACATTAGTAATGATCTGAATTACGTGTTGGTTAAAGAATACGGTAATTGTTTTGGTGTTGTACACTAATTGGAGACTATTGTGTTAATGTGTTGGTTCGCTATACACAGAAGGACCGAGTGAGCACTACTGGCAGCTGCTGGCGGAGACGAGGCGCAAGGCGCTGGAGAAGACGTTGACAGAGAACCAGCAACTGCACGAGCGACTGGACCAGCTGACTGAAGAAAACAACAAGTATAGGGAGCTTTTGGACGAGGCTCAAAATATCATAGACACGCTCAATGTGAGTTTTACACTTCATTTTTCTTGTTCTGTGTACTTTACAAGGGGCAATCCGTAACCATGCTAATCTTCTGTTCAAGATAGAAAATTGATCGAGAAGAGGGGAATTACAAAATATTAATATGGATCTCTTTTATCTTTTAGATTTTAACAATCATTTAAGTACCTTCATATTGTAGATTATTTTATAAAAAAGTATTGACAAGTGCAGGAAATGTACATATTTTAATATATACAAATTTTTAAAAAGTATTAAAAATTACCGTATAAATATAAAAGTAAACTTTTTGAAAAATAAAGATACAATTTTTGTGAACGATTAATTTTCAACAGTTGAGAAAAACAGAAATACAAGGTGGTATCAGAAAGTTCCCGGACTGTACTAGCCATTTTTTTACAGACTGTACAAGTCGGTAATTATATGAAAATAATTATATGACCTGTACCTATCACAAAAATTGCTAAGTAATGATAACACACAACAACTAAGCACAAGTTGTAGACATAACCTAACCACCAACCAAGAGGGTTGGAGATCCCTCTACCAACCTTGACCACCAACAACGAAACTTGGCACGATGACTCAGCTGCTATTGCGGCAAAGGCTACTGGCATTGCGGCTTGTACAGTCACATAAAAAAAAGTTGTGAGTACAGTCCGGGAGCTTTGTGACACCACTTTGTAATTTGCTTTCGCTTTATTTTAAATGTAGAAAAGTTTCTAAATTTCAAATACCTATCAAGAAATGTAGTTTTTGTACTAAAAAAAAAAAAAAAAAAATACTGAAACGGTGTAAAAAAATATTGTAAAGATATCCTTCAATTGTTTTGTAGACATTCTAAAAATTTAAGTTATCTACTATTTGATTTATTATATGCAGAGCAGGATTTATAAGTAAGCCACCTATAGGCTAATGTCCATTTGCATGTTTATGTAGCCTACTCATAGTTATGAGTTGTATATAATACTATCATTTATACAATAAATGAAACAGTTAATTCATTATAGTACAATATACTTTAATTTGGCTTGCATATTACATTACAATATTACCTGTTATAATAATAAATTGAATAACATTAGATTATGTTTTTTAACAATGGTTTTTGAAAAATTCCTTGAAAGTTTTTTTATTTTGTAAAACTTGATAACTATTTTTTTGCCTAATTGAAAAATTGTATTTAAGTATTTTTATTAGATTGCACTGGGTGGTGAAAATACACAAAATGTAATTTATTACTTGTTTATGGTATTAAACGGATACTATACAGCTGAATAATATTGAAATGAAATATGGTTGTATGTTATCGTGGACTAACGCACATTCTATAATTATGTCCATGTTCAGAAAGGACTACATAGCTTTCTCATGAGCTTTGTTATTGTCAAACTCGTTAATAACATTGTCATATGACGTGAAGTCCGCGAAGGAGTGTGAATCCTCAAAGCTCTTGGGCCTCATGCTTGATAGTGGCCTCACACTATCTGGTCATGTAAGTGCTGTTTGTCGGCGAACACTTGGTCGACTGAGAATGCTATACAAGCATAGGCACATGTTTCCTAGAGAGACCAGGCTTCGCCTTGTCCGGGCTCTTGTGCTCTCTGTGATCGATTATTGCCTCCCTGTCTATGGCAACATTGTGTCTAAAGGAGATTTAGAAAAATTACAGAGGGTCCAAAATATGTGTGTAAGGTATGTATGTGGTTTAAGAAGGTTTGACCATGTTTCGGAGGCTCGACGATCGCTGGGTTTGTTGACTGTAGCTGATACTTGTACCCTGCGCTCCTCATGCCTGGTTTACAGAATCCTGACCACTGGCAGGCCGGGATATCTGAGAGAAAAACTAAAAAGCAGGTCTCAAGTCCGATCTCGCAGTGCTAGACAGGATCAAGTGTTGGAGATGCCTCGCGTTCGCCGTGAATTTGAAAGAAAACGATTTGCGTACTTTGCTCCCAAATTATATAATGAACTGTCCTCCACTGAACAGGCCAGGGTGTATCTGAAACGACATACAAAGAAAATATATACAAGTATTTAATGTACAATACAAGGTGATATAGCCATATATAACTGTATGTCTAATATTATGTTTGATTTATTAATAACTATAAAAATAAGCTTTTAATTTTTTAAGAACTATAATAAGACATGAGTCGTTTTGTAAACCAGCAATTATTGTTGAAAACCGCTCCAAAATAAAGTCCTTATTTATTTATTTATTTAAGTCATATTTTCTTTCTTTTCCCACAATTTACAGTAGATAAAGTAAGTATAATAGCTGGCAGTCATGAAATGATCTTGAGTTTTACGCTGTAATAACAATGCTAAACATGCTATTTTTACTGTCATCTTTTTATTTGTGGATGTAGAGTTATGAGAGATGACTCATTTTAAAGATTGTAATTTACACTCATCTAAGTGTGTATTGCTTTTTCTTGTAGTGCTTACTTTTTTAGCGTTTAATCAACAACAAATATAAAAAGGAGTTATTTTTTTATTTTATATAACCAATAAAAATATTCAAAAACTAAAAAGCATTTGGATGCATATTAAGTATATCTTTAAAATAAGACATCTTTTATGAATTCATGACCACAAATCAACATGTATAAGTGTCTGAGGTTTAAAATATTTCTTTTAGAGCTAAAAAGAAAGTAGCTGCCAGTAACAACTAGCTCTTAACCTTTGTTCAGAAAAAATTCATTTTTTGGTAAAAAGCCTGTATCAGTTGAATTTTTTCTGGGAACAAATGAGAAATCTTTTA
The DNA here is from genome assembly GCF_021130785.1 of Homalodisca vitripennis. Classification (NCBI taxonomy): domain Eukaryota; kingdom Metazoa; phylum Arthropoda; class Insecta; order Hemiptera; family Cicadellidae; genus Homalodisca; species Homalodisca vitripennis. The sequence continues at coordinate 105,495,889 of NC_060214.1, forward strand.
AGAAACTTTCCTTTGTAGAGATATTCTATGTACCTCCATCTGAGATCGACATTCATTAATGCAACCGTTAGTTTTCAAAGGTTGAAACTGAAAATGTTCTTTCTGTCTGTGGAACGTCTTATACTATACTTAGTTTCTGACAGTCTGGTATTACATGATTGATCATGGTCTGATAAGAGCCTCAGTGTGCATTGTAATGTCAATTACAATACGTTTTTGAGGAAGAATAGTAGTGTGTTATTTTCAAAGTTATTAGAGAATATCTTGAGTATTCTTTCAAAAAATAAGCCTTAATCATAATCATAATTTTTATTGCCATTGATCACATTTTACATATAATGAAATAGGCATAGTCATGTATTAATAATAATAGACATAATAGATCAAATATGTTTAAAATTAGACACGTAAAATTTACAGTACAATTTTACAATTGCGGTTTTACAATGTATGAGTTTAATTACTACTCTGGCACTATTTAGTTAGGTATTCAGAATTAAAATTCTACACCCACATCATGATTTAGAAAATCCTCTAGATTATAAAATGGGTTTTGTTGTAACCAATGCAATACCTTACTCTTAAACACCCCAGTTGAGGCAGTCCAAGCTGTTACATTAAGTTTATTAAAGAAAACAATGCTGTTCACCATGTGAGATGAACCTGTTTTGGCCAGCCTGTGCTGGGGTATATCAAGCTTATCACGATTTCTAGTATTATATGAATGCAAATCCTGTCTTAAGTGTGAACGAGCGCAGATTAGTTTTTACATGTAATAATAGATGGATGATGTATAGGTTTATAATTGTGAGAATTTTTAAAATAATAAAAAGTGGTTTACAATGTTCTAAGAATTCAGCTCTACAGATATTTTAACGAGTGAAAGCTCTTTCATTACTGTGGCTGTTGTTAATGAAATAATGGATTTCTTGGATTTAAATTAAATTAAATACGCTATACTGTATGGGGAATGGAACAAAAATGTAGGTTTCCAGGTGTTCAGCGGGGATGAATTTACTTTCATAACAGTTATGCAAGATATTTAAATGATGTTTGTTTTAAGTGAAATTCTCTCCTAATATTGACAGTAATTCAAGCTGCCAATGATAATTATGATAAATTAAGATATTTATTACTTGTTGAAAATTTAATGAATGAACAAAGTAAAAGATGAATTCAATTCTTAAATAAGTCATTCAAAATCGTTTTGTTCATCCTGAATGTTGCCATCGAAATACATAACTATTTTTGTGTTTTATTCAAACTAATAATTTCCTGTATCACTGAAAATAATACATTAATCAATCACCTGTTCAGTAGGGTAGAGATCCCAGTCTAACCTCAGTATTAGAAGAGTATTAATTTGGACAAATTGAATTAATACAGGTATTTTCTCATAAGAAAAGAATAATTGTGTATCATATTAGTTCTGGTGGTTAAAATAGGAGGTAGTGGAAGGGTTATAATCAGAAAAAACTAGGAAATATTTTAAACCAACCAACAGACATGGAAATATAATTATTTCAACATGAGCCAACAAGATTAAATGACCTGGAAGTTGCCATTTGCAGTCTTCTAATCTTGTTGGCTGATGCTACTGATATACTATTATTTAGGTGTCTGAAGTTTAGTTTAAGTGTGTCAAACTAAAATCAATATGAGCTGTAAAAACGTATCATTTCATATTTTTAAATCTTTTTGCTATACTCACATTTCAACCAACACCAGAGCTAGTGCGGTTTAGGATCTAATACTTTCTTAAGAGATGTCCTTTTCTTGATTCATTAAAATCTAGGTTGTGTTTTTATACAATTTAAATTGACACACACTACTGCATGTTTGCAAATGCTTCTAAATATATTTTAAAATACGAGGGCTATCCAAAAAGTAACAGACGTTTTTGATTGGTGCGGCAGTGGGTGGGGCTACAGCCGCCATCTTGGAATCAAAACACTTTGGCATTCAGTACTCCTCAAGCTGTAGTTGTGTGTGGTCTGTATCTCTTTTACTTTTCTCACTGTGATTAATTTAAATGTGTGCTGCAATTGAAAATCCCGCCACTTGTGAAGTGTGTTCAGTGATAAGGTTTTTGATGGCAAAAAACTATAAACCAATTTTAAATCTATCGCCAACTGTGTGAAGTCTATGGAACTGGAATAATGAGTGAAAGAAGAGTAAGGCAGTGGTGTTTTGACTTTAAAAATGGCCGCACTAATGTTCATGACGAGTCGTAGCGGTTGGCCTAGTCTAGTTACTGAAGATTTGATGTTGAAAATCAATGACAAAGTTCTTGAAAATCACTGTTTCACAATGACTGACTCTCAGAACATTTTCCACAAATTTAAAAAAGTTTACTTCATGAAATTGTTGTAGGGAAGTTTGGATACCACAAATTTTGTGCCAGGTGGGTTCCAAAAATCCTTAAGGAAGATCGCAAAAAACAAACACTTGCTGCATCATTAACTTTCCTTGATGAATACAACAAACATGGTAACGAAGTTCTCGATCATATTGTTACTGATTATGAAACATGGGTGTAACATGTCAATGTGAAAAAATGCAGTTTATGGAGTGTGGGCACATATATTCATATCCAAAAAACCAAGAAAATGTCTCCAAACTCTGTCAGCGAGAAAGATTATGGCAACTGTTTTTTGGGATGCTAAGGGTGTGATTCTGGTTTATTTCCTTGAACGAGGGTCAACAATCAATGCAGAGAGGTACTAGGAAACATTGCAGAAGCTATGGAGAGCAATACAAAACAAATGTAGGAGAAAATTAAGCTAAAAAATTTTGGTTTTCCACTACAATGCACGTCCCCATACAGCCAATCGTACACGACAAATCTTGGATGATTTTGATTGGGAAGTGTTTGATCATCTGCTTTATAGCCCAAATCTGGCACCAAGTGACTATCACCTCTTTCCAGCGATGAAGACCTGGCTCGTAACGCAGTGCTTCGATAGTAGCACTGAATTTCACGCTGGAATTAATCAGTGGTTAAGATCTCAGGTGGCAGATTTCTACAAAGCTGGAAGCGAAAAACTTGTGTCACGTTATGATAAATGTCTCAATTTGAATGGGGATTACGTTGAAAATAGTCAAAGAGTGTAGCTTTTAAATGTATATAATAAAATGTTTCTATTTCAGTTAATTTTTTATTTTAAAAGTTTGTTATTTTCTGGGTAGCCTTTGTATTATCCATTTTTATATTCATATGACATGTTCTGTAATGCATATAGAATATCACTGACACCTTGAATATTTAATAGTGTAGTGTTCTTGAACTGTATAGAAACATGTACATATTTAGTTCAATTTTTGTTATGTTAAAAACTTGAAATGACCCTGACTTATTTTTTACAGGAAGTGATTTCTGAAATGAACAATGAAGACAGTAGCGTGACAGAGGAGATCATTGAAAGACCATGAGTTTGTCAGTCATCTTGTTACGAGTTGAGGAGTTACTCATGTTTTTATTATTTTTCATGTATTAGTGAGTAGATACCAAAGTGCCTCCAACAATGTTGATATGTACTCTGTATACTATTATCCAATATTAAGTTATTCTCATTTTAACATTCCATCATCACTATTAAGTACAAATTATGTAATTTATAAATTGTAACGGTTTTTCGCATTGTTGGTAGAGTATTATTAGTTGTAATTTTGCATAAATAAAGAACATTGTGTGTGTATTAAAAAAAAATATTTTAAATCCTGTTACTATCATAACATTTTAAGTTACATAACAATATTACTTACTCAACAGTTTGTTAAAAGCTGAAGTTAAAAGTACGAAGAAATTACTGTGTTGTCCAACTTAACTCATTTTATGTCTGTCTAGTCAAGAAAATTAACAAGGTAGGAGTACCCCAGCATATCCTGTGTAACAGGCTTTGTTGAGGTTGTATGCAAAATTTCAAGTCTGTAGCTCTTTTCATTCTTGAGATGTTCTGAGGACAGACAGGTATTATTACAGAAACAAATTTTTACATTGTCCAGCAGGCAAGAAGCAAAATTAGCTTAAAGGTGAGGGAGTAAAGAATTGACCTGCTGATGCCAAGAAAGATTAGAGTCAGTTAGAAGACCAAGGAATATGGTAGAAACTACGGAGTTGAAATGAGGAGGTAAATATAATGAATCAGACTAAGTGGTTGTCATACAGTTTAGATGAAAATTTATAAATTGTGTTTTTGAAGGATTCAGTTTCAGACCATTTACATTGCACCAAGTATTCATTTGGTCTATGGTTTCTGTCAGCATTTGGCTGTTCATCTGGAGAACCCTATTAAGGTTCTCCAGATGAACCTTATTAGGGTAGAAAGCTACCATGGAGGTATCGTTTGCATACACTAGGACCTGCACCTTGGATGTTAAATTAGGAAGATCATTGCAGTAAACGAGGAACAGAACAGAACCCAGCATTGAGTCCTGAGGGATACCTAAAATCATTTTTTAATAGTCACTCTCAGCCCACGGATTCACCACTACTTTCTGTTCTCTATTTGTCAAAAATGAGGTTAGCCAGCCATGTGCAGTCCCAGTCACTCCGCAATATCTCAGCTTCTCAATGCTGACCGTGTCAAACGCCTTGAATAGGTCACAGAAGGCACTGACAATGAAACCCACCCACAGTGCATGCAACAAAATCCACAAATTAAAAATTGCATCCGCAGTGCTTTTGCTTCTGCGGAATCCAAATTGAGAACATGACAACAGGTTGTTATGTTAAAAAAAGTCAAAAATCCTTGTAAAAACTGTTTGCTCAAAAACCTTTTGAAAATACTGACAGCAAAGGATGGATTATAGATTATTCAGTGATTTTACTTTGTCATTTTTGTTGGAATGGTTTTAATAATTAATGAGAACTTGAGGAGATATGGAAAAAATATCTTGCTGAAGTGAGCTAATTATAAGTGAAGTAAAAAAGTTTCTTTAATATTTGGGAACATTCTTGAAGCAGGTAAGGTGAAACCTCATCCCATCCAGCAATTTTTTTAGGTTCAAGAGATCTCATTGCTTGCAGGACCTCAATTTCTGTTGTCAGTTAAAAACTTGTCAAAATGTTATCTATCTTAGGGCTATTAGAAATTAATTTTAAGGGATTTATAGAAGATGATTTGAGATTTAAGGTAATAGTGATATTGCAAAAGTGTTCATTAAGAATATTAGCAATGTCTTCTTTGTTTGAAAAAGGTTACAGATTGTATATATGATATAAGATGTATGTTTCTATAATACCTGGAAGTAATGTAAAATAATCTTTTGATCAGGCATGTTTCTCGCTTTTATGAAATAGAGAATATGTAGGTAGAGTTGCAACCATTTCTTTAATTGATGTTTTTTTTATTTATAATTTGTTTTACTGCCCAGAATTTTCCCTTTTAAAGGCTGAGTTGAAATATATTTTTTTGTATTAAACAGATCTTCTCTTAATACAAGAAAATCCATTGCTAGCTGAGATATTTTGTAGGACTTTAAATCAAATACCGCCATAAGAACATAGTTGTTCATTCAAATTATGTCCAAAGACCTTATTTATGTAATAAAAAATGTTTGTATCTTTTCTGCCGTTTCTGAGAAAAAGGTACTTAGAGAAGATTAGATGCATTGAACCAAATTAATATCAAATTGGAAAACTCTCTCCTGATGACACAATTTAAATACAGTTATTTCGTTTTCTTGTATGTAACGTCTGTTTAATTATTACTAGTAAAATTGGTTAAAATTCAGTATCTAAAAATGACATCATTTTCAGGTTTAATCTCATATAACTATATCTGACTGTTACTTTTGAGACAGGCTAGACATAATGACCCCAAAGAGGTTGAGAAACAAGAATAGTTTAATGCTGTTGCTAAACATTTTTCATAGTCATATCAATAGTTTTAACCAAATTGTGTTGCCAGACAATTTGACCCTTTGGGTACCTCAGACAAAAATGTCTTTGTGTCTGAGAAATACTGGTAACTTTTACCTAGGGATTACCGAACAATATCAGACTTTTTAGGCTGTTGTGCACTATATTACATTTTTGCCTGTAAATCTCTTATTTTTTTTTGTAAAAGTTAATGATTATTAAAAAAATGTTATAAATAAATTTTGTTACATTAAACAAAGCTTCTTTTTATGAAACAAATGTAAAAATTTTAAATGAATAAAAAATGTACTTACCAAAAATAAAATTTCCTTTTCATAAAATTGAATAAGAAAAACATTTCTTACAAAAGTCCAGATGCAAAATGTTTTTTTTTGTTCTCTAAACACTGCAAATAAAACTATACACAATTACAAAGTTTTATTAGTTTTACAATAAATTATGTATGCTTGATTTCTTACACATTTTTGAAGTTGATAGACAATATTTTTATTAACAGTATTATTAACTTCAAGAACAGTTTTGTTCAAAATTAAATTGTAGAATATTTTCACATTGTGTTGTTAGCAAGGCAAGTATAAATCAAGAACAAAAAACTCATCAAGGGAGTAGAATGGATGTTCTTGTAGAGCCAGCTACTGAGCCGCTGTCTCAGGTGCTGGATTTCTCTCCTCTTCACTGCTACTGGAAGATGGCTCTCAAGCTTGGATCCCATGTGGCTTGGCTTATTTGGTCAGGCAGTAGTGTGTCACATGTCGGGTGTTGTACGTGTAGATTTGTGAACCCGTTATAAGTGTGTTTAGGGTTTTTGTCCTTACATGCATTACAGTTTTCGTTATGTAAAAATTCACGATAGTAATGATCGTACCTCCTTGTTCTTTTCCCTACAGGATTCTCTGGGAGATAGATCACAAAGTGCCCTTATGGTCCTCTTCTGTAGAATAAGCACATGTTACATGTTTGCCTTAGATGGAGTTGCCCTAGACTAATAACCCTTATCGAAGATGTGTTCTAAAAGGGAGTAAATAGGCTATTTTGGCACTGTTGAGGTCACTAATGGTCTTAATTCTTCTGATGACAGATTCCTGTGCTTAATTTCCTACAGAGATTATCCACATGAGGTGTCCAAGTTACTTGTTCGTCTAGTGTAATTCCAAGATAGATGCTGCTATTAGTAGTTTTCTAAGTCTGGCAGTCTTGTTACTGTTTGTTTTTTGTTTCCAAAAATTAACTGTTTTGTTTTAGATTGGTTCACTGTATTTAAAGCGTAGGTGGCAGTGAATTCTATAATATTGGTCGTGATTGCCTATAAGTAAAACCATGTCAACGGTTATAACATAAGCAATGTACAATGGTTTTGTAAATTTGAGGCAGTATTACCATGAAGATGTTGTCAGATTAAATTATAGGTGGTTAATGATGGTTTCGACTAAGTCAACTATGGCTGTGGATGTTAACTTCTCTGCCATAAAACCATCCTGTTTGTTGGTTAACAGGTTGTGTTGTTGCAGATGAACCTACTAGTCTGACTAGGACAAGTTTCCCTATCACTTAAGAATGAAATGGGTCTATAGTTGTTTGCATCAGGTGTATCACCTTTCTTAAATTTCACATAGTCTTTTGTTACTTTTAATAGTTCTGGAGATTTGCCTTGTGCAAAAGACTTGTTTGAAATGTCAGTTAGTGGTAGCTGAAGTTTTTCTTTGCAAGCTTTTACAATTTTTGCTGATTCCGTCTACTCCTGCAGAGAGTTTTGCTTTGAGTGTATTAATTATACTGACTACAAGAACGTAACTAAGAAATAATTTTTTAGGGGGGTCCATACAAACACAAGACTAACAGCACAACTCTATTGGGAACAGAGGTGGGTTTGAGTAATTTGTCGTGTATAGTTTTTATATTTTATTTTATTTATAATACTAAATTTATCTACTGTAGATAACTTTATTCTATTTTGGAAGTAAGACTCAATCAACAGCCATGTTTACACTAGCTCTTGAATTCAATATTATTGTAACTAACTTTCAATATGAACGGACACTTAATGAAGAAGAGAAATTAAACAAAGTGATTGGAGATAAATTAACTAATGTTCAAACAAAAATATGCACTCTAAACAACGTCACTGAAAATCTGTTTTAAATCAAATAAACAAAAATAACATAGAATATTATCAGAGCATATTACAAGTCTTAGTAAACTTTACTCAATCTGCTATTGACATAAAGTCTCTAAGGTATCTTTTGAAAAAGTTTAGATAAGTGTCATTGTTTTCACATACATAGTCTAAATAATGTGACAGCCAGACAGGAGGTGTCTCGAGTTATGGATAGTCTGAAACCAAAAACTTCATCAGGCTATGATGGAATCTCAGCAAAGCTTTTAAAAACTTGTAAAGAAGAGCCAATTGACCCCATAGTAGACATAGTAAACAAATCTTTTTTGTCTGGAAACTTCCCATCTGCTCTAAAAATGGCCAAAGTCTACCCATTGTTCAAACAGGGATCCCCAACCCAAGCCTCAAATTATCGACCGATTTCTCTAGTTCCAACATTCTCTAAAATAATTGAAAAACTGACACTAACCAGACTTATAGACCATGTAACGACAAATGAACTCCTTACAACCCAGCAACATGGATTTCTGAAAGGCAAGTCAACAACAACCACCGCCCTAATCTGTCTGGTAGAATTCCTTATTGATCAACTTGAAGATGGCAACACCACCACTGCTATTCTACTAGATTATAGCAAGGCTTTCGATTGCCTCAGCCACGAACACCTCATGGCTAAGCTTAGTGCGATAGGTTAATAGGGACTGCCTATAACTGGTTTCACAGTTACCTGACAGGGAGGTGCCAAATGGTTGAACTTATGTATAATAGCAAGGGGATTATGCAACAAATCAAATCTGAACCAAAAAGCATCATCACACGGGGAGTTCCTCAAGGGTCTGTACTGGGTCCAGTACTTTTCATTTTATTTACCAATGACTTTCCAAGATATCTAAAAGACTATTGCAGATCACTAATGTATGCAGATGACACTGTATTGCTATTGGGCAACAATAATCCAAAACATCTTGAAGTGACCTCTTATATTGCTCTTAACATGGCAATTCAGTATTGCCATAGGAACGACCTCGTTGTAAATGAGACAAAAACTAAGCAACTTATTTTAGGCAAGCACAGAGAGGCTGTAGGCAAGTTACCTGACCTTGAAGAAGTTACTGTTGCCAAATACTTGGGAGTAACAATTGATGAAAGCCTCTCCTGGACCCCCCACACATCGATCTCCTGTGCAACAAGCTAAGTGTAAGCCTGTTTGTAATTCGCAGGATTAAGAACATCTGTGACGTGGATACAGCCAAGATCGCCTATTACAGCCTGTTCGAGACCCATTTACGCTATGGTATTGAAGTATGGGGAGCAACTACAAGGGGTAATCTAGAACGAGTGCTCTTGCTCCAAAAACGTGCTATAAGAATACTTGGAGATCTCCAGTCAAGAGAAACTTGCAGAAGCAAATACAAAGACCTAAAAATCCTGACTGTAGTAAATCTGTATATCTTGGAAGTTGTAACATACTCACATCTAAAATCATTAAGCCCCATAAGAACCGCAGCTCAGATTCATGACTACAGCACAAGACAGTCAGCCAATTACAGCCTTCCTACACACCATCACACAATGACTGAGAAGAAAACCCAGCTATGCAGGTGCCAGAATGTGGAATGTCCTTCCTCCAGAGCTGAAGACTGTAAGCATTCAACAGTTTCGTCACTTGCTGAAGAACTGGCTTCTTGACCACCCATTTTACTCCATGACTGAGTTTTACGGATGGCGACAATCACAGGAATTTTGATCCTCTAGAAGAAACATTTTTCACCATTCTATTTACTATTGTTATTGATAGTATATGTTGTTTTTTTATTAATTTATGACGCAAATTCTGTACTTTAAGTTCATGAATAAAGCATGCTGACTTCTGACTTCTGAATAATTTGTAATCTATTTAAAATCACAAATGTTATTGGAAACCCATATTTCAAACATATAGTTTCTATTCTCAATTTAAGTACTGTAAACACAATTAATTTAATTGGAAAGTAAAATATACAACAATTAAATATGGAATGTTGATATTTTGACGTTACTTTTTTAATCAGTTACGGACATGTCCGTATAACAGGATGTTAGTATTTCTCAACATTTCTTCACATGTCCGAATATCTGGATGTTAGTACCCAAAGGGTTAAACTGTTTGTTTGTTGTTTGTTTGCCCATTCGTCAATGTCAGTGAGTGTACAGTTTCATTTGTTGTAATTATTTGTTAGGTGGATAAGTTATGGAGAGGAGTACAGAGAACGCAATATATTTGTATTGTTAGGAAACTTACATGACTGTGGGTTTCAATTGAAATTGAAAACTGGATACTTAAATGTCCAGCTTTAATCTCCAACGTTCTAAATGAATCCCATCTTCTGATCTTGGACTTCTTCCGCCTATTAGCAGCAATGTTTCAAAACATGTACTGTCCCAATTTTGTTACAACTTTAGTACAATACAAAAGTTCAGAAGTTACAAAAGAAACAACACATCAGGTTTGATAGAAAATTAAATATCAATCAGTTCTTTATTAAAAAATAATACACAATAGTACCTTACATATAAGCGTATACAACAGTCAAGGACACAGATAAATAAACATGTATATATTTTATACTATGTTTAATAATCTTATTCACACCACTATTAGAATGGGTTGACTTAGAGCTTTGGTATTGCATTACATTTTGTTTTCACTTCAAATGTAATCTCTTGTCCCTGGAACATTTTAAATTGACTACGTTTATTTGTTGATTAAGTGTACATTTTACAGTGCCTTAGTCATGCAAAACATGTTACAGTGCTAACATCACAGGATTGTTACAGTGATAAAAGAGAATGTATTTGAAAAGCAAAGTATAGCAACACATGGTAATAATTATTGACAAGACAACTCGATATATCGATCCATAGTAGTCTAGAAAATGAAAGCCAGTTTGCACTGTATAAGCACACAACTTGTTCTTGAAGTCGATTCAGAAGTTTTTCCTAGGAAAAAATCGATTATCAGCTACATTGATTTTGGTGGATGTCGATATTAGAGATTATCAAAAGAGTTAAAATATGAAACAATTAAATTTTTACTGTTACTTAAAACTGACCGATACACACATAAATACAGTAATAGTTACATCATTGTCAGACATCTAGATAAAAAATTTTAAGGGTCTTTATATGGTTAGCTGATTTAATATTTGTTAAGTGACTGACGATTTTTTAAGTTTGTCAAGGCAAAAAAATCTGATTTGTGAACAAAATAAAAATATGAAATTATAACTCTTGATACCCTCCTATTTCGACCTCCATTACAATTAACGTAACTGATTATCAATTTCTTTCTTGAGGTAAATTTCTCTATAGATTTAAAGAAAAACTAGGTTGTGTGTTTATAAAATAGAGATTGGTTCTTGGCTCCTGAACTATAATTGATTGCTTTGATGCTGAAGTCACATCAGCAACAAAGTCGTCATCTGTAATTATCGTGGATAAAAAATTGGTGTTAAAAACTGAGTTAGGGAAGGGGGCTGGATGTATAATTTTTAACACTGTTATGATTTGGTTTGTGATCTCAATTATTTGATTTTTAGCTAAATTTTCATTCATGTTTTGTGTACAATTCTTAGGAGTAAATAAAACTCCTATCATTAGTAAATTGTAAATTGAGTAAATTGAACTATCATTGACAATTCACAATACTGTTGATCTCCATCTGCTCTTTTTCTAAAAAGAAATTAAATTTAGAAAAAATAAATGCATTTATTATTTGATAAATTAAATCAAATTTGATAATCCACAATTGATTTGAGTTATTAATTCTGTAGTTCACATAAAGATCAACGTACTTAACTAAAAGTACGGTATAAATTGTAACTTGTATGAAACAGATCAGTGAAAACATTTTATTCACATCGTTAGTCTATAGTTTATGAACAGTAAGCAACAGGTGGAAATTTTATCAGTTTGCTTACTGCTACATTATCACCAAATTTGATATCTGAAGTCATCTTAAGGAGAAAGCCCCGCAACTGGAAGCAATATCTTCTCCGTAGCTTCACCCCGTTTGAAGCAGCTTGAAGTGAGTGCCCACTTGCTGTCTCCTCAGTCATGGGTCAGTTCTAAACATAAACGCTTCAGGGTTATTGTTGATTTTTAAAGTTGACAAAAGGGTTAGGAAAGTGTTGAAAAGATATAAAGCAGTTTATCCCTTTGGAGTTCTGATGGTGCAGACAGGTCGAAAGTCACAAAAAAGTTTCAATAAACAAATTAATAACAATTCTAGGGCGGTTTTTAAGAATCTTAGTTCGCTCTTTCACTGTGATGGATGAAATATTCACCCTGACCTTATTGATTATTTTATGGCCATGACGGTAATCCATATTTACGTAAGTTTGTTGGTTTTTATAAGCTCTATGGACAACACTAAGACAAAATGCGTTTTGTTTATGGTCCATTGAAAAAAAAATTATACTAAAACTGATAGAGCCTTCTTAAAATTCCGTCTTCCCTTTGCCTGTGTTGTAACTCTTGATAGAGATGTCCCAGTGAATTGAAAATTTGGCATGAAAGTTGCTCTAGATCCAAGAATGAACTTTTTTGATTTTTTGGTAAAAAAAAAAAAATAAAAGGACAGTCTATCCGTCAGTATAGGTGTGTGATAACTAATAGAAAGTTCTTGACATGACTTGAAATCTGGTACAAAGGTTTCTCTTTGTATTATGAAAACTCTAATGATTTTGATTTTGGGTTCAAAAGGTAAAAGGATAGCCCTTTCTACTGTCTGCCTGTCTAAGCGATAACTTATTACATTTTTTTGGATCTTTCAAAAGTTTGTTGTATTGGTTTATCTGTGGTAAAATCTCTAGAATATTTTAGAAACTTTGAAATAATTTGGTTCTTCCAAGCCATGTAGCGGAGCAGTGTGATGAACTTTTGCGCAATTCTACCTTAAAACTATGGCTTAAGGACTTTTAGGTACTTGTCAACCTAAATGTACTGTGCACCCCAGATGCTGTTGGTAGTGCATGCTTAACCTCGGACCTTCGAGATTTAGGATTTTCTGCCCAATACTGCCTTAATATTAATTGACTGATTATGGTGATTTGAGTTATAGCTTATTGCTGAGTTTCCTGAACTGTACCCACCATAACTGGATTTGCCTTCCATCAGAGCACAAATGCGTTCATCAGACCAAGTTACCTTTGTCTAATTTATTCCTTCTTTCTCGAATCCTCCCGGGTTCAGATAGTTACGAAGAAGGGCTTATCAATGACTTCTGGCCATCATGTTTATTTCACATCAAGTCCGATTTCAAATACTGATTTGGAAGAATACAATAATCTGTTGTGATTAAGCTTTCTTTCCAATAGTCTACAACTTTTAGTCAATAAGCCGATGTTTCAGCCATGATGTGTTAGTCTAGTAGTAAAAGCCCTTTAAAAACCTCATGAGCAGCTTCACTTAAAAGCTTCTGTTATTGACAAGCAGGCAACGGCTAGCTTTTTAAACTGGTACATTTGGCTTGTTCTGCTTTTGTCCACCACACTAGGAAGCCATGTCTTATTTGGAGTCGTACTGTCGCACAGTATAGCCAAGGGTTTTGTGCTCCAGTTTCTGCAAAAAAGTGTCTGAAGGAACCATCTCACCTTGTGAAGCACATTATTGAAATGACCATTTTATAACAGCCTGCAACTCAGAGTCACAGCACTAGGTATTTCACTGACTCAGAGACAACCTAGATGAATGACACCAAAACTCAAGTCGGTTCATGACAGGTGTCGCAGTGAAGGTGTTAAAGACCAAAAGAATCCATAGTAGAGGTGACAATAAACTCCCTTGTGAACAGCATATTATAGGAGGGTACTTGGAATGAAGCAAAGAATCAATCCATATGCAAATGCGTTGTTTAGCATCCGTTTCAAAGTAGAGTTTCTGAAAGCGCTTTGTTTCTTAAATAACTCTCCAGTATTCTGTCTAGAATATTTAAAAAAAAAATAATATAAATCATATAAAGTGGTCATGCTTGCTTATGCCTTGACGTATTCCATTGAAACTAGTACAGTTAGAGTTGTGATAAAATTGTCCAAATAGTTGGTCTTTAGTACATTTTTTATGACTCTACTGGATTTTTCATTATGTGACATTTTTATTTTTTATTTTCCTCTTACGTATTCAAATCTATGTACCAAATTTGGTTTCTTTAGCTTAGAGACAATAACTTGTTAATAAAATATAAAAAATGGTAGCTAGCGGATAAACAGAGTAGAAGTTGGAAAAAAGTTATTCTTAATTTTTAGATTAAAATCTAAAAATCAGAATTCGAAAATAAATTTCTACTGTTTTCTTATTATCACATTGACCTCTCTTTAGTTCTCAACAACTTGTGTTTTTTTTTTAAACAAAATTAATTTGAGAATATGATGTATAAATCGTTATTTTAAAACAATCATAAAAGCCTGCAAGATTTTCAATCCATTATGAACACAGGAATTGATACGTATAGGATGTTAACAAATGTTAAAAAGGCGTTTTCATGTTTCTTTATTTATAAAACATCAAAGACATATAAAAGCCAAAACTTACCAGTAAATATTCTACAGCTACTTCAGAGCTAAAAGCTACCCTATTGTAATATGAACAAACAGGCAAGAAGATTATTTGGTAACTAAATATTTAACTGATTCCTAGTAATGGCAAAGAACGGTTACTATTTTATGTTGTGTAACAGTAAAAAGATTAAGCTTATGACTAGAAATGTATTCCTAACATGTTAAGATAACAGAGATGAATAAGTTTTAAATGCAATATCATCACCGACAATCCTTAAAAATTTAGAAATTACTAGTGTGAAATTTTAATGTCATAATTTCACAAAAACAAATAATGTGTAAATATCAAAATATCCGAAAAACAGTACTATTATGTAAAATAAATTGTAACAAGTTCTAAAATAAGGCAATTAAAAAAGAAAACAATGTCTTGGAAAAAGTATGATGATAACTTCCAGAAGTTTCTGAAGCAGGAGTAATTCCGAGGAAAACGCCTAAGTTTTAGGAAGCTTAATTTATATGCAATATATACATGGAAGTGGCATCACAAATTTTGGTGTCAGTAACATAGACCTATGCAACTACGGTTAATATGTATTATGTAACTAATATGTTTATGCAAATACGAGCTATAATGCTATCTGTATCGTGGTGCAAATAGTTGTGTTACAAAAGTTGTGCAAAAGTACCCAGAATGACAATGTAATATATTTTTGGGGCTGAGAATACTTTCCGTACATGTTTGATGAATAAAATAAGCTTATTCTTCCCGTACTTGGATGTAAAACTTCAAATATTTTGAAATTAAAGTGGTTGAACTCCACATTGTTTGGTTAATTCCAAGTTCAGATCATGCATACAATTCTGATTCGGGCACAGCAAATGCAAAGAAGTATTTTGCAAGCTTAAAAATGTGTGCACCATGTGATCTGAGAAACAATCAGTGAATATAGAAAGAATTAAAATGAGTTTATAAAAATATTCAGTCACAGTTGGAATATAACAAAGGCTCAAGAAAACCATTGTTGATGTCATACAGAAATATGCATTTTCTTAATTCTAATGTAAGAGCGCATTCTAAATAAACATCATTAATTTTATTACACTTACATTAACCCTCTTTTATACAGTCTGAGGGCTTATTTTAGGTTCTAAGAAAGACAATACCTTACCTATAACAATATTATGACAATAGAAATATAAGTTCGTTAATTTTGAAATGGAATAAAATAACGTGCATTTTTCAGAATAAATAAGTTAAGAATGATTGTCAAGGCAAGTGAATTAAGATTGTTGTTTGATACAATAACATTGTGATTTGATTGATAATCCTTATTGAAATGTTAATTTTTGCATCACAAATTCGCATTTTGCAAATTCAGTTAGTTAGTCTTGCATAATAATATTGGATACTATTGTACTATACCATGTAACTATTAAATGCAATAGGAGAATAGGAATGTCACGAATATTGGAAAACACTTGTAAAAATGGGAGTAAATAGCTGGAATTGAGAATGTGATAATCAAATATGTACTGTATTATGTATATCATTGACCCTTAAAGACTACTTTATTATGAATCTGGTTATGTCAAATCTTTACTCATAAATGTAAAAAACGTTGACAAATGTGATGTAATTTAAGCAATATTCGAATACTAGCCAAAATATTTTTTAAATTAAAAAATTTTGGCTATTCTGATTAAACAATATTGCTTATTTACTATACTGTGGAAAGAAATAGTATAGTAAAAACTGCAATTAAAATTTCAGTAGGTATACACTGAATGTAAAAAAACACTAAGTAATTCAGCCAATATAAATTTATAGTCTTTTATATTACTTGTCTATCCATAGTTCATACATTCTTTATAATTATTTAATACCGTATTTTATAACATAAATTAATTTAAATGTAAATATAACATAAATTAAAGTAGTGCCATATTTAAATTTAAAACTGAGAAAGATATTTCAGTAATTAACACTAATAAATATAAGATGCTATTAGATATACATGCAACACACAAGTACAAATGACACAAAATGCTAATCTATGGATATAAACATACAAGCAAAAATCGTCATTGTTAATATAAAAACTAGAAATATAAAAACATTGTTCATGCATCTATTACAAAATATAATGATGCTCTAGTCACAACATAGGCTAACTACAGTCCAACAAGCAGTTTTATGTGTTTAACAATGTGTTACAGCTATGCTGCCAACAATTTTAAACGAGGAAATAAATACATTTAGTACAAAGCACACACATTTAGTAAGCCAGGCTATCTTTATGTCAAGTTAGTAAGTCAGTACATGGTGAAATTACAAATTGGTCATTTCTGCCATCCTAGTTTTAGACTACTTTGGTGAAATTATCACAGATCCTTCCTTTAACCATTTTCATGCACTAGCCTTCACTGCAGACTGAAAACAGCTAAACTTACATCATTTAGTACTCTTAGTACTGTTAGTCTTTGCTGACTCTTGCTTTTCTGTCTGGAAGAAAAAATCATTATTCATAAGGATAAATACACAAAGAATTCTGGATGGCAATATCACACAAATTATGTTTTGAGTGACTAAGTCAGCTTGTTGGTTTCCAAAATTATTTATTCTTACTAATATACTTTTACTAGTACTAAGATGATTAAACATTTAACCAGAATAGGTTTAATATAGGTACTAGAGAACAATAGGTAACTTAGTAAATTTAATGTCATGGTTAACAATATTATGTTATGGCTAAATGTAGTAGAAAAAGTGATGGAATTTATCCGATAAATCGCAGCACCTCTGTGGCCAAAAGTTTTTTCCTTTAAATTTTTACAGATTTTAAGTTTTAAGGCTGATTTTTAAACTAGACAGATATAAAATTTGATGCGTAGGAGCAAAAAAACCTAATTTGTTAACAATAACAAAATAATTGTACGTAATACTATTTATAATTTGAAAACAAAAATATCCAGGTATTCATTTAGTAGACTATAACATTTTTATAGTTTTGAAATTTTTACTTTTAAAATTGATTGAAAAATTCTATCAGAATCCTTTTTTTGTTTTATTTGGTTATTTATCTCTTGGAAAATCTGCGTCGCTGCCATACCTTACCCCCGGCAGTCCTCGATAATCGAGTAGCACGACTGCGACAAATAGCAATTAAATCTTTACTGGTAAGTAATGCTTATCAACGTCGACCACCACCGTAATCAATAACATCTGCACAAACTCCGTACATAGTCCAAACTAAGGACCAAAAATAAGTGCGATACCTTTCATTTACAAAAGAACTAATATTGTACACGAAGATTGAGTGATCAACAATAGCACAGAGCTATAAAAACTAGTGTTTGTAAGTTCTATTTAAAATTTTTGGTCTGGGGATCGACATGCAATAGTGTGTATGTTCTTGCGAGGAGGAATATTGGTACAGGTTATATAAAGGATACTTCCAAGTCAAATGTGAACTAGTACACAAGTACGAGCATTACAAATAATGAAACCAGTACATAAGTACGAGGATCAAGCGTGTCGCCCAGGGAGGGGCAGCTGTTCCCCCCCCCCAAGATATTCTTAAAAAGTTACCAAATGCAAAGCAACCAGTCTTTGACTTGACTTGCTTGAACGATCATTCCCGTACGTCAAAACTTGAATGTATTCACCAATTCCATTCCTAATATTTCCTATGCTCAATTACGGGCTATTATTAAAACGGAAGAGGGGAAGTGGGGTGAGGAAGCAACGGCTTGCTCCCCCTCCTACGCCATTGGCTGGCGACGTCCCTGACAAGGATTACAAATAATAGAGCCATAGTCTTGGACTTTAACAGATATATTATCTGTAGTAATTAAGGTTAGATGATTTTAATGTTACAATAGTGGCTTGCGAGTTGAAATCGCTTCTGGTTGTATCTTGATAGATCGGAATGTTACAATGTTTTGAGTCGATTGGCTGGAGAAGGGAGAGGCCGTGTCCCCTTGAGAGAAAAATCTTATTTTCTTTGTTTAAAGTTTGTTACTGACGATAGAAAGTTTGATAGGATAACAGGATTTTGGACATTTGCCATCGTTATAGGTTATAAAAGGTATAGCACAACGTTTCGAGGATTGGAATCTGTCCTCTTCGTCAGGTGGGGGAGGTATTAATACATAAAAAAATAATAAACAGAAAGAGGTAAATCCTGGCAAATGTCCGAAATTCTGTTTTCTTATTTTGTTTTGAAATGCAATTCTTATTGAACCGCAAAGCCGATCTTAATTATAAATATCCCTTCCAGCCTAGTCGGAGGTAAGGTAGTGTCTGTCATCTCGAAATGTAAAACTATAGATGCATTACTAGCTGAGACTTTCAATTTACAAAAGACTGATGGTACGACTACTCTAAGACTTTTCCATGTTAATATACTGTAACACTTAGAAACATTACAAGATTGTGAGTAAGCATATAAAATTGTATGAGACATTATAGACTTGATTAATTAAATTCCATTTTAGATATTATAAAGGATTTGAGCAGCTTTTATCAATGAGAGTCGAGGGCTGCTGTTCTAAAATTTAATAGAAGTTCTGAATAGTAATTTTTTATAATAAATAAAGTAAATTTTCTGCTTCCACATATCAAATTCTATGATCACCTAGTTTACAAATCAGTTTTCAAAATTAAAATCGGTTGAAATTAAGAGAAAAACAAATAAATTTGGTTTCTTTGGATGCTGCTCCGTGATGTTTCAGTTCAGTCTAACCCTGGCATGTTTAGTCTTAAAGGCAAGTTTTTGTATCTTAAAACATATGTTTCTTACTAAGTGATCCATTAAAAATAAAGTCCCATCCAAATCATAAAATAAATTATTTTATAATGTCTAACTTGGCTAAAATTTGTGGGATTAAGGTTGTAATCAGTATGTCGTAGGTTTTAGTGGTGGAAAATTCATTACGAAGGGATAATCTCAGAGCTGTACACATTTTTGTTTTTAATATCTGAAGAGCATCAGAATTATTTCTATTAAAACTTGTGTGACTGGGTGCAAAATCATAAAAACGTTGGAAACTAGTCTATACACTGAACGTCAATGTAACAGTGTTGTTTTCATTCAAAGATAAACATGAAGTAACATGATTTTTGAGTTACTGCATTGCATAAAGTTTTGACAAATGCTTGCAAAAATGTACAGAATATAATTAAATTTGTCATGGCTTTAAGGACTAGTTTTCGGTTGTGTCAGAAATAATAAGGTTGTGTTTTAAGTGTTGACTGCCTTCATTTGCAGTTTGATGATCATTCCACGATCACTTTTCACTCTAGTACTGAAATTAATTGTTTTCTGAAAATCTGAACAGTTCTTGCTTTTTGGATTCTTGGTTTAAAAATATTGATTTTATTGCGGGTTTCCGCTATAAAATCTGTGATTCCTCTTATGCAATCTCAAAGCTAAGAATACATGAGAGTTCACGGATTCAGAGTCAGATTAGAGAAAGAGTGGCAAGATCAATTGTTGCTGTCGCTCTCCTCGGAGGCGGCCCGAGCGATAGGTTTGAGTGACAAGCCATCAGGATTGCTGCTGACTGTCTTAGAGAGACTTGAGGAGCTGGTTCGGCTGGGGCTGACCTTAGAGCGAGAGGAGGCTGTGGGAGCCACGAGCTCCCAGCGGGGGCAGAGCTTCTGGTTCAGCAGTCGTAGGATGCGCCGCTTGCACACAAAGATCAAGAAGATCAGGAGTCCCTGTAGCGTGTTTCCCAGATCAGTCACAAACCAGATGGACTTTGGACCTCCGACCACAAACGAGACCAACTCCATGACCCAGTTGATCCCCATCACGATGAAGAGTTTCAGGTACAAGTTGAACCTGGACATAACGGAAATCTACAATGGGTAATACAAGTAAGTCATGTTTTAGACTAAAAAATTAAGCCCCAAAATAAATTTCATAAAATTTTCTCACATGTTTTCTCTTGTTCCCATTAATATTGCTGGCAATTTAAAAAAGAAAAACAGATTGAATAAATCTTGGCCATTAAGTAGGGTCTGAACATAAATTAATATAAAAATCATAGCCTTACAAGAAATTGATTACGGATTACAACGAAAGCACTTTTAAAATCAAGCAGAGACATTGTATTCAGTAATTTTCAAGGATTTTAGTAGATTAATATGTCTAATAGTGGAATGAAATAACCTTAATTTACTAAATGTTTTGTTTGGGCTAATGGATTAGAGTAGTTATTATACTTCTTACACAAATTAGATATAGTGAATCGTTACAATATACATATATAAATACAAGTAAAAAGTATGGACTTTTGAATATTTTAAAAATATTTTGTTTGTTTATTATACAGTTATAACAAGTGATTTGAAGTGAAACTCTATTGCTTTTAGTTATTTATTCTGACAGTAGAATGGATATTGATAAAGTAGCTTAATTTTGGTGATGACAAAGATAACAGGTTTTAGTTGGACTAGTGCAAAAATGTCTTGTAGCATGTTTTTACACACATCTATCGTCTCCCACATTCACATTATGTATTAGGGTTAGAACCTGCTAAACCAGGATCCGTTGTAACAATCTTCAAGTAACCAACACCAGAGGTGGTCGGTGAGAGAAAGTCACTTGAAATGTACACTCTGACTGGGGTCAAGAGGTAAACCACTGTACTAGTACTTAAGCACCACTTCAAGAAGTGACGTTGTGCAGGCGTGAGGGCTACAGAGTGAGTGATGCCGGTGGTATCATTATTTGTCTGTCCACTTGGGAATTTTTGAATCCCCTGGAAGTTTTGGTTTCATTCTTTTATTTGTTTTTTTTTTTTTCAGTTATTAGAATTATAAGTAATTACCTCTGCCTTTCCGCCTCGTCGTTCCTGCGGCTCTCGCTGGTTTGGAGGACCTTGGTGTCACGTGTGTGCATGCGAAGTCGAAATGCAGTCGTCACAAACATCGCGATGTTAAGCAGAACCAGGACTCCGATAGGCAAGTAGAAGTATAACACTAGCGCTTCTGAAGCTGTGACAGAAGATGGTTTCAGAACATTTTATTCATATTGTTTCTAAACCAAGACAAGAAATAACAGAAGGTAGTCTAGTAAACAATAATTAACAATAAAGATGTTTTACCAACCCAGAATTATATGTTTGATTGCGTGCATATTTTCGTTTGAGTTTTCTTCATAAATTGGAAATAGCTAGAAGCTACAAATTTAAAAGGGTTGCATCTACATCTAGCTTTTCGAGTCATGAATGTGTATAAGTTTAATTGTATTTTTTATAGTTAATAAAAAAGGAAATCACAAGTATTATGAAGTAGCCTATTGTGTGTCACAGTACAAACGATATTGAGTCTAACTAATAACTAAATCTAATGGTGTCACGAAAAGGGACGGGGCTAACCCTTTTGGATTAAAGGAATCCAGGTCCTATTTTCTTATAAATATGGAATGTTACGCACACAGAACACTCACGTGATCTAAGCTTAAAATTTTGGTTCTATCTAGAGGGACGTTTTTGTGCTAGAAGTGTCGTAATTAATTTTTAATTCTTTAAACGAAAGACAGAATTGAGATGTAAAGTTACATTTCGTTCAAAAAAACATTTTGTTCAAAAAAGTTACCTACGGACAAAGCCAATTGCAATGTAACACTTTTAGTTTTATTTGAAAAATACAATATTTAATAGTTTGATGTTTTATTTGAAATAAAATTTCCACTATTTTATAATAAAAAATCTTTTTAAATTTACTTCAAAATAATTCATTTTGCTCGGTGGAATAGATTGCAATTAGTTCAAAGATTCTAATGGTATAATGCCCAAGAACCAAAGTATATAAATTAACGGGTCTTTTTCGTTTAAGGGCCAGCACCTTACAAACATACTATACCTGACTGACAGTGCATTTAATCGTTTTTTTTGGTGTTATTAGTTCGTAGGGCAGTAGTCCAGGTACTACTTCTAGTATAAACTCGTCTTATCTTATCAGTGATAAACGCGCGCCGCTTATCTTTTGCCTGTAATGTAACCTGCGTTAGTCCTGTCTGAGTTTTAGCGTGGTGAGTTGATCTGGGCTTGGACTTTGCAAGCTCGAGTTATTTTTTTTTTCTAAAAGAGCAAGCATCGCGAACCGCTGCGCAGCGGGCAAGCATCGCGTGATCTGAGTTTTGAATAGGCAAGCTAGGGTCTTTTGTGCTGGCCCTTAAACGAAAAAGACCCAAATTAACAAAATTTAACCTAATGTTCAAGTGACAGAAAATTAAGCATACATATTTATAGTAGGATGTATTGTACAAGAAACAAGAAATATATTCAGAAAGAGCATAAAAATAAAAAAAAGACATTTAAAAACTGCAGACTCTTTACGGCTGCAGAATTTAAAAAAGAAAATTTACTCACTCTTGAACCAGCACTTGTCGACGCCAAACTGCGGCTTGATAAAGGATTTGGGAATTGAAGGTACAAGTTCTATGACCAAAGTGATGACGAAGATGACCAGAGGACAGCCCCAGGCGTACAGCGAGTACAAGATGAACTTCTTGTGTTCTCGTTCCTTCACGGAGCCTCTGAGAGGTCTTAGACCACTGCAAACAGACCACACTTCAGTGAGCATTTTAATCTGTTAAGATAATCTTGTAAACAGCCTCCACTGCTGTGTCGGCTTCCACCTATTGTAATAGGAAGATAACAAATCATCGTTTGGTAAATATCGAGAATTAACGGATAAGCATTGTATATCACTAATTTATTAAGGACCCAACAGGTCCTTCTTAAGATCTTATCGCCTGTCCGTCCTTGCGATGATACCTTTAGTTAGAATATTGTCCTGGAGATTAGATATTTGGTAGGCCTATGTAAGTTGCTCGATTCTGTCCCTACCTACTACTCGTTATTAGGCGATATAAGTAGGTTTAGTTCAGGTTATCATAAATATGTTACTAGTATTACCATAGTAAAAGGTAAACAATAATATAATGACACATTACTTGCCATATTTGTGTAAATATTTTGCCAGTAAAGTATGAATGATAAAGGCACGCGACTAATGTAAGTATAGGCCCGCGCTCTGTGGCTTCCTGTGTCAGCGGTACACACTATTTCGCGGAGGTCGAAATGGGATGGCACCAAAAGGGTTAAAAATACGAAAGATTTTTTCTTAGCTTGTGATACACTTAAAAAAACCGCCAGGCACGTTAAATAAATATCAACTTAGCGCCAGCGAACCATATATAAACCCTTAAAAAGACGATTTTTGTCTAGTTGGCTAACGAATAAACTCTTAAATAAGAGTCGTAGAGTCGTAAATACGCGTCTGACGGTCCGGTTTAAGTATATTAATCTAATCTGAGAAAAAAATAGTTACTTATTTTAACCCTTTTGATACTCCTTCCCCCATTTTACCCGCGCCAAAATTGGTGCGGCTGACGATCAATTTCTATCTTATAGGAAGAATTCCTCTATCGATAAAAAAACTGGTTGTATGCTTATACTGTGCAAACTATCACTCTATTCCTGGAATATAACGTTCACGTCGTCACGCACTCCTGAAATAAACGTAAGCTGCTCGTATAATAATTATATACCCATATGAAAGTAATGTATATAAACTGTAAAAGACGCTAAAATACAATAAATTTTACAGTTTAGCGAATTTTGGCTTCGCTAACGTTCAGCCAATAAAAAAATTCATGCTTTCCGCATTTTTTGTTTTTCTGCAATTTTAATTTAATAAAACTAAAATACTTTCAAATCAATTTGTTGTTCAAAATAAATTTATGTGTGTCATACGTTTCTTTTAGACCCCAGTAGAAGGCGTTTAATTGATTGATTACATACTATATATAATGGAGTAATGTATAAAATACCATTATTTATGTACTGCTTGAATTTAAAGTTGAATTAGATAGTTTTTTTAAGAAGAAAAAGACTTTACTATTATTTTTATATATAGTGACGTTTGAAAATGTCAATAATTATACAGAAAATTATAATAATAGTAATAGTACAGTCATTACTACCGTATACTTCACTACATTAACTAGTTAGGTATTTTAAGCAAGACTATTCTGCGATACAACTACAATTTGTTTATCTGACTAATGAAGCTTATTCCGATTACACCACCTACCGTTATCCCAACGACCAAAACTGTAGTACGGTTTTAAATAAGAGTTCGTTGGGCCAGTGATCCGTGGTGTAATCGGAGCGATTTATTTCAAAAATCAAAATTTAAATTAAATGGTAAAAAGTAAACACACACTCACGATTCGTTGGCCCAACTAATCAAAATTTATTAAGAAAGTATATTCAGCTAATACGGTTGGGCCAACGACTCCATCTTATAATTGTAACCTTTTAATACTAGTTTCTATTTCACCACGTTTCGATGGTCCAACTGCTCGTTTAATAGTTATTGAGGTTCTGTTTTGACGTAATGAGCACAACCTAGACATATAAAAATGAATGTTTGGCTGTATGTCCTTTATAGAATCGTAAACTATTTGACCGATCATTATGAAAATTTGTATGTATATGTATTTTTTCACGGAAAAGGTTTATACGCTATGCTCATTGATGTAACTCGCCACCAGGCGGCGCTGCAAAGAATAAAAGTTTTCAAAGCGCCTGCACACTATAAACTGCAATTACGAGATAGTTACGTATATTAAATAGCCAAACACTATTTGAAGGCGCTAAGTTATGATTGTCTTTATGGTCGCTATATTTGTCTTTAAGATAAGTTTCTGCTTGAACTTAAGCTTAAGTATTAGACTACTTTATAATAAAGTACATGTACTTGTACAATGGCTATAAACATAACACATTTTCTTGATCGTGGCAACAAGGCAAACTCTACATCGGCGTTGGAAATATAGTTCACTTGAACTAGAACTGCACATACACGGGCAAAGCTTACGAACAGCGTGCGAAGCCGCGGGAAACAGCTAGTTACAAATATAAACACCTGACAAAAAATACAGATACAGAATTGGTAGCAACATTTATGATGATAGACCTGGCAAGATGGCAAATGCACTTCGCTTACAGGCTGTTAAAACATGACACACAACGATCCCAGAATAGAGTGTCAGATCGTAAAATGAAAGTGGTTGAATCACGATTACAAACTAATATAAACTAGAATTCGGCAATCGATACTCTTTAATGTAAGTTTATATTTGATTTTGAACATCTTAGCTGTTGTATATTCGTAATATGAGAATTTTAAAAGTACTTGATCTTTCTTATTTGGTAGTCTTTGAATTCTTCAACATCAATGTATTTTGAAATACTACTTGAATACATTTTTGAGTTGCATAATGGTGCATATTATAATGACAATCATAGTTAAATATCAACACACTATTAATTTAAAGTATTATTAGATGAAGGAAAAACGGATAGACGGATTTTTGTTTCTTTTCACATGTTCCTGTTAAGGATGTACGACAAAGTTGTGCGTCTACATTCTTTATGGTGCGGTGAACATGTGAACGGAATCTTCCCGCAGCACGTCTCCCTCAGATCGGAACCGGTTCGGCCGAGCAGACGTCACACTGGGACACTCATATCACAGATAACGATATTGTGTCATGCATATCATTATCTCTACCCATGTGTCCTATAACGTACTGTGACCGAAAATACTGCACGATATTTTATGCTAGATACAAAACTGGAGCTTGTGAATTATTATCCGAAACTAAAAGAATCATTGACACATTTCGAAATAGTGCTTTCAGTTTTATATTTTTAATAAAAAAAATATAAAAAAAAAAACGAACATATCATACAATATTGCATACGCTTGTCAGTGGATATTTCAAGAAAATGTGTTCACCGACTATGACGCAAAATTTAATACTTCTTTTAAGAATTAAAAATAACGTTGTTTGGCAAAACTGTTTTCACAGATCATAATCAATTTCTAAGCAGTCAACAAGAGTGCCAATGTATACTGTAAAGCCACGACCCAGTCGTTCGTGCAAGAATACTTTTCTTGCCACGGCGCGGTTTGCCAAGAAGAATATATACGGCCGTGCTGTGTGCTGTGCGTGTAACAGAATACGATACCAAAAGGTTATAAACAGCTCTATCATTAGATTATATTCATATATATTATGTGTCAATGAGCCATGAAGAATGAAAAGAAAGAACTGGTGCAAGGTTTCGTTACTAAAATGCAATAAACCGAATGCGAGAATTAAAATAAAACGATCCAGACGACAAGAACGACGTACAGATTGATGATGAGGCGTTCAATTACTTGCTTGCAAACCTTCGAACACAAGTTGCAAGGCTGATAGAATGAAAAAGCCCCAATGAAGGCATGATGAAATGAAAAGCTGATTGAGGAAAGTTAAACAGCTGAGCAGAGATTGGCTGACTGCGGCAGACGCCCTTGAGTGCTCGTTTTCTTACGAGAATAGTTTTCATCACTCAGTATAGACCAACAGTGAAGATGCTAATGCCTACTTTTGTGTCTGGAATGCCGGAAGTTTCTCACCATAATCTCTCAAGCACTAAGTTAGTACCTGCACCTAATGCCAGTGCTTATGCTTCTGTAGAATCTTGGAACTAGTTCAATGTTTTCTTTACACACTCTAAGTTACAATCAGGAACTACTTCTTTAACATTATCAGCTTCTTCTTTGCATGAATTGTCTTTTGAATACAAGTTTTCTTATATTTCATTCACCACAAACAATAATGACCTCGTATGGCTCAGATTACTGTCATCTTAAATTAAACGACTTGAAAACGCTTGAATAAGCCATGGCATTAACACACTACAGGACACAGAAAACCACAAATGGCTAACGCCACGCTCATTCTTGCTGGACTATCCACCGTGGGTCTCACACCACACGTGTGGATGATGAAACATCATGCCGTACATGTGGTGTAATATTCATTCAGTTTTGCATGAATTGGCGGTGTATGATAAAGCGAGGGAGCGGCAGTTTAGTCCTTCACGAACAGCTTACTCTCCTAATAGTTGGTCTTATCAGTGAGTCTTATCTTATCTTAAACACGTGTTGTGATTCATGGTTCTGATAACTCATCTTACTGCTTCAAATCCAAACAAAATTCCTGGAATGAGATACTTTCAGGAAACGAGCTATGGGATAAACCAGGTGTAGATATTCTGGTACCGTATTTTCCGAACAGTAAGTTATTTATCTATTATATTTGAGTCTTCGGTATTGGAAATTGTGAAAATATTCAGCATGTTTAAAGATATTTACACCAAACGTTGAGCCTGACGATGTGTTACTTAGAAAATAATTGAAAGATCTTAGAGATAGTCCGATGATGACATAGATATCTGAATCTTGTAACAACTATGACAGGGAGTGATACTCTTACAACATTAAGAAATAAATGTTTATTGTGTCCTTTCGCTAGAGTACATAACCTATCTTTTGTTATATAACCTAGTTACTACTGTAAACATACTAGATTCTAAATTTAAATATTAGGGTCTAATTGGTTACACAAGTGTACGTGGGTGAGTCCTCAACCTTCAATTGTGCGCGTGTGCGTTTTTAACCTACGCAAAATATTTTAAAATTAAATTAGGCACTGAAAGTAGAAAACATTTGTCATTTCATGTGATAGTTTTAGTTCAAATATGAGTAATTTCGTAATGAGGTTCGTATGTAAATTTGAAAATAAGAATTATAGAAAAATATAAAATAACTACCTCCGTAATGTTATTTACAAGGATGCACTATTTATTACCAGTTTTTGTATATGTGAGTGTATAAACTCTGTAGGCTGCATTCCAGCAATTGATTACCCAGCCATTTCCACTGTTTACAGTATTCGTGCAACAGAGGGAGAACAAATGAACCATAAAATAGTTATGATCACTATATCCTCCTGTCACAAGATCATAAACGCTAGGCCCTCGGTAAGATTTATAGGTTTGTTACTTGTTCTCAGTTTCTAACAAATATCACTTACGCTGTTTATACAGTAGTAGTTAAAATTTTTGAAAAGATGACATTATTTACGTTATATTCTACAAAAAAAACGTTAATGCTGTTGTAAAAGTATTTGTGACAGTTATTTACAAATAGATGAACGTGATCTGGTCCTTATAACCAACTGATATACAAATTAAAAATTACGGTATGCGTATTAGCCTATTTAAAGATTTTTATTCAGCACCTCGATGTGTTGATGGTGTTTAACTTGGCAGTACTCGAATTGATGTTACAGGAAGGAGCGTAGATCACATGACACAACTAAGGATGGATCGAATGGCGATGTTTTCATTTCCATGTTTTTTTGTGTGGTAGTAGTTATTTGACAGTGTCGCGGTAGGAGAATGTTCCGCCATCAATAATACTGTCCTTCCACATTATTTAGTTTCTTCACTCACCTCATGGAAAAACCTAATATATATTATTAAATAATCAACCCCACCAGCGGCGGATTTGAAGATCTTTCGCCTCTGGGCTATCCACAATTTGCAGCCCCCCCCCCCCACCAACCATGTATGCTTTAAGTTGGCACCGCGGTGGGTCGACGCGACGTCGGCGGCAGCGAGGCGGCCACGCTAAGCTTGTAGTAAAACTCAAATAAAATAGGTTTAATTGTCAACATTGAAGTTACGCTTCTTATAGTTGCAGTTATTGTTTTTATCATAAAATATGAGATGTCACAACATTTGACAACTGGTAAGTTACTAAAAAACCATGAAAAGAAAGTCGAAAAATTTCTGTTGGATTAAGGACAATCAACGATACCTTCAAGTCCCAGAGGCCCAGAGCTATCGGCTGACTACTTGCGGGCGAATACTGTCGCGTCCCAAAACATACCATATTTCATTAATGTAAGGACCACGAAGTAAATGGAATAAATTAAGCGAATGATTGTTGAAACAATTCCAATTTACAAATTGTTGGGTCTTTTCTAGTATGTCCCCGCAAATTCTCTATTTTAATTTCTATAAGTTAGATTACGTTACTAGAGCTACAAATGTAACTTCTAAAGGTAATTGAGGCTAGGTTAGCCTAGGTTTTTGACAATAATTTGCAAAAACAATTGAAAAACGAGTTTATTAATTTGTACGAAAAAACACAAATTAGTAATGAAAGATGTTTAGCAGCATCAATCAAAATAATATACTATTCTGGTGGCCAGAACGCTTTAATGTCCTCCAGGATTTGTTCGAACAAATCTGTATTTTGGTGGCGATGTTTCCACAGAAACTCACACAAGTATGAGTCTAGCAAGTTGCGACTTGTACCGCATTCGTTCCTATTACGCCGTTTTGCCGACGCCCAGAGCAATTCGATTCTCTGTGTGTGTGCTCCTGTTGTAGGATCAACAAAATTTTCAGAATGGGTTAGATCATGCGATGCTTGCCCGCTGCGCAGCGCTTCGCGCTGCTTGCTCTTTTAGAAAAAAAAAAAAATTAACTCGAGCTTGCAAAGTCCAAGCTCAGATCAAGCAGCGCGCGTTTATCACTGATAAGATAAGACGAGTGGAAAACGCACCTTATATAGGTAGGAGGTGGCCAAACTCGTGATTCGTCGGTTAAAAGTGACCAACCAGAGTTTCAGGGATTCCCGCTTTTCAATTGACAATGAATTAACCGCTTTAATTACGGTCTTTGTGAATGCGGGGACATATTAGAAAAGACCCAAATTGTTATTTAAAAATGTATTTAAAGTAATTTTTCCACATATTTTTAACTTTTGGAATAATTTATTTTTTACTTTTTTACAAAAAATTGCCGCCCCCTGAATTCTGTCACCCTGGGCTATAGCCCATTCAGCTCCTATGTAAATCCAGCCCTGAAAACCACCGCTACGATTTAGAATCACACTCCGGTGTGAACTAGACCAGTAAGGGGATATGAGGGGATCAATCATAGACAAATTCTACATTATTACATAACTCGACGTTTTCCTGTCGAATGGAAACGTAGTTCCGTTATCGCTCTAGACTGATGTATTTACTGCTTCATTACTTAACACCATTAACTGTGATAGACATACTGTACGGTACGTAAATAACTGTCAATATTGACTGGGTGGTTTCTGGGTGATTATCATATCAGTAGTTGATAAAAAAATGCATATTTCGTTCACCGTAATGTTTGTAAGCAATGTATTCCTTGACTGAGATCCTAAACTCTTCCACTGTACATAATTGGGCTGCAGGTTTTTAATCTAATTCCGTTCGTTTCTTAGGGATTCACATAGATCTTGCTTTAACTGAAAAATTCACATTGATCATCTGCGTAGGAAATTAAACAGTTGCATTTTTTCTCTTAGATATTTATCTGGATTCTTAAATGAATCTAGTCTCAAAATGGCATTTTATGGTTATTCTTTTCCACTGGTATCATAATATGGTATTCTATTCTGGGGAACTTCGTCGCCATCTTCTTTCAACCGGGTCTTTAGACTGCAGAAAATGGCTGTGACGGTGATTTGTGTTACCTTCCATTCTTGTTCATATATTCAATGTGTGTGTTTACTTTTAAAAACCTGTCATCCTTCCCAGTACATTACATCCTTATTCCACACGATTCAAAAACTGTCCTACGGTTTCAAGGCATCACCATGAATTCTTAAAAAAAAAACTACATATCTTGAGCCAAAATATTTTAATGCTCTACCAGACTATATAAAAACTAGTGAAGCCCTTTCAATATTAAAAGAGCCTAAATAATTATCTCATGAACAGAGTATGTTATACCTTGGAGGAATTCTTGGGAGGCTTGTCCCTGACTGTGTAAGTTTATAAATTGTATTTTCCAATTTTCCAATATACATGTTAAGTGATTTTTTTGGGATCTGATTAAATTTGAAACGGCATGTAGAATAAGATTATATGTAATATAGTGTTTAT
This sequence comes from Homalodisca vitripennis, assembly GCF_021130785.1. Classification (NCBI taxonomy): domain Eukaryota; kingdom Metazoa; phylum Arthropoda; class Insecta; order Hemiptera; family Cicadellidae; genus Homalodisca; species Homalodisca vitripennis. The sequence goes on from NC_060214.1 coordinate 105,527,281, forward strand.
AAATATTATACGTATATGATCATGACAATGTTCCATGCAGTGTTATATTGTTAATTTAAAAAAATCCGTAGTTAATTTAAAAGTGCTAGATTTGTAAGGTTTTTATTAAAATAAGTAGCACATACCCGCGGCTTTGCCCGCAATTTCTTGCAACATTCCGTGTATTTGTTTGAATAGCTCCCACGATTCAGTAATCCTTGAACTATTTTAGGTCAATGTAGTCTAAATTCATATTTATCTTAGTGAAAGCACTTGTGATGTAATATAATAGGGCCCTGTAATATTTTTAAAGTTGAATTACTCATATATCGTGCATCAGGTACCCATTTTATAATGTTCATGATTAAGAGGAGTTAAGCAAAAGCAATTCTCATTTCAGGTTTTGCACTTCTAGTTCAAATCAATTATATTTCCAACGCAAAATTGGTATTTGCTATTTTGCTCCGAGAAACAATATAAATAGACCCACATATCGTTTTGTAATGATGTTGGATTCAAAGCAGTATTCAAAACCAAAATCAACATCAATAATACTAACACTTTTCATTACTTGCATTATGACAGTTGCCATCCATATGTAAATATAATACGCGATAAGTAAAGTTGTTGCTTCCCAATTCATGTTCACTTTATCATACTATTTTCTCGCTCCAGTCCAGGAATTACATCAGTATTTATATACCTAATGAGTACCGTATACCTCATCAGCGAGAAATGGATGCGATTTCACCTCGACGATTTTATGTCATAAATTTTGCATTTGTTTGTTTTGTTGCCACGATGTTGAAATAAAAAATGTTGTTACTTTTTTTATGCTTTCACTCTGTAAATGTAAACAAATGAGAAATATTCGTTAAATAATTAAACATACGATCATGCTGTCACAATGCCAATGTTTACACATAACAGTTGAATACGTACATTTCAATGACTCTTTTAATTTAACTTTAGAGACTAAGATGGGATTTTTCGCTGCTTTAAAGATCGGTGGGGCGTAGCCCGGAGGTTTGCGAAATAACAATAAGCCTATGTTCATCACAGAGACCCTAGGAATGTCAATGTAAAATTTCAGTACAGCTCGTTGTTCTGGAATACTTTATGCGTGAAAGCAAAACAAACAAACAAAGGCACTTACGCATTTATAGTATTATTAGGATTTATACATCTGCATCTAAAACAGTGACATTGTATTCTTGTCTAAGTAATTGATCTAAGAGTGATATCTTCACATACATCTATGTTTAAATGTCGCGATTTGGTATTCACTCGTTCCGGTCCTTCAAACGACTTATGATTGTAGTAACTTCTCAGATATTGTCAGGATAAAAGGACACCCGGTTGGTTTAAAATGACAGAAATACTTTCTTGGAGTGTTTACCATTACTGCAGATCAATTTTATATTCAACACAATATAGTTGAAATGGGATGGTTTCACACTAATAAAAGTAAAATTTCAAAACAACGGCCAGGTAGCTACGATGACAATAAAAACTTGTAGTTCGGTAAAGACACCTCATTTATACAGTACTTATAACGTTTATTTGTGCAGAAGATTTTACGTTGTAGCTTGGCTAACCTACAGGGGAAGATGCTGGGATTGTTTTTATTCATAAAGTCGTGTATTGTGTAAGGTTTTGTTTGTTTAGAAAAATAAAGTAGTAAATAAAAATTTATTGTTTTTTGCTGTCCACAACTTTGTTAGATGGATATAAAAAGACCTAAATCTCAATATTTGTTCAAAACAGAGAAATATTGGGAAACTTGACGATAAAATTAATTTAGTTTTATCCAGTTTGCAATGACTTAACACCTATAGAATTAGCCTAAATTTTGACCTCGATTAATTTCCTCTTGTATGGCCAAAACACAAAAAGTGCTTCAAAGACTGAATTAGGTGACATTCAGGAAACATAAAAAATATGAATGTTTGGCTTGCTCAAAATGATTTTTTGCTACTGTTGAAAAATTTGAGACGTTGAGATCGATGTTGGTTTGGCCTCAACACTCGAAATATTTTGCAAAAGTTTGTATTTTGGGATGTACGGGGCAGTTTCTTCACATTTGGTTAAGTAATAATGTGTAAGGTTCTACAGAAGATTGACACAGATATTGGAAAACACTGTTGTAGCAATCAAATCCTGCTGCTCTATATTTCGATTCGTGCTTCTTCAGAACATAAAAAAGGCAATGCAGACTGAGAGACAGTCTAAAAGGAAGTTGGAGGACCAAGAAGAGGGACGTGGCAATACATTGTATGGGTCTGGCATATTTTAGATCACAAGTGTAAGTTAAAATAATTTGTTTTGTATACATTTACCAAGATCCAAAGATGCGACTAAACTGCGATTAAACTGTAGAACACTTTTTAACCATTAAAGATATTAAGATGAAAGTTTGACCATATAAAACTAGGACATTACCACTTAAACACAGGAGTTACTTGATTATGCTAAAAGTTTACATATCACAAAATAATATTTATGAAATTTTAGGCAAAAAGTGCTTCATAAAAGTGCAATATTTTAAAACTAACTGTTGTTTTTTAGTATTTTTTGTTAGATTGTTCTTCTAAATGTCATACCATGTCCATTTAAATTTGAAAACTTGTTTCACGAGACAATTTAAATACCATCGAACCAAGAAAACGTTTAACAAGTCCAGATATAGGGTGGGATACAGCCGATGACAGAAAACAAGAAGAATGTAATCAGCTGACTGAGCTGAAGCTGAATCTGGTACACTGGTACCAACTGTGGAGAACTACATTCCCTCATACCATCGCAAGCTAACCTCAAACACAGAGGTCGGAGTTATAATACACGACCGCGCCGTAAACCAACGGTAAACAATTGTTTCGTCGGCGCTCTAAACAAACCTATTTCCCCATTTGTAATCCGTTAAACCAAACCACCTTCAGACTGAAGTTGTATATTTTCCTACGTTCTCGTGCGGACGGATATAGAATAGACACAATGGACGAGGGCTAACAACTGGGGCTGTATGTAGGGCAAGTCTTGTATTTAAATCTCTAGTACAAAGAGACAGACTTAAAACCATGAATGTAAAGCTTAAGGGTAGTTTCACCAAAGCTAAAGTTTCTGTTTATGAACTATCATAACATAGTTCAAACTTTTTTTGAAGTTTACATAAACCATTTCGCAGTACAGTTTATTCTCGTGCGTTAGTACCTAAGTAGAATTTATTTGTCAATAGGTGTAAATATTACTTTATGCTGCATAGGGTGGTGACATTGTAAAAATCCTTTACTGATTATGAACATACTGTCGTTAGAATCAAAGGCAACATTCTTTCTCGTAATGGTACAGAATTAAATTTTTTAATATCAAAAATTATTTTGTGTACTAGTATTTTACATTTTCTAGAAGATGATGTCTATTTCTAGTAAAATGCTAGTATACGTTAATCGTACTGGAAAAAAAGTATGGAAATTGTTCTTTAATGAAAAACAAAGATTACACAATGTGTTGCTGTAAGTATATCTTGTTAAAACGAACAAGATGCATTTGAAATGTTTTTGAAAAATCCAAATAGATGAAACTGTTCTTAATTTAAGTACACGTACAAATAAGTTGCGGTTGTATTTTTCTAAATTCATATGATCGTATTTTGTGTCCAGTTTATCTCTTATTATTAAAAAATTCAAGCAACAGTAGTGACATCATAATTTACGAACAAAAAAAAATCAGGATAGTGGAATAACGGTTTATAATGTGTAACAAGATTGTTAATTTAAATCAGTTACGAACAAAATGTAATACAAATGTAATGTGTAGTTGCACACCATAAATCCTTACTCTAAAAAGTGGCTTAATTTTAAAACCCTTAAAACATAGAAACAGAAACAGGGCAAAGGAAAACCAGAACACCGATATTTCACCCCTGCATTGACCACTCTTTTCTCCGAAAATAAAGGAAATGGGGTGTGTGTGTGTGTGAGGCCAACGCTAAGTAAGTCCCTTGCTCGTGGTAATTGCTGCATAATTTATGCTAGAACGAGTCACCCACTTCGTCTCATCAGCGCATGCAACGAGTGCACAAGACAGAAAAAACGGGTTGACAGAAAAAGAATTTGAACTGCCTAAAAATTGAGAGGTAAATCCATTTTAACGAGACTAAGGTTTGACAGACTCAGGCTTAGTATTAACCACGCCCGCAAGTTTTCCTCCTCCAGTTTGAGCCACCAATTCACGCAATAAAGCTATATCATATCCGATACAAGACTAAAACCAATTACAGCCCAATTAAACTAATTCTTTGACGTCATGTCGTGTTCTGAATTTAAACTTGTATCAGCCATAAGGAACTTACTGGCAAATTAACGCTTAACGAATTGAACTAAGGGTTTTGTGAAACAAATTTATCGTAAATTATTGCTTAAGTTTGTCGCGGTTATTGACGTATTCCGAGTCATTAACAACATTGGCCAGTGGGTCAGAATCTTCAGGGAAAAGGCAGTGATACAAAACACAGTGGTGGATTTATAAATAGGCCTGAACCTCTGGAGCCGCAACTTTTGTTCTGTTATCAACAGAAAGAGTTAACAGTAAAATTTATCAGCAATCATTTTTTATACTCTAAATTATTCAGCCGATTTGTAGAATCACAGCAGTTACTGAATCTGAGGTTTCAGATTAAGATAGACCCAATACTCCCACGATTTTAGCAGAAGTAGAAGATAAAACCCCTGATTTTAATTTAGTCGATCCACATTTTTGGGAAGATTTAAGCAATGGTCTATAAGATAATAGTATGACAAATCTGCCACAACACTTTCGAAAATTTCGGGAGAATTTCCATTTTAATAAAAGAAGTATCCCACTGGCTTTACCTCTGATCTAGGAGAACTTGTCATTTGTATTATAATTTAATTCAAACGTAAAAGAGTATCATTTGTCTAGTGAATTCTTGAAACTCCTTAAGCAATAACAACTGACAACTCTTTCCCCTAACATTGATCTAGCTTTAAGAATTTTGTTATCCACCATTTCAACAAATGCCTTTGGTGAAAGGACATTCAGTATATTTTTAATGGGTTAAAAACTACCTCTGTAATTCGACTACGGATGCCAGATTGTCAAACCTGACTTGTGTCAATGCAAATGCAGAAATGCTATGTGCCATCAACTTTGATGACTTTATTAGGAAATTATCGTCAAAGAAAGCATGAACAGTTACTTTGTCAACATTAGATTACTTTGCTATCCTCTGATGATCTTGATTGTCTGACTGATTGATTGTTAAAATATTAATGGATTTTTCATTAAAAATATATTTTATATACATTATGAATACTGTTCTTTTTGTAATAATTTAGTAGAACGATTTGAAACTCGTAAACAAGTTTTTGTATATGGGGGCCCCCAATTCTTTGGATCTATGAGCCCAAGAAAGTGATATTCGCTACTGCACAAACATTATTATAAGGTCAGCTACATGATTTTTATTAACTCCAAAAATGGATTTGAAACTATGCCCAATCTGAATTATGCTATGCCACTGAATCGTTGTAGCCCTGTTCATGGATATCGACACCTTATTGGTTGACGGATAGATGATATAATACCGGAAAAGTGGTTGTAATTTATTGTGATAGTTAAAAGACCTTAAAAAGAACCAGATAAAAAATTCAGAAACCAAAGTTGTACTTCTTCTGATAGAATAATACAACAATTTTCATCTTCTCATACAAAACTTCCAATGGATCAACACGAAATCCTTAGTTTTTAATAACTTTTAATTCCATCGAAGCAAGGTCTCTTGTGTTTGTTTTTCTAAACAGGCCTACAATCAGAGGTCACTAAGGTTGCATGCAAAATTTCTAATCCGTAGCTCATTTCATTAGGCTGCATGTTTTACTATGTGGCATGTTAAAATTTCAAATGGTACTCGCTTTGTTTAAAAATTTCTTTATTTTGCGATTTTCTCAAGACCGATGTAAAAAAGTTCGCTATCGCTCAGCCAAATCTGATTGTGTGACATGCACCATCATCAAACTCAATGTTGTTGACATACAGGGTGTCAATTAAGTCTGGAACCTCTTTTTTAATTTTTAAACCACAATATAAGAAAAATACCAAAGTTTACACGTGCTTACTGGTGATAGTAACGCATACATCTGCCCAATTACCGACCGGATAATCCCTTTGGGGGACGGCCCACAAGGAGTCAGACAAAATTCTTAAATAGCAGCATAGGTCAAGTTTGGTATCTAATTAAAGGTCTTACTTAGCAGAGTACAATGCCGCAAACTGGACTTCAAAAGGTGGATTCATTCAGTAGTTATAGCTATTTGAATTTTAAAACAATTGAACAATGTAAATTATTAAGTATTACAAGTAAACACCAATTTTTAAGTACCTGTGATCAAATTAAGTGTTCAAAATGTTCCCCTCCCATCGTCTGGCAATGTCCTAGGCGGTTGTAAAAGCCATCCACTGCATTTTGAAGGTAGTCACGAGAAATATCTTGAGCTTCTTGGACTATGAGATTTCTTAGGTGCGCCAAATCTCGAGGCTTAGTACGATAAACTTTATCTTTGAGGTATCCCTAAAGAAAAACATCCAGCGGAGATAAATCAGGGGAACGAGCAGGCTACTCTACTGCACCATGTCTTCCAATCCATCTGCAAAGGAATATTGTATCCAAGTATTCTCTAACAAGGAGAGCAAAGTGTGGTGGCGCCCCATCTTGTTGGAAATAAATTCTTTGAAATTGTCGACCAAGAGCAGCTTGTAGTGCAGGAATCATCTCATTTTGGAGCATTGCTAGATACGAGTCACCATTTAAATTACCATTGATAAATAATTTGATTTTCCTGTAATACCTGCCCAAACGTTAAGTTTCTGTGGATGCTGTGTATGACTCTATCTGCCACTTTCACATTATAACAGTAGTTGTGTTATTAGTAATAATTATTGATTCCTGGCTTCGATTACTACATTGTCAAATGATGGGAGGGGAACATTTTGAACACTTGCTTTGATCACAGGTACTTAAAAATTGGTGTTTACTTGTAATAAGTAATAATTTACATTGTTCAATTGTTTTAAAATTCAAATAGCTATAACTACTGAATGAATCCACCTTTTGAAGTCCAGTTTGTGACATTGTACTCTGCTAAGTAAGACCTTTAATTTGATACCAAACTTGACCTATGCTGCTATTTAAGAATTTTGTCTGACTCCTTGTGGACCGTCCCCCAAAGGGATTATCCGGTCGGTAATTGGGCAGATGTGTGCATTACTATCACCAGTAAGCACGTGTGAACTTTGGTATTTCTTTCTATTGTGGTTCAAAAATTAAAAAAGAGGTTCCAGACTTAATTGACACCCTGTATAAATAAATCCTTATCCTAAATTTAAGTCTATAGGCCAGTTCTCGAGATATCACGCAAACAGACAGACAGAAATTAAATTCTTCTAGTACCTTGAGTGATTGGTTTTGCTAACGCTCAATCAGTGAATCCATTTTTATGTAGAAATAATGACAGCAGCTAATAGCACATTTACTGATCTGACAAGTGGCCTGTAACTTGCTATAACGGACTTGAACATTCAGACAGTAGCAAGTCATTGTGATTACAGTTGGAGGAATATTTAGCTGTGCTCGTAGGGCCCAAATACTACCCTTTCAACAAATAAACGCTACCTGTGTGGCGGGTTGCGTTTACGTGCTAGGCGCTGAGATGAAGGCGCAACAATCTCTTTAACGACTTTAAACTCACGATTTCGATTTGCAGATTAGTATTGACAAATACGTTATTTTCAAAAACACGTTAAACAACACAACTGAAAAACAAGGATAAGTCCTATTATTGCTATTATTCAGTGTTCTCTTATTATTTAATTCCATTACAATCAGCACTGTCACAAAACAGACTGATTTTAGCGAGTGTGATGAGTTATTTGGGCCAATACGATTCCTGAAAGGAGGGTTTTACCGATGAGTCACAGGAAATGTTTTCGGGACGCAGCGCATAAAGCTACCCCGCCACCCCTCCCTCCTATCACCACACACTCAAGGTCACGCACGCAGCTAAAGTCCTCGAACTTTTTGTACGTGACTTTCTGCAAGCGTTGCCACGTCTTGATCACGTTTATATCGTAGCTGCCTCGTAGTTACCTGAAGGTTACCACTGTTCTGTTATCTGGCTAGCTGATATTTACACAAGACGAGAACCAAGCGACGGGTCACATGCGGTTGGCCCTTAATCTGGGTATGCCAGGAGAGCAGGATGTTTCACCATAGCAGAGGAAAATATCTACAGGCAGTAAAACATCTTGTTAGAACCAGCATTAATACTTAGTTTTCCGATACACGTTATAAGCTATGGTAGGCCTATCCCTCAAAAGATTAGTTTTCCCCGCAGCAAGATAAGCCCGATTACCGGATATCTCAGATTATAATGGACCGCTTCCTATATCGCTTATCGCTGAGGTGATTGTGGTTTTTTGCGTGCCAAGATTAATAGAGAAGTAAGATTAAATTACACAAAGGTATTTTTCAATTCTTAATCTTGAGATTTTTGTTACTACTGTAATAGTGTTGTAACGTCGCTGTACCAAAAACTCATTACAGATTATTTTTTTTTTCCATTTAACAATGTAAGTAACTATATGTAATAAATCGTCATTCTACTATCCTGATTGTTTTTATTGTGAAAATTATGATGTCACTACTGTCGCTTAACGTTTTGAATAATAAGAGAGAAACTGAACACAAAATATTATTGTATGTGCTTAGCAACACAGAAACTTATTTGTACGTATATTTAAAATTAAGAATAATTTAAAACATATATTTCCATTGTTAAAATACATTTCAAATGCGTCTTGTTCGTTTTAACTTGATATACGTACAACACATTGTGTAATCTGTATTGTTTGTCACTAAAGAACAATAGCAAATTCACCCGGCAAGTGTGAGATCCGGGCTCTAGTCCCGACGGAGCAAGTATTTTCTGTGATTCAATTTTTATTGAAATTATACTCGGCTATTGTCATTTATAAAAATTTAATTAATGTAAATAAAAGTCGTTTGACAGGTATTTGGTCTTCCAACCGTGTGTTAGTTTGGTTATTTAAACGCGTATGTGACAAATACAAAATCATTGAAATGTAAAAAGTGAGGGATCTGTGGTGTAATGGTAGTCAAATTCACCCGGCAATTTCATTACACACACACACACACACACACACACACACACACACACACACACACACACACACACACACACACACACACACACACACACACACACACACACACACACACACACACACACACACACACACGCACACACGCACGCACGCACGCACGCACGCACACGCACGCACGCACGCACGCACGCACGCACGCACGCACGCACGCACGCACGCACGCACGCACGCACGCACGCACGCACGCACGCACACACACACACACACACAAACATAATGTTGCCTATATAGAAATTACGTATCATTTTTTGATTCACTCAGCGGAAAACAGATACACAGAAATAGACAGACAGGAGATGAATTTTAGACATCTCTAACTCTTAGTGATACCTAAACAAAATCTATCAAATTTCAAGTTTATAGTTCAATTCATTTTTGAGATATCACCCTGAGATGTAGATTTTGCTAATGCTCAGCCAAATTCCATTAAGAGACATGTATGTTCAATTCTCATTGAACATTAAAAATGCAACGAAAGCCCTACCAAAAAATCCACCAAACATTACAATGTCACAAGATTGTACTCAAGTCTGTTTACTAACTTGTTTAATCAATGATTATCTTGCTGCCATCATGGTCACCCATGTTACCCATATTCGCGCGAACATATAGCAGACAGCCAGAATGATATCTCCTCCCCCTCCAAAGCGATAGACTCTAATAACGCTCAGTCAATTATAATTTACTGTCATGTCACTACTACCAACCAAGGACGTAATTTACCTAGATAAACTAATAAATTGCCAAGGCCATAGCTGACTAGTGGAAATATAACTTTGACTTATCATTGATGACCAGTGTTCGTGGAATCCAGGTACTCAACGAGAATTAGTATAAGAAGGCAATGTACCCATAATACTCATTTGTACTTTGTCTCATTTTACATGTTCAAATTAAATTTTTAATTACTCTACCCATGGGAACAAAGAATATGGTCATGGAAGTTTTGTGTATTTTAACTGATGTGAACTTTGGAGAGTCTTAGATTCTTGCTAATTGAAATTTTAGTAGAATCGCACCAAGAATTTTACATGGAAAGTCTTCAGATACTTTGCTTATTGATTGTTTGCCAATACTTCAGTCAGGAATATACCCAAAATTTTACTTGGTTCGGTATCTAGGACATTAAAATTTCTTTGAATTTCTGTCAAGAGCTTGCTTGGGATTTCATCTTACTTCATCTTACCTTCAGTAAAGGATCTACCCAAAACTGTATTTAGAGAGTCTTTGAAACCTGGAGATTAAATTGTTGTCCATGCCATAGTCAGTAGCTTACTCAGAATTTTACTTAGAGAGTCCTTGCGTCTTACCAATTGACTTTTGCCTATATAGCATTCAGGAGCATAACTAGAATTTAAAGGGTTTTTGTACCTAGAATAATTAATAAAATATAACCAAACCTATTACTCTTCTACTTAGATTGAAAACTTTGGAAAAGGATGATTTACCCCCTATATATATTCATCCCTAAAAGAGGAAATTCTGTAGGAAACAGGATTTTTCCGGACATTCGCCATCGTTCAGTGCTCCAAAAATCAGTAACACTACGTTTCGCGATCTGCAATCTGATCTCTTCTTCAGGTAAATAACTAACTAACCTTACACATAATTTCAAACCATGTAAAAATAAACGAATTATACCAGAGCGTTGTGACACGCGTAAGTCAGGAATCACAACCACCAGGTCGTGAGTCAGCTTCACTATCTCTAAAACATATCCTTAATAAAAACCAAACAAAACACTAAATTATTAAAACTGAACTACAGAATACAGGTCACAATAGGTCTGCATTCGCCGACCAACCACCTACGACTGAGAAATACTAATTACGTAACCAGTTTGGACGCCAAATAAGTACATGTGTGAATTTTGCGCATATCAAGTCTAAGTAATTAATATGGAGAATAAGTGATTTAGTATGATTACTCTTTTTAAGAATCGGTTGAATGTCCGTCACAAGATAATTACGCCGCTCGTGAAGTAATGGACCTCAAAGGTCCATATTTTATATAAATAATTCGAAACTAGGTCGAAATTATTGGCACTGGATTTAAATGTTTTTCTAGTAAATCGTACGCATAGAACATTTTTAAAACGTGTTTGGTTTTATAGAACAGAAAAATACCCAGAAGTAATTTCTATATTTCGTAATTTCAAAGTCTCTTGTCGGCTATAGCAAAATATTTTGAAAAAATACCTTCATTTTTATTTCAATTATAAGGCCCAAAATGTATGAGACTCGAATTTCAGATACATAATGCATTGCCACATGCCTAACACAAAATATTGTTATAACCTTGATTTAATGAAGCCTTGAACGGTATCATAGGTTACATAATAAAAGAAGTAAATCTCAAATACTTGGAAGTATAAAAATGATAGCTCATCATTTTAATACCTTTGTGTTATATAAAATGAGGGCGATATTACTCTTTATGCCCCAAGAAGTTCGTTTAAAGGCAACCAATTTTCGCACAAAAGTCAGCAATAAAAATTATATATAATAGCTTGAGGACGACTTTTATAATGAATGTACGTTATATTAATCGTATCTAAATAATCGTTGTGTAAATAATATAATGATCCAAAACACACTTACCTAAAAACCCACCAAATGTCAAAACACATGACATTTAGCCAGAAGAAAGTCGCCAGGAAGGAGAATTGGATCACGAACGCTGAAAATGAGACATAAATTATTATAATGAAAAATAGCGTATTCAGTTGCGTAACTGGAACTTGGATTTGGGGAGGGGATTAATCTGAATGAAGAACAAATCACATTGGGTGTATGAAAAAAATGTGAATACTTATAAACTTAAATCAATTGGATAGGTCTAATTTAAAGTAAAACATTTTACTGCTGTATTTCAAACAAGTTACATTGCTGTTTACGTAGGTATTTTTTACAGATTTTAAAATCTTTTTGGGGGGTCCTAACCCCTTCATTTCCCCCTTAGTTACGCCACTTTCAGTATTATTTTATTTAACAACGAATTTATCAAAATTAAATGACTGATAAAATGACTGAAATACGATTAATTGCTTGAAAAACATTGATTTTCTAGAAAAGTTCTACTATTTTAGAAGTTTTAACGTAGTAGTCAGTCGGACATAGAGAAGGAAAGTTTGTTATGCTTTTCTTGCTCCATCTTTGGTCAGTATGCAGTTAGTCCGGTAAAACTATGCGGCAGTACGATTTCAAACTTCCGGTAGATTCACCTTCAAATGCTCTCGGCATGATTCAAGCATGCGTTGTAGTTGTGCACAGATAAACGTTTACACAGAAACAGGACTTGCCAGTTGATTTGAAATGTCAGTTACAGAAGGATTTGTAAAAGGAGTCATATTTATCTAAAGAGTTTTCCTCTTCTTTTTAGCTCGAAGAAAGAATAGGTAGCGTGTGAGGAAAAATTAACTCTTAACTCTACCCACAATATATCCTGTCTGTACTCGCTGTAAAGTCACAATGGAAGCTGACGATTCTGTTTATAATCTAAAACAGGATACATTTTCTATTACGATTGAAAAGAAAGAAATGGAATACCAAGAATCAAGTTCAAACACTTCGTTGTACTGTTTATCCGTACAGGATATTTGATTAACGACATGAAGTCTGAAGTTGTTACGCAAGCAAATTAATGCTAATACAGTAATCAATTCTCCCCCTCACATACATGTTACAGTATAAAATCCTGGTCTCATTCGGAATTCGAACCTGTATCCCCAGTAATGAACCAGAATTAAAATAACCAAGTAAAATCTCCAAGTAACTCATCTATTTCTTTTAAATGCACCGATAAAATAAAATAAGTACTATTAGAAACTTTTTTAGATTTCAGTTAATCAATTAGGGATACCTAATTATCCGTACGGATAATTCTGTAAAATTATTCAGAATTCGACTTACATTTCAAAAATAAATGGTTTCGAAGCAAGAGATTAATTATTGAGATAGCAAATCAACCAACCAATTGCCTGACTGAACTGTTTAAACCACAAATGTTTTAAATGTAAGTTATTAAGTGTGAATAATTATTAACGAGCGTATATATGGAAAGTCTTCAAAGCAGAAACGCCACGATATTAAGACAAAATATAGTAAAATAAGTTATTGGTTAGGTAAGGCCACTTTGGTTTAGGTACCTTTATTTTTAACAGAAATTGCAAATAATACAGTCTTTAATTACGGTCTTTTAATTGTTTCTGTCTATTTAGACAGAAAAACTTAAACCTATCTAGTCTTAAGTGTACTGGTTTCTGAAAAGAATTAAATTTATCCTCGGAACAGCAGAATGCATGTGACACGCGTAAGTAAATAATATTGTATAATATATCATCTAAGAATCCTCGAGGTAGAGGAATCATAAAACTATAAATATATGGTAATTCACTTTGAAAACTAGTGTTAAATATTATGAAAGGTATTGTATATTCAATTTTAAAGCGTGTAGTTGCGTAATGCAGCTAGTATACAGTAGATAGTAATCGATGACTAAATAATAAAATGAGATCCCAATTCAGACAAGTTAATTATTGCGATTGGCCAGTCTCAAACGAAACATCTGTTCCGTATTCAATAATAATAGGGATACAATTGTTTACTTGAAGATTTGTTAATACCAGATAAACCAGAAATCCTTGTCCAGCTATACTGTTAAGGCTTGAACTATTTCGCTATATTTATGACTTTAGGAGGCCGTGGTGATTTTTGAGCACAGCTCCCGAAAAGTCCCAAGGTTCTTGGAAGGTCGAGGAGGAAGAGTGGAGGAGTGTTAGAAGCAAACAACGCCGCCAAAGAAGTACAAACAAGAATTTTAACACAGTTATTTCCGTCGGCTTACTCCAACACTGTGTTTATTCATAAGTAAACTCAGCATGTTTAAGTGAACAATAAGCCATCACCTGCGTAGACATTCAGTTGTACGAGTATAGTTGTGCACTTTTTGTAGTTCACTGAGATCTTTTCACATTTCTGAAACTTACCGGATAACATATTTGACAAGGTTTCGGGGTGTCAAATGTCTTTGGAAATTAGAAGGCTCTCAAAAGGGATGACTATCTTGGGTGCCAAATCTACAAGAGTCATCTCGTACCATTAATAAAACGAAAAAAAGAAGCAGAGAATATGACTACGTGATTGGACTTTTTTAGGAACGTGGAATATCGTCTACAACTAGTCTTGTGAGCTTCTGGAGACCAGGAATATACAATTGCTTGGTTGAGAACTCCAACCCCTTCAAATCTGGGCTTCTTTCCTTTTCAACTCCCTCTCTCCAAGCAGCCTCTCTTTCATTAATAACGCCAGACACCCAACCTCTTTCAGAGCAAGAGGATTATGAGTTTTGGTGAACATCCCAGCATCTTCTTTGTTTCCTCAACGTAACTCCACGGTCCAAATTCATTATCATCCCATTAGTACAGTGGATAACAATCTCTAAACAACTTGAAAACATTTTGCTAGTACAGTGAATATCAATATCTAAACAACTTGAAAACATTTTGGTAGTAGGCCTACAATGAATAGCAATATCTAAACAACTTGAATACATTTTGGTATTCGACTTTTAGATCTACAGATATGTGAGATGGACTAACTGTGACCTCCCAGGACTATGAGGGGTTTGGAATATTATCTCTCAAAAGGAAGGGGATCCAGGGGCTCTTGAAATTCTTAAAAGATGTGAGGTTTAAAAACAGTGCTTTTATCTAATTCTGAGTTGTAGGGGGGAGTCTGAACGGAAAAACCCTTACTTTTTACAAATAGAGGTACCGGAACAATATTCAGGTTTATTCTGCCACAAATCGAACATTGCTAATCAGAAAGAAATAAATACTTAGCTTTGCTTTTTGTAGGTAGATTTAACACGTAATTTAGATTGTTTGTAAATTAATATAAATTTTTCCTAAACTTTCTAAAAAAATGATTGCGCATTCAAAATGGACACCCTTTTATATCTATTTTCGCCTATCGTCTTACTGTATAAATTAAAAAGTACTATGAGTAAATTCACGGGAATTCAGGTATGTTTCACGAATTGCATAGTGATTAACACTTGCAACCAAATTTTGTTTCATACAATCTAAAACAATCTGGTATATGCATCTGTACTAATAAGTCAAGGACGTATCCAGCGAGGGGGACAAAAGGGGTCCGGACCCCCCAAATTCTCAATTACTTTTTGAGTAAACGATTATTATTATTTAAATAATTCAGTATTACTGGCATGTACTGCTGAAAGATCACTCTAAAAAAAGAAAAAAAAACGAGTCAAGAACCTTTTTAAGAAACAAAATGGGGCCTTACTCTCTGTCCACTACAGGAAAATATCAGTTGTCTGGACCCCCCATCCAAGTTTTTTCCTAGCTACGTTCTTGTGATAAATCTGCCTATAAACAAAAAGAAAGTGTAGTTGCTTGAGTGAAATGTACCTTAATTGCCAGTAACTTAACCAAAATTCTACCGGACTGCACGTTACCCAAATCAATAATAGGAGACATTCAGCGAACCACTAATATTTGTTAATGCAAGCTTACGCATAACATTTTCGCTGAAGTTTCAAAAGTCTACAGCCAATTCTATCATGCTACACGTGTTACACTATTTAACATGTTTGTTAACGAATTTATGTACTCTGTGACTTTTTCGTCGCTATTATGGTTGTCCATAAGGCCAATGTTAAATGACATGCACCATCCTTAACATTTGCTTATGTAGAATTTCAAGTCTATAAGTCAATTTCATATCTTTTCGAGATATCGTGCGGACATACAAATAAATAGACATACAGAAATTATGATTTTTCAGCCCCTCTAGTCAAAAGCTACTCCAACGCCCAGCCAATAATGCCCCAAGTATTTTCATCTCGTATACGATTTTATACTGCAATAAGTAACCATATCCTGATATGGTTACTAGGTTTGCGGATGTTGAAGTGAAAACCGCCGTGACGGATTGCGGTTAAACAGTGTGCTGCGGTTGCGGCGTTTTGTTGACGCGTGAGCGCGTTATAGGTTAAACTGTGTCCACTGCTGATAAGCTCGCCATAACTGATAAGAACCACTAGTCCAGCATTCCGAGAACTTCTGAGGTCATTTGCAACTGTAACTGCAGCGTCGCGTCTCCACGCCTTTCGCTCTCCTTTTGTATGTCAGCAGCATTAGTTTTTCTGAGTATTTACCTCTCAGAGAGACCTCAGCTTCCTGCCTAAATCATGGAAATTAACTGTAGTGGTTTTTAAACCCTATAAACGAATTTCAGGTGTAGCATATTTATTTGGACTTTTATGTAGATTTTGGAATTTCAAGTACATGAAAGAGGCGCCCACTTGCATTGTTGAAATTAGTTTGTCGTGAATCAATATAGGCAATTATTCCCCTAAGAAAGGAATCAACCATCAGTCACGTTACTATTGGTAAGGATAGAAATGGTGTGGTAGCAAAAGGGTTAAGAATAAAATAGGTGATTTTTGACACCTCATTTTTACTTGGCACACTTAATATATTATACCGTCACATACGCAAATAATAGGTAAATCAAAGTGAGCCAATTGGATAAAGATTACGTCGTTGGATGAAGCTTATTCACTGTTTAATATGTGTTATCACCTTACAAGAGAAGTAGTTTATGTTATAAAACTATACATACATAAAGTAATTTATTCCATATTTATGCATTTTCCGAGCAAAGGAAGCCATTAAATTTAAGTACAATTGTAAAAATCAGAGCATATTACCAGACTCAGGTTTTAAGGAAGCTTCATGGCAACGTGAACTAGGATAACTGCAAAAGTGAGTAGTCTAATTTTTATTAATTTGTTATGCGGTTTTAATTGTACATATGCTAATCATGTGGTGTTATTCTCCTCATACAAAATGGTATTAATTTGATCTCAGATTATCAGGTCATTCAATTTATTAAATTTAATTACCGAAACTGAAATAAATTTTAACTGGCTCCAATAACTTTGGTAGGCCTCCGAGTAACCCAACTACTAACAATATTCTTCACATCTTTACACACGGCACTCTTTCCTTGCATATGGAAATGAATACCGTGTTTAGAAAATAGTCTGATAATCTTACTTCCAAGATGTATAATCTTTGTATAGTTAAAGGATTGGCCTGATTATTTACGTTTTGAATTATATTGACTCATAAACTCTTGCGCCTTTGCGTTTACACTACAGTCACCTTAGGCAGTAAGGTTCCTAGGATGTCCTGGGATTTAAGTTACAATTGGTGTCCCGTAAGGGCCCGTTCTCGGTCCATTTTTCTTTTCTATAACAATACAATGATATGTGAAGAGTCAACAAGTTAGCGCTGGGTGTGGAGGTCAGCAGGTTTGTGTCTACCCCAATAAAGTTGTTTTCAGAGCTAAACCCGACATCATTAGCACTATCATGAAAATAAAGTCATTAGATTGAAATTTAGAAAGTTCATATTTCAAAGATTTCACGACTTGGTTAAGGAGGCTCCCGGCTTAACAAACAATAGTTCGGCATGATTTTGACCGAATTCTTTTTCTAACGTCATGACATATGTCCGATGAGTGTCGCTAAACACAGTCAGTGCAATGTTCCTGACGTTTTTTTTTTTTGGTCATATTTCTCTTTCACACTTGCATCGTTTCCTCAGCATGTAGGCCCTACGATATTGTCTACGTCTTCACCCACCCATTTAAATTCCCTACTTTACGTAAACGGTTAGCTAACGCTTGTTTAATATTTATTTACGTATCTGACAGCTGGTTATATGATTGTCAAACTAAAAAATATGATATGAGACAAAATTATTATTTCATATTATGTTAAATTTGGGGGGGGGGGATAAAATTTGGATAGCCTCCCATTTCGAAATCCACCAAAAATCGGTCTAGACACAATCGATACTGATGTAAAACCTTTTTTATTAATACTAATTTTATACACACTTTAATTGCAAATTAAGCTCCTTTTTGGATAATTTTACAGATCTACTTGACCTTTGGTGAAACGAAGATATAAACATTGAATATTCAGTACGTATCTTCTGGGTTATTCATTATTTCTTCTCTTTTTTATGAATTCTACAACAATTTAGATGTTATTTTGATTTGTTAAAAATAGAGGTTAACGATTATTATGCTTACCAACAACTTAATCCTACCTTCTTTAAGAAAAAGGTTTAATTTCAAAATTTCCTAAAGATAGGTGAGAAACCATCGAATAATATAAACAACTATGTTTATGTTTAATCTAATAAATCCAGCGAAGAATTTTGTAAACTTTGCAACTCTTTAACCTTTCAAAGATAAGTTTGAGTACTTTGGCACTGACTTTTGTTAAAGGATTTTTTCTTAAATTCTTTTTTAATATTAAGATTAAAAATCTTCACTGGATATACAGTGATTTTCGAGTTTCTAAACCGTGAATGGGCTGAAGTAGGGGGAGTGTAAAGTTTTATAGATAGTGTAAAGTTTGGAGGTTAGTTTTTGTTGACATAGCTCTCGACTGATAATGATATGTTATCAGTTAGATATGTCCACACCTTTACTGGCTTATCATCTAACTCTCAATTTCCTAGCCTCGATTTCTTTCTAAGTAAATCTTATCAAGTAACTGTGAATTTGTTGCCGGTGGGTTCTCGTTTATTTATATCGTATAAGTGAAATGATAGCTAATAATATTTGTTGTTTCACTGTCCATTAGTTATTATAATTTGGATTATTTGGTTATATTTTGCATCGTCTTCTTGAAATCATCAATTTTACCCAACATGGCTGTTAGTAATAAAACTGAACCTTCAGTCTAAAATTTATACTTATATATACAAAATTCTTGAACAATACTGGTTGTGCTCCAAAATAAGAGTAGTATAATCTACGAAGGGTCATACTCAGAAATTCATAGTGGGGAGAGATTCTATAATAACGTAAAAGTTTTCCTTATAATCATATTGTTATACACTGAATATTTAGTACAAAATACAAACTTTTACACTTGGTTTTACACATTTCATTATATAAAACACGTGTTTTAGCATTGCAGTACACAATTTTCATACGGAATAAATAATCTCTTTAACAAAAAATAAACAAAATAAATACAGAACTAAATAGCTATTTACACATTGCAACATTTTTATACTATTTTAAATTTAAATTTTGATTCAATTTTCAACTTAATATTTTGTAATGCTTCTAATTTACCTGCATGTGTTTTATATTAAAAGTTTAGAATTTTTTAAGGATATTAAATTCAATTTTAATAGTGTATAAATCTACTTCTGTATTTAATTTTTCTCATTTTCTGAAATTTCTGTAGTTCCGTGGCTTCTTTAATATTTTAATTGTTGTTGTTAGTTTCCTGAAGATTTGATTGTGGACTTGGTATTTGTTTTCTTACGTTTACCTTCTTGTGTGGTGTGTTTTTTTATAAATCAAACAAATATTGTGTATTTGGTTCTTTGTTCTTATGAAGATAGAAAACATATTACAGTATAAACATTTTTGATGACCCCACAAGGAACTACAGGCATTTAGAGTAGGGAAATTTGAATAATTTTGTAACCAAACTCAATAAAAACGGCTGAAAATAAATATTATACCTTTTTCAGTTCGTATAATGTAACTTATAGCTTATATAGAAATATATTTTTTAAATTTTGATGACTTAATGAAATATAAATTTAAAAAAATTACACAATATTAAATAAAATACTAGCATATTTAAAGAACTACATTTTTAATTTACGAAAGCACGTAATTTTCTCCTGTAAATAATCTTTTATATGCACACACCGCAAAAGTCATATCCTTATATTTAACAGTTTTTCTATAGGCCTCATTATAAGATGCGCCTATACACTACTTTAACGGTCATAAATCATCGTGGAAACCATCAACAAACTTTCCCCTATTTTTCTTAACTTCTTCAGAAAAGATGTCTTTAATTTAAAAATTAAAAGAGAATTAAAAATTTGACCCAAATAAAGATTGGCTATACTATCTCAAAACAATGAGAAAAGTGGATGATTCCAAAGATGACGTGATTACTTGAAAATAATAATCGCCCCCGTGATCGTAGCTAGTTTTATTCAAAATTTCAAAAACTCTAAACTTTGTACAGGTGTTTATTTTCATTATTGTTTTCATCACGTAGACGATTCTCCAGAGTCTACCAGAGGCTGGAGCCTGTCTACGGCACGTGATTTCAAACGCACGGGAAAAGTACAAGAAGATTGACCTTGAGATATAATGGTTCATGCACGCTTTTAGAAGGAAGGGAATCCCTCGGGCCTGCCAACCGTTACTCATTGTTGCAACAAAAATACTAGCTATCGGGAGCAAGAAATCTATTAATTACTTCACAGAAAAATAGTCACGATTCAAGTGTAACAACAGTATTTTTAATTTAATGGAATACAAGTAATCTGATTTCAGAATCAGATTACGGGAAATCGTAAATCCGATTTTCAAATAACTATATACTACTACAGTATGTATAATACTTGAATCTATTTGTTTGCATTCATTAAGTTAGTAAAATACTATTAAGAAAGCAAATAAAAACATAGTCGTTCCGCTGAGATTATAAACCAGGCAAAATACAACAGAATTCGTTAATGCAGCACTAAATCCTGTTACTTATAATACTAGGTCCAGCCATCGGATCGCGCTGCAAGCAATTTTACAGTGAAATTTCTGTATTATTTTTTCTGCGATTTAATGCTTTTTCCAGTGAATTTCCAATGAATCAATTGTTCACAGCGCGATCCGGCGGCCAGACCTAGTATTACCATTAACGGAATATAGTGGAACATTGGCTAGTTCTGTTGAGTTTTACTAGTTTATAATCTCTGACAGTAGGTTTCGATTCAAACGACAGTTACAGTAAAGTTTCAGATCTTGATTAGATGGAATTTGTTTTCCCTGAATCGGCTAGAGCATACGTATATATTTCGTATAAAGTTGGTTAGGCTGTAATGAAAGGCGTAAAGGAGTCCTGAAAAACTGCATAATTCACAAGTCCTATGTCTATATGAGCCATATTACTTGATAAGTCAGTATTTGGCTACAGACTGTACTATCGGGAAGATATCACTCAAAGATATACCGCAAAACCCGAAAGCCATTTGTAGTTTTGCTCTTTGCTTGAACGGACAACTGTTGGAAAATGTGTATGTATTGTATTTGTTTCTTTACTAAATCGATTTATTGAAAAAATCCAATTATTGGTTATTTACTAACGAAGAGTCCTTTGAAATGTGCTTTTAGAGGTGCCCAAGTCTTTGATCATAACAAATCAATTCGATATCTAAGAGTTCATTGGATAGCCTCGCAAGAAAATCAATTAAAAATGGAAGTATAATTTGGAACACTCTAAAAGCAAAAAGTTTCCTATTTTAAATACAAATCTTTGTCAATTTAAACCATTTTTTAAGAGTAAAAACTCTAATTGAGACCGCGGGAAATTAAGAGATGATGCAATGTTTTATCCCAGCCAATTAATAATACAATGGTGCCTATTAATGGAACATCTCTTTGCAAGGAACCGAGGATTCAAGGATTTGTGGAGATAAGTGTTTGAGGCGTAATCCTTCGACCTTGCCTCGAGGAGGAAGTGTACAAAAGCATGACATACTTAGATTTAAATGAGTATGATAGTAGGCACGTTATTTACTGATGTCAAAATGCGGCAAGTGACGCAGGGCTGTCAGTAAAATTTTGTTACCTGCCCACTAAACTTTGTGATCTTTTTCCAGAGAAATACAAATTTATAGAAACGATTTTATAATATTTGTTAGCTCTCTAAGAACTTCTAGAGTATTATTCTGTTCCGAAGATTCTGCCGCAGACTGAACTAACTGCAGGCCTTAGGCATTCATTAGTGTCCACCAGATAATTCGGAATCTACAAACACTCCACTTTAAAAACGTCATTAAGACTGTTTAGACAATTTCTTGATTTGTATTTCATTTGCAAAAAATATTACACAAAAATGTTTGATGATAGGCAACGAATAAAAACAGTAAGATTAATTCATAAGTAGAGAAGAACCATGTCTGTCAGTAGTAAGACATATGAAAAGTACATACTTCAACACCTTAACACAGCTATGGTGGGAAGGGTTGATTCAATGCATTCGATTGTTGAACTTAGCTCCATTTCAGCTGCCAGACATTGTCAGTTTTAAGACGCTGCACTAAGCAGAAGGTGAAAAACAGCTTAAACCAACATTCATACTACTTCAAAAAAATGAATGCAAAAATATGGAGAAATGGAGAAAGATGGGGAAAGTGATCTTTCAATTAATTTGGCAGGGAAATGGTAAAGCTCCATTAAACACTTTCTCCCAAATCCTGGAAAAATTTTAACCTTTACTGTTATTAATATTAAATTTTGGCAAAATTTCAAATTGTACTATGGGGCTGAAAATTAAAGAATAAAATCCTGCAGTGTCTAAAACTGATAGAGTTTAATATTTAAATCCATTATACATTAACATTTGTAAACATTTATTATGTTTTATAATCGTTGAAACCTCTGAAATATTGATTAAAGGATTGTATTAAATTAATTTTTTCTATTTTTGTAGATGAGCTTCACAACTAAATGATAGTTTTCTTATAATTTCGATAGAGTAGAAGCAAAAGAATAATCTACTTTGGTGATTTTAAATAAGTACAAGCTAGTTCTTAAGTAACTTTAGATTTTGTCGATAACTAGGTCTGGTACACGCTTTTAGGTCGATTTAACGGTTTTTGAGTTAATTAAAAATTTGTTAATGAATTAGAACTGTACTTAAGAACTTAGTGAATTATTCAATTGTACCTAATAAATTTTAATCAAAGAGAAATTACAGAAAGTGTTTTGACTGCGGTGTACATTTACACTGGGGGTTTACACTGCCTGCACTTCCTGATTATTGTGTAAGAAAAGTTTCTCCGAGAAGTTAACAGAACCGGTTTAAACTGTGGTGAATCACGATCAAATGGACCTGTTAGCAAATTGGAGTTGACTGTACAAATGTCCTCAACAGATCTTGGCTATTCCGTTAAGGCACATGAGGCAAGTGTCACAGAGATTTTTCATTGTAACGTTGGCCATGAAGGTACTTAGCGAAGTACTAAAGAAGGTGCTAACTAGGAGGTATGATTAGTCAGTTTAACTGGCAACGGAAAAGTTCTTGAAACCCTTCGAAGTTCTATAAGGTGAACTTATAAAACACATCATCGTTGAATGAGAACTTTATGATTCAACAGTGGATAAGATTAGTCTATCTTATCAATGCCTGTCGGAATTCAAGACGTCTCCAAGGAGGATTACACTGTAATCGAATTGTTTTAGAAATTGTGGGTGAATACTCACAGAGTGCAACGCACCAGAAGGAGTTGATGGCGTCCCTTCCTAACTGCACTACACTGAGGGAGATGTATGCTGTGAGAAGACTGGACACATGAGACATGAGCGACTTTCCGTGTAGAGTACCGTGGAGGTCGGGGATGACAGCGTACACGACAAAAGTGCCTAGGAGGAAAGGGAAGGACAAAATCATCCCTATTGGGTATGCTGTGAACGCAGCCTTCGTCTGAGCATCTTCTCCTGGAGGGAAGCACACGAAAATTTGAATTTCATCGCCATTTATGGACTCCATGCAATATTGGGAAGCATCCATGAGGTTACTTTCCAAAAGTATGTTTCCATCACTCATCAGGTAACTCTTGTCATCTGATGTCAGGACGAATTTACCGTAGGTGCACACGTCCCCGTAGAGGATTCGGAAATGGTTCTTCTTCACTTGCACGACCTTCTGATCGCTGTCGTAGACGGGGATGGAGAAGTTGTCGAAAGGGGAAGATCCCGAATTTACCGCACAATGGGACGTTTTGTTGATTGCGGAAACGATGTACTCGTCGGCGGCGCAACATTTCCTGATGCAGGGTTGCAGCGCGCACAGACATCCTCTGGTGGTTCGGTTCACGGTGAAGAAGAATCCACTGGGGTAGACGTCTCCACGGTCGACGATAGAGCCGTTGGGCAAGGGGGAGCCCTCGATGGGCACGCTGAGGTCGATGCTGCAAGGACCGCCGCTGGAGGGAGGCCCTGTTGTGAGCCAGAAATACAAGGGTACCAAAACAGCTAGCACGATGATAAGTACGAAACTGCCGACCACGACTCGAGTACAACCGGCCGCCTGAGATTTCTCCGAACCCGCGCCCACTTTGCGGGCCATGGCTCGCCACTAACCTCCACCACACACTGCACTGCACTGACTGACAGCTCGCGCCAAGATGCTCCCTTTCTACTGCGCATGCGCCCAGGTGGCCAATCGCCTGCTCCCCGGCCTCACGCTTGTTATCTCGTAAATCGTGTGATCTATTTACGATGTTAGTAGAAACTGTACTTACTCAACATTGACAAATCAAACTAACCTCAACAAGACTAACAGTTTTGTACAAATCCTTGTAAAAAAATTAAACAAAATAATTGTTGGAAATAATTGTTCTCCATTCCTACTTAGAAAGTAATAATAAATTGTTCTTACGTGTTTACGAGTAATACAGTATTAAGTAATTGAACGTGTTTTTTAAAAGCATATTAGATTGAGTAAGCCAAAAGTTTGGATTATTTTTTGTGTTCTTAATTTTCAACATTGTATTTTAATAGAGTTAGTTATTACAAAGTACAGTACGTTGCACAAACAATGTCTCCAGTTACATTAATAAACAAGATCAATACTTAGTAGCCTAATTATTTATAAAAAAGAGCACATGGTGCCATGTTGGTGGTGGAATACATGGTGGAATTGTCTAAAATAATTTGTTTTGTTGTATGTTTATAAATAATATATATGAAAATTTAAAATAGAACAAATGGATCCTGGAGGCAGTAACATGTATGTAGTCTGAAGGGCGAAGTAAAATTACAAGATACTTACTTATCTTGTAGAAAATTTACTCTAAATATTTTTTCTTATACTCAAACTAAAAAAAGTATTTTTAACTATGAATAGGAGAAGTGTGGGTATAACAATCTTCAAAACAAGCTTCATTTCCTTCGTTGAAAAGTGACATGCTTTGTTCCAGTTTAAACGCTGAACCTTTGAACTTAACTTTTGTAATTATTTTGAGATAGCTAGTTCAAAGATACGTACTGTAATTTCAATCGTTTAAATGGGGCGTTAAATTTAAAATTTAGTAACTCAGAGCACTTTTCCTTGATATTATAAGGTTTTTTATGGTAAAACTAATACTAATATTTTAAATACGTTAGTCGGTTTCAAAAAAGAAAATATACCTAAAATGGTATCGATGGTATAATGTGAGTTTTGAATTTGTTTATAATTCCTTGCGAACTGCAAAACTATGTAGTGTTTATAGCTTAATATTAACAATTGTTTCATTCTTAAGGAACATTTTTTCAATAGTTTCTATCTTCACAACACTGGATGTACTTTAGTAAACATTTCCGTCTTTCGTAACCAAGCTACTTAAAAGCGTAGTAGCTCAACGCTTGGTACACAAATAAGAATGGAGAGCATACAAATCTAATTTGAAATTCGTAAATAGATTTTCAGAATAACCAAATAAATAGAATTGATAAACAAATATTTATTTATCACTTTAAAGCTTTATCAACGACTTTTGTTACAGGTTTTCTCGAACGGTAGTTATTTTTGGCAACAGTAGCAGCTACTTTAAATTTCATATTAAAGTCCATTCAGGTCGTGATAGTTCTGGGTAGCGTATTTGCAAACTCATAAAATTAGGTTAGTTGACCATTTGATGAGGATATCAGCTGTGATGAGTCACGTAACGAAAGCGTCAATATGATCGCTTATTGAATAGTATGATGTAAGATACAATTAAATTTCCGGAAAGTGGATCACAATGCAAACACAACATTGTAACCAATTTATTATGCTCTGCCAGCCGTTTATATACCTCCCTAATAGATGACAATTGCTAGTAATTTGAAATTGAATCGAGACATTCGTATCGAATAGATGTCGAAAAAACCGTTCGAGATAAAATAAAATGGTTGTTTACGAAGGGTTTAGGGAATGTTATTAGCATTCCACATAACGTGTACATAACTGTTGTTAAATTTTCACGTTTAAATGTCCGCCTAATTAGAAACAAATGGCGTACGAACATTTGTAAGATCTTATTTGGGCTTTTTTTAGGGTAGGCCCTAGTTAATGGTTCAATAAGTCATTTTTTATACATATAAGCTCACAGCGATCGAAATACGCAAGGAATCTCATAAAATTAAAATCAACCCCAATTTCAGATAGATCTTAAATACAAATTCGGCCTATTGCAAAAGTTTTTCACGGCAGTACTTACGAAACTCACCGAACATGATCCGTAGAGCCTAAAACGTAGCATAAATTATTCTATATAATGCTATAGAAACGAAAACATACAAAAAGTAAGATATGAATTTTGTGTAGTATCAGCATGTATAGAATATATAACTGGAGAAATTTATCGCTTTTATTATGAAAAACGTTTTTTTGTTGTAATAAACGTAATTTTCTTAATGTATATATATATATATATATATATATATATATATATATATATATATATAAATGAATGTTTGTGTGTATGTCCTTTATAGAATCTAAACTATTTGACCGATCATTATGAAAATTTGTATATTAATGTACTTTCGACGGAAAAGGTTTATATGCTATCCCTATTGATGTATCTCGCCACCAGGTGGCGCTGCAAAAGTTAAAAGTTTTTAAAGCACCTGCACACTATAAACTGCGATTACGAGACAGTTACGTATATTAAATAGCGAAAAACTATTTGAAGGTGCTAAGCTTTGATGTATATGTCTCTTCAAAATACATTTCTGGTTGAACTTAAAGCTTTAGTGTTAGACCACTTTATAATGAAGTACAAGTACTTAGACAATGGCTATAAACATACACTTTTGACAGATTTTCTTTATCGTGGCAACAATACAAACTCTACATCGTCGTTGGAAATATAATTCACTTGAAGCAGAAGTGCACACACACGGGCAAAGCTTACGAAAAGCGTGCGAAGCCGCGGGAAACAGCTAGTATTTTATAAAAATACATAAACTATGCCAGTTGTCTAAGTGAAATATTAGTAAAAATGAAATCTCACTAATCATATTTCGTTAAAATAGTCCTTCCCTAATATCACAATACATATACTTATAGTAACTTATATTCAGCTACATTCCTTGAGCCTGCTTACCAAATTGGCCCAAATGTTTTTCTTGTCCACTTAGGTCAAGAAGTTAAGAAGCTTCTCATTGGAAGCTTCTCCTAAAAGGGCCTTTGCTCTTGCTTCCAGAGTGACAGGATATTCAGGATGGGTAAGATTTGAGGTCACCTTCTGTCGAGATCACGTGATGGGGATTAATACTATCTCAGTTTTGAGATCTTGGAAGAAGGCTACCTCTGTTTCAGCCTCTTCTAGCCAAAGCAGTACTCCCTCAGGGTTAGGTTAGCATCAATCAGGGAGCTCCTTCCACTTCCAGTGCGATCTTCCTCTGCAGAAAACCGCCCTACTGATCAACCATTTACCGAAATATCTCGAAATTTGATAGTAGTGATGTGCCACTCCTGGATATCCATCCAAAGGGCTGTCGAGATGTAATGGCTATACCCAACGTGGGGTCAACTCAAATACACAAGCCGGTTAGAAGTGAACCGTTTTGGGGTGGGCCAAATGATTAGGCCTACTTATTTCTCATGGAGCGACCAAACTTGTGTTCTAACTTCCTAATCATCAGGGAATACGTCATGAAAGGCCTATGCTCTAACAACCCATCCAAAAGTCGATCGTACCACATTAAGGAACTATCAGTAAAAAGTACTATTAGTAACAAATTCTTCAGAACATGAAACGAAACAATTAAATTAGAGAGTCACAAAATAATTAGCTATGGTTATGGGCGTTGCTAACGGGCGTGCCCTGACTTTAATGGTTACTTTATTTAATGAACCTGCCAATGCTAGCAGACGCGTGTTCAACGTGGAGCGTTCATATTTAATTAAGGGCTTATAATCAAGTTGAAAGTTTTTGGCTCGGTTGAGAAAGATGGACACTGAGATAGGTGCAGAACTATAGGATGTATCAACTCCGCCTAGTGGTGTATGGGAGTCTCCAAACGCATCATACCATTCTTTGTTTGTTAATGACGATGATAGGTTTGAAAGGATAGTAAGATTTCGGATATTTGCCATCGTTACATATTAAAAAAATGAATCAGAACGTTTCGAGTATTGAAATCTGCCATCTTCGTCAGGAGAGCATATAATTAGTTCATTAAATAATAAAAATTATAACAGTAATTGATGGGAGGATATCTTCTTTTAAATAACACACGGTATACAATGTTGTGTAAACTATCGTAAAGGTTCTTCAAGAACTTTGCACGCTTCGATTTAGAGTAAAATCTGTTGTGTTATTCACTACGCAGTTCAAAGATTTGTACTTGTGTTTCGTTTTTAATTGGCTTTCACTTTTAAACCGAGTTTAACGAAAAACAATAGAAAAATATAAACTCAGAGCAACAAAAAATGATAAAACACTAAAATCTGTCATCTGCTCCAAATTAACCTGTAAGTACATTCAAATTTGAGCTAGGATTACTAAACAGTTAAAATTCACTCTTCAGATATTTGACCAGATTCATACAGCTGAGTGCATTAATTTTTAATCCTAGTGTTAGATTTCTTTGATTTTTTACTTTTTTACTTCTCGATTTCCTTGAAATGTCATGAAAAGTCAGATGAAAGTAACAAAATGTCGTCTAACGAGAAGTTGGGATAATATACTTTGTTACGAGAGAGCAAGTTTTTTAAATTAGTAAAAAAAAAACAGAAAGTTTCGAGACTAGGAATATGCTGTCTTCTTTAGGTAGAGAAATCCTCCTATCTGTTCTAATACTCCATTATCATGACTAAATTGTGAAAAAGCAGAGAAGAACATAAATGAAATCTAAAATTAGCTCAGAAGTTTTAAGAAAAAAAAAAAAAAAAAAAAAATTAAAATATATAACAAATTATTAACAATACACTATGTACTAACAATTGATTAAAATTATTAAAAATATATATATAAATTGTAAATAGACAGATATGTTCTTGTATATTTCATAAATGAGCTTTTTCATTTGAAACATTAATACACGTTAAATACTCGTAATATAAATACAGACATGATTAGTAAAGACAATTAATTCTAATTAATCTAATCTAATTGTTATTGTTTGCAATCAAATAATTACTTAGAAGTCAATAGCCCCCCACTGCAATTTTAACAATTATTATTACTAAATACTGCGGTAATAATAATAGATGAATAATATGTAAAGGATACAATTCGAACTACTATTCATTTTTTAATGCAAATACTGACTAGTCAAAAGTCAATAAGCATATCCAAGTACAATAAACAATATCACTTAACTATGGATTATTAAATCAATCGTTCGCTAAATTTTCTTTCTTTCCATTAAATAAAAAACAACTACTCCTAATTCCGTGTTTCCCATAAACACAAACAAATGTAGAAATAAAACGGTTTAATCCTGCTAAGTTAATTGTTACTGTTGTGTACAGTTACAGGCCTTTATTTCCTTTTAACGTTTTATACGAGTTTCTGAGATTTTTATTTTTTATTATTTTGTGTTAGTTTGGAGAGTGACTATATTTTATGTAACTACTGGGCGTAAACTGTATCAACATGGCAACACTGTTTTTTTATGGGGTTAAACAATAAATACCGAGAGTAAAACTGTCTACACATGGCAACAATGTATTTTATGGAGTTAAACAGTTAATACCGAGAGTGACTATACTTTGTGTAAATACTGCGTGTAAAACTATCTACACATGGCAACACTGGCCTTGTTATGGAGTTAAACAGTTAATACCGAGAGTGACTATATTTTGTGTAAATACTGCGTGTAAAACTGTCTACACATGGCAACACTGGCCTTGTTATGGAGTTAAACAGTTAATACCGAGAGTGACTCTATTTTGTGTAAATACTGCGTGTAAAACTGTCTACACATGGCAACACTGGCCTTGTTATGGAGTTAAACAGTTAATACCGAGAGTGACTCTATTTTGTGTAAATACTGCGTGTAAAACTGTCTACACATGGCAATACTGGCCTTGTTATGGAGTTAAACAGTTAATACAGAGAGTGACTCTATTTTGTGTAAATACTGCGTGTAAAACTGTCTACACATGGCAACACTGGCCTTGTTATGGAGTTAAACAGTTAATACCGAGAGTGACTCTATTTTGTGTAAATACTGCGTGTAAAACTGTCTACACATGGCAACACTGGCCTTGTTATGGAGTTAAACAGTTAATACCGAGAGTGACTCTATTTTGTGTAAATACTGCGTGTAAAACTGTCTACACATGGCAACACTGGCCTTGTTATGGAGTTAAACAGTTAATATCGAGAGTGACTCTATTTTGTGTAAATACTGCGTGTAAAACTGTCTACACATGGCAACACTGGCCTTGTTATGGAGTTAAACAGTTAATACCGAGAGTGACTCTATTTTGTGTAAATACTGCGTGTAAAACTGTCTACACATGGCAACACTGGCCTTGTTATGGAGTTAAACAGTTAATATCGAGAGTGACTCTATTTTGTGTAAATACTGAACATAAAACTATGTCCACATGGCAACACTGGCCTTGTTATTTAGTTAAACAGTTAATACCGAGAGTGACTCTATTTTGTGTAAATACTGAACATAAAACTATGTCCACATGGCAACACTGGCCTTGTTATGGGGTTAAACAGTTAATACCGAGAGTGACTCTATTTTGTGTAAATACTGCGTGTAAAACTGTCTACACATGGCAACACTGGCCTTGTTATGGAGTTAAACAGTTAATACAGAGAGTGACTCTATTTTGTGTAAATACTGAACATAAAACTATGTCCACATGGCAACACTGGCCTTATTATGGGGTTAAACAGTTAATACCGAGAGTGACTCTGTTTGTGTAAATACTGCGTGTAAAACTGTCTACACATGGCAACACCGACCTTGTTATGGAGTTAAACAGTTAATACGTTAATAATGAGAGTTACTCTATTTTGTGTAAATACTGCGCTTAAAACTATGTCCACATGGCAACACTGGCCTTGTTATTTACTTAAACAGTTAATACCGAGAGTGACTCTATTTTGTGTAAATACTGCGTGTAAAACTGTCTACACATGGCAACACTGGCCTTGTTATGGAGTTAAACAGTTAATACCGAGAGTGACTCTATTTTGTGTAAATACTGCGTGTAAAACTGTCTACACATGGCAACACTGGCCTTGTTATAGGATTAAACAATTAACACCGAAAGTGAATGTATTTTGTGTAAATACTGCGTGTAAAACTGTCTACACATGGCAACTGGCCTTGTTATAAGATTAAACAATTAACACCGAAAGTGAATATATTTTGTGTAAATACTGCGTGTAAAACTGTCTACACATGGCAACACTGGCCTTGTTATAGGATTAAACAGTTAACACCGAAAGTGAATATATTTTGTGTAAATACTGCGTGTAAAACTGTCTACACATGGCAACACTGGCCTTGTTATAGGATTAAACTGTTAACACCGAAAGTGAATATATTTTGTGTAAATACTGCGTGTAAAACTGTCTTCACATGGCAACACTGGCCTTGTTATAGGATTAAACAGTTAATACCGAAAGTGAATATATTTTTGTGTAAATACTGCGTGTAAAACTGTCTACACATGGCAACACTGGCCTTGTTATAGGATTTAAACATAAAATGATGTGAATATATTTTGTGTAAATACTGCGTGTAAAACTGTCTACACATGGCAACACTGGCCTTGTTATATGGAGTTAAACAGTTAATACCGAGAGTGACTCTATTTTGTGTAAATACTGCGTGTAAAACTGTCTACACATGGCAACACTGGCCTTGTTATGGAGTTAAACAGTTAATACCGAGAGTGACTCTATTTTGTGTAAATACTGCGTGTAAAACTGTCTACACATGGCAAAACTGGCCTTGTTATGGGGTTAAACAATTAACACCGAAAGTAAATATATATTGTGTAAGTACTGAACATAAAACTGTGTAATTCTTACACACAGCGCCGTAGCTAGGGCGGGGACAAGAGGTTCGTTTGCCCGGGCGGCAAAATTGCAGGGGTGGCAAATTATGGAAGGTGTTGTTGTTAAGTCATATTAACAATTTAATTGTAGTATAATTAATATTTGCGCAAATCGCTTTAGTCTATTGTTATAACCTATTACGTAACAGTCAGTTCGTCATTTGCATATTATTGTCGATCGCTGTTTAACTATTGTACAATAGCTGTTTATCTACAATACCTGTTAATAACACCTTCACTGCTGGTCTATACTGAGTGATGACAACTTTTCTCATAAGTCAGCAAGCAGTCAAGGGCGCTTGCCACACCGAACGTTTTTATGAATTGCGTTATTGTATTCCGTTGTCGTGTTACGTGTTTTAAACTAAAAGTTTTGTGGGTTTTGATTTGTGATAAATGTAAAAAGAATGCCTACAAAGAGAAATTTCAAAACGTGATAAATGAAAGATGTTTTAAAAATCCAAAATTGGATACCTAATTTAATAACACGAATGCCTATACACATCCCACTTCAGAATCATATTGAATGCCACAGGATAGGGCAGCTACTCTATTTCTCGTCAGAAAATCTGGATGTGTATATTTTATACATTCACCAAGAAAATCAGAGAAGGTCTAAAGCTAAATGTTAAGAAGCAAAATATTTCCTCTTGATGTTTAACTGTACTGTTCAGTAGATTCACAGTAGCAGTGGATAAATCATAAATACTACTCGACATGTAAAAATGAATATAATTGTCCTGAAGTTGTAAAGAGTTTTATAGATTATTTTCTGTCAAAACTGGGGAAGGGTATTTATTTTCCAGGAAATCATAAAAAAGGTTATCAGGAAATCATGGCTAAGGACGTTATAACTTGAGTATTAATTCGTGTAGCTAACATAACATCATGTAACTTACACGATAGGCTAATATGGCTGGAGAGCCGATGGTCCAGCGGTCTAAGACGTTGGACTTTGAGTCTGAGTTAGAGATAGCGGAGGTTCGAATCCTGTATGTGACCGTTGCACTTTTTATCAGTACCATCGACCTTGCACTGTATTTGATAAAATCCTCACATAGGATAGTGGCCCATGAGCACGGGCAGAATAAGGCTTAAGAGGGAATCGGCTTCTCCTTAAAAAAAGTACCAAGGAATGCAAGCTAGAATATTGAAAGAGAATCATTTCATTTAATTTATGCCATGCTTCCCTCTTTCACTAAACTGTTAGAGTTCTCCATGCTTGTACTCGTCTTTCAGCTTAATAACCTTTTTGTGTGTTAAATTCTTTTTATAACTATTTTAATGCGTCTACCTCAAAATGGGAATTGCTTAAAAATAATACAAATCATTTTAATAAAAAAACAAAATGGCAACAATGTCAGTACGAATTGAGTCGTCTTCAAACATCTTGATAAAAGTTTCTAGCGGTTGAAGATTTACGTATTAATAGACCCACACCAGAGACTATAAATGACGCTAGAGATCTGTTAAATTTAATAACATATTTAAATTTAATATATATATATATATATATATATATATACATTTTTTTATTAAAATTTACCAACTTTTATAGTGTTATTTTTTTTACAATTATAACCGTTACGATAGCCGATTAAAACTCCCTTCAGCTATCTTGAAACGTGATATGATAATTAATCTAATAATGAGTTCTTCTCATTTGAAAGTGAAAGAACAACAATTTTTCCAAGTTTTGATTTTTTACTTTTTATAGATTTTTAGAAAAAATGTAACAAAGACGAATGGACATACAGACACACAGACTGTAAAGTAAACATTTCTGACCCATAACTATATAACATTGTTTGTTTGCCTTGACCTGAGGAACAAAGACGAAAAGATCACCGAACAGTTCGTAAACACTCCGTATCTATCCTATAACAGTGGTAGACCCAATCCAAAAGGTTTCGTTTTCGTATAGCTGTATAGTGACTGTTGTAATATAACCTTTAAACGCCAGACATTACAGGGAATTACAATGTTATGAGTTAAATTCTTATTGATTCGGAGCTATTCTCATAAAAATGGTTTAACTATTCGATAATACAATTATAGTAGTTGGTAGAAGTCCCTCTTCCCCTAGAATGCCCCTCCACCAAAATGGTACCCCCAAACTATATTACATGTATTATTTACATGTACTAAACTACTGAATATTTGTACAGTTCAAGTATTTTTACAATTCAGAAACCATTTCTTAAAACTAATCTTTGAGCATTGTTTTTTGTAATTTTAGTAATAGGAATGGTGAAATTTGAATTTAAAGACTGAACATTACTAGTGAATATAACTAGTAGGTTAAAGCATCCCAAGTTTAGCCAGCCGACCACCAATTTCATTTAATAGCTGAGCGTTAGCGAAGCGTAACCATTTGTAGGGCTAAAAAAATCATTTTTGTCAAACTGGCTTATAGACTTGACATTCTACCTGAATTTTTATATAAGCAACATCATGTTCTATATAACGCATGTCACTCCATGTGATCTGGCTTAGATTCAGCTTCTATTTTTACATTTCTCTTATGAGTAACCATAATTGCAACGAGAAAGTCACAGAATAAATAATTCTGTAAACAAATTGAGTATAATCATTTGAAATTTTACCATGTGACCATAGCAACACATGTACTCAAATGAAATGAGCTATAGATTAGAAATTTTACACACAACCTCAATGTAACGTGACAAGGGCTGTAGGGTAAAAATAATTTGTTTTCAGTTCAGTTACATTGATTTCAATTCATTAATTTATCCTAAATTTTATTAGAGATTTTGATTAGATGATGGGTGCGCGGCTATCTCACTAATGATTGTACGTCAGGGCGTGGAGACATATAATTAATTACACATGGACGGACAGATCCTAGCATGTGATACTTGGAAGAAATGTTTTCTAATCTAGTTGAAAGTGTAAATGGATTAGCACATGTTCATGTAATTCACTTCATGTGTGTAATGTAATTATATAAATCTAAAATGAGTATGTCACTTGTTTAAGAGTCATCAGTACACGCATATCTGAGGAGAATCTAATGGACATGGAAGATGAAGATGAGTTGTCCTAATAGTATATAAAAGGGTCTGTATGATACAGTGTGGGCCATAAGTCAGTTGTCAAAAATGCATTTGGTGCAATAATATATACCAAACAAGCGAAAATACAAATACATTTATTTTACTATGTAGTACAAATACAATTTATTAATACAGGAAAACATGTAGTATTCAATGAACCTACAAAAGATGCTCTGTTTTCTGTATCCTTCGTAGGCTTGTTCTTGCTATTCCATACTCATTTGATGCTTTTCTTTGCGATTTCGTCGGTGATTGCACAAAACATTGCGCGACAACATTCAGATTCTCTTCTGTAGTAACAGACCCTTGGTCTACCTGAACGAGGAAGCTCCGCTACCGACCCAGTCTCTTCAAATCTTAAATTTAATTTGCGAATACCTTGTCGAGATGGAGGCTGGATATTTGGAAAACGTTCCACAAACAAATCACAAACATCACTATAATTATGATCATGTTTCCACCATGTTTGCAAAACAAACACACGCTGTTCTGTTGTTAATTTCCTATTCATACTTTCTCAGATATCGACAATAAACAAACATAACCTCAAACTGCTAGTGTTTGACTTAGTCAAGTTCACAACTACTACGCTAGGAAAAACAGTCTAAGGATTGCTAGTGACAACTGACTTATGGCCCACTCCGTATAACCTGTATCCTGCACCCTCGGCTACCTGGACTGACCCCAGACCCTTTCCCGGCAGTCTGAGACGCCCACAGCTGTTTCCTTAATGACACACCCCACTGGATATTTTTTTACCCGAATCATAATTTCCGAAATTAGAACAAATATTTTCAAAGTACATAAAAATTAAGATGAGCAATACTAAACAAGGGCAAATTTGATAAAAACCCAACAATATAGAGGTATTTAGTCTGTTTACAATAAAGTTAGTTTTGTATAAGAATATGACATTTAAATTACATTATAAACGTATAACAATATTTAAAAAACCAATATTTCAATGTAGTTTATTAGTGTCGTGATTTTCATATAACAAGTGCCATATATAAAGAGATGCTTGTATTTTGTGTTATAACGACAAAACACAAAAACAAAAGCGTCACTTGGAGCATTGGGGGCGCTTCCTTACCACCCCCTGGGATAAGCACGCCCCTGGGCTCTGACGTCAGTTCTGTGGGGTGCTTATTCATCGCATGGTACGCCCAAGGTTCTGACTTAACACCGGAAATAATAAATTTGGTGTCAAGGAATCAAAGTATGTTAATACTATGGAAAAATGTTGTCATCTCTTTTAGCAACCATACTGTATTTGCAGTCTAGGGCGTAGCCAATACGTAAATTATTAATTGTTAGTGAGTCTAATTTTTAAAAACTGTATTTTAGCATATTTACTGTAAAGTAAAAGTACACATAATTCAGACTAATTAGCCTCTTATATAGTTGAATTTCAAAATTCGGGAAGAGGTTCTCCCTCTAAGACTCTAGGTACGCCCTGATAACAGTGCCTATAATCAGTATAGAACTGCTCCTTTCACCATAATCCTACTATTGGATGATGCCTTATTGGATGTATTTTATGAAAACATTAAAATTTTTCTATTTTTGTCTTTATATTATTCTCTCCACACGATATATCGAGAACAAATAGACTTGGAAATTCATTTTTATATAGTCAATTGAGTTAGACGATGGTGCGTCAATCCATGGGTCTTGGCTGAGCGTTAGCGAACACTCTTACATTTGTGTTATCGGAAACCACGATTGAGAAAATCGCAGAATAATTAAATTTGTGAAATTAGTTGAGTATAATCATATGACATTTTAACTTACGATATATTAAAACATGTAGCCTAATAAAAGTAATGAGCATAGACTAGATATTTTTCGTTTAAACCACAGCGAAGCCTGTTACGCGACATGTGGTGTCGCGTACTCCTACCGCGTATGCGGCAGTCTGCAATAAAGGGCAATCGGCACGGTACTGGACCTTTAGTCCTAACCTGGGATTCCTGGGTCATCTCCAAGACAAGTTTGTTGTTATAGTTTGATGTTTGTTCTCATCACAAAAATAGCAACGTGGAAAATTATAAACCATTTTTTGATTGAGAATTTTAATTTTATGTTGTGAATATAGCCAAGAATTGTTAGTAACCAGCATAACAATTAGGATAACCTACAATCTTATTGTATTTTTACTAAGTAATGGGATCTATTTGCACTGTAATCTTAGAAAGATTTGTTTCACGTAGCAAATGTTTTTATCACTTGAAATTGATGACTTACTAAATATTGTTTTAGTAGTTAAGTGAATAAACAGAAATCAAATAAGGGTTACATCAGTCAAAAATAATACTGTTTAGACCTTCTAAAGCTTCACTTCCAAGTTCCTTGGTATTGGTTTGTGACATCTAAAAGTGCTTATTTTCTGACCGTCAAATGAACTTTTCATAAATTCTGTGTTTTGAGGAGGGAAAAAAACTGATTATCGTCAATAACGCATACGCTCAATTAACCATTATTTAGTTTAGTACTTTTCGTACAATTTCATTAGCCATACAGTACTATTTTTTTATTTAAAAATTAATTATAATTGGATGAACAAAGTTTATGTATAAACGAAAAGGGTTCGATCTTAAATTTCAAATAATACACTTTAATAAGTGTGGACGAGAAAATACCCCGTGCATTCTAGGCTGACGAAGCTCTACCAGGGTGGAGCTAAACTGTTCAACAAGCTGCCCTTAGACTTGCGTGTTGAAAAGAAGTAACCACTGTTTAAGAGAAAGCTAAGGCGCCTACTTGTGTAAGGAGCCTACTACTCTATCGGTAAGTTTGCGGATCATGAAGATTAATCAATTCTGTTAAGCTAAGGCGCCTACTTGTGTAAGGAGCCTACTACTCTATCGGTAAGTTTGCGGATCATGAAGATTAATCAATTCTGTTAAGCTAAGGCGCCTACTTGTGTAAGGAGCCTTCTTTCTACTCTGTCGGTAAGTTTGCGGATCATGAAGATTAATCAATTCTGTTAAGCTAAGGCGCCTACTTGTGTAAGGAGCCTACTACTCTATCGGTAAGTTTGCGGATCATGAAGATTAATCAATTCTGTTAAGCTAAGGCGCCTACTTGTGTAAGGAGCCTACTACTCTATCGGTAAGTTTGCGGATCATGAAGATTAATCAATTCTGTTAAGCTAAGGCGCCTACTTGTGTAAGGAGCCTACTACTCTATCGGTAAGTTTGCGGATCATGAAGATTAATCAATTCTGTTAAGCTAAGGCGCCTACTTGTGTAAGGAGCCTACTACTCTATCGGTAAGTTTGCGGATCATGAAGATTAATCAATTCTGTTGGGTTGGGGGTGCCGTTATGTGTGGGTAGCACTTTAGTTTTTTACCTTGTAAAATTTTTAAATTCTTTGTTTACAATATAAGCATTATACAATAGAATTTTATATTTTATAGAGCACTCGTCTGTTATTTGTATTGTTTTGTTACTTTTACTCATATTCGTATATATTTTAATCGATATGACGCATATAATAGTGTAATTGTCTACGGCAATAAAGCTAGTATTATTATTACTCTGAAGATTTAGGAAAAACTGTAAATCTGCATTCCTTCTTGATCATGGTTTCGCTCTGATTACTCACAAGTATCTTAGCATCTTCACATGGACGGAGATCTTTAGTTAGCTCAGAAAACATAAATCCAGAAGTCTCACTTAGTAACGGTTTTCATCGCGATCCAACGGTCAAACCTCGTAACTACAATGCATGCAATCTACCGCAACACTAGCGAATTCTGTTGACTCGTCTTCGTAACTAACTCACTGAGATGTCTAGGTTTGGACTGTGTCTGGGCATTTCTGTTCAAAACGTCAATGCTTGTTTACGGACTGCATAAACGAGAGAGACCGCATGTTTTACAGGGAGTCTAGTGTTTAGAGACAATCCAAACTTAGACGTCTCACCGAGTTGGTAACGAAAACCAGTTAACAAGATTTCGAGATCTATCAAAGCTTAAGTAATTGCAGTTACACGCTAACTAATATATTGAACCCAACCTGAAAAAGGTGAAATACTTAAAGTTTATATTTCATCAATCTTCGATGAATGAAAAGAGGATGAAATATAGCTTTTGTTAATGGAATTGATGGAAAAAGGAGTGTATTTGTTTAACACTGAAAAAATTGGATTTTATTTACAAGAGAAATATGGTATATGATGTTTATTGTTTGATAAAATTTAAGTTTTGGTTGTCAAACGTTGCATTGTGACAACGTTAAATTTCCCGAATTTTTAAAGGAGCTTTTTATTATTTGTTGTTGTTATTATTTGCTATTTAGAATTTTCATTCTTATTTTAAACCAAAACTTAAATTTATAAATTTTATGTCCTGCCATAAAATCAAAAATATTTTATTTTTTTGCAAACTAAAATAAATATATTACCATTGTTACGTTGGCGCACGCATTCAATACATATGCCAGAGTATAACAAATGCTAATTTTCTTTTGTAAAACACTCGTCCTATAGAATTTAAAGCAATTACTACCTACAGTTTTACCATACATTTAAATGGTGATGGTTCATTTCGTAAATGGCTTACAGAGAAGCCGTTTCAGAAAAACATACGTGGTGTTTCAGTCAAATACATTTAAGGATTGGTTAATTAAAATCTATAAACATAGGTAAACAACGTATCAGACAACAATAAATTCGTATTAGTATCAAATTGCAACTCACCAAGTGAGAAACACCAAAAACCAGGCATGTTCTTTCCCATAAGCTGGATAACAGTTAAAGTTACATATCCGGTGAGGAGACTCAGTATGTGGCTCATGATAGACTTCCCGTGGGGGTTGCCGTGGAGATCAGGGATGATCGCGTATACGATGAATGTGGCGAACAAGAACGGTATGGAGAGCAACATGCCGATGGGGTAGAAGATGTACTTAGCCTTGGTTTGAGCGTCTTCCACAGGCTGGACGCACAAAAAGGTGTAAATAACTTCGGACCCGTTCACTGATTCTAGACAGTATTTTGACGCATCAAAGTAAATTTCTTCGTGGTTTCTACCGTAAAGGAGGATCCTGCCGTCCATCATCAAATAGGTTTTGTCAGCAGGTGATGCGGAAGGGTCTAGCCAGAACTTGCCGTGGTGACAGGCGTCGCCGAAGAGAACCCCAAAATGATTTTTCGTCACGTTCACCATCTCTACGGCACTGTTGTGGACGACGGAAGAGAACTTGAAGAACTGGGATGCACTTGGAATTTTTACACAGTCGAATGAAGAACGGCCATTCGGGGAGAAGAATGTCTCATCAAGAGGACAACATTTTCGAATGCAGGACTTCAGAGCACACAGACACCCCAGGGTGGTTCCGTTCTTCTGGAAGTGGTACCCCTTGGGGAAGACCTCACCTTGGTCCACGATGGAACCGTTAGGTTGTACACGGCCTCTGAGAGGGATGCTGAGGTCCACACTGCACACGCCCGTGGAAGGAGGGTCCGTAGTCAGCCAGTAGTACACGGGAACCACAACGGCGAGCACAGCGACAATCAGGAGGCAACCCAACACCAGCCGCGTGCGGCCGGCTACCTGCGGCTGGGACTCCGCCACACCGGCGACCTTGCGGTTCATCTGCTCGCACCGAACTGCGGCTGACTGAACCGGAATCGGTAACTCCCACCAGTGCATGCGCGGAGATAACCGACCAATCGTCGTCTTATTTACAATTTACAATTCACCGCTACGCTCTTTTCTTATCCTCCCGCGATATGCGCTTATCTCCCGCTACCGATCGCACACTGGGATGTAACCTTGTTATGCAGGCCCGTATTTACACACGTGCTTTTCTGTGCCCACGCACAGAGCAACAAGATTTGGAAAATGGCAAAGTTTTAAATTTATTCTTTCATATTTATAATAAAATACTCCAATAACCATAATACGTTATGTTATATTACTTATGAGTCATGGCACTATAAGGTTGTTTGAATAGTTTTGTGGGTATAAGGGATCTGTACACTTTTTCGTTCAAGAGCCGAAGTAAAGATCTTTGGGTGCAAGCGGCCATGAACTTCCATATCTATTTTATTGAACAGTCATGTGGTTATGGGCATTTATAGTCTACCTCCTACTGTTTCTGGGTTTTGTTATGTATTCTTTTGTCAATTCGTGTATATACTTGGACTACTCTAAGGCGTTTGACAGGGTTAACCATTTTACTTGCTGAGTTAGCCCTGAGTTAAAGGGATGTTGAGTTGCCTTGGCGACAGTACATTATCTGTGAAGTGTAATGGTTCTGTTTCTGCACCTTTCTCCGTGCTGTATGGTGTTCCTCAGGATTCTCACTTGGACCCTCTATTGTTTATTATATTTAACAATTATGTTTTTTAAAATTAAAAAGTTAACTTTCTTCTGTTTGCGGATGATATAAAGATCTATACTAGCGCCCTTTCATCATCTGACCATGAGAATCTTCAGAGGTCGCTCTCCAACATTGCGGAGTGGTGTGAGGCAAATGCTATGGTCCTGAACATATCGAAATGACAAGTGATCTCTTTTTGCAAGTGCGGCTCTACATTTCAACTTTAACTACCATGTTGGAGTGTGATCCTTGACAGAGTTAATCGGTTAATCTTGGAATTGTTATGATCAATGATTTAAGTCCTGCTGATAATATTGCTAGTAACACCTCCAAGGCATATTCTCTATTGGTAGGTCAACAAGAGGTTTTAGATCAAAACAATCCTTGCTTGTCTTGTACAGATCATTGGTACGCACTTTGCTGGAATATGGCGGTGTGATTTGGTCTCCTTACCAACTGGACCACATAGATAAGTTGAACAGAGTACAGGCTCAGTTTGTGAGGATGCTTGGTGTTTGTCTGGGTTTCACCTAATCAGGAATACCAATACCGCAACTGGAACAACTTCTGTC
Source organism: Homalodisca vitripennis (assembly GCF_021130785.1). Classification (NCBI taxonomy): domain Eukaryota; kingdom Metazoa; phylum Arthropoda; class Insecta; order Hemiptera; family Cicadellidae; genus Homalodisca; species Homalodisca vitripennis. The sequence continues at coordinate 105,569,661 of NC_060214.1, forward strand.
TCTACAACCACTCCATCATAGACGTGTCAACTTTTATATGTTATTTCTCTTGAATCTGAATAATGGAACTGTAAATTCCCCTGATTTCCTGGAATTGATAGATCTGAGTGTACCGAGGGGAACGAGATCCCCGTTATTCTTCGGTCGGAGATTGCTCCCTACATCCTATTCATACAACTTTGGAGTGGCAAGACTTCAGAGGCTTGATGGCAAGATGTCTGGGAGTGTTGACTTTTTCTACGGGTCTGTTCCTTCTTTCAAGAGAAGTGTTATGCAGCTTGTCAATCAGTTATGATCTATCTATTCAATTATGTCATGAATTGCACTTATGTCGTTAGTTGTATACTCTGCTAGAAAATTTTTATTTTCTATTGCTGTTCATATTTTCTTATATTATTGTTTTGCTATTAAATTATTATTAATACTATTTCTTGTTATTGTTACAATTTAAAATTATATACCTAGGTTTTTTACTTTTATTGTTTGTTATTGTTATTGCAGTTTGCTATCGTACTTTGTTGTGGCTTGATACTTATTACTTGTGTATTTAGATTTTTACGTCCTTACTGTTTACTACCAATGTATTTGTACTATCTAAACTTTGCTATCTAACTTTTACCTTATTGTAAAAAATGATAAAGATTGTAAAGTCTGCCAAGGGCGGTTTTAAACGGTCGTACGCCTAGGAAAGCTAAAAGAAGCTATAGTAACTGTATTTTTTTTATTTCTCATAAAGACTTTTGACAGCAATTTCAGGTTTAAAAATTGCTAAGAATCCGTTTTGAAATGTTTACTATCTTTAAATTTGATCAGGTTGTGCGGGCATTACTTTGCGTTGTATCATATATAACAAGCAGTGCAAGATTTTATGAAGTAATTGACGATTTTGGCCATAGAAAGCTAGAAGAAAACCACTAATTAACTAAGCTAAAGGCTGTTTAAAAACAATTTAAATAGGGACTTTTTAAATAATAAAAAAAAATTTTCATTGTAATTATTGTCTGCAATATTATGGAAATAAATAGTCCTAATTAAAAAAAAATACTAATTTTAACTACGCAAACTTTAGAACTAACAGTCCGTTATTGAAGAAATGCCATTATAATTTATAGAACTATAAAAATATGTTAAATGCATGTTTAATTATAGCTTGGCCCTTTAAGTGTTAGTTTAAATTAATGTGTGTGTACTTTACGGGGCTATCTATTAGATGATGGGAAGGGGCGTGTAGGAATGGAGGGGGTAGGGGGTGAACTTCTGATGGCACAGGGGCGCACAATTAATAGATACGGACATGCTGTTGTGCAACAACCCAGTGTTTGCACGGCGATTTGATAGAGAGCCTTGTTCACGGCATGTTTCCAAAGATATCAATGTTTGCACAAGTCACACAACATCAGAGTACTAATACAACCAGATTTTCAATATTTCAGTTTGTTTTGGAGTGAGGAAACGTCTTCATCCAGTTTACCACAAAATACCGATAGTTAGGTGAAACATCACTTCAAAACGCATATCTCAGTAATAATAGGGCTACATAATTGTAGCATAATTGTTTGGTTATATATCACTGTTACAAGAAGTCTGGGTAGAAGGCCGGTGTATATTTGACTATATTTCGCACCCTGCAATAATTTTGTAAAATAATAATCTTTTCTATCTTAAATGTTTCATTTCATTAATTTATTTACTAATGTAATTTTCTTATCAAGCTTATAGAACCAGTTTGGGAACAAGAATTACAAATTATCAAGGTTATGTGCTATTTTTCCACTTTCGAAGATGAGTGAAAACAGTCATTAGCTAACAGACTTGCTGAAATCTGTAACTGCACAGATACAAGTCAGAACTTTCAGATTTTAAATTGTATACAGATTGAGATAATGGGTTTTGAATACAAAGTTACTACAATTTGTATAAAATTTGAAATCTGAAAGGTCTAGGTAGTAATTGAGCAGTTAATTTCAGCAACTCTGTTACAATACTCGTAGATGACAAATTTCAGTCATCTTCGGAGGAGAAAAGCAAGGATTATACTCGTAGCCTTGATTATTGAACGATCTCTCCATAATAATTTCAAACACCCAGTTGAATTTCAGATTAGCATTTCTCTAAGAACTCACTTTCTTTTATACTGGCCTAAAGTTTTTCAAAAATATCCTCAAAATTAAAGAAATATTGTTTTAAATACTGTATTTGAAAAATAAATAAAAATATTGTGAGGTTAATATGACTTTTTCTACTAAACAATACCCTCGAACTAGATATATAGTTAATACAGATTATTTTCATACTGCAGTATCTATGTAAAAAAAAACAAACAATAAAATATATTACTTTATATTATAAATTTGTCTTCTTGAAAAGCGTACGTTACTCAGAAAAGGAAATAATTTATATTATGCAATAAAGAAGTAACAGTAATTTTCAACTCAAAATTTAAGAGTATTGTCCTTAAAAATTGTAAAATATCATGCCACAGGAAATAATCCATCACAATTCTTTTTCTTTCAACACTAATTTTGATTACTCTTGGTATGTTTTAAGCTTACATACAAGTAAGAATTGGGTTAAGTGAAAAAGCGTAGAGAAATGGTGCAACGCCTGAAAACATTTGAGAGGTATAATAAGATAAGATATACTCGAACAATAATTAGGATAGTTTAATATGTGTAGAAACGAACGTAATCGATCGCACAGTGATAAACTATGTGTTCTACGAATGAATGGATTGCGTAACGCTTTATTCAGCGGTATTTAAGGTGTTGCAATAGTTTTCTATTGATCTTTAATGGGATTTTTCTACGCCAGGGCATTTTAATTTTTTACAGTAAATTCTTCAGAGGAAAAACGGTTCAAACACATTAGAAGATTTCTAGTGCTTTTCCAAAGAATCGAACCAGTAACCTCTGCGATAGAGAGACGCAAACTTTTTCCTTCGCCATGGCGGAGTCAAGGGATAAATAATGTATTAAATGGTTTAAAATGCATTAGGCATAACCCTTCAAGACACACTTCCTAAAAAAGGGTATTTTAAGAAGCTCTAAGGGCTCTGCAATATCCTTTAAAGCGTTATAATCACCGGAGGTCTAAACTACACCTTATGCCTGTTTTGCCTAGGACGAGTATGGAAATGGGATAGAAAATGCCACGAATTGCTTAAAAATAATTGTCATTCTAATGGTAATGACCTTCATCGAAAGAACTATACGTGTTTCTGCCCCGTGTTTCGTGTACTATAGGTAATTGAGGAAAAAAGGCCCAATGTATCTTTGTTTGAAGTTTTTTTGACGATGGAAGGATTGTGAAGGAAACAGGATTTTCCGGACATTTGCCAACCTTCAGAGCTACAATACAATAATTAGTAACACTACGTTTCGAGGTCTGCAATCTGATATATTCTTCAGATAAATGACTAAATTAATGCATCACTGAACGATGGCAAATGTCCGGAAAAGTTCTTTTTTCACAGGCCCAATAAGTCTCAAAAATTCATTAGGTAACAATACTAAGGAATTAAAAAATTGAGTTAAGGTTTGTTAGATGTTGAATCAAAGTTATATAAAAAGCTAAATTTAAAAATCCCTACAAACAATCCCTACATGGTATCTGGTCGCCATTTACGCTAAAATTCTTTTCAAAGTTTGAAAAGTGTTTTGTATGAATATAAAGGTTTCAAAAATACTGTATTCGCTGTTGAAATCGAGCGATTAATCAAATTTTTTAAATTTTAATTTATTCCTCACAAAAGTTTAAATTATTACTAGGTAAAAAGTATGAAATAGAAACAACATTGCTGTTACATTTAAGCTGAGAAATTCCTGCACAATTTTCTCAACTTCAAAAAAATATCTCCAAAAGACCAAATGTATTAAAAAACACTATAGTTTGAACCAAACTACGAGTTTCGAAGTAAAGAAACCCAAACAAAAAAACCTTTAATTGCTTTCAATGTATGTATGTTTAGGGTTTCAATGGGGGATCTAGATAAAGGCTCTAATATACGGTTTAATTTAAACGTACAATGTTCGATATGCTTATGAAGCCTACTTTGTAAATGTTTTATCTCCAAAGACGGTTTTCTATTTACATTTTTATACTGTGAATACTGAGAGTAAAATTTAGAATGAATGTAAAGCAAAACATATTTTCTCATGAAACTAAGTTTAATATAAAATGTCAAACTATAAGATGAGTAAGCTAATTTAAAACCACATGTAAATAAGATGAAGTCACTGAATGAAGTTCCTAAAGCTCAATACGCTACTTATGTACCTAACTTATTCTGTTTGGACTTTTAAAGGTAATTTTGGTGTAAGAAGAATAGTGTAGAAAAGACTTACCTAAGACAAAACACTTAGAACGAGATTCGGTGAGAAGGGAGGTTACAGTCTGGCTGAAGATGAGGGCAAGGTCTGCTACCAACAAACAGAAGACATAGCACAAAAGAAATACCCCGTCAAGGTTGTGCAGATCGGGTAGAACAGCGTAGACGAGGAGGGTGATGATTAAAAACGGCACAGAAAAGATCATTCCAACTGGATATATCATGAACTTTGTATCTTCCGAGGGATCGTGGTCCGAGAGGCACATGAAAATGGTGAAACTCGGATTCCAAGAGAAGTAAGCATTGCTGACCCCCTCAGAAGAATTCGCACCGAGGATATACTCTTCCAGGCAGTATTTGGAATGGTCAAACCGACTTCCGTGGCTCAAAAGGTCTCCATGATCCGTCAGGCAGGCTTCATCATTTTCCAGCACGAACTTTTCGGAAGGGCAGTTGAGACCGAAAAGGATTTCAAAATTATCAATCACGGTGAGTTCTTTCTTGCAAAACGGAACTGTAACGTTTCTGAATGAAACTTCACTCATTCTTGGAACGCATTTATCATTTGCCATTTCCATCACTTTACCTTCCCCACAACACTTGCGAACGCATCGGCCGTCATGACAACTCAGATCTTTTGGTTCTTCTGAGGAACGTTTTGAGGCCCACAAGGAGATGAAGGGAGCGAAGATCATCAACAGAACATGAAGAGCTACACAGACGAGGATGACTTTGTCAAGTGCTATTCCACTCAAGGGCAACATGTTCTCCGGACTGCAGTGCACGACTGAAGGAAAGGCCGTAGTTTCATCATCACTTTATCGACAGCTGTTGAGTTGAGGAGTGAGTACTTGTATGGACACGCAAGTCGTTAGCTGATGGGAATCGACCATTTCGTGATGAAGCATTACTTGGATTGCACTTCCTTGTTAGAACTAATACAACGCATTTACGCTCTAATGCGGAAACAAATTACCTGTGTAAGATAAAATCACATTACAATTTCAATTTATCAGTTGTAGGTAAATTGTATTATACATAATCAACAGCAAATGTACGCACTAGAAATTCTTTCTTATTTCCTCTTTTCTGGAATTATAAAGAAGTCTGATTATAGTTTGAGGACCAGACGTGATGAATAGAAATCGTGTCGTTGTCAGTCCCTCTGCCTGTATATATGTCAACTCGCCTTCGGCTCGCCCCCAGGCCCCAGAGACTGATGCTGGCCGAATTCGGAGATAAGCGGAATTCGGAGACAGGTTAAGTCCAAGCATTGGACTAGGGATCTGGGAGTTTAAAGTAGACATATTTTGTTGATTTTTCCGGATTTATCCAAAGTTTTGACTCTGAGGTCGTTTTGCGGCTAAACCGTTAGAGATACGAGAAAAGTGACTGGACCTTTCTTGTCGGAAATTTAATTTAATTTGATTCTGACTTCGGATTTTAGTCTCGTTTAGGTGGTACAGAACTTGGGAGAAAACACTGCACTGGGTAGTTTTTTGTATTTCTTTAGAGTAATTTCAATGTAGAATTGCTACTATTAGGTGTTATATAGGGCATGGTGTTACATGGGCTATGGTAGAATTATGCCAAATTTCAAGTATGTAGCATATAACGGTAAATTCCGGTAAGGAGGGATTAGTGTTCATGCGGGTAAAAAAACCGGTCGTTCTTTACTAGAGGCTGTTGTGCCTGTGCAATTAAAATAAATAGAGAGCAATACTTATCAGAAGAATAGGTATATCTGCTAATAAAAAATTTAAAAAAGCTACGACTAACTATTGGACGCTATCGATCCCAAAGACAGAATTCTCACGTCAACATTATAAAATATTTGCATTTAACTCCGGTAAGGGGGGATTAGTGTTCATGCGGGTAAAAACCGGTCGTTCTTTACTAGAGGCTGTTGTGCCTGTGCAATTAAAATAAATAGAGAGCAATACTTATCAGAAAAATAGGTATATCTGCTAATAAAAAATTTAAAAAAGCTACGACTAACTATTGGACGCTATCGATCCCAAAGACAGAATTCTCACGTCAACATTATAAAATATTTGCATTTAACTCCGGTAAGGGGGGATTAGTGTTCATGCGGGTAAAAAACCGGTCGTTCTTTACTAGAGGCTGTTGTGCCTGTGCAATTAAAATAAATAGAGAGCAATACTTATCAGAAAAATAGGTATATCTGCTAATAAAAAATTTAAAAAAAGCTACGACTAACTATTTCGGTCGCTATCGATCCCAAAGACAGAATTCTCAAGTAAAAATTATAAAATATTTGCATTTAACCGGTTTTGCGGTGAAACCATTGCGGATAGGGCAAAAACTTACTGGGCATTTTTTGTAGATTTTTTACCTAGTTGTGATATAGCCTACATTTTGTTTTGAGCTACGACCATTTCAAGCTTTTGATCCAATGAAGAAACCCCCCATTATTGGTTTTAGGGCCGAAATTGAGAAAGGGCAGTCTGTCTATGTCTGACGTCGTCTCTTCGTTAAGTTCTACCAGTTCCTTCAATATTCTGTTGTCTCTAATAAGTTTATTTTTAAATGTAATGGACGTGTATCTGTCATAAAAATATCCGTGTACAATTCATTGTCTCACCCATAACTTTCTGAAAAACTAAAATATAAAAATAGCTGCCAAAATTTAAAAACAAAATTATGTTTTAGTACAGTTTCGATAAAAAAATCGGACCCGATTTATTGATAATAACCGGGGTTTTCACATCAAAGCCGAGATTGGCGCCAGTGATAAATTTGTTACCTGGAATCGCTCCCTTTTACGATCTAATAGGAAAACCGTGTAAATCGCTGGTAATTATAGAAGACAGTCATGACTGATATGGGCGCTGTGGGCAAAAAGACCTTTGACGGATGGCTGTCCGTCCATTAGATTGAATTATAACTGGAACTTTATCGCTGTCACCAGATAAAAACTATCGATAGGTCGATAGTTTTTAACGAATCGATAGTTTTTAACTTCCGCAGAGGGTATGGCATATGGTTAAGCTAGATTATAGTTTGTAGTAACCGGATGGTTGTATTAAGTAATTAGTTTAACACAAAATGAGCAAGATAAGTATTTGCTAAGTATGGGACAACAAGTCCTTGTAGCTTTGTTTCACTCATACCATCTTCTTTTCATTGTACCAAATCATCTGGCGGAATCTGCTATTTTTCGAAATTAATAAAATCCCTTTTATTGTTTTTTGATTTCTATATTTTTAAAAGTAATTGAGAAACAACGCTAGTTCAATTTGATATTACAGCACAGATAACTGGTTTATATTCGGGTTTAAATATGACATATATTTATTTATAATTATAATTTTTGTCTATTAGTACATAAAAATAATAGCTTATACATAGTATATAAATAAAAGCTTATACAACAAAATAACAATAAATCAACAAAAATGAAATAAAGGTGAAGAGTGCGTCTTACAAGCAATTTGAAAAAGGCGTTAACAGTGTCAAAGAAATCAAAATTAAATGAGAAAAATATACAATAAATTGTTAAAATGTTTTTACCATTCATACATACCGAAACAAATTGTTAGAGACCTCCATAAAAATGTCCCCCTCAAAAAAAGAAACGTGGTGTCTTATGAGTGCTTCGATGCGAACATGGGATAGCAATATTTCGTTTCAAAATCATTAAGGTGATCCAATCGGTTTTGGTGGTGTAGAATATTTTGAGTTTAAGAATTACAATTACTTGTAAAACAAACATCATGGAATACAGAAGAAAGTAGTTAGTATTTTTAACCATTCCAAGAGGAAATATACGCATTTGAGGTATTAATTTCGGGAAATTTTGTCATCAGGTCCAAGAACAAATAGCTTATAATAAGAATGAGTATGCCGTTTTGCTTTTAAAAAATTAGGAAGCATATATTTTAATAACTTTTGACTTAGGAAAATAATATTTTTCCAGAGAAATATAATTAAAAATGGTGCATTTTCAATACATTAATTAATAAAATAAAATAATATGAATTACGTACAGCAAACATGTTATTTCTTTCGACTGTGCTATTAAATGCCTAAAATTCTTCATGCAAAGACAAAACACTGTCTTCAACAGCGGAGTCATATGGGATGGTGACTATAAAGACTTTGAACTATAATAATTAACTAAAACAAGAATTGGAACAGTATGACACACCTATATGAATGCCTAGGAACGTATCATTAGTAATGCGAGTTTGATTTAAATCTTTTTGAAGGTCATGGAGACTATAACCTATTAAAATTACCTACTCTGTAAAAAAAATATAAACAATCGGTAAGTTATAGACTCGGTGACATAACAGGTCAACCTGGAGGAACTGAGGAATAGACGAACTCTGATAGCCTGGAAGTTGAATAATTTTTTTTTATAATTTGAATTTTGAAGTTTATTAACTTGAAATGCTTCTTTCGAAGTGCTTAAACTAAATACAAAGTAATAATTAGTTTGTTTGTTGTTTATAATGCGTACCACTAGGTTCTATTATTTTTTTAACTGTAACACAAAATAAATATTACAGAGCCGTGTATATAGGATTGGTGGTGCCCGGGGCAAGCGGATCCTCGGCGCTCCCCACCACCATAAATATAATGATAACATTAACATTTCTACATTAAGTTTTATTATACCAATACAACTTTATCAAGAGCATATTTTTATTGCGATTCCATATAAAATGTATACGTCAACGTAAACTGTGGCTGTGTTATTATCACGAATTCTTTGTCAGAATAAAACCGCAGTGCCTCCTGCCTCAGCTTACTTCCATGACACTCGGAAAAGCTTGCCTAACGGCGCAGTATTATTGTGAAAATTGACTCGTTGTAAGGCATATAATACCTTAAAACATATAAAACTTTTCTTCTAATCCGAACAACGAGGCCCAAACATAATAGATAAATTAGTTAATGAAACCATTATCAATATGAGGGTTGAGGACACCATGGCTGTCAATTTGTCGAAAAAATATTTTGTGTGGTTAGTACGGTTTAAGGGCAGATGATATCAGAGAGTTTTAGTTTGCTGATGCTAATAAAGGTAGGTTGTCAAGTATTACTAATGAAATGATAATTTATCTGGGTATTTGAAAAATACACAGAACAAGCAGGAAATACTAAGCATATTTAATACTAGGCCTTTTGTATCATTAGTATTTCTAGATTGACTGTAAATAACAGCCTAGAAGCCGGATGTGGAACATATAGGTGATTCATCACAATGAAAGTGGTCTTATCTATAGGATTTACTGTATAGGATTAAAGTTATGAATCAATTCAGGGATTTTTCTGATTCTCTGTAGTAGAGTGATTGGTTAACCCAGATAAGGTTTCATTCATGAAGTTTATGATCCCAATATCTAAAGATATAGCTAGATGACATCTTAACCAGCCTAGATATATCAACTAATCTAGATATTTGAACCACTCTTGACATCTAGACCAATCCAGAAATCTCAGCCAGTCCAATTATTCCATCAATTCTAGACATCTCAATCAACATAGACATGTCAACCACTCTAGACTAAACGAATCTAGTCATATCAACTACTCTAGATATCTCAACCAGTCTAGATAATATGTGAAACACAACAGACCTGTCAACAAATGTTTTTGAAAAAAATATTAACTGGAAAGTTTATTGAGCGCCGTTTGTATCAAGGACGTTGAATTCATTGTTAGAAACAATTTTCGCATAACTAGATATAAAGCTTATAGTAACATAAATGTAATCAAAAATCACATGTATATTCACAAATGATTTCAAGGAAAATTGATGAGATTTTCAGGAACAAAGGGAGTAGGCTCCATAGGCATACAGTTTTGCTTCCAATGTCTTGGAAATATTGTAAATGCAACGATAAATGCAATTGCCATCAGCGGCTTGAGAAAAGCAGTTATCAAGGAAAACCAAAAGCACACATTTCTTTACAAAGGGAAAGCACCTTTACATAATGCTATTTTCCCAGCTAGCAGGAAGATGAAAACTAGCATATCCATTTTACAGAACATATTGGACTAAATTTCTCTACTGCAGAATGCTAATTGAGCTCTAAAACCCAAATTCCAAGGCTGGGACATCTTGATTCTGAGAGTTACCAAAAGAGCAAAGTTGAATATTTGGGACCAGTGGCTTTTAAGAAGACGAGATCTTTATCTTTGTTTACGACAGGGTGAATATACCCTATGTCCTCTACCAGACAGTGAATCAATTCTCTTCATAAGCAGAATGTAAAATCCCTAAAATTATATAAAACCAATGGAGCATTTTCGCGTTCTCTGTGAACGATTAAGTTGAAACATATTAGCAGGGTGAATACAGTATCTGTTTGATACTTATATATATATATATATATATATATATATATATATATATATATATATATATATATATATATATATATATATATATATATATATTGGATAACACTGCCTTCAGCGGACAGTCTACCTTGGACACAACAAGTCTTCACTACTATTTGCACAACGTGTTAAAGGTCAAAGTCAAAGATTTTACTTATCCAGCAGTAAAGTTACATAATCAGCATGAAAATTAAAAACGTGGTGTGATGTCTAATTATTATTTATAAAAATTTTACAATTAAAGTACACAACAACAAAACGAAAAGTATACTGGAAAAAAACAAGAGTTTTTGTATAAACAAATAGACTTCTGGTCTGCTATTAAAAGGCCTCTAAAATAAAAATTATAAAATTGGTTTTTGTAATTTCAATGTACTGATTGAAATAGACTTCAGCTTTAAACTAAACAAAATCTGTCTATAACATTCTTGACAATTCCCAGAGCTGTAAATGCCCCTAGTTAAATGTAAGAGGTCACACACTTCCGTGAACTTTTCAAGGGCAGATATCGCTTGGCGTGACAGGGTCAAGTCCACTGAAAATGATAGTCGAGGGTTTCCACTAGGGCGTGGTGATCATAAGTCTAATCTTGACACTCCCTGTGTATCCCCTTTCCCCACTGCTACTGTCACCTAAACACTTCAAACTGTTAAAGTAATTAGATCTCGTGCCCCACTGGTATAATAACATGACACGGTTTGTGACTTCGCATTTAAAGACTTAAAATGTACGAAAATTGTGCGAAACTCCTGGAATAAATTACATCTTTATGCTGCAATAATTCCTCATAGCACCTCCTGGACGGTTTACCCATTAGTCAACTTCCCCAAGTGTTTACTTGATCCCTAGGATGTCCTAACATACTGTTCAACGTAACAACTGAGTCAAATTATCCATCGGCCTACTTAATCAGTAATTGTTTGACGTAACATCTAAGTCAATTTATGCATGGGTCAACCCAACCTCCTGTGCAACTTAACCTATCCATGGGTCAAAGTCATTACCTGATGAACGTAACACTTGGATCAACCTGTCCATGGGCAAAATATCACGTGGAAAATGTAACACTTGGATCAACCTGTTAATGGATAAAGTAATCACATTGCGAATGTAACACTTGGTTCAACATATCTATGGCTAAAAGTAATCACCTAGAGAACGTAACACTTGGATCAACATATCCATGGGTAAAAGTAATCACCTAGAGAACGTAACACTTGGATCAACCTGTCCATGGGTAAAAGTAATCACCTGGAGAACCTAACACTTAGATCAACCTGTTAATGGATAAAGTAATCACCTGGAGAACGTAACACTTGGATCAACCTGTTAATGGATAAAAGCAATCACATTGAGAACGTAACACTTGGATCAACATATCAATGGGTAAAAGTAATTTACGGGGAAGTACCCTAATAATCCAGGGCTGCAGTAGTCTGAACGGAGTTGAACATTCTATCATTCAACATTTCAACTCGTGCAAGAGCGGACTCAAATCTCACCGACTTTAATTAACAACTTCTCTACAACCCTACAACTCACCCCTATTTATTCTGCAAAGCTATGTTTAAATTGTGATACCTATAAAAATGCCTATAACTTTACTTTGATATTTAATGCGGTCTTATTTAAATATACGTATCAAGTTTTAAAATAACAAAGATAAACTAATAAAATTGTGTCAATAGATGCAAATACGCACACAGTATAACCCAATGCAGATAACCCATGTGGTATCTATAGCAATTGCATTAACTGAAATTGATACTTTTTCTTTCTCGTTTCCCCTTAATAAAAACTTACATAATCCAATGAAAACTGTTTTCATTGCAGTTGCACTAACTAACATTGATACTTTTTCTTTCTCGTTTTCCCCTTAATAAAAACTTACATAATCCAATGAAAATTTTTTTCTTTTTAAATGATCCAAAATGGCAAATTTTAAAATTCAGATTTTACATTTGTTTTCTCATTGTGTGATTGTTTGCACAGCTACGACAAAACGACATTTGAGAAGTTAATTAATACTTAATCGAAAATCATTATTTTTATGTTTACTATTAAAATATCATAACAGTCGTAAAAAGTTGTATTTTGCAGTTTGGGGGATTGTAAAAAACTAGAGGCAATAAACTTGCAGTCTGGCATTTTTAGGTAGTGCTGACTGGTTGTAAAAGGGACAGACATATCCTTAAAACCTTAAATAATAACATATATATTAATTGCTTTATAAATATTTTTTTGAATGAGGTTCTCAATGTGTTTGCTATATTTGTGGAAAACATTTTTCATCTGTAGTCTATTCCTTTAGCTAGCAATTTCGATATGTCTACGAGAGCATTAAAGTTACCAACGTACCAGTGACAAAACCTATCAATTTCACCAATCAAACATATTTTCAGGATTATCATATTGGATTAGATACTTTTTCTTTCTGACTGAATAGTCTTGTATTACTCTAATTCCAGTAGATTATATTTTAAAAACAACAGTTCAAGCACTGTGCATGCACAGTACATTAAACACATGCAATCACCGTGATATGTTTTTATCTGTTTGTAAGCATGAAACATCCATGCATACTTGTTATGTACGATTACAGATTTCAAATGTAATACATTTGCAAGTACCTTTCTGCGAAAGTCAATATCTCTTTCGATTCAAGGCAATGTTTTTGCAAGTGATATAGTCAATAAGTAAAGGTTACCACGTATATGTCTGTAATAGATGTAATGTGAATGATAAATTCGTGAAACAATTTCCGAGTAATTATGAACTTATACATCTTATTTTGACACACGCTTCTTCGTGAATTAAAAAAAACTGTCTTCCAACCTATAGAAACGTTATATGACGCACTTTGCGTAGTCGATGTTTGGGAACTGAGTGTAAATTGAGAATCAGAGTTGACACGTGAAGCGTTCAGGAATAAATGTAATTAAATGAAGTTTAATTAAGTTCACAAACAAGTGAAGAAATTTTAAGCTGAGTAGAGTTAGTATCTTGGTAAAAAAGGAATACGATTTTTAGAGCGTGGAATATTTACAATGTACTTGTTGAGAGATTATATATTTTTTCAAACTTTCCTGCCTTCAAGAAATGGCTTAACCAAAAACCGATCGCATCACCTTCATATATTAAAGATTAGCCATTCACCGGTATATAGAGTCTTACTAAAGTACAAACAGCCTACTTTCAAACCATTGAACGTTTTTACGACCAACCAATTACAACAATATTTTTACGTAAATGTACCCTTTGCACTAGTGTGTAACTTAGATGTCTGACACCTTGGGTATCGTGTTTGACACACTTTTTTATGCAGGCGTGGAAACACAAATATCCCGATTGTTAATAAATACCCAGATTTAGTTCAATCCTCTGCGATATATAGAAAACATTTTACGTGATTAGAAATTGTTCAAAAACAGCTTTTTATCGAAGCATTCCAAAAAAATTAGGATTAGAGAAGAAATTCTTATTTATATGAGTACGAAAGATTAATCTTGAATTTTGGACAACATAAAATAGAAATCATGATAGAGAGAAGATAAATTATGGTTTTTATGATTTAGATATAACGTAAACTGACAATATATGAATATTTTAGGAAAACTTCTCATTAAAACATTCTAATATTTTAATTTAGTCATGAATGGACACGATAATAGTTTTTAATATAAATAGCAAATTTAAGAAGAATCATATTAAATTCCAATTGAAAACCGAAGCAACTCTAAATAAATCACCATCCACATATATATTAAGCCTTGCCGTTGGCATGGAATGTCAAAACAGATGTTCAGTATGTAAAAATGGACAGCTTGATAATTAAGCTGTTTTATATTTTTTTCTTCAATAATTCTTTCTACGACTGTGGCATGTTTACTTTTATGCAATGTTTTTTTTTAAGGAAAACTGTTCAAATTCATTTCAACAGTGTTATACCTGTCCAGAAATCGATCCCGTGACCTCTTCTCCATACATACATATTCTAATTATGCTGAAGTTTGTCATGTGGCTACCACAGGGGTCCGTTCTGGGCTCAATTTTGTTTTTAGATTGTTTTGATAATATTTTACTGTTAGTGTAAGTATTCTGACGTGATCTATTGCATTTGATGTCTAATGATCAATAAAAATCTTATCTTATCTTATCCTTTCGGTTAGATAACAGCACGATTGGATGAAAATCAACTCATTTGCATCGGTAGACCTAAAGAATGTAGTATGTTATTTTTAAATCAATCACACCAAAAAATTAAAAATTAAACTTTTATATAATTACAAAAGTAAATCTTTATCCGTCGGCATCATCAAAAAACCACCAAACGAAATCCTGACTAAGGGGAAAGCCAAAACGGACGTGGCCGACTCGCAGTACAAACAATAGTGTATTTGCATGTTACACCTCAAGGAACCGGATACAGCGTTTTGCACTTCCCTACTTCCGCTGGTGAGGAGGACGTTTGTGACGTATTACTTTGTGTATTTAATTACACAGGTCCCTCTCAGGGTCGCTGATATTTTGAAAATAATAAACCCATATGCAATTACAGGGTCTTTTATGTTCTCTATTAGTATGGTCTTGGGCTGGTTACTTTGTTTTGGAAGGATACATTTTTGAACTTAGCTACCATTCTTTTTAACCATACAGCAAAAATAACAGTTATCTGCAAATACGTTATAACAGGGTTCTGCAAAATTGCCCCGCTTGTAATGTACAGTAAGTTTTTTAGCGCTAAGTGTTTAACGTAAGTTTGGCACGATGACTATGTTAAGTCAGTAACTAATTTGCTATCGATAATATCAAAAGAATTTATTGATTTTCTTACGGCGATTTTATGTATCCAAATCTATTATTTAAATACATATTTGGTATCAAACGGAAGCTCTTACACTTTATATGTTTCTTTTGTTACTACTGAAGTTTATCTTCAGACTTTTAGGATTTTTTTTTCACACGGACTTCCAAAATTTCAACGTAAAACTAATGAGGGTATAATTTTGTAGTTTAAAACAGTTGATTAGCAAAACACGTGCGGTTTCTTTGGTCGTTGTTTTCTTTTTAATCGCTTTTTCAATCCCAATGTCCTTTTTATAGGGTTGGTGTATATTTGCGAATGATCCTAACATCCTATGTTAAGGGCGTCCTCATAATTGTTCTCGAATATAATTTAAATTACAATATTCATATATATATATATATATATATATATATATATATATATATATATATATATATATATATGTATATATATGATTTTTCGAAATGAACAGGTCTATAAAGTTATAATAACCTGTATTATATTTAAGTTACACTTGCAGGAAGTTTAAGAATAGCTAACACACAAAATGCTTCTCGCTTTACAAGTATTAGTGTATATGTACTATAAACGTTTTTCTAAGACCATAAATCCTTGTAAAAACATTATAATGTATATAACTCAAAATTAAATTAAGCTTTTTCGTGTTATATTTTAAACTATATAGGACACACACACACACATGCATATATATATATATATATACATATATGTATACACATATATATATACATACATATATATATATATATATATATATATATATATATATATATATATATATATATATAATTTGTATAAGTGGCAATTGCCAAATTTAATTTCAATAAATAATATTGAATCATAAAAAGTATTTGCTCCGCCGGGGCTCGAACCCGGATCTCTCACTTGCCGGGTGAATGTGCTACCATTACACCACAGAGCCCTCACTTTTTACGATTCAATTATTTTCTATTTAGCTGTTTCTTTCACATATGTGTTTAATGTATGTATGTATGGATATATATGTATATATATATATATATATATATATATATATATATACACATATATATCTTTCGAATTTTTAGTACAATTTAAAATTGATATTGTTAATTGTTCTGACGACTGCCAAAAAGTGCGTGTTTTATTCTTTTACTGTTAACTCAACAATTTTTAATACAATAAAAACCGTAGACTCTATCCAATGTTTACGTTTACTAATCGAAAAACATATTGTTTTGACCTGGACATTTTTGTCACTACTTTAAACGTTGATGGGAAATCCAAACTTTTACATAGACATTTTAGGTAAGTAACGTTTTCCTTCATAACACTTTCTGGTGCACGATTCGAAAAATGTACATTTACGCATGTAATAGAGTATAATTTAGGACGTAACTATACATATTATATTTGGCAAGGTATCTCGAAAAAGATCATCTGTATGATTTACATTTTGCCTGTAACTTCACTTGTACATAAACGAGTATGAGGTCTACGATTGTGCATTTCCAACCACGAAATTTGGCTGTAGTTATCGAACCTATCACTCCGCAAAGTTAAGGCGATTTAAATATATCTTTTCTGCACGATGTATATCTGTCTATCTGTTCACAGGTCATCTCGAGATTGAAATGAGCAATAGACTTGGAATTGTGCATGGATCCTCGGCGAAGCCTGTACCGCGACACGCGGTGTAACGTACTCCTACCTTGTTTAAAAAGTCATGGAATGTTTTAAAACGTCCATTGACCAGTAATACCATCTAGTGGTGAAATTTCATTCCACAGCCTTACTTTACGACTCTTAAGAGGCGAACTGACTCAGCCTAATAGTTTGGAAGATGTTATGAAGAACGATTTTCTAAAAAATTACCTTACGATGAACCGTACTTTATGTGCGGCCATGTTGAGGAACCAAAAGATTTCAAGATGGTAATGGCATTGTTAGTACAACCAACCCTTGTCGGCATAACACTCCAATCAGTAAATATTTTGCTACAATCTTTACTTCAACTGACGGAACACCTCCTGGAGAAAGAGACCTTTAAATGGGGAATATTTAACGTCTATCCGTAAAAGTCCTCATCTTGATTGATTAAAAATGTCTGATCTATAGAGACCAAAGATAGGACCTTCTCTAAAGTGGACCGTGGTTTCATGTGGACCGAGGTTCATGTGGACCGTGGTTCATGTGGACCGTGGTTCATGTGGACCGTGGTTCATGAGGACCGTGGTTCATGTGGACCGTGGTTCATATGGACCGTGGTTCATGAGGACCGTGGTTCATGTGGACCGTGGTTCAACATGCCTAGAATCAGACAACTACACAAGATACCCGCACTTAAGTAGGAAACTGTACTGTTAATGGTTCTTTTTGGGTAGGAGGAATAAGACTTCAAAAAGATAAAATCAAAGCACTCTTCATGTTGAGAGTGTTATCTTTGACCATTTACGAATAATATGAAAACGTGCGAAGTGGTAGAGACGTGTAGTGGTGTCATCAACATTTATTAATAGTTTAAGAAACATACTTGCAAAATACGATGATGCCATGATAGTAGTGCAAAAACCATGACAAGCCAGACTTATTTACGACAGTACCTGCAATCTATAATGGTCCGATATAGTTGACAATATTTGACAAGGACAAGTGGCGTGGCTGCGCCTAGAACCAATAGTAGTAGTCTACACCATAATTTAAAGGGACTGCGTTATATAACTGAGAATGGTGCATTTGGTGATGTTTCATATATAATATTATGCAATCGAATATTAAAATAAACATGGTGTTCCCCATTGCCTTTTTCCAATTTCACAGAAGGTGAACCAGACCAAGTTGGCAGTGTCTCACCAACGGCATACGCCATTTTACATTACTACAAAAAACGAACAGAGATTGACCAACAAAGTGTATCAAGAGTTATAAAAATATTATTAATGAATATATACTTAATAAATTAATGAGTGGCTAGCAACCATGTTGGAAATAAAGCAAGCAATAACTACAATACTTGATATGCTAGCAAATAGCCAAAAATTAAATACACAAAATTTGACAAAGTAACAATTAACAATATAACAAAATCAAGCAAAGAAAAGAAGCAATAACAAAAATAAAATGTGCAGGCAACAAAAAATGTTAAAAAAATTAACAATGTAAACTATTAACTATATAAACAATGAAACAAATATAATGAAGAATAAATATGTATCAATAATGACAAGGTGAACCAATCAACAGAATAAATATTCAAGCTAACAACAGGAATAGAATAAATTATAACAGTCACGCATCGAAAGATGAGAAATCACAGAACAGGCTTCCACCAGCAGCAGCTCGGCGAACCGATCCCAATGCTGAAACGCTCCTAATGTTGAACCGCTCCCAATGCTGAACCGCTCCCAATACTGAACCGTTCCCTATGCTGAACCGCTCCCAATGCTGAACCGCTCTCAATGCTGAACCGCTCCCAATACTGAACCGTTCCCCTATGCTGAACCGCTCTCAATGCTGAACCGCTCCCAATACTGAACTGTTCCTATGCTGAACCGTTCCCTATGCTGAACCGCTCTCAATGCTGAACCGCCCTCAATGCTGAACCGTTCCCTACATCGCAACGAAGAGGTCGACTGAAGAGCCAATCTCGTTCCCGTAACGCATGGGTCGAGGAATGGGACTAAAACGAAGGTATGGGACTAAATGTTGACGGAATTGCCTGATATGGATGCTGATTATGAACTTTTTAGTTCAGTAAAAGACTCACATGATACACTTTCCATGAGGTATTCTTAATCCTCAGTCCCATTATGTAATTTAACAAATTTGGCGAAGATGTCAAAAAGAATTAGATGTACTTGATGATTCCTGAGATAGTTGAAAGGGGTCCAAATGACACCAAAGAGTGGCCATTCTTCTCACTACAAACTATGCCGCTGGTCAGTAGCGTAGCCAGAAATTTCGTTCGGGGGGGGATCCAAAATCGGGGGATCTGGGGGACGTTTTGTGTGTTATTTGCCCAATGAGTTCACTGGTAAAAGGTAAATATAAAAAAATATGGAACTTTAGTAACTACGCCATCTAGAAAGTGGAAAGATGTAATATGCAAATTCATCTCTTACAGCAACTCCCGTACGACAAATTTTCTTGTGTAGCTACAGAAACTTTACGAAGTTCGATTTTGGCCAAGTAGAAGGCACCAATGTGAAATGTTGGATTCACAGGAGAAGAAAGAAAAAAAGAACAAAACAGAAGCTTCACTCAAGCATATAATTGACACAACCATATTCTGTGGAGAAAATGAAATACCCCTTCGGAGACATTGGGCCACTGACAGCCGAAAACCCTTTAGAAAGGGAGGGCAATGTTCGAGCGTTGCTCGGGTACAGATCAAACTAACGGTCGGAAAATGCAACGGAACAAATCTACTGATTAGAACTTGAACTACTCTGGACTTCAGTGATTGAGGTAAACGTGGTATTTTTGATTGAGTTAAGACGACGATTTTTGTTATTATTAAAACTGTACACGACTATCTATATAATTATCGAGAAAAAAAATCACTTCCAGTCGGTAAATACCGAAGAAAAGCTCTACAGATTCAAGTTTTGACGATTTTGGATTTCACTGGTTGAGTGGTTGAGGTAAAAGTGATACAATTATTTTAGGACGTTGATTTTAGGTAGGCCTATTAATTCAACGCCGACTAATACCTATATAATTATCGAGAAAAAACAAACAAAAAAATCACTTCCGATCGGAATATCATAAGGAAAATGAAATAATACCTCATTCAGTGAAATCCAAATTAGTCGGAACTTTATCACACAAAAAAAAATCAGTTTTTCTGGTGTATTATCAGACCGGAAGTAATTTTTTCAATTTTTTCTTCGATAATTATATAGGTACTATAGCTGTTAACCGCGGTTTCGCACGCAATCTTTAGAACCTAAGTCCTTAAATTACTTAGTAAAAGCAATTATGATGTATTATGATGGGAGTCCTATACAAATTTTAAAACGTAAGTAGGCATACATCAGGTAGATATTATTTAAGTACATGGTAAATAGTATCAGAGTTTAACTTAATTATTATATCATAATTGGCACGTGAAGGAGCAATTTCTGGTTCAAACTAATTATATACATAACGTCACAGCTGAATCTGCCTTGTCATCCTGATAACGAAAACACAAATCTCAGATCACACAAGTATCGGGAACTTACTTCTGTCAAAAAGCGTATATTTCCAGTGGTCATATATTTCAGATCTAAGATATTACCAGTACCAGAGTAGAGTTTGCCTTGTTGTTCTGACGAAGAAGAATATATATATTCTTACGAAGGACCGATATGCCTACTTTGGTTAAAAAGTACCTACTTAAGACCGTTTTCAATTCACTTCACCTACTATGTCACAGTTTAGCTTGCCATATTACCTCGAGCAAAATACTACATACGTTCGATTATCTAGTTCTCGGAAATCTATTTTGGTCAAAATCGTGTTGACATGTTGAGTTTGCCTTGTTCTGAAGAAGAAAATACACACATATGTAGGACTGAAAAAGCCTATTACGACCTAGGGGGGAAGTCCTACGTACTTCTTATGTACTTTCGGTATAAAGGGGGAATCCTTATTAAGGTTAGGCAACATTCCAAAATAATCATTATTAAAGTTTTGCGTTACACTGTTTAACTGTAGCCAGGGAAAGAATAAATCGTTGAGGCAAGTTAGTAGTCATTTCTCTGTGTTTTCCATAAGCCATTGCTACAATGTAATATCGTAATGTCAAGGAAGCCCACCAGTTAAGTAATTTATGTGGAAAAATTTGTTCATTAAGGTTAGTTTTATAACAGTATTTAATGCATTAGGTTATTTTAATTCGTCACTGGCGCAATCTGGAGTAAACTTTATATATTAATGTTTTATTTACTATTTGCATTACACTACAGATCAAGCACTGCTTACTTATTATTGATAAAATTTAAATGTAAACAGATGTTTTCAGAAAGTTTGTCGAACTAGCCTATAGCTGTCAACAGCTGTTTAGAGCCAGTTTAATTTAAATTATGAAACGCAAAAACCAAATTTTTTTCTGAATTCCAAATATTCCAGGCAACTTTTCTTAACCTTTTCTTTATAAAAAACCTTCTCGGATTTCAATGAACATTTTGCAAAAAGAATTAACCGGAATTGATCCAGCCGTTCTCGAGATTTGCGCTTACCAACACATTTTGCGATTCATTTTTATTTATAAAGATTAGTCGGCGTTCAATTGATAGGCCTACCTAAAATCAATGTCCTAACATAATTCTATGTACCACTTTTATCTCAACGACTCAACCATTGAAATCCAAAATCGTCAAAATCTGAATCAGAAGAGCTTTTCCTCGGTATTTTTCGACCGGAAGTGATTTTTTATATTTTTTTCTCGATAATTATATAGATACTCGTGTACAGTGGTACAGTTTAATGATAACAAAAAATCCTCGTCCTAACTCAATCGGAAATACCACGTTCACCTCAATCACTGAAGTCCAAAGTAGTTTGAAGTTCTTAGTCAGTAGAGTTTTTCAGGTGTATTTTCCGACCGAAAGTGATTTTTTGATTTTTATGATAATTAATATACTCGTCTACAGTTTAGTGATACCTAAAATCAACGTCGTAACTTAATTCTAAGCAGTAATTTTACATCCTTTTACGTCATTCCTGAAGCCAAATTTGAACGAAGTGGTCGCTAATTTAAAATGTTCGCGCCGTGTTACGGTTCAGGTTACTTTGTGACGTCACGAGACCTCGCCCTATACAAAATAAAAAGTCTGACAGAAAAAATAATTTAGGAGTTGAGAGCCAGTAGGCACTTTATAAGCACATCGCCTAGGATTTTTTTAATTCGACAGAAGGGGTTTTTGAAAATACAAATGACAATTCCTCCTAAGAAATAAATCAATCGTCAGCCAAGCTATTTTTGGTCTGGGTCGAAATGGGAGGGTATTAAAAGGGTTAATAATATGAAGCGATAATATTATTTTCAGATAATATTTTTACTAGCTTCGTACACTTAAAACCGACCGTAAGACATATAAATAATAGTTATATAATCTCAAGAAAAGTAGATAAATAAATTTAATTGTTGCCACTTTAAGATTGAGCTAGTTTTATAGTGTTTTATTCATGAAGGTTAAATCCAAATCTGTCGCGGTTGGATGTTTATATATGGATGTATGAATTATTCATATGCATTAAAATTAAACACAAATAATTTTATTTCTATTAATAAGAATTTGAGAATACAATATTCTAATATATAATTTGTCCCAAGCTGACAAAATAACAGTAGGCTCAGAAATAGATATATGTATAGGTTAAATACAATGCAATGTTTTTATAGTTATAGAAAAAATACATACATTAGGGTGTTTGTGTTTGATCATAAATAACATGGTTTTCAAAATATCATTTTCAAGCTTAATAAAATAAAAATTAACTTCAATTACTGTTAATAAAATATCCAAAATATCATGTTTATTGCACCTTAAGGGCATGCACGTTGTGCAACTCAATTATTTTATGTAGAATATCAACATTAGTTTCGTACTTATAAAATGAATTAATATTATTGTAACATTCAAGTATACAATCAACAACTTCATTCCTTTAATTAAATATATATTTCGTAATTTAACTTAACTAACGATAAAACACCATTTGAATTAGTCGTTTATTAGTTTTAATGCAGAACGCCTGCCGCTCACTGGGATACTACATTTCTTCAGTAATGTATGGCGTGTTGTGTATTCACAAAAATGCAGGCACTACACTAATTAGAAGATGATAAAAAATGTTCTGTGGATATCTGTTTACAGACGACCAGGCACTAGAGGCACTTATATCATAATCGATATGCCCTGATAAATAGATAAAACTACTCTATTATATATTTTATAACAGTTTTTATTTCAAATATCAGACCTACACTGGCACGTTTGTTTTCCGCCTTAGGCATTGCATAAAGATATACGAAACAAATTAGTCTAGATTTATTTAGACGGTTACAAAAAATAGATGAAACAAAAAAAACTTAAGCTCAAATCAATAAACCGAAACAAATAAGTGTCAAGGACCTGACCAAAGGCTACGAAAGTTTTAACCGAACAACTGCAACTGATTGTAAGGGACACTTTGATGTCCATTGACCCTTGACCCCTAAATCTATAGAGGTCTGCTTTGGATCAAAGTAGCCTATGTATCAAGTTTCTAGTTTCTACACGACCGGTTTCTAACTATTTATAGTTCTCTGATTCACAACTAAACAACAAGAGTCTAGAAAATTTTTAGCAAAAAATTCAGGTTCTATGGTAATAAATAGGCTATTACATAAAATATAACTAATTAAACAAGTAACGGTTAAATGATTTTTGGAGCATCTGAAGTTAGAAACAAATGCAACAGTATGGGCCAATATAAGTTTTATGTACATTAGTACTGAAATAGGATTTATGGACTGCCTATCCATCTTGCATCTGTCCTACGGATTTAATTATTTTAACTGGCTGAGCTTCAGCGAAGCCTATTACTCGTGGGGTTCAATAAAAATAATTTTTGTCTGTATATCCTTTTGTCCGCCAGCACGATATCTCGAAAACGAATTGACCTATAGACTTGCAATTGTGAATAAATCTTCATTTCCAGACGAGGAACACTGATTCCGATGCTGGAGCATGTCACTTCATGGGATTTGGCTGAGCGTTAGCGAATATATTTTATATTAGTCGTATAGGTAACAACGATGGCAACGAGAAAATAGTAGAATAGGAGAATTTTCTATACATAACGTATTTATGGCAGGAAGGCTGATACACCTGATGGTAGGAAGATACCCGACGCTGCACTAAAAGGAAGGTGAACTGGAGCTAAACTCGAAATTCAATTCAGATGAATTTGTAAACTAACTCAGTATGTGTCTCTACCCAACCGAAGCCTGTTGATAATGATTTGTTATCAAACATAAGTACCTGGGGAATCACCACATGTAAAACACAGATTTGTTCTACCACTATTTATATTTTGTTCTATTTAAGTTTTGTGCTTCACTGTGAAGTAAGTAGATTTTGTAGATAAAGTAGATCAGTCACATTTGTGCAAACGTAAATTTTCTTCTAGGCCCATAAATTGAGAATCTATTTTAAGTTTGAACTGAAGGTCTGCCATATTGAAACGAAATGGTGCACCAAGCTGGGCAATGAACTTTGCCGATATATTTATAAGATCAATTTTTACTAAAAGTTTTAACTTTTTTACTGATCATGACAGCAAATTTATCCTCTAGAGCTGGACGTTCACTATCAACAAGGAACAGGGACATGATGTTGCTAAACTCACTGCTTTTATCTCAGGGTATGCAGACTTTCTAAAATATATAAATAATACAAAACTGGTTTTCCTGGCTCTAAGCATACTTCTCTGTTAATATACCAGAGTTTTAGCGTTTAAAGTTATATTAATTATTTTTAATGTATGCATATTTTGAATATGGTTTAAATTAATTAAGCCCACTCATCGTGTCAAATATATTCAAAATCTATCAGTAAGTAATTGATGTTTTAGTTTTCACACTTAATCTTCTTTAAAATGTTATATCATTTACCTTGTAATTGTCCTGTAGTAATACTTGGAGAATAATATGTAGTCATATAATTATTGTGAATTATTTCCAAGTAATTCTACATTTCTTTGCTATCATTTCATGTTTTGTCCATGGTATTATTATATGATGTGAATGTTGCAAGTGCATGACACAAAATGTGTTTGTGTATTTATATTTATTATTTGTGCACTTATTATTTAGTAGATGCGTACAGACCAGACTATTATTCCTCGTTATGCATTTACATTATTTATTATATTCTGTAATTTAATGTATACGACATTATTAAACTCGGCGTCTTTATAGTAGTGGTTATAATTTGTAATTACAAATTTCAACCACACGAACGCTTATTTAATTACAATTTTCACGAGAAACTTTAGTTTACAAGAAATAGAAATGCTTGTAAACAGAATGACAACACGCCTAAATTTGCTACATTGGTGACTGGTCAGCAAATCGATAACTTAAAACTCAAATAAAACAAAAGCTTTATTATATTATAACATAAAGTTCTACTAATAAATCTACTAATAAAGAATATTTATTGACAAAATTGTGTACAAACCTATACATAACTTGGAGTTTTTAAAAATTGAAAATTGAAGGCCTCTAACACCAAACAAGCCTGATTAGACATTTCTTTAAATTTGCAATAAGAGTATCAATTAGTCAGGAAAGAGATAATAAAGTTTAAAAATTAAACATTGAGGCACTCAATTAATATTGTTTGCTGCCTTATATTAGGCGCGTATTGATTAATTCAATACTTTATGAGTATTGTATTGGTTTTTATTTCTTTTTTTAGGATTTTCATAATGTTTTGCAACATAATGCTTGTATTATTTACTTGGAATGCCACAAAATTAATATCTTGTCAATTAGTATGTGGTCATTTATGTAACAGTACAATACATTTGCTCAAATGGTTTATTCTTACCAATAAGTACTACCAAAGCTGGCAGTAGCAATCCGATATAATACTGAGAGGATTAGATACTGAAGCACTTAGTAGTCAAAGTGTTAAATGTATTGTACAGGTAAGTTTGTAAGGTTCAACTCCTTACGTGAGAAAGCTATTCAAAAGATATTTTTGCTACATAGAATTTAAGTATGATATGATCTGTTTTATTGAATGTTCGATAAAACATCTTTCATTACTTCCTACGGCGTATTAATAAGGATCGCTTATTTCTTCACAGAGCTGGTCACCTCCAAGTCGTGGAGCTCGATTATTTAATAAATACATGATTCAATGTCAAATCTTTTTAATTTTAGGTTTTATGCTTGATAAGGATGTGTAACAAGTTTTATTCGTACTATTTATTTATTAATTATTATTTTTACTATTTATTTGCAATCACTATGGTTTTTACTAGCTTTCGACCTATTTACTTTTCTACTGTGTGAGTGTACTCGTTCTGGGCACTGTGTAGAGAAATAAATCAAGTTACTTACATATGTTACAAAAATAGCGGTTTATTTACCAACACCCGCTGCCATCTTAAACAACAAACACCACCAGTATACGAAAAACATAGAGGAAGACAATTTTAACGAAAAGTAACCTGCTGTGAATGTTGATAAATAATAGGTAGTATTGTAATGGAATTGAAAAATAATAATGGCATCCATCGCCGTAGTGTCCCTGATATCAAACTATTACGCGTAACTTACACTAATTTGTCAAAGCGGTTTAAAATTAAAGGAACTTATAATTACAATAAACCATACGGATTACCATACTAATAAAGTTAGTTCTGAATCATTGACCTATCCAAGTTCGCTCCTCGTGCCAGCAACCTTATATGCTT
The DNA here is from genome assembly GCF_021130785.1 of Homalodisca vitripennis. Lineage (NCBI taxonomy): Eukaryota > Metazoa > Arthropoda > Insecta > Hemiptera > Cicadellidae > Homalodisca > Homalodisca vitripennis. Next base: position 105,596,630 of record NC_060214.1, read on the forward strand.
TAACCTTGTACGAGAGAGAAAGAGAGAAGAGAGAGGAGAGAGAGAGGGGAGGAGGATTATTATTATTAATACAGTAATACTCAATCGGGATCAACAGTGTGGTCCAGGATCTATTGATAATTTTTCAGCTAACATTTCTTGACAAGTAATAATACTTTAAATTTATTACTCTAATCATTTACATATTTATGCCATTTTTTTTTTACGTCATGTAAATGTTCCCCACCAACACCCACACATGTCAGTCATCTTTTCTGAAAATTTGCCATTACTCGGCGTACCATGGTCATTGGTATTGCAGCAACCTCATTTCTTATGCAGTTCTTGCAATCGGCAATGGTGTGAGGTTTCGCAACAAAAACTTTGCTCTTGAGGAAGTCCCACAATCTAAATTCGCAAGCAGCTGATATCCGGAGACCGGGCAGGCTGTGTGACACCGCCAAAACGTTGGGCTTTGGATAACAGATACATACACATTTTCTACATTGACTGGAGAACCTACAGATCTAGGCCTACCGGGTAGTTTCGCTTTTAATGCAGAAGCACAATTTCTGAAATTGTTCACCCACCTTTCAATAATATTCCTACAAGGAACAGCTCCGTGACAAGGAACCGGAATGTGTTACGAAATAACCGTAGCAGTCACAGAATCATTATTTTTAAAGAAACCCCCCATAACAAAAAACAATGTTGACCTGTCCACTGTTCCAATATTACTGAAATAGCATCAGCTGTGTTTTTAATTGTTGCAACAATCAAGGCTCTAAACTTAACAACGGCGGAGAAACAGCTGTTTAAAAAGTGTCAGATTTTATTGCACCACCATTATATGCAGCAGTTTAACACATAAATTATTAAGGTTGAATAAATTATTATTGTATTACATAATTGTACAGTTTAAGTAGGTAATCAGGGTCTTTTTCGTTTAAGGGCCAGCACAAAAGACCATAGCTTGCCTATTTAAAAACTCAGATCACGCGATGCTTGAACGCTGCGCAGCGCTTTGCGCTGCTTGCTCTTTTAGAAAAAAAAAAATTAACTCGAGCTTGCAAAGTCGAAGCCCAGATCAACTCACCACGCTTTATTGAACAAGAAAACTAAGTATAACTTATAACGCAGGTTTCATTACAGGCAAAAGATAAGCGGCGCACGTTTATCACTGATAAGATAAGACGAGTTTATACTAGAAGTAGTACCTGAAACTACTGCCCTGCGAATTAATAACACACAAAAAAAACTATTAAATGCACTGTCAGTCAGGTATAGTATGTTTGTAAGGTGCTGGCCCTTAAACGAAAAAGACCTGGTAATCATAGTCTGAATGCTAAAAATGTTTTGTGCTGTTTCTTTTTTATCAATTAATGAGGGCACCTAGTTAAATACCCCACTGTAGTAGTACCACCAGTTATAAAATATGTCTACAATAACATTAAATTATGATTAGAACTCTTGTTTCTATTAATATAGTAATGCATTGTATAATAGGATCCTGGTGATAACTAGTACTTTTTTATCGGGGCCTAATTTAATCGAATATAAATCAATTCGATTCAATTTGTAATTGAACATTCTGTAAATATATATTTTATCTCGTTTTATTCACTTTAACATTTGCCTCTTTATTTGAATAGGACTTTTAAACTCTAAATCGTAAGCTGCAATGTTACAATTTTAAGTTCAAAGTTTATTTCGATAAAGTCTTGAACGTAAAATCTAAAAAGTTAGTTTCACTAGTCAAAAAAGTTCTTTAAACATTTTAGTTCATTAGGAAGTGAAGCTTATATTCGTTTATTTATATTACTATTATATATTTTACTCAATTCTAATTATGATTAAAAACACATTGTAGAGATATAATGATCGGTCTGGAAGAAAAGGTTGTCACTGATATACGGGTAATTAAAGTTAAGGACAGTTTTCGAGTTCGGTTTACTATAAGAAGTACGATATTCTGTGAAAAGCCATGGAATAGTTTAGGTTTCCAAATAGTATATTGTTATTGTTAAATATGTTATCATCAGGATTGATCCTAATAGTTTGTTATGAGAAGACTAGTAGTGGAACCAAACTGGTAGTCTGAGTAAGGTCTGGTGTCCCCCAAGGCTAAGTCTTCGGACCGCAAATGTTTATTAGCACTTTCTCTTGTGGCCACTTAGCGCTTTTAGTTCCGTTATCGTCTTGGAATCCGACACATGATTCTTTCTTTACTCTTCAGACTGCTATAAACTCCTTTAGATATTTTTCAAAATTTATATGTGGAAATTAGTCTGCTGAACTTCGTATACTTTGTTCCAGTATTACAAATTTTGGTTCCAATATCTCAGCAGAGACAAGGAAATGGTATAACATAATTCCTTTTGAGTTCGCCTCAGCGCCGCTAATTTTGACGGTACGAAAGAGTTTTATTTAGAATTTTATGGCCTTTATCATGGTATAAAGGGAAAAATCTTAAAAAAATACCGTATACACTCAAATTAAGGTTCAAACTTAATATTTTATAAAAAAGTAAAATATGTTTTGTAAAAACTAACATTTTTTGTAATTATTTTTATACAGAATTTTCTATTTTTAACGATATGTCTCATATTCTCCATTTCATTAAGAAAAACAGCTAAAAAAAATTATGAAAATCTGTTGGATGGTTATTTTACAACAGCTATTTTCCCAAAAAGCTTACAAATATGCAAAAAACCATCCCCGCACTTTATGGATTGACTTGGGGAAATACCAGCGGCACTCAAAAGGTTAATTATATTTTTATAAATTTAAAGCTTTGCAAATATGTTACAAATTACTGAAGGAGGTATGAAATAGACAAATATAACATGTATAAATAAATAAATACCTGTTACAGAAAGTAAATATTTTATTTAGCGAACTCATTATTTCATTCTTAACTTAATCACTATTTATTTTGGTATAGTATTTTATTTAATAAGGCACAATATTTTAAACATCACACTTCATTAGTACAATTTGGATCGATCATCCACAGATTAATATTTTTGTACCTTTGAATATTTGTACGTGTTAAATTAATAATTTTAGAATTTTATCTCTATTATCTCGAATGTGTTTATTTTTACTTTGCGCCTGGTAATGAATGGAAACTGGCCAGTCTGGTCTTGCTATGCGACTCTGCTACTAGACACGAGGTCGATTAGAGCACTTCTTGCATCAATGATGACTTCTGTGGAAGGTACACTAGTCTGGGAATTCCGGTTCTCAAGTTGGCGCGGGTCGAACATTGAGAGTGGAGTCCTTCTGCGAAAAGGCCTTCATTTTGTTCTTCAAACCTAACTAATTAACGCTAACTTTAACGCAACTTGCCTGAGCAGGATTTATTGGCTGTGTAAATTTCTTGTAAAATCCGTACGCGTGAGTCGTCCTACTGAAAACCCAGAGGACGAACGGAAGATCCCTGTACTTATGATTATCCAGGCTAAACACGGCAATTGGTTTGTATATATAATTCAGTATTTTCTGGTTAAATATGAAATAAAATATATTAAATAAAAAAAAATTTAAAAATAATATTTTAATATTTAAAATATTATTAAATTAATATTATTTAAATAATAATATTTGAATATAATATATAAAATATTACATATATATAAAATTAAAAAAATATAAAATAATTAATATATATAAATAAAATATAAACAAATATAAGAAATAATATATTGCTTTGATATAAGCTTTTGATAATATCACTGAAAAAATACGAAATACTAAGCTTTCAAAGTTAAGAAAAAAAAACACACACACACATCTAAAAGTTTACACGAAGTAATGAAGAAGTGGTCTTATTTATATTTTCTCAAGTTATCTGTATAAATAATGGGCAGATCTGTAAAGTGTATTCTAGGGATAAATTAATACTTTGTAATAAATCATAGACTTTTTTTACAAGGTTTTTACAAGTTTGACAGATCACCGAATTTCAAGTTATCGCATTTTCATGCAGTTTGTACAGTTACAAACACCATATTTTCTAAGCGGGCATAAAAACTACACGAGAGAACTGAAGAATTAGTTTCCAATAATTAGCAAGCATTATTTTCATGTGAAGCTCGACAAAAGAAGGTCCGTATGATTTTCTTGCAAGATTAAACATCGAATTTTGAAAAAGAGTTGATCGATTTATGTAGATATGATGAGCCCCATGTGAACAAACTAATGTAGTTTTATTCAAAAACAGTTTTGTGCGCTTAAAACATTGGTTATTAAGAATTCTAAGGAAAATTAAAATCTTTAGTTCCATATATTCAAATTAAAATGACTTTATTTGTATCATATATACATACAAAAGGGCGAATTTTGGGCCATAAGGCCCTGCCTTACAATTAACCCTAAATCCCATATATGAGGATTTTTACTTAACATGGGAGACGCTTTGTGAAATGGAATGGATCTTAGTATTCTGTGATATGATTTATCAGTAAGTAAATTATTGAAGTTAAATTGTAAGTTATATTGAGGTACACAATCGTCCTGTGCAATTTCAGGAATGAATTTATTCCGTTTTTGCCCGACGTTATGTATTAACTGCTGGCGTTTATAGTTTATAGACGCGTTAGAGAAGCTATAAATAATGGAAAATCCAAAGAGCAACATGTTTATGGTGTAGCTTCATACTATATGTCTATGCTATTATATAGTTCTGTTACACTGCTACATGGTTTAATAGAGTTTGTAAATTAATATGATTATATTGGAGATACAATACAACCAACATAAACGAAAATCGCATATTTTTACAATTGTAAACTATTATTGTTCCAGCCCTGGACTTCTGGAAGAAAGGTTCACTTCTTGTTGGATTAACCTTCAAGTTGAACCTACATTGAGTACTGCAGAAACCGATGTCACTTACATCTGGACAACCCTAGGAACGGATGTCCAGGAGTGGTACATCACTAACCGCAAATGTTGAGACCAAGAACGGATTCAGGAAAGATTTTTGGGGGGTTCCAGACAACTGACATTTTTTCCGTAGTGGACAGAGATTAAGGCCCCATTTTGTTCCTTACATAGGTCTTGACCCGTTTCTTTGTTGAGAACGATCTTTTAGCAGTACATGTTAGTAATACTGAATTATTTAAATAATAATAATGGTTTACTAAAAAACATAATTGAAAACCTTGAATATTTGGGAGGAGGCCGGACCCATTGAGCCCCCTCGCTGGCTAAGTCCTTGGTAGAGATATTGGGGTAAAAAGGTACGGTTTGGGTTACTGCAAAGAATGACTGTTGGAGTGGGTAAAGCTCCGTTATTGTTACAGGCTGCTGCTGCCATGTAAATGAGTACTAACTGTCCCACCTGCTTTGACTGGAGAGGCTGGTTCAGAGCTAACCTCCCCTTCTTTCAAACTTACAAGAAAAGGTATAGTGTGCCCTCTAGCTCTCCTTACGGTGGATGTAACATGAAATTTCATCCACCACCAACCCCCTGCCTTACCCATCTGGAATATCCTGTCATCAAACAAGCGCAAAGGTATTTTTAGGACTGAGTACAATTAGACTTTTCTCAATTTCTTGTGCTAAATGCTAAATCTTGTTTCAGGTGCGTTGAAAGTTTGGCAATTTGTTTTGGTATGACGATGCGATTAGAACAGAACAATGGCTGCTTCACTGGTTTCGTGTTTTGGTCGAAACCTTTAAACCTAACTTGGTTAAACCTAAGGGTATTTTAAATACTTTTATATGACTTGTTCTTCACTGTTCCAAAGTCCAAAGTCAACTGTGAATGATTAAAAGACAAATAGATGATTGGTGGATAAAGATAAATTATTACGCTTAAGACTCACCACAAAACACACAGAGAGTTGGCTGTTTAACGTTCATGTAGAGAAAGTTGCTCTGCATCAAAGCCAGAAAGATGTAGGCTATGCTGAGGCTGGACACGTGACAGATGAGACTCTTGCCGTGCAGGTTCTTTAGCTCTGGGAGCAGGAGGTACACGAAAACCGTGGCCAGGAGGAACGGGATAGAGATAGTGAGAGACACGGGGAACACCATCTTCTCCATTTCCGTCATCCCACCTGTCACCTGATCTGGGAAACAGCGGAATACGTAGGTTCCCTCTTTCCCTTTGAAGGTGTCGATGCAGTAATCTTTGTGGTCCACGGCCTCCTTTGACTTAAACATGACGAGGGAACCGTTGGCCAACAGGGCGTTCCTGTCTTCCTCGTAGGAGGAATCCAGCACGTACGAGCCAAAGGGGCAGAGTCCGTAGTTGATGATCTGGAAACCACTATAGTCTGTTGCTACCAAATGCTCCTTTATATTGTTATTCTCCCAGATTGGTACAGACTCCAGGCTGAACTTTGAACTGTTGGTGGGTTTGCAGAGTGTGTTCGGCGGCTCCTTCACCAGTTGCTCTCCCAGGGGGCAGCACTTGCGGACACACGGAGGCACGGGGCAGTGTGGATCGGTTAGATCGGTTGAGCTGGGAGGCTCCCATTTCTGAGGAAAGGGCCAACATTGTGGGCAGATGATGTAGAACGAGATCCAGAAGGCGACGAAGAGCTCGAAGACCACGAACAACCCCAAACACCACCCTGCCGCTGGCACCGACGTTTCCCTGAAACAAGGTTTTCATGAGCGTTAATCGGTCATTCCAACGTATCTTCTACAGTCAGTTTTCGAACGAAGATTCAATTAAAAATGTAATTAGTGTATTTCAAGATGAATTTTACAAAAATGATTACTAAAGTGTTACTCAGACACTCCCCGCAATTGCTTTGAGGCTAATCCTAGCAAATTTAGATAAAATTATCATTGATTAATATTTCCAAGATAGAGAAAATAGATAACTTAGTAATGTTACAATATCATATGTACAGTAATCAGTAATAGCAACTATAGTGATACAACAAATATGATATGACTTTAGACAAACGTATTATGTATAACCTATTTTAGCAAACAATACCGGAAACAACACCTTTAGGACAAGAAAAATAGTCTGTACCTCTGAAATCATAAAAGCAATAGCAGCAAATTTTTGAGGAGAAGCCGATTCTCTTTAAAGCCTTATTCTGCCCGAGCTTATGGCCCACTGGCCTATGAGAGAATCTTATCAACAGAATAAGGGGGGGAGTCGATACAGTACAAGGTCGATATTATTGATAAAAAGTGCAAGGGTCACAGACAGGATTCGAACCTGCGCTATCTCTACTCAGACTCTTAAGTCCAACTTCTTAGACTGCTCGAACATAAGTGGAAGTGGAACATAGGCACTTACAATACACGGATTCAATGGGGTATCGGTTTATACCCAACAGAACATAACGAAAGATGTAGCGCACAGACTGCAGAAGAACAATCTGTTCTTTGACCTTCTGACCTTAAAATCGATAAGGTTCTTCCTTGGATCAAGACAAACCCTAATAATACCAAATTAGCCTCTAGGACTATTTTATTCAAAGTTACAAGCAGAGGGACAGGCAGACGGATGGTAAAAAAAGATTTGAAGAATGCCATTTCGAGGCTACTATATTAAATAATTTCATATAGTATTAAGGTAGAATCATAGGATGTTTATGGGATGAATACATATTTAATTTTGGGAGCTTCTTTCACCGTGTGATTTCAAGACCAAGTATTTAAATACATGCGGTTACTAGCTGTGCATCATGTTAGTTACTGTGATGCAATAATTTATACAATCAATAGACCACAATGCATTATACTCATAATAACATAGTAGTAATCTTATTTTTCTCCTATACATTGTGAAACTCTTTAATTATTGCAAGTACTTATTTTTTATCAATGACTCCAATAATATTACAGATTTTCTTGATAACATATAATCATTAAATAAAAAAAAAAATGCTGCAGTATTATTAAATTATTTTATTTTAACCTTATATAAATTCTCTACAATGTTTCAATGTTAAGTAATTTTTTTACATGGGAAGCGTTTTCTACAATTTTATTGTAATTACTAGATCAAAGAGTCATTGCAAGAATTCGTAGCTCATTACTCAACAGGACTTACAAATCTTTTTTTTATTGTGTAAAACATTGGTTAAAATAATTAAAATCATTGTTAGCAATTTTTCACAAGATAGAAATAAATATGCAATATTAATTATTTTATTTGAAGTTTACAAAAATTTCCTTCGATTTCATTTTAAACGTTTGAGCAGAAGTTCTTATAAGTTGCTCTTTATTCAGCATTATACATCAAATATAACTGTAAGAGTTATCAGACATGTTAAAATCTGTTGTACAACTAGTTAAATTAATATTACATTAAATTGATGAATTATGACGGAGCAATAAACTGCTATGAAATTGACCTTGAAAGATAAGCGGAATATGTGAGGGCGTTATCAAAGGATAACATAGTTGATTAGACATATCCTCACGAAGTCAAAATTACTGATATGCAGCAACGCTTCCTCTGAAATGACGTACAATTCCGCGAATTGGACTTTTCATTATTTTTGCCATCCTCTTTGCACCGATTTTGGAAATGATAAGCAGAATTTGCTGATCACTTGACGTAGGTTTGAGTAAATCGATATAGTTTTTTTTTCATAGAACACAATCAACTGATTCTCAATAGTTTCCTAATGTAGAAGATCTTAAAGTCACAGTTTGCTATTAATAAAACATGCAGAGTGCATTGAATGGAGTGCGATGTTGAAGTGAAAAATAATGAATCCAAAACGTGTCTGACCTAATGCAACGGAAATCCCAGCTCACATGTCTTGTCTACAGGTCGGGAGAGTTATCGTCGGCATCAACCGTATTACTCTGATCAACATACTAATGTTACCCATAGTTCTTTGGAAATTAGTCATTGAAATACATTAATCGAGATCTTCCATGACACTGATGGTTTATGACAAAACATAACCTCATTTTAAACCGTTTCCAACCTAACTGTATGAGTGTACTACACTACGTGTACTATACGTCTACGCTGTTGCATTTAATATTTAAAATCCATAACTCATCTCAATAGGTTATATATCCTACTATGTCACATGCTAAATTATCATATTATTATGCTCAGTTTTCTGTTATTTGATGAAAGAAAAGTCACAATTATCCAATAATGCTTTCATATACGAGGCCTTTCGACATTAAAGATGCCATCTTCAGGTATCATGACGATGGCATCTTTCATGTCGAAAAGCCTCGTTTATAAAGAAAATATAGGATAATTGTGACTTTTCTTTCAGCAAATAATACAAATTAATGTAATCCAATAAGAAGAGCTCCTCCTACAATGATATGTTCAGTTGGCTTAAAAAATTATTTTTTGCGATTTTCTCTTTACATCATAAAAAAATGTTTGTTAACGCTCAGAGAATCCCATGACGTGATTTGCATCATCATTGAATTTTAATGTTGATGTCATATACGATAAGAAGTATAAAGCATAATTTCAAGTCTATAGGTCACCTAGATTTTCAGATGTCCTGCCAGACATAGTGATAGACGAACTTTTCAGTGCTTCGAGTAATAGCCGACAGTTAAACTTTTCGCAACTTCCAGGGAATTTAGTAGAATGTACTTGATCAAATATGAACTACTACATTCTGATAAAGGAATTCCCATATTACGTGCTCCCATGCTAATATTAAAATAGTGTAAAATTCCAATAAATAGTGGGTTTTTATAAGAATAGCGTGATTCCGATATAAACCCAACTTTTACCTTTACTTTGCTCAATCATGAGCTAGTAAACAGATGTGTTCAAAGTCGATGTAGTAGTGGTTTTAGAATATCTCGGTAGCCTGTTTCTTTCATTTTTTTCACCAGCGCAAACTTATGAAAACAAAAGGTAAATTGTCCGTTGAGCATTTTTTATAAAGTATTTAAACACTGAAGGTGTTAAATCATAAAAACTGTTGGCTCATTGAAAGCGATGTTTGGGAATGGTTCTCTTTCTTGTAGTCATTAAAGAGATCCTACAAAAAGAGACGGCTTCAGAAATGTTAGCCGTTTCCAAGACAACACAAGGTTTTCCAAGCAATATTCAAAAAGGACAAACCGAAGAGACGAATTGAACCCTTTGAACACCCTCCCTAAAACCCCAAATTGTCTTCATGCGACTTTTTTCGTTTGGACCCGTAGAAGTAGGAGAAGAGGGCGACGATGTGTAAAATGTGAATACGCTATGGAACGCATGCGCAAATGGTTGAAAACTCAAAATTGAAGTTTCTTAAAAGAAAGGATCTTCAAGGTTCCAAAATTAAATGAATAAAATGTGTACAACGTGGAAGATACTGCTGAACAACTAGAAATGTTTTGTGAATCCTTCCATGACCAATAAGTTTATATAACGTAGTCTGCTTGATATTTGGACGGACCCTCGTAAGTTAGTTTATTAATTTGTATACTTAAAATCGTATTGCTCCAATAAATTGGACTATAAATACAATGCAATCAATCTGGATCCACCGTACAGTTGCTGATTTCCTAACTTTGGGTATGATTTGACACAATGTGAGATTCAGGAAGCTTGAATTGCTGACTCTGCCCTGCCCCCCCCCCCACCTATATATTGGAGGTTGCCCTGTATTGTCGATCAGAGTGTCCTTATGCGGGGTATTGACATTCACTCCTACGCAACTAGTGGCAGGGAGAGTTACCGTGCACGACATCATAGAACGGTGGCTTTTGAACGCTTGCCGTCACAGGCTGGAGCCAGATTTCTCAATCGGCTCCCTGAGGGTTTTATACAGTCGGATAGTTTAAACCAGTTTAAAGCTCTCCGGAAGCGCCTACTGGTGTCGGATGCATTTTATTCTGTCGAAGAGTTCATGGCTGGCTGCTGGGAGAATTAGAATCAAAATGAAAAAAAATAGTTAGAGCCCCAAGTCTCATGTTGAATGAATTTTGGCGTGAATGGGCAAGATATATATATATATATATATATATATATATATATATATATATATATATATATATATGTTTGAATGAGTATAGTAGGGATTTTAACTAATAATATAAACCTGTCTTTGCAATGCAATGTCTTATTGTCAAAATGCAATAAAAGAATTATTATTATTACACAATGTTAGTTTCAGCACAACGTCAGGTTCGAAAAAGGTGAGAATCACATACTTACAACAGTGATACGTCATCACTGAACCTAGCATACTTAATTTGCAATAACTATAACCTAGGAATTCTCGCTCCACTTTTCCTTGGGGAAAAACAATTTATATGAAACTGGTTTCCTTTAACACGCCTATTCAATTTGGATCCACTGTACAGTTGCTGATTTCCGATTTCCAAATTTCGAGTAACGTGAGATTCAGCACATCGTGAGCTTCGAACAAGGTGAGAATCACATACTTACAACAGTGATACGTCATCACTGAACCTAGCATACTTAATTTGCAATAACTATAACCTAGGACATCTCGCTCCACTTTTCCTTGGGGAAAAACAATTTATATGAAACTGGTTTCCTTTAACACGCCTATTCAATTTGGATCCACTGTACAGTTGCTGATTTCCGATTTCCAAATTTCGAGTAAAGTGAGATTCAGCACATCGTGAGCTTCGAACAAGGTGAGAATCACATACTTACAACAGTGATACGTCATCACTGAACCTAGCATACTTAATTTGCAATAACTATAACCTAGGACATCTCGCTCCACTTTTCCTTGGGGAAAAACAATTTATATGAAACTGGTTTCCTTTAACACGCCTATTCAATTTGGATCCACTGTACAGTTGCTGATTTCCGATTTCCAAATTTCGAGTAACGTGAGATTCAGCACAACGTGAGCTTCGAACAAGGTGAGAATCACATACTTACAACAGTGATACGTCATCACTGAACCTAGCATACTTAATTTGCAATAACTATAACCTAGGACATCTCGCTCCACTTTTCCTTGGGGAAAAACAATTTATATGAAACTGGTTTCCTTTAACACACCTATTCATTCAGAAACGCTCAATAAGAGCGCACAATAAGAAAACCGGTTTGTGCATTGCCGACAGGACTTCCTTCAACGTATTTACATAAATAACTCATCGGTTGAGAATATATTTCACCACGGCATGAAGATGTTATCTTTGACATCGAAGAATTCACTGGTATAGAGTTTCTTTTCCTGAATGGGTCTTACACTACATTAAACGTCATTGTATTTTCTAAGTTTATCTAGAGATTTTAACTATGAAAAATAATTTAAACTCTATCATATTATTGGTGCACTTTGTATAAAGTACAAAAGTTATGAAAATACGTATGCATTCAACGTATGGTTATACTGCATTTTTCACTGTAGACTCTATATAGTTAGTACATATTCATTAGAAGACAAGATAATATTTACAAAATGGTCAAATAAATGCTGAAGTTATCCACAAGGGGTTTAAATGAATGTGTATAACATTAACAAATATCTGCCATTTTGGGCTTTAGGCCTACTGAACTGTACACAATTTTAAAAACAAACATTTATCTAAAGAATGTGTAATTCCTTTTATATTTCAGTCGATTTTGGAGATATATTGTGGTGTAATGTGTAGTTAAAACATTTATAGTCGAAAACAGTTGTACATACGATATTGATGCGACCAACGATTTGGGACCCCAGCTGTTCAGAAAATTAAGTTTAAATTATTAAGTAACAAAGTTGAAAAATGTTTAACTTATTCATTGATTCTTGCCAAGCGATTCATCAAAGTAAGGAAATTTATTTTGAAACTTTAAAAATAAGGTAGGTATACTTAGCCCCTCTATGTGACAAAAGTGAATAAGAAACATAAGCTTTAAATTTGATCCTTCTTTCGTGGATGTATAAAATTATATTTCACGTTCAAAATGTTTATCTCATGTCCGGTCTACATTTAAACGACTTTCTTGCTAAAACATTGGTAAAATTTTGAGACGACACTCGTTAGAAGCATGACTCTAACATGAAAGCGATGTGTTGAACGATGAGTAGTTGTCAAGCACAACGATTAGTGGAGAGGTTATGCCTTTGTAACAAATACCCAAGAGAAAGCAAAACTCTTTCCATGCAAATACTGTTTGTCAGAATGTCCACACACTATTCACTCCCAAGAAAGCATTGGCTGTTAAAATCATCATTTGATACTTTCCTTTACCAAGGCTAAAAATTAAAATATTATAGATTCACTTCCAAGAAACGTGAAATGTTTTAAATTCCCTCAGGATTCGAACGGATGACCTTAATTAATGGTCAATAGGAAAATTCACTTTAAGATTCAATAATCATACATCAACAATAGTACTTTTGGGGAGGAAAAATTTCACAGAGCTTAAGAAAAAAATCTATTAGCCTCTTTGATAATATTTCAAATTTTTTGTACAGTAAAGATTTTGAAATGGATCTTATACATACTAGGCCTACTTTCCATATTTTAAACTCGTAATAAGCTGAATGAAGAACGGTTTCTCACTCTTCACCGCAGAGGTTTAAAATTAAATACTGATATTAGAATACAAGAATGGAACCATCATACCAAGATCCATTCACAAATACGTATTCTAGATAATAAATGTGTAATTATTAGTTTCCTTAGTGAGATGCAACTGCGTTAACTTCAGTTACGTCAAGTTTGGGTTAAAACTTAGGTAAAGGAATGTCTGCAAAGGTACACGTTAGTCTTGTGAAGGTTTCTTAACTGACAAGTCTGTTTTAGATTTTCGCTGTTGCTGAAAATTAGTTTTCACTCTGAGATTCTATCCCCTTGGCTACAAACGTGTTCAGTATGGATCCAGTGTTAAATCATAACCCATAGAATCTCCATACCAGTTTTGGATAAGATCTGCTCAATAATGAGAGATCCAGACCAGGCACCTGATCTACCACCCCATCCTAAGGCTTCGCTCCTCTGTATTTGATTAAATTCAATCCTTGGATATCGGGATTTATTTATCAGAGTGCAATAAAGAATGTTTTAGAAAATCAACTGATTTTTATTAATTTAGCTTTCTTAATGTGAAACCTCAGTAGTGTCCTTTAGTTTCCTTAAGCTAAAATTTGAGTTTGGTTGACACGTTAATGATAATTACTGAAAAGTGTTTTTTATCGTCAGGGTTTTCCTTCTTCGCCTAATTGGGTTGAATACCGAACTTAATATTTGTATTTACAAGAAAAATCAACATGTTGGTAAAAGTTGGACGTGAAATACGGATATTGTGCTGTTGTTTGACAAAAAGACGAACTGTGAAATATTTCCTTACACATCCTTACAATAGTTAAGGCTTCAATACGATTACCCAACAAGTGTAAACTATGCAAATGAAAAATATTATGTATTGTTTCTGCAAGACAGTTCTGGGCATGTACTAATGAAAGTATACTAGTTGTCTATAATATTGTTCCTACACCATTCTAATTCTTTAACAACTACCCATGTTTTTTATAGAATATTATTAAATTGTACATACAAAGTTATAAACATTTACAAAATTAATAATTCATTTGAATTGAATTATTTTAAAATAGATCCAAGATTTGTAAATGAAAGGATGAGAACATAAATAACAGTTTATTCATATTCTTATTTATACTCTAATTAGTCTAAAAAGACAGGGGATAAAAGAGGAATCAAAACCTGTTTTTGATGAGAAAAACTTTGACATTTTTCTCACCCTTCTTTGAAGATTGAAAAATGTGAAGAGGATGACCGATTTAAAACTGATATCACCAGGTGAACAGGGTGGGGGTGACTTGCACTAAGTTGGTTACTAGTGGCAGATTGGCTTATATTCTATGGCACTGCTATGTAAATTACATATGGGATCACCGTCTGGTGTACTAAAGTGAATTGATATAAAATCTTAAAATGGGGAAATTTATCAAAGTAATAACAAAACTATCAACTAAAATAACTTTAAATCGACTTTTCCGTTGAATACAGGTTTTAGCGTATTTGATTATATGTTAAAGTGTTCAGTCTTTTTGTGCTTGAACAAATGTTCAAGAAATCCCTCCTGGGAGGAAAGATTAAATGTGTCTTTTCGGAAGTATTGCTTACCTCAATTTGAAGTAATATAAAATATCTGGCACAAACAAGCATTTATTATAGAAATAACAATTCTCTAATTTTAACATTACATTTTGATAACATAGCCTACCTATTATAGAGGCATCATGGCTGTATGGTGTGGTCAGTTATCAATATTACGTATCTAACATGTTTAGATGATATGGCTATTGCCACACTCCTGCCCAATCCCCAGCTTCGCATTACATGATATACCAGTCGGAGTAAACAATGTTAGATACAACACAGTTATTAATGTTTGCCCCAATAGTGTTTACAGGTTTTGTTCATGCAATTGTCTGTAATGATCTGTGCAACACTGATTAATTAATTGTAAATTGGCTGTGGAGGAGGTGCAATAGTCAGGTATCCAAATATTTGGATGAGTTACTCCAAACATCAATACAATCCTAGTAAGACTTCCTGAGAAAGGAATTGCAACAGTTGAAAACCAGAATGCAGACGTTTTCATCAAAGATTTAAACTAAAAAGGGATTCTTGCAATCCAAAATCTCTTAAAAGCGTAAAATCTGCAAACCGATTCGATCATGATGATGCTTGTCTCTCGGAATTACAATAAGAAGATTCTGTAAGGCTGCTCATTTTTAAAATTCTAGTTCTCCCTACTTTGTCTTCTTATTCTAGCTTCCGGAAGTGGAATAATAAGCAATTATACCGAGTTTGCGCCTAAAATAATAAAACCTTAGGACGTAAAAAAAACCAATTCTCACTGATATAAGTGTTCAGTGACTTAACGAAATGAAGACTCAAACTATTCTCATTGGAACTTCCAGACTTCTGAGCAGTATCGACTTGAACAACTCTCCTACATTCGTATTGAACGGCCATCCCCTTACATACAGTTACAAGGTCAAAAAACTTGGACTGACTATTACAACAAATCTTAGTTGGGGCGATAATGTTACTGAGACTTGTGGCAGGGTATTTGCTGGTATTCATAGTCTTCAGCAATTTGCTACCTAATAACCCTTTGAATTTTAAAGTAATGCTAGTGAAGACCCTGATTTTCTAACATTTCAATTACTACAGCGTAGTTATAAACGCCATGACGGTTGAGCTATCAGAACGTGCTCAAAGTTATTTTGTTCGTTTTATCTTCAACCTTAGACGATATGACCATATAACATCCTTCATCAATCAGTTACATCTAAAATAAGCTTAAAATTACAGCTAAAATTGAATCTACTCCGTCAGTTCCACATTCTTAGCATTTTAAATTCTATTTTGTATAACTATTATTCCCCTTCTTATTTTTCTGAACGCTTTTCTTTTATTTCTGAAACAAGCAATTACGTGGAGCCTCTTTGTTGTCTATTCCTATTCATAGATCTTCTATTCACAGTAAATCATTCACAGTCTCTACTTGTCGACTCTGAAATAATCTCCCGGATCATATCAGAGGTATTCGTAGTCGGGAGCGGTTTCGGGGGGTGCTTAAGGACCATCTGTTTCGGGCCTCGTCGGGTTGACGATATCGTGACATAGGGTATGGGACGATGGCTTTGTATGAATGGTGATGGGTGAATGTCTGTTAATTTCCTTGTAATTTTTATTTTATTTATTTATTTTTAGTTTCATGAAGAACCTTCTTTTCATTTTATTACTTTATATAAATATAGATTATAATGTTTTAATGTAAAACAGTAATGTTTGCTATGGCTTTTGTTTTATACTAATAGTATAGTTTATAAATGTATGGTAAATGTTAGGTGTAAGAGAGGACTTAATGGTCCTAACCTCGCCAATTGAATATGTTTCTCTGTGTGTTCAATAAAGACATTTTTCATTTCATTTTCATTTCACAACGCGATCCCACGAGAAGGAACAAAACCAAGATGGGAACCTAGGGCAAGTAGCGCATTCTGCTGACCGCTCCAACCATTTAACTTCAGTTTTACTTCTAGGTTTTAATTGTCTGTACCATGGAGACTTTTATCCTCCAGATCGTTAAGTCTACAAAGATTATATTACAACCAGGAAAATACAGTTGTTGTCTGAGTTTACTAACGAAATTGAAAGTCTACGCATGCAAGCGTCAACCTCATGTCTTTTTAACGCGTAATGAAAACTGATGAGCCATGACGTCAACGGGTCGAGAGGCAGCGAGGCCGTGTTAATACGTTTAATACATGTTGACACATTTCAACAAAACAATGTTGAGTCTGGGACAGAATAACTCCCGCCTTGTGTTATGGGACTGCCCTCCCTACTCCAGTCACGTCTACGTCGTTATATAGTTTACGACTCGATGGAACAGTCGTAATTCGTTCTTATTCGTTGAATTTAGAAGTCGTAAATATTCATACGGCGATAACACTTTTATTTAGCGAAAGACCTCACGGTTGGGTCAATTTGAAATTAGCCTATAGTTTGTATTGGTAAAAAAATGAAAATTTTGAAGATTAATTTTACAAATAAGTAACCAAACAAAGGACATCTACAAAATCATATTTCTCCTATTTAAGAAACATTTGCGGACTTTATTAGTAGAAACACACCGCCGTAAACATAAAGAGAAAGAAAAACAACATTGTTTGTACCTTTGAAACAGTGACTTCATACCTTCAGAATCCCTGGTGTTTTGATAGTTGTTCCTCTGTGGAACACCCCCCTGATGTATAAAAACCAGAAAATGTGGATTTTGTCATAATATTGACAAACTAAGTGGTATATTTTTATTTGTAATAGTTGGATAGCTGGAAGGCCGAACTAAAGACTTAAGTATGTCGTGGTTATTTACAATCATTTATAGGAATACAATTTTAAAAAGCGTAATTGTAATGTACTTAATTGATTTATTTCACACAGTGGTACAAACAGTGTATATGTTTTGGCCACTATATTAGTATCACTATATTAGTATGGTAGTTTAACCCCACGGTTTCTTTTACACGTTCAACACAGACATGCTACTATACACCTGCAAATTGTATCGCCACAAATCATTACATTCCTAACGATTTAAAACGAGTCAAAGTAGTTTATACCGGTGATTGTATTATTAAGTACAATCCATATAGGTAATCAACCGTATTGAGTGTAATATGATGTTCATGACTTATTTTCGCAATATTGTCACGTTTCCTCGTCAACTCATTCAAGAAAATTTGTTCGAAATTAAACTACAAGATACTATTAAGCGTACAATATGCATCGCTACCAATTAATAAAGAATTGTTATTTTTATCCGCAAAGGAAGTACTTACAATCTTATCTAAAAACGATTGGTCCCTATCGCCAATCTATGTTTGTCAGTGTTGACATTATTATGGAACAGGACTAGTACTGATTATATAAGTTATATATTTATTTGCAATGATGTAAATAATTTCATTTATTTACGACCATAAAACGTAAACGGTATGTCATAGAAGTAATAGGTATGTCATAGAAGTAAGCAATAATAAGAAAATAATCGATTCATAAAATACGGTTTTTGGGATTGAAACCAATATTGGATATTAACCGTATATCTCTGATTGAGATAAGATTTATTGTATTGATATTTTATTTGAATGGAACAACAAACATTAAAACTAAATACATATATTAAACATAAGTATTTTTGTATAATATATAACATAGTATGTGTGATTTTTGTCTATTAAACATACTACTTTAGTTCAACTGAATATAATTTTATTAATTGGTATTGTTAAACCTTTGCGCAGTTTTTAATTATTTTCATTAAGTCAAAATTATGAATTTTAAATTGTATACTTTGTTAGAGCATTAATTAAGTATATCGAGTATTAAAAACTTCCCCCATGTCTTGTTCAGGATTTCTAATCTCAAAGAAGTATAAAAATATTACCGCTTATCTAGCACTGAGTTCCAATACATTTCACCTTCCACTTAGTTTAGCGTCTGAAGAGATACAAAAAAAAACGGCGACGAAGAAGCTCTAAACGAATTCATTGCATAGTTTCGTCAGAGACAAAATGTACCATTAGAGGTGCATTCAAATATAAATCCTCTCTCCTCCGAAATAAAAGGGGGGGGGGAGAAACGTCTAAAAGTAAAGTAAAGTAAAGATATCTTAATTTACCAGGCGAAGTTAGGACTAAGAAGCTCACTCTAACACAACCTGGGGGCTAACGCCTTAAAGGTAATTTCCGAACCACCACCAACTGCCGGGCAGGCGAGCTGCTTGCAAGGATAGGATCGCTCAGCGGTCACCCATCCAAGCAGCAGCCGACGTTGTACCCGCTACACTGCGCCATTGGCAATATAAAATTCTGTATTGAATGATCCTTTGAAAAATAACCCACACTGATGGGCTCGATGAGATAAAAAAATCACACAAAAGCGAAATAATTCCTTATTACACTATTCAAATGAGAACAGTTTGAATAAATGTAAAAGTCTGAATCCACTTGGATTCTTTGTTAGATGGAATCCACTTAGTGGATCTCTAATATACATTTTTATTGTTGTATTAAGACCTTTAAAGTGAGATGTAAAATGACGGGGTAACTGTTAAAAATGGACTACTTACCCCTAAAACCCCCAAATCTATAAAAAATATGTATTTAGGTGGTGTTATTATATTTAAAAAATTCCAACCAAATTAAAAGTGACTGGGGAATCGTTGAGATGCCTGATATGCATGTTATTGTATAATACATTTATACCTACTAGTAATGGTTGTTTTATATATTTATTCATATCTATATTATAACTACTAAATGTAACTTTTGGTTAGCAATACATTATAAATCTAAATAGTCTTTAAGTTTAAACATTTTTATGTAGTTTTAAAATTACAAAACTATCATTAAAAAAATACTATATCTCATATCCCGGAATTAATGCATTATTATATGGAACAACTGAATTATTTATAAAATATTTGTTGGTTTTAAAATAAAGTAGTAAAGCTCCAGTAAAACTTGCATACCTAAATTCATACTCGTCTTTAGTGACTACCTACTTAATACAGGATAGTTTAAAAAATGTAAATAGACAACGCTGTAGATAGAAAACTCATACAAGGAAACTAAGCGAAAAGTGGCCAGAGCTCAAAACCTTCACTGTAAGACAGAATGGAATATCCGCGATGTCTGACTCGGATATCTTCTTCATGTGAAATGAGTTTACTTTGAGCAATAGGTGTCGTTCGTCCGGATCCTCAAGAACCCTGAGGATTAAGCAGCAAGAGCCCTGAGGATTAGGCATTCTCGCCTACCGTCCGACGCGCACACACCTCCACACGCGTAGCCCGGTCTTCCTGCCGTCACTTTTGTTTCTATGACGCACATACTAGGCTTTAGTTTCCATACTGCAAATGTTAATATTTTTGATGTTAGGTTAACAGTCTTGTAATATTTAAATTCCACATTTTATTGAATAAAAATACAGTCCAAGGACGACAAATATACGATATTCCTGATGTATCTTAGAAATAAAGCAATCATTTACCACTTTATTTGTTAGATACGTCAGGTATGTAGTACTTATTTCGCATTCAGACTCAATTATCATGAAATAAAATGCAGATAAAAAAATGAAAAAATATTAACCTATCGTAAATATGATAACGGCAACAGTTTTGCAGACTATCAAGGGCCGTCTCAGCTGCTTGCGAATTTTGATTGTGGTACTTCCTTAAGAGCAAAGTTTTTGTTGCGAAACCTCACACCATTGCCGATTTCAAGAACTGCATAAGAAATGAGGTTGCTGCAATACCAATGACCATGGTACGCCGAGTAATGGCAAATTTGCAAAAATATAACTGACATGTGTGGATGTTGGTGAGGAACATGAACGTTATTTAAAAAAAAAAATGGAAATGGCAAAACTCCCCCCCTTCCACTCCCCCTATCTCCCTCCCTCCCCTCCCTCCAACCCTACCTCCCTCTCTCTCCCTCCCTATCTCCCTCCCTACCTCTCTTTCTCGCTCACTCTCTTTCTCGCTCTCCATCACTCTCTCTCTCTCTCTCTCTCTCACTCCCTTTCTCTCTTTTTCTCCCTCCCTTCCATCACTCTCTCTCACTCTATCCCCTTCTCCCTCCCTCTGTCACACTCTCTCTCTTGTCTCTCTTTTTCCTCTCTCTCTCTCTCTTTCTCGCTCTCGATCTCTCTCCCTCCCTTCCTCCACCCCTCTCCACCCCTCTCCACCTCTCTCTCTCTTGAGGCTCTTGAAACAACGACACTCTATTAGCCAGTAAGAGAGTGCGAGTGCAAATCCTGGCAATGCTTCACGAGCACACACTTCCGGACACACTTCCGTTTCTCAGCCACCGTCTGTGACGTCACAAAGAAGTCTGCCGGCCCGGAGTTTACGTTGGCCTCGGTACGAGACGCCCGGACCTCGAGTTTTATCTACTCGGAAGTGAGCTGGAGCGTTTGGACTCACTTCAAAGCGGTTTGAATGGTAATGGATTACGTAAATCACTTCGACGTGTCTGACTGTATTGAGTGGGAAAACAACCTTGTTTGGAGTGAATAACAGTTCATAGTCTAGAGCATTCGAGGCAGTAGTAAAATCAACATTGCATATTGCAATTTACAATAGCCTCTTAAGTTTATAGTTGTTAGGAGTTAATTCATTATAGCATGGCGTAAATTACAAAATATTCGTAGTTATTTAGTAAAGGTAGTAAAATCAACAATTCATGGCATATTATAGTTGCGCCATGAAATGTTGATTTTACTACCATGTGCTAATATAACTACTATTGTACTAGTTTAGACAGAAACAAAATGAATATTTAGTGGCCGTAAGTAAATTGCTTCGTAGTTATAGTACTTTAGGAAGTGATAACATTTTAAACGCGAATATTAATTGTCTCTTAGTTCGTTTTTAGTTGCCATATAGTTCGATCAACTAACTGTGACCTCTAAAATAAGTGACTGTGATAAACTGTACATTGGCCAAACTAAAAGGAACATTAAGAAACGATTCAAAGAACACTTTGCACATATAAAATGTGGAAGAAATGAAAAACCTGCTGTGGCGAATCACTGTATTGAATCTGGACACACAGTATCTAATAAAAAATTACGACTATTAAAAGAAGTTACAAACACAATACACTTAAATGCTTGGGAAACATTTTACATTAACATAAATCAAGAAAAACTTATCAATAATGAAGACGGACCAATTCAAAAATTCAGTATAAAATTAAATTTTAATCTGATTAAATATTTTATACTGGCTAACCGTACATCCAAATTGTTTACCATATGTTATTATAAAATTAATTATTATTACAAAAATGTAAACATTTGATAATCTGTGAAGTGCCTGATGATGGAATCTTTGATTCAGAAAGGCCTTGCACAAAATAAAAAAATTATATATTGGAAAATGTTGTATCCCTTTATCTAGTGATACTACAATAAACCGTTTTTTCCAATGCTCCAAGATTCTACATTCTACATACAGTGACCTCTAAGTTTATAGCAGTTCAGGCAGTGGCTTTGTTTACTGATCTTTATGCAGACAAACACGGCATATACATACATAAGAGATATACAGATCCACTATTACATTTCTTTGTGTTAATGATTTTAGTGATCTTTTTACTACTACCTCTTCAAATAATAACTACTTCAAATAATTTCAAAAAGTCATAAAAACGGTAGAGTAATGGTGAGAAGGTTGATTTAATACGAGTATTAAGTTACTGATTAACACCTTAAGTTCCTGATAATTGTGCACCTAATGAGACAACGAGAACACCACTTCATTTGGATTAAATTTGTTTGTAGTATAGGGGCCTTTGATGTCGAAACGATGTAAAGATATAGTTTTGAGCTTCGAGTTTTCAGTCGCCGACTGTTTTGGGCTTCTTCAGACGGATTTTGATTCAAAATTCCAGGAGCCAAATCTATCACAGACGCTGTACGAAGTGGAAGGTGAAATGAAGCTGAACTGAACATTAGTATACAGATGGTCCAAGGCAGTATTAAGAGAATATAATCTGATCTGTATATTTGGTAGTGATTGTTAAGATAAAACTGGAGCACATTCTTGTATTCTTTCAATACATTTCTCAATTGTTCGAATACACTTGTTGTAGATAATAGGAGGGAGACTTTAATAAGCGGCCTACAATAGTTATTCGGTTGTTTTGATCGAACAATTCGATATGTACATATCGATCTTCGATAGCTAAAAATCGTACACAATAAGAGTTATAATAAATTACTATGACAAGAAGAATCTCGTACATTACAATTTTAAAAACCTAAATTTAACACGAACATTAGAACATAACAAAAATCAACTATGGCCTAGACTTACATATCAAAGAAACTTTAACAATTATATCTTACCCAGCTTGATATCAATGAGTAACCGCTTTTTTCCGAAATGGAGGAAGGAATTCTCCCTATGAGTTACCAGGAGCCAAACACACAATATGTTGGAGCCACTTAATACAAATCTCGTCACTTTTGTGAACTATCTCACATATTTTTCTCATATTCATCCCCATTTTCAGTAAGAAAATATTAATTACTTCTTGCTGTTCATTGTTAACATTAATAAGTTGAAATCATTATGCTAAATTAAATAAATTGTAGTATCAAATTATTCCTTCGTATAAAAACATCGAAACATTCTATAAATAAATAAATATATACATACCTTATATAGGCAAAAATAAAAAAGAAATCTAAAGAAAATATACGAACGAAAGCACAACTGGGAATTAATCTGAAATATTAAAATATGTTGATAATTAATAAGGAACATAATTATTCATTACTGTTTATATAAAGTGCTTTCGTGATTGGTAGTTTACAAAAAGTGTGACACAAGTGTCATGTTGCCAGTGTGTATTGTTAATTAGATTAACCAGGCGCGCTTCCCGTAATGTTACAGTGCAGTGTCATGCACACGCGATAGTGCTGTTATGAGATAAAAACCATTGTACTATAAATTGAGCCAGCCACAGGGACAAAGTCTACAAGTAATTGTGTTGGTACCAAATATTTCAAATTTTCGCATTAAGTTAAGTGATATTTTAGTACTGTACCGATCTTCTCATTTGTATACGATACCAGACGTGTAGTGTAAATGTTTAAATATCCCCTCTAAGAGTCCAAATCTTACAAGAACGAAATTGGGCGTTAAAGCATGGTACGTAAAGATCTAATCTCAAATCACATAAGACATTGAGATTGAGCACCATTGCAATGAAGGTGTGGCCAATAATAAAAGTTGGAATATTTTGGTGAACAGCTGTTTAACGAATGGTCCTTTAAAACTCATGGGAACAAAGGGTCATGGATGTGTCCTTATAGGGTTGAAGTATGCAGTGGATAAATGACCAACGCTAATAGTTAGGTCTGAAATATAAGTTTGTTGTTGACGACGGAAGGTTTGACAAGATAACAGGATTTCGGACATTTGCCATTGTTATAGTTACAAAAGGTTATAGTAACGTTTCGAGGATCCCATATTCATCCGTGCCGGTGTGATGTGTGATTGTGTTTCTCGTACTCGTGACTTGTGCTCGGGACTTGCATTTCCTGCAATGACAACGCCTGGAGTAGACTCCAAGCAGCTTTTGGGTATGTTTGAAACCTTTTATTTTCCTTATGTTCTTCTTTATATTCTTTATTTTTGTATGTACTAATACCTCCCCCACCTGATGAAGAGGATATATTCAAGTTCGAAACGTTGTGTTATACCTTTTGTAACCACAAGAAATGTCCAAAATCTTGTTATCCTGTAATATAATGTTATTCGAAGGTGCCATTGCTTAAACAGAGAGCTAGGCTCACCAAACATCAGAAAATAGCTTTAGAGGGATCAAATTACAGATAAAAACACCACTCGCTATTTCAGAAACAAATTGTAAAAGATAATTTTACCGAGATGAGGTCTAAATGAATTGTTAAGAACACTGCTGACTCTATTGCAAGAGGTGTAGGGTCGCTTTGGACCCTAAACCTCATTCCAAAACAGGATAAAATGGACCCCTTCTTACAAAGCACGAAGTCTTTTGAGCACGTCTAAATCACAAACAGAGAGCAAAAACGATTACATGCAGATATTGTGACAAGAAAGCCGCATTAAAATACAATGTTTACTAAAGATGTTGCTGTGTTAAAGATGATATGACGAAAGGGCGTCTCGGATAAGATTTTGTATATGATAACCTGGAAGATATTGATTAATGTGAAGTTAGAGACAACGATGACTGAAATGATCAAACAGGACAGAAAAGGAATACAAATCTGACTTTACCGGAAACACATTCAATTTGATGTCTTACCGAAGATTTACCGCAAAAGAATAGTAGTACTTATTTCCAGTTTTATACAGACGTATGTAAAAACTATTGAGCAATCGGTATCGAAACTAATTGGAGTGTATCTCAATCAAGATGATATGTAGAAAGGGTTTGTCGGATAAGATTTTGTATGATGACCTGGAAGATATTGATCGACGTTAGGAATGAAAGTAGTAGTGAAGGTAAAGACAACGATGACTAAAACCATCAAAACAGGACATCGAAGGAATAAACATTTGAATATACCAGAAACATAAAGCTCTTTGAGGACCTTACTGAAGATTTACAGCAAAATTTAGTCGTACTTATTTCCAGTTTTATACAGACGTATGTAAAAACTATTGAGCAATCGGTATCGAAACTAATTGGAGTGTATCTCAATCAAGATGATATGTAGAAAGGGTTTGTCGGATAAGATTTTGTATGATGACCTGGAAGATATTGATCGACGTTAGGAATGAAAGTAGTAGTGAACCTAAAGACAACGATGACTGAAACCAACAAAACAGGACATCGAAGGAATAAACATTTGAATTTACCAGAAACATAAAGCTCTTTGAGGCCTTACTGAAGATTTACAGCAAAATATAGTCGTACTTATTTCCAACTTTATACTCTCGTCTTTAAAAACTATTTAGAAATCGGTATCAAAACTACTTGGAGTGCATCTCAGTCAAAATGAAATGTAGAAAGTGTATCTCGGATAAGATTTCATAAGTTGACCTGGAAGATATTGATCAATGTTAGGAATGAAAATGGTAGTGAACCTAAAGACAACGATGACTGAAATCGTCAAAATAGGGCAGAGAAAGAGTAAAAATCTGACTTTATCGGAAACACAAAGCAATTTTATGACTTACTTAAGATTTACAGCAAAATATATTCGTACTTATTTTCAGCTTTATACAGACAATCTCTAAAACAATATTGAGAAATGGTATCAAAACTACTTGGAGTGCATCTCAGTCAAAATGAAATGTAGAAAGTGTATCTCGGATAAGATTTCATAAGTTGACCTGGAAGATATTGATCAATGTTAGGAATGAAAATGGTAGTGAACCTAAAGACAACGATGACTGAAATCGTCAAAATAGGGCAGAGAAAGAGTAAAAATCTGACTTTATCGGAAACACAAAGCAATTTTATGACTTACTTAAGATTTACAGCAAAATATATTCGTACTTATTTTCAGCTTTATACAGACAATCTCTAAAACAATATTGAGAAATGGTATCAAAACTACTTGGAGTGCATCTCAGTCAAAATGAAATGTAGAAAGTGTATCTCGGATAAGATTTCATAAGTTGACCTGGAAGATATTGATCAATGTTAGGAATGAAAATGGTAGTGAACCTAAAGACAACGATGACTGAAATCGTCAAAACAGGGCAGAGAAGGAATAAAAATCCGACTTTATCGGAAACACAAAGCAATTTTATGACTTACTTAAGATTTACAGCAAAATATATTCGTACTTATTTTCAGCTTTATACAGACAATCTCTAAAACAATATTGAGAAATGGTATCAAAACTGTTTGGAGTGCATCTCAATCAAGATATAAAGTACCGTACAGGATCATATATTTCAAAATGAAACAAGGCAATATAGTACACCACACCAAATGTCGCATAAAAGGCCTAGCTTAAATTGAAAACAAAATTTCAAGGTAAAATGCAATGTCTACAGGTCAGTTCGTTTTAAAGATATCGTACGGAAAGACAGACAGACGGAAATCAAACTTTTCCAGCTCTCCGAAAGATAGACTCCGCCGATATTTAGCCATTCAACGAATAAAGCTCTGAAGAAAAGTTATCATCCAACTAACCTTAGGCTAACCACAGTTGAAGGCAGTAGCTATAACAACTGTTTGTATATAACAGGTGCTTGTAACCTGCGACTGTTTAGCCAATCTTATACGATCACTTCTGACTGCTCAAACCTCCGTGTGTTAAGTACTGCCTTTGACTGTACAAGCGAGTAGACATAGCATTCATACTAGCTTGTGTGCTGAATACTCATAGAATACTACACATTTAAAGATACTACTTAAAAACCGTACTAAGAATTTGTTAAATCATGTTATTTTGAAATAACAACAATTTCAAATAAAAACTCAAAATATCAGCTATTATTTTTTATAATATTTGGAGTCAACGTCTCAGCTCAACGATTACGATTATAAAAATATAATAATAATGCATTTTCTTAAAATTTTAACTAACAATGTCAGGTACATGTTAGAAAAAAATTTAAATATAACCTGTAATCATAAAAATAAACATAACATATCACTCAATCGAAGCCAGAATGTTACCTATATACCTGTTCTTACGTAACAGAAAAACAATTTAAACAAAAGGAAAAATAATTTTTCCAAAGCAATGCCTGTTTGGAGGATATTTAATTCAACTAATTAATACCGACAAATACAGTGATACAAAGGTTTTTATATGAAAAATAATCAAGTAATTTCCAAAATCATCTGAAGAATAATTATGACTTGGTTAAAAATTGTAGCATAAGACCATCTCAATAGAATGATAATAAAATTAACGTAATTGTGGTAGTGATGAATAAGATTAAATTAATTACACTGGATTGCAACATACGCATTTTGAAGTTATATCTCGTTTTATTTTTAGTTTTTGGGCTGGCCTTATTTGCAATATTGTTTTAGTTCGCTTTCTTGCACGTTTGCTATATAATCGATTTTAGACCAACATGCTCAGAGCTGGATGACAATATAACAATAATACTATCAATATTTTAAAGTAATAATAAATATAGAATAGACTTTAACACTTTACATTGGTCTGATAGGTAAACATGATTTTAACGAGAAAAACACAGAACAAACATATTACGTTAATTCAATCACTACTTTGAAAAACACCAAGCAATGCTGATAACTTTTTAATTTGTGAGGCCTTTCGATAGCAAGCCTATCTTCTTCAGACACATCACTAAATTACGTCACTAATGTTACGTAAATTGATTGATCGTAAATTTCAGAGTTGTAAACTGTTAAATGTATTGAAATATTAAATCTTTGACAGCAAGAAGTTAAACCTATTAATAACTAGAATATTATGAGTATTAGTTAAAATTAGAAGTAAAAACTATTGAATTTTTTAATTATTGTTATATCGAGAATAAGAAAATGGGGTACGTGGTTTATGAGTATAATCCTGGAATCTGGAGAAATGTTCGTCTGAAGAGATCTACATATTTCGGAAACGGAGAAGCTCCAAACGAATTCTTTACCCTGTTTCGCCATTAGAGGCACCTAGACTAAAAAGTATAAAAATATAGTGTAATCTAGTTGATTAGGCATTTTCATTTGCTTATCTGGTGCATCATCTGTAGCGTCTGGAATCTTCCAGACGCTACACTAAGAGGAAAGTGAACTGGAGCTAAACTCAACATTTACATTGAATCAATACTTCCCTCGATAACTATATGATGTATCTTCATACCTATTAAAATTACCATTACATTTTGTTGTACAGTGTGAATAGCATTATGAATCTGTTTGGATGTAGATGAAGTTCATTCACCCATTATAGTCTATAAATACGTTAACGTTTTTTTAAATGAATCTAATTACAAAAAAAATTACCGGCCGTTGGTTGTGCCCCCTTGAAGCCGTAGGTCCCCAGGTTAAGTGTTATAGAGGGCTTCATAGCCCTAACTTCGACTGGTAAAATAAGGCATCTTTACTTTACTGAAGGAAACAAGATTTCCGGACATTTTCCATCGTTCAGTGAAACAAAAAAATCAGTAACACTTTGTTTCGAGACCTGTAATCTGATCTCTTCTTCAGGTAAATAACTAACCTAACACATAATTACAAACTATGTTTATGTTTTATGTTAGTTGTTTACCTGAAGAAGAGGTCAGATTGCAGATCTCGAAACGTAGTGTTACTGATTTTTTATTTCACTGAACGATGGTAAATGTCCGGAAAATCCTGTTTTCTTCACAATCCTTCCATCGTCAAAATAAACATCAAACAAAGAATTTACATTACTTCTTTAATTTATTACTCTATTTGCTCTAACAAGGAAACATTAAGGATTTAGATTATTAAGGAACGTTTATTTGAATAACATAATGAGTAACTTTGCAAATAAACTTTGTAAACTTAAACCCAAATTTGGTAATCGTATTTACTATTGATGCGGATTAAACTGGTTCTCGAGTTCAACTGAGACATTTGGAACCTTCGTAGGGGTTAAAAAACGAAACGGTCCTGTTTAATACAACTAATATCAAGTACGCTGCATGACAGTACAAACGAAGTTGTGGGCAATTAATTACTTGATTAGTGGACTGTCAGAACACTCGAGTGTACGAGAGTTTATTACGATTAAACGAGAGTTAACGAGCACAGTATCGTTTACAGCGCTATAAAAGTAATTTTCCCATGACGTGTCGCAGTTGGTCAGTGTTATTTACAAGTTATTCTAATTGTAACATAACTTTGTAACATTGACTGATAAAGAGTTTGTTTTTTGATAAAACAATGAATAAACCAGTCTTACTCAGAAACTTTTCAGGATTTATTTTGACGCTATTATATTTTTAATGAATACCAATCCTGTTAAAGCTTAAACGGTTCAAAGCCATTTGAATTTTTTATTGACCTCCGGGAAATCGAACCCATGACCTTTTGGTTAGGGAGTTATGGAGCCTCAACCTTACCCGTAGGCTGCGGTGAAATAATAAGCACCTGTTTGATGATGAAAACATTTTCAATTACTATTAAAATACCTTTTTAAAAAACAGTGCGCAGTCAATTATAATAAAAGTCTATAGAATTTTAAAATTAAAATTTCGACAACGTTCATTCTTCATAAAAATAAAACTAAGTGCCCTCTTTTATTCTCTACAAAAATGTAAGACTTTTTAGATATTTCGTCTTTTTACGTCTTTTTCCTCTGATTGTGTCTTTATCCTATTTGATTTTCTTTAATTTTGAAAGATTGAACTCGTTCACGTAAGAAAAAGCCCTTTTGTGTGTATTAATGATGTTATAATAAAGAGCTAATTTAAAATAGCTCTAGCATTAGTTGATATATTTAAAATAATTAAATTAATAATACACAGTAATGCATTTTTTTATTTAATTTAAAATAGGCAATGACAATGAGTTTATAAAAACCACCTGAACATAAAGGTAAAACCTGAAGTTTTTTTAGCATGATCGCGTTCCTAGTATCGTAATTAAGTAGCGTCTAATATATTTTGATCACAAGGAATTCAAAAATTGCAATAGCAGGTTATTCATCGAGTCATGAGAGCAATGACCACCCAACAGCGGTGGACCTCTGTGTTGTGACAGTTGGGGAAACATCTGGGAGACTGTAACGATTCCCAGAATTTTGGCGCGCCGAGTTCACACCCTGTCACTTTCTCCTTAGATACAGTTGGAGGAATTTAGCTGTGCTCGCAGGGTCCTAATACTACCCTTTCAACAAATAAACGCTATCTGTGTGGCGGGTTGCGTTTACGTGCTAGCCGCAGAGATGAAGGCGCAACAATCTCTTCAACGACTTTAAACTCACGATTTCGATTTGCAGATTAGTATTGACAAATACGTTATTTTTAAAAACACGTTAAAGAACACTATAATAAGTTTAAAACAAGAATAAGTCCTATTATTGTTATTATTTTGTATTCTCTTATTATTTAATTCCAAAAAAATCAGCACTGTCACAAAACAGACTGATTGTAGTGAGTGTGATGAGTTATTTGGCTCAATACGATTCCTGAAAGGAGGGTTTTACCCATGAGTCACAGAAAATGTTTTCGGGACGCAGCGCATAATGCTACCCCGCCACCCCTCCCGCCTATCACCACACACTCAAGGTCACGCGCGCAGCTAAAGTCCTCGAACTGTACGTGACTCGAGGAGTGGTAAAGAAGATTTACGTTTATTCTGAGGCTTATTTCAAGCGGTTAAATCATTGATATAACGTTTAGGCTACTATTGTGAAGGCTATGCAGCGCTGCTAATGAAACCGTTTGAACCGGCATTTCACTCGCCACTGCATTGGTGTCGAGGGGGGGTAGCGCTGTGAACCGGCCTGTCTACGTCACATGGGCGGCGCATCACTCTCAACACTCTATGAATCGATTACAGTCGCAACGGTTGATATCGATTATCGCTCTTTCTTCGCACTTGAATTATCTTCGACCGGAAGTGGATTGAAATGCCCGGTAGCAGACGATTTTTGAACCAACTGGGTCTTGAAAACTAACATATGTACATATTTTCTTGATCAGGACAACGGATACTGAGGAAGCGTAAATAAATTAAACCGGAAATGAATTTAAACGGCCAGAACTTTTAATCTTACATAATCAAATCCACTTTATTCCACATACTTAGTATATACAAGAAAAACAAAGCTTATTCGTATGGAAAATTCCCAGCAAGACTACAACTCAGAGTGCTGAGAAGGGTTCTTCCTTATATTACATACCATTACATAAAAGCTATATTAATGACAGAATAAAAATAAAGTTTCTTTAAAAGTATAACCTAAAATACTAACAACTTTGAAAAGAAAGGATTACAACTAATACAAACAACGTAAGTATAAATAAACAAAAGAATATAATATATATATATATATATATATATATATATATATATATAGAATATATAATGTATAACATTTATTTATTTCAAAACACACCTCTATTCCGTTTCTAGTAAAAGTCATGGGCAAATAACATAAAAAATAATAATCTGTAGGGATAATGCCAATGTCTTGCGCATTTCAACACGATGGCTGCGTGATATTTTTTAAGTACGATTTTGAGGTGCCCATCCTATCCCTTTACGTAGTACTAATGTTTCTGGTGTACATAGTTTTGGTTCTTTCGTTCTTGCATGGTTTGGTTTTGGTGTCTTTTTCTAGGTAGCATTACAATGTAATGGGTTATTTGCCCATAACTTTTGCTGGAATCGTTGCAGCGATGTTTTGTTCATATCGTTGTGTTTCGGTTGAATATACCTTTAAAATAACGTGTCACAGGATAGAGGTTGCAATTTGAAACTTTAAAGTTTCTCCTTTGTGCTCCCTTTAAAAAGAGAGGGAAACATTTTTTTATAATTCAAAATTCCCAAAAAAGTTTTGTAGCAAGTATGGTGGAGGTTGTACATTGATATCTCAATCCGTTTGGAATATATCCAGGCGTATCAATACTTAATTTACACCCTGAGATGTAAGGGGTTATTTGCCCATTACTTTTGCTATGAACGTTGTAAATATGTTTTATGTATTAATTAAATATGCCATTAAAATTATATGTCACAAGATAGGGGTGGAAATTTTAAAACTTAAAGTTATCCAGTAGCCTATTTAAAAAGGGGGGGAATTTTTGTTCATTCATATTTCATATTATATATATATATATATATATATATATATATATATATATATATATATATATACAGAGTGAGTTTTATGTCCTGGCACACCTGAATATAATTTAAACGGCCCGAGATATCTATGTGAAACCTTGTCCCTACCTATTATAACATATTTTTTTAATTTTTCAAGTTGTTGAAAATTTTGCCCCCTTTTCTAAAGGGGGGTAAAGGGGGGCAACTATATATTTTCAAATACAAACCCCTATCATGTGACCCCTCATTTTAAAGAGAATAAAAAAATAAATCCAATAATCCAAACTAGAGGTATTTACGTTTATTTTAACAGATTTTATGACAAATTTACAATAATAAAATCAGTAACTGTCTTGTCCTGTTTATCGTAACATGAGTCAACACTAACGCAAATTCTAAAAACAGTTACTTGTTTTAATGTAGCAGGTGTTACAAACTATTCACCTTCGGCTGTATGACAGTGTACTAGACGTGTGTAAGAACTTGAGACATGATAGGGGTTTGTATTTCAAAATGTTTAGTTGCCCCCCTTTACTCAATTGTAAGTTTGTCATAAAATCTGTTAAAATAAACGTAGAGACCTCTAGTTTGCATTATTGCATTTCTTTTTTTATTCCCTTTAAAATGAGGGGTCACATGATAGGGGTTTGTATTTGAAAACTTTTAGTTGCCCCCCTTTACCCCCCTTTAGAAAAGGGAGGCAAAATTTGCAACACCTTGAAAAATTAAAAAAATATGTTATAATAGGTAGGGTCAAGGTTTCACATAGATATCTAGGGCCGTTTAAATTATATTCAGGTGTGCCAGGACATAAAACTCACTCTGTATATATATATATATACATAACCCATACTGTATATATATACTGTATATATATATATAGTTTGGTTATATAAATAACCAAACTAACATATGATCGGAAGATATATATATATATATATATATATATATATATATATATATATATATATATATATATATCTTCCGATCATATGTTAGTTTGGTTATTTAAACGCATATGTGACAGATACGGCCAAATACAATATAATTGAATCGTAAAAAGTAAGGTCTCTGTGGTGTAATGGTGGCAAGTGAGTGATCCGGGTTCGAGTCCCGGCGGATACATATTCTTATGCCCTCTTAGACCCAAACCTAGATACGCCAGTGTTACAAGTACCCGATGTAGTGAAGTGTAGAAGTGAAGTGCACCTCCCGCTATCACTGACTTCATGGCTGTTATCACTGATACCGCCCGCGGTACATCTGGCAAGTCTACTCTGACATATCTAATCAACTCAAATTGGCCTGTTTGCCAAATATAAGTGAAAAATATCTCGACTGCGAGAACCAGTAAAATTCATTAAGTCTACGAACGAAAATAAAAATTGAAATGTATGCACATTCTATTGAGATATCTGTCAGTAATTTTTACCAAACATTAATGTATTTAAATAATGTATTATAACTCACAACATTCGGTACAATATACACGTATTTAGTTTTATCAAGGGAGTATTAGATAATGTTCATGTACGAAATTAAACTATTTATTTAGTTG
Source organism: Homalodisca vitripennis (assembly GCF_021130785.1). Lineage (NCBI taxonomy): Eukaryota > Metazoa > Arthropoda > Insecta > Hemiptera > Cicadellidae > Homalodisca > Homalodisca vitripennis. The sequence goes on from NC_060214.1 coordinate 105,630,896, forward strand.
TCAATGCTATTTTTTTAAAATTACACTTAATAAAAATGCATTTGATCGAATCAAAGCATGAAATTGATAATTTATTAAATTTTATATATTAATTGTACTATTCACGCTACAAGTAGAACTAGGTATCATAATTTGCTGTGCTAATATGGTATTGTAATAGTGTGCACAGTCTAGATCAGAAAATTTTTGAAATCTCAAAATAAGTAGATACCTTTGCAGCTTAGCTTTCTACTCTAAGAAATTATAAATATAAATTGAGAAACCACGATGTTTATTTTTAGCCCCAAAGCAACCGTTAGAAGCATTTTTGGCATTACATTATTCTACTAATGCTCGTTATTAAAAATACATAGCTAAAACACTTAGCAAACTGTAAAAGCTACATTGGTTTTTGTTTTTTTAATTAAAACTTAAATTAAATGAAAATTTTGGGACAGACATATTGGGGATATATTGGGTTTTAATTTTAAATTAGATTGTGAGATTGTGAACATTTTTATTTTAGTTATTTCCAAGTGGTATTTGATTTTTATTTTTAAAACTTTATTATTTTATTTTAGAAGAGAGCTATTTTTAGTTTGATATATTTGATTAATATTTTTATATCTTGCCAAAGGGCCTTTTAAAATTACTAAACGGTTTGTCAATTCTTTGTGGAAAGTAGTATGATGAATCTTCGGAAACTTTGAACTTATTAATTTGCCAGTGTAAAATAAATCCATTATTTTTATTTAGAACTATGATTTTTATTTTAGACAAACCAGATAATATTTAATAGTTAACAATTTAGTAATAAATTGTACTGAATATTCACTCGGAGCTTACTAATCAAAACATATTTTATACAGTCTTGGATGTCTCATTGATAATTTAAATATTAATATTCTGGGATATTAATATCTACAATTCAAGTCGTTATACAAACTTAAAACACTTAGGGAGTATCTTATGACATTTTTATCAGAACTGGTCAATTTTTGCAACTTCCTAGTAATATGCATATGTTTACCACAAATAAAAGTAAAATAGTACTCGTTGTCATATGCGACATGTAGAGAGCATAAAATAACAGTAAAAACCACTCGTATTTCTTGATCTCCCTTTCAAAATATATTTAGAAATGGTTATAATTCAAAAGATTGCAAAGCACGTGTTTCTGGGCAGCATTAAAATATTTGTAAAAACTGTTATAGCATTTTTATCGATTATCACGTATAGTAACTTGTTACATTATTAATATATTTAAGCCCCATTCTACATAACTTGTTCAGTTAAATTAGAACGTCATTTTCAAAGTTGTGTTTTAGTTACGATTATTTTAAATATTACTTATGAAATAACAATATTGATGGACACTCTGTTCACCGGAGCAATTATTAAATAAAGCAAGTAAAACATATTTATGCCCAAGAGAGTACTGGTACAATTCTAATTCAAATTATTACAGAATTGTTTACAAACTATGAAACCATTCAAGAGTTATTATCTCCATTTATTGAAGATCTCTGGGACACACTGTACTGTATATACAAGATGGAAATGCTGTGGTTTATACATTTATAGTGGGCGCTGTAATATGAATAGCGCTGTAATGTAGGGACTAGTGAGGAGTTCTGTAATGTACCCGTAGGTGCTCGTGGAGAGTGATGTAATGTAAGCATTCGTGTAATCAAAAATACTCGTCGGTAGTGCTATACAGCAACATTGTGCAGTATCTATTACATTTCTGTAATGCAGACACTCGGGATAGATGTACTGTATGAACTAATTGTGAGTTCTGTAATGTTCTGTACTGCAGGCATTCGTTGGGAGTAATGCACTGTATGAATACGTTTGGGGTTCTGTAGTGTTCTGCACAACATAAATTTTTAGGGATGATGTACTGTATGAACTTGTTGGGAGTTCTGTAATGTTCTGTACTGCAGGCATTCGTTGGGAGTAATGCACTGTATGAATACGTTTGGGGTTCTGTAGTGTTCTGCACTACATAAATTTTTTGGGATGATGTACTGTATGAACTTGTTGGGAGTTCTGTAATGTTCTGCACTAAAAATAAATTGTAGGGAGTAATGTACCATATTAATTAGTTTTGAGTTATGTAATATTCTGTACTAAAGAAACTTTTATGGCGTGATGTATGAATGAACTAGTTGGGAGTACTGTACTGTTCTGTACTGCACGCATTCGTAGGGTGTGTATTACTGTATGAACTAGTTGGGAGTTCTGTAATTTTCTGTACTACATATATTTTTAGGGAGTGATGGTGTACAATACGAAATAGTTGGGAGTTCTGTAATGTTCTGTACTGCAGGCATTCGTTGGGAGTTATGTATGAACTAGTTGGGAGCTCTGCACATGTTTGTAAGTTCTAGCATTAGCGTATGTAAGAAATTTGGAGTTTACTATGTGGTTTTGACTGGATATCAGCTTGTGATATGCCAACTTGCATTAACTGAGAATTCCTTATGACGAACTGCAGCTACCATCTTTCCTACCTAAGCCAGACTAGGGTTTAAAAGTATTCATTGCCAACTGTTAATTAATTGACCTTTACCTAAATAGACCGTAAATAAACTTTTAGACTACCTATAGATTCTTTAGTAAACTTGTTATTAATGGATAACTCTAACAAAGTATCTATCATAGTTAGATAATAACAAAGTACACAGGACATCTACACTTACACAAGCCTATGGTGTGTAAAAAACAAATAACTGCAAGATTTGTGATTGAATAAATAAAATAAAATAAAGTACTGCCTTGAGTGTAACCGGAATAACGTAAAGAAAATTGTTTGTATTTTCTATAATGCATACCATACCCAGGCTAAGTATTGGAATACTATCTATAAAGTACTTGGAATTTTGTTTGGAAAATTATTAAACTTCAATGTAATATTACAGTTTTGTTTTGAAAAGTTAATAGTTAATATTATTTTATGTTTGTTTATAAAAGATTAATAAATAGGTAAAGGAGTTTATACCATATGTGCACACACACACACACACACGCGCGCGCACACACACACACACACACACACACACACACACACACACACACACACACATACAGGAATCCATACAAGAAGAAGAACATACACCCATACAATTTTGATAACTTACAGTAAACATATATAAATCAATAGATTTTAAAATTAAGATAAACTAGCAACCTATTTTAGAGTTAAAATTAACATAAAACAAATGATCATACATATAAGATAGAAATACATAAACTATTGTAAAATTGAATCATCAGATAAAATAAAGTAATTTCTTTAGGCCACATACAACAGAATACATGAAATCTTAATATCAAGGAGATTGTTATGCAAAGTAAGTTTACAACACCTGGAGTTATAAAGTGAATTTAGATCAGCTGGTGACTTTAATGGACAATAATGGAATTTATTTTTTTGAATCATGACTTAATATGAGACTGAGAAGAACCTTTTTCATCAAGAAATTTATTAAAAAACACAAAGTTAATCAACATTTGAGTTATTAAATACAGTAATACATTTTATTATTCGTGTTAAATTGGTAAATCTCGATTTTTAAGAACAGAATAGACATTTACTAGAGGATGACCACTTGAATATTGGATGGCAATCAGAACTCTGAAATCTTCAAGGATCAACATTGCCAGTACTAAATCCACACTAAACCGACAAGGATGATTGGAAGATGAATAAATGTCAATGGAACACAAAAAGTAAAACTGGACTTGAACTCAAGTAAGATCTACACAATTTATGATTCCAAATCTTTCAAAATTCAAACCGATTTTTGTATAAATTCAAACTTAACATGCACCAAAACTTTTATATGTAGGATATAATTTTTTATGTGCCCATGGCAGTATAATTCACGAAACCCTGTATGTGACAAATAAACACAATAATAATTGTACATCAAACGTTTTTTTATTTATATCAATAGCTAGTTAAGCGAGGGCAAAGAACGAGTTAATAAATAAATAAAGCAAAACACAAAAATAATAGTAATAAGATGTATTTAACCAACTTATCAAAGACACTAAATTCAGTTTGGAATATTTCACGAGTGCAACTAGACACTAACAAAAAGCACGCGATTACGATTGTAAAAACGTGCTAAAGCGATAAGAATGATAACAAGCCAATTGAATGAGATGGAACTGCGTAATCGTAAGTAAAGCATGGTAAATATAACACATTACATTACTAGGTTTTGAGTTATAGGTAGGAAATGCGTAAACATCTGGTACATAACTTACTTCATCGCAAGGCCCTCGCCCACAACCTCTCCACGCGCTGCCCGGCGGCTGACTGTGTTCTTTTTCTTCCTTCTTCTCCCCCTTCTCCTACTCCTGCTCTGAGGGTTAAGGTGAAGGTCGCCTAACTTTCAAGTAGACTACTCCAGATGTGATCAATGCTCGCTACGCTCGACACGATGTCCTCGGCTTGCGATCTACTCGCTGTAGTGTATGAGACGCTACTGGTCGACAACGTTGCTTTAGACGGTGCAGTAGCTGGTTGTTAAATATTCTATTTAATGTATACCGGTGACAAAGTAATTACACCTAGTGCACGCTCAACTAACTGCAATTAGCGCCCTGAGCTCTCTCTCAACAGTTTATTGTGTCCCCGGACACTTAACCGAGTCAGGTTTGTTTAATCCCATTACTTAATGTTACACAAGAAATAGTCTTGTGTTTTTTATTTGACAAGTATAATTTAATTCGAAAAAAACACTTTGCGGAGTTTTTCGTTGACTACTTGTCTTATTTGATAATTCAAATCGGTTTATACGACGCAAAAGTAGATATATTTATCTAGGATGTTTGTAGACCAGCAGATTATAATGAAAAGTTTCAAAATGGCGACCGTTCTAAGTTATTTAGAGCCTATAACGGTTTTAGAATTGGTTGGTCATTTTGGATTAATTATTCATCAGATCAAGATTATAAAACTTGTTAATCCTTTACATAATAATAAATAATAATAATAATAAATACTTCATTGCGTAAACAATGTACAAAATTGTATTGCAATTGTCAGTTTTTCATGTTAACTAAAATTTACCATTCATTCACGACAATTGGACTCATTCATACAAACAATAGTTTCCATTCTTAATCTCGTTCATTCGAATTTGTCCACTATAGCCGCAGTGTCAGTCAGCCAATTCAGCGGTCTCCCAATCGTGTGTTAAAAACTCGTCTGTATTATAAAATGCTGCACGGATTAATGCTGATTTCAGACGAGCTTTAAATACCTTGGGCGTATATGCACTTTTAATGGAATTTGGCAGTCCGTTGACAAATTGAGCGCCTGCGTTCATACATACATAGAAACTAATGACATAGTTTTGGATGGCATAATCAAAATCTTTGCATAAATCAATTTTACGTGAAACTGATTTTGATAGACAAACAGATTAAAGTGTATTTTTTATTGAATTCTTTAAGAAAACTGGAAAAAAATTTGTTAAGTTGCCATTTTTTTTTTTTAAAGAGCCAAAATAACACGTACAACTTTTGATGGAAGTTACATTTTAATAATATTAATTATATTCCAAATTTGTTGGAGTATTGGTTTCTTCAAATATTATAGTTAATTAAATGTTCAACTATACATTATTAAATTGCACAAGATGCTTTAAAATGACAAAGTTAACTATTTTATAATATATATAAAAATAGAACTGAAAGATAACAGATCACAAAAGCAAATTCTGTATAATAGAAAATAGTATTTGATTTGGTCATTTTTATTTGTTGCAATTTAATGTACAATGTTATAATGAAACCTTGTAACATTCTGATATTCGTATTTAGTTGGCTGACCTTGAACAAAAATACACATTACACTCTTTTTTATTCGAACAACGATTAGCTCATGAAAAGTTCAAGATAACCATAATGTTATATTTGGAAAAATTCCTCTGTGTTCATGGAAATCGACTGACTGGCCGACATGGGTAGCCTACCCGCCCACAGTAGACGGTGTATTGTTGCTTAGTTCCGAGATAAACAAAGGAACAAAGGGAAGATCTCCGTCTACGCAAACGTAAGAAATTACAAACAATCTTATACAGAGTAAGCCTACTGGTTTGTAAACTTTATATAATACTCAGCTTTGTTTCCTAAGATAAATGTTTTATGTCAATTTTATCTTGTTTGTATTAAAGTCACGTTGAAAATACAATGGGAGGCTTGTGGCGTTTTAAAGTAACGACATCGAGACAATCTTCAGAGAAAATGTTGTTGATCAGCTGCTCTACGAAGAATACATTAGATTAATCTATTCTGGTGAATTTGCATCCCATTATCCGCTGTCAACAATTTTCAGTTCAATCACAACCTTTTTTCAGTAATCTTGAGTTTGACCTTAACTTAGTTATCATTAAGTCCTCATTCTCCCAGCAGGGTTCATTTCTTCTTGTAGGTTACACTTCTGGTTTAACCTTTATGTTAAACCTACACTGGTACAACAAAAACCGATGTGTTACTTAAATCTGGGTACCTTATGGATATCCAGAAGCGGCACATCACTAACCGCAAATGTCGAGATATTGGAGTGCAAGGGTAGATCGATAGGTCTCTTCTAGTCTACTGAGGTAGATGACTGTTGGAGTTGGTGGGCTCCGTAAGTGTTAAGGGCTTGTTGCTAGACTAGATATAAGGACGACCCGTCCCCTGTCTGCGTTGACTGGAGAGATTGGAAAAGAGCTGGCTTTCCTCTTATTCCAAGGAGGCACTACAGGTATTTAGCCCGCTATCTCTCCATTCTCTCCAACCCCCCAAGTTTACCCATCCAGACTATCCTCTCACTCTGGAAAAAAGAGCAAAGGTCCTTTTAGGACTAAGTGCAATTTCTCAACTTCTTGTACTAAAAATATCTCATAGATTATTTCCACACTGTTTGAAAATAGTCTAATCAAAACAGAAAGAAAAATAATATAAAACTGTCATTTTTAAAGTAGGAATCGATTGCGCATTGTGACTGCGCATCCTGTCACGTGACGTCGGTTCAAGGTCAGCTACTCTTGGCAGTCCCCCACTACGCCATTACTTTTCACGTCTCTGCCGGGGTTGGTTGTGTGACTATACTGCTTTGTTAATCGCCATGTCAATCCTTAATCCCACTGATTGTGAAGTGCGTTCAGTAATTCGGTTATTAAATGAAAAATTGTTCGTCCTGCTGAAATTCAACGACGAATTATTGAAGTATATGGTGTACTGAACGATGGACATGTGCGAAAATAGTGACGGCTTTTTAATGAAGGAAGAACAAATGTTCATGATCAAACGACTTGGACGGCCTACTGTCATTTATGAAGACTTGACACAAAAAATTGAGGAACTCGCCAAAACAGGTGCTTCACAATTGACGAACTTTATCAGAAATTTCCAAAAGTTTCAAAGATCTGTAATTTATAATATTGTTACTGATATACTTCGTTACAAAAAAGTGTGCGTGATGAGTGCCAAAAATGTTAACAGAAGAACATAAAGCAAAGCGTATGTCACATTCTTTGTCCTTTTCGGAGCGCTATCACAAGGATGGTGAGTTCTTAAGTCACATTATGTCTGTGATGAGACACTCCAGAGACTAAACGTCAATCCAGTGAGTGGTATCACACAAACTCTCCGACGACGCCACGGAAATCCAAGCAAGAACCTTCAATCAAGAAAATCATGGCCTCAGTTTTTTAGACCGGAAAGCCATACTTTTAATAGACTTTCTGCCTCAAGGAATGACAATAATAATGCAGAGAGATACTGTGAAACATCATTGAAACTTAGGCGCGCTATTGAAAACTGCCGGCGAGACGTGCCATCTCTAGTGGCGTCGTCCTGCTTCAAGAAAATGCTTGGCCTCACAGACACAGCTGGACAAGTTTTGTTGGGAATCATTTGACCATCCACCATACAGCCTTGACTTAGCACCTTCAGACTCTCATCTTTTTTCAAAAACTGAAGGAATTTCTTGGTGGAAAAGGCTTGGAAAATTATGACATGGTGAAAGAAACAGTTACTAGCTAGTTTAACGGTCATGCGGCAGAGTTCTTTGATAATGGGATACAAAACATGGTACCATGACTTGAAAAAGGTTTAAATATTCATGGTGACTATATATAGAAGTGAATAAATATTTGTAATTTTGTAATACAATTTAATTTCATACATTATGTTTACATTGATCATTACAAAACGGTGCTTAATTAAAAAATGACACCTCGTATTTATCCAACACTTTTTATAAAAATCGACTTAAAAAGTACTTCCAAACCTCCAGATTGCATTATTGACTCGGCATCCACAATAAAAATTTCAATATACTATTTTAAATTGCAATACGAGTAAGTTTAAATATTGATGTGCTCTTAATGACTTTTTCTCATATACAGTACAAGCATGCTCTTAACAGTAAAATGGTCGGATTGTCAGAGGAGAACATTTATAGACATATAAGCGTAATAAAACTGTAGATTAACCTAATTATTACATTAAGTTACACGTTATAAAATTGTACATCATATTAACACGTACAATAATACGTTTAGAGAAAACACGGCACGAGTTCTAAACGTTGTAGGCCTAGAGTTCTAAAACACTAAACCTATAAATACGTTCTGTCACACATGATTGCCTCACTTAATATACGGTAAAAATAAAGGTTATAAAACACTGAACTAATGCTCCTGCGCTAGCCTAAAATATCTCTGGACTAATGCTCTTCTGCTTAGTAGACGGCAACCTCGACTTTCGTCTCTAAACAGATTCTCAATAACTACATTGGGGTAAACCTGTAACATTCTTCAATATATTTGATGGCAAAATTAAAGGCATTTTGTAAGAGGTCGACGCCTTGATCGTCAGTATTATCATTCCCTTTCTAATTTGCTCTTGTTACTGTTTTAGTGATCTGCACTAACTATTTATTAAACTTGGAATCATCATCGATCACTTTCGTGTCGATCGCGTAACTTTGAAAGTGTGATCGACTAAGAAAGTGTCTATTCAATCTTTATCGGTACAAACAACATTACTGCTCAAAGACTTTTAAATTGTTCATCAATTGTAAGCCTGTGACTTGCTTTTATTGTTCAGTGGTCTTTGACTTTCTATTATCCTGCTTCTAGTTGACAATGTGTGGTTTTTCCAAGATGAATTTTGTTGTTAACCTCTATGCAGTGGAGATAGTTGTTGTAAACAAATAATTTGGTTCTTTGTTAGAAAGTGTTTTTATTAGAATTGAGCCAAGTGTGACCGTATTGTTGACTATATACTTCAACCAAGTGATATACAGTTGGAGGAATTTAGCTGTGCTCGTTGGGCCTGAATACTACTACCCTTTCAACAAATAAACGCTATCTGTGTGGCGGGTTGCGTTTACGTGCTAGCCGCTGAGATGAAAGAGCAACAATCTCTTTAAAGACTCACGATTTCTATTTTCAGATTAGTATTGACAAATCCGTTATTTTCAAAAACACGTTAAACAACACTATAACAACTGAAAAACAAGGATAAGTCCTATTATTTGGGTTTCTCTTATTATTTAATTCCACCACAATCAGCACTGTCACAATACAGACTGATTTTAGGGAGTGTGATGAGTTATCCGGGCCATGATTCACAGGAAATGTTTTCGGGACGCAGCGCATAAAACTCGTACTACCCCGCCACCCCTCCCGCCTATCAATCACACACTCAAGGTGACGCGCACAGCTAAAGTCCTCGAACTGTACGTGACATCCTAATAGAATCTGACGACTGAATTTGTTGACTCTGAAATAGAAGTGTTGTGTCTGGTTTTCCTCCTTAAATAAAGGATAAATAAAAATTGTTAACTAAAAAATAAACATTGACTCATACACTATTCCACATCACATAACTTCATAAAAATCTAGAAAAACACATCAATTTGCATGAGGATAAATATTTATTACGGTTATTTCATTGAGTTGCTTACCAACTGAAAATGGGTAACAATTTGCCGTTTGCTCTTTTCTTAGTAACATTCAAATTACTTCTATTTTTATTTCTTATCCCCATGACACTTTTTCTTCACAACTCAATTCCATACAGTTTGATTATTTCGGCCTTTTCAAACATCTTATATTTCATCATAATGTGGATACTTTTACACAACATAGTACTGTAATATTTTTTCACATGTCAAATAAACTATATGGTGTTGGGTGTAAACAAACTTTGTTTTTCTTTTTAATTCAAAGCTATTGAACTTTATTCTCTGATTCCTAACAAGGAAATGATATACAATACTTTACACAATCACTACATATAATTCTTTGTTTGAAGTTTATTTTTGACGATGGAAGGGTTTTGAAGGAAAAAGGATTTTCCGAACATTTCTCATTGTTAAGTGAAACAAAAAATCAGAAACACTATGTTTCGAGATCTGCAATCTGATCTCTTCTTCAGGTAAATAACTTACCTGTGTCCGGAAAAATCCTGCTTCCTTCACACTAAATATAAGATTTTCATATTAAATTTACAAAATGACCTTGTACAACCTGATTTCTGATAAACGCTGCCAGAGTTCAATAAACTTTAGAGGAAAACTGAACGCTATACGCACAATCGCACTAAAGGTATCGACTACCAATAAATGACGCATCATCGACGTGGTACGAAACGATCGTAGCGAAGCACGGTCTGACTGCTAAGCGGTTGCATGATACGTGCATGTATTTAATTGAACATAAGGATCTGCCCGTATTTGCACACAAAACAAGCATGCATAATTTAAAGCTAAATAGTATGCCGATGAAATAACTTATACGTTGTATCAACCTTGTACTTTAAGTATTAAACAAGTAATGAAAATCGTATGTCATTTTATAATAGCATTTATGAATACTAATACTGAAATAATAGTATATGTTCTTCTAATATGTTTATCATTAAATTTCTACGTGCATTAGTATTTATAGAACAACACTAAAATAACGACATGACTGGAATTCTAAAACAGTTAAAGATTATCTTGCTAGAGGGTTTAGAAGACTAATTTTTTAACCAATTATAAGAAAACCATAGGACTTACATTTTTTGAAAAGGGTTTAGAAGACTAATTTTTTAACCAATTATAAGAAAACCATAGGACTTACATTTTTTGAAAAGTTACTTCCCCTTTATACACAAATGCTCACGCATACATGTTTTCAAACAGAAAGTCTTGTTTTAAAACTTAAAAACGCAATATTTATGTAAAAAATTAAAAGTTGACCAAAAAACATCACCATGTACTAGTCTATAACATGAATATATTTCTCATTATTATTTTCTGTATTTAGTATTTTAATTACTGCCACTATAGTTACAAATATTTACAATTATAATCCACTTATGTTTTAATTTTTTTAATTAATGTAGGGGCCTAATAAAAGGGGCCATTTCATTGTTTTCGGTACTGTCACGAGTCACTTGTTTTAGGGCCATCATCAAAATCTTCATCAGAAGCTAAAAATAAACATAAAAACTGTAAAGTTCTGTAATAAACCAATTATTTAATTGGTTGTCCTTTATTATATAATTAAAAAGAAACGAATATCATTCCTGGGGCATTTGTTAAGAACACCTGAAAATAGAATTAGCAGGAAAATAGTAGAAAAACTGTGGTATAGTAAAAGTGACATTAAATGGATCACAGAATTAAAGGAAGATATGAGAGAGTTACAAATTACAGTAGAGGATTTAAAACACAAGACAAATACATTAAAGATATTAAATGACAAACACTCTACACTGCAGCTGAAAAGAAAAAAAACAACGAATATGAAGAGTGGTTCCGGAGGAGGAAAGGAAATTACGCTCGGAAAGGATGAAGAAATATTGGGTGGATAAAAGAAGAAAGAAAATAGAAAATATAAAGTGAATAAAGCGGTCCAATGTAGGCCATAAAATTATAAATAAATAAATAAAACCAATTATTTATAGAGCACAAGAATAAAAGTTTTTATTACTATTATGGTGATATTTGGTTTTTGAGTAAAAAACAATGTCAACAAGTCCATCGGTAGTAAAATCAGGATCATTATCTGTGTCATCTTGGAATAAAGTCACTTGATAATCTGAGTAACTCTTCTAGCACTTCATTGTTTTCAGTACTGTCACGATTCATTGTATTTACTCACAAACAATCGTTGTAAACTAAAGTAATAGGAAACAAAATAATAACAATGCAGACGACGAATTAGCAGAACGATAGCTACGATGAATTCGTAAACAAAACACTTTTTCCGATATTCCAGGTGACTGCCAACAAAATTTCATAGATTATAATCCATAGAGTAAGAAATAAAAACATGGAAATAGCGAATGATTACCAATGCCGAAGTCTAAATACGTTTATATGCATTTTCCCATGCGATACGTCAAATGACGTTGTCGGCAGTGAAAGTGTAAACGAGCTAATGCAGTGCCATTGGGCGTTGGGCCAACGCCCAACTGTATAATCGGCCGTCTTTTGAACATCGTAGGATTGATTTAATTTAGATTTAGACCAACGACCCACTTAAAATTATTTTTCCTTAATATTAATTCGTGGTTCAATTCCACCACTGATCGTTGGCCCAACGAAATTACACCAGTAAATTAAATCTATGAGGTTCGTAGGCCAACGACCCTATTTTGAACAATTTACAAAGAATGAATCAAATAGGCTCATGGCGCCAACGAGTTAGTGAACTAATTGATCTATATTTTTATAAAGCGGGTCATTTAGCCAATGATCAGTCGAGTAATCGAACCGTTCCCGAGGAGGCGAGTTATCCGAGATCGTTAAAACGTGATTTAACTGTAACTATTTTTACGACGCGTTCTGCATCCTTCTTTCCTACTCAGTCAAAATGTCAAGAACGTATATGGCTTGAAGAGTGTAACTCTATCAAAAATTATCTGTCTTCGATATTTGGTTTATAAATATTTCTCAAGTTCTTGATTGAAATAAATTAAAATACTGTTTAAATTAAAACCTACAAGTGGTTTTGCTCCACCTACTCTTTGTAATGTACTAATAAAATAACTGTTATACTAATGACATTTAAATCTTCTAAATACACAATTCATCATATTGGCTGACTCACCAATTTGGATATAAATATAAATACTAAATTTTATGCAGAAAGGGCTCTCGGGTCTACCTATAATGTTCGAATTCGTAAATGTCGGAATATAATGATTTCTCCTAATTAAATTTACTGGGATGGGGATGAATATAACACGATCTTGATTCTGTTTAAGCGAATTATAATTTAAGTGGGGGTTAGAATTTGTTCTATTTATCAATTAATTACCACCAACTGACGTCACACAGACCGTTAACGTTTATGTCATTGGTAATTACGGAAAAAATATTTCCCTTACTATCTAGCATATTCATCATGGTTCCGTTATAGTTCACATTATTGATCATTTGGGGATCTTTCCGTTCAGATAATGATGCGAGTTTCCCTGAGATCCGGTGTTTAGAGATAAGGATTTTTCAAACGACAAGCATGAATATTGGAGGCTTTTTCGAATATATTTCCTTTATAATGAGACTACTCTTGTACTGACGTTGAAGTTTACGAAGTTTCATCCTTGCTCTGTTGATATAAGAGGTGTAATGGACCATCTTGGATTTCCGGGCAAAACATTTCGATTATGCTCAGTTTTTTACGTACGGTACTTGACAAGATACTGGTGGTCTGTTGGCATGTAAACATATCAATACTTAAGTTTCATAATGTGTATAAAAATACTGTAGTTCATGATTAATATAATCAATTTTTTATAATATGAGTATACCGGTGTATTTGCCAGTCTTGAATCCAGTCTTTTCTTAAGGCCAAATATAAGACTGTAAGCTATTTTTGTTAACTTGTGCTGAACCAGTTTTGAAGCCAATGCTCATAATAATTTGAAGAAACTCAAAGGATCCACATCTAAAATCATTTTGAAAGGTTTGCTATGAGATAAAAAGTAACAGTCTAAATATATTATAATCTTTGAAATAACACTAATAAATATATTTATATATTACAAGAGAAGAAACATTTTTTTAAATTCCATAACTTTAGAACTTTATCTCATAATTTAGCCTGTCGTGCCGGTAATAATGCACACACTAGATGATTCTAATTCATTAGACATCCCTAACCTCTTTTAAACTTTAAGAACCAATGTAAAACAGCTGATACCGACCAAAAGACAAAATGTTTGCAGTTCACACTTTGTGAAAGAGTGCCTTTAAAGTGGTCGTGCTCGCTTATGCCTTGACGGATTCCATTAGAAACTAGTACAATTTGAATTACAATACAAATCTCCAAACAGTTGGTGTGTTGTAAATGTTTTTTTCTATACTGTTTATTTTTTGTTATTTGACTTTAGAAATGCTCATCAGACGCCATTTTGTTATTATTAAAGGAAATAACACAATTATCTTTTTATTTTCCTCTCACCTATCCAAAATATGTGCCAAATTAGGTTTCTTTAGCTTTGCTAGTTTTAGAAATAATAATTTGTTAATAAAAAAAATACAAAATAGCGGCTAGCGGAAAGTTTAAATTGGAAAAAAGTGATTCTTAATTTTCTGCTTAGAATCACACACAGAATGAAAATAAATAGCCAGCCCAACCTTTTTGTTACCACCCCCCCTCTCTCTCTCTCTCTCTCTCTCTCGATATTTATATATATATATATATATATATATGTAGAAAAAGGCCAACATATTAATATTAATTAACTATATTTCGCATTACGCTTCTTCAGGTCAAAACAACAAAACAAAACACATAAAATAATTAAAAACATACATGTAAACAGATAAATAAATTAATAAGCATAATATTCTTGAAATGATAAACATATGTTCAAACTGTGGGTGTAAAGATGTGATGAGTGTTCAGATGATTTAAATTTATCGAAGATTTAATCCATAGGGAAATTTAGATTTTGTAACAATTTGACATGCTTGTTCTAAATTTCTTAATTTTGATGTATTTGAATTATTTTTTATTAATCGTATTGGTTTTACTGTATATAAATTTTCAAAAGATTCTTTGTGTATTTTACTATGAATGACTAATGGTTTTGATTCATCATTATGCTTAAAATCATAACGGTGACCTGTCATTCTTATTCTTAAGTTATTTGTTGTAGAGCCAATGTAGTCTTTAGGACATTTTTTACACTGAATGTATATATATATATATATATATATATATATATATATATATATATATATATATATATTGCACACACAAAATATTCATGCACAATACGTACAATAAAACATTTGCTAACAGAGTACATCGTTCATAAAAAAATTCAAGCCCATAACTGAGCGGCACAACGACAGTATAAGGTCTTGAGAATGATGTATCTGCATAGAACCATGAGCTCTACACAATCCCATGTCACACGCACCAGGAAAGATGGAAGACTGACCGTCTTATGGATTTTTGATACCTGTGGAAGAGTGTAGATTTCAATCCTCAAAACTTAGAGTTATATTTATGTTCAAAAATTGATGTTAGAAGCCTACTATTAAGGGCGGTAGTGGTATGGCTCAGGATGTTCTCTTCCTGTATCGAATTTTGAACGGTTTGGTCGACTGTCCAGAAATCCTTGGTTCGATCAATCTTCGTGTACCGTCTAACACTAGATCTAGGGACCTGTTTGGACGTCTTCATCATGCTACTAACTACGAGATGAACTCCACGATTAACCGAATGCAGAGACTTGGGAATCTTGTTGCTGGGGACGTTGACTTCTTCCATGATGGCATCGCCTCCTTTAAAAGAACTTCTTTGGCCATCCTAGAACAGCGTTACACTCCTTAACACACTTTCGCAACATAGCATGCTGTTATTTATTCATTTATTTTGTAAAAAATAGTGTATTATTATAGTTATTGTTCTGTTTGGATATTGTTATGTTATTACTTCATTTTGTAACTGTTGTTACTTTATTGTTATCAAATTATTTATTTTATATCGTTGTTATTATATTATTTATTATTATATTTTGTTACATATTATTTATTTTTGAAACGTTATTGATATGTTATTATTATTATTATTATATCATCTACATTTAAATTATTATTATTATTATGCTATTAATTTAAGTTATTCTGGTACTACAATCATAATTATTGTTTCAACTGCTTTACTATTTATTATTCTATTCAGCTTTTTCTACCAATTTGTGTGATCTTTGTATGTAATGGGTTTACCGTGAATAAATAAATAAAAAAGTACTGTGTAACACACAATGCTAATTGAAAAACTACCTTATTATGGAATAGGCGGCAGTGAGGTAGCTATGTTGGCTTCCTATCTATCTGGCAGGATCCAGTGGGCAAAAATCTGAACTGACGGGAGTGGCCTATGGCGCCACATGGACTCCTTGTCACAACTTATCAATGACCTTCTTTGTATTGTGCCCAATATGTGTGTTCCATATATAGATGACACCACATCGATGTGCTCTAGCAAACTACCTGAAATTAATTCAGTCGGGGCCAATTATATGAAGGAAAGGTCTTATCTTCAGGTTTTTTCTCGCCAAAAACTGTATAAATAAACATAAGTCTGAGCATATTGTTTTTAGTTTAAGGACTAATTTGTTTTTAAATATGTTAAGTTATTGAGAATAAACCTTGACACTAAGGTTACGTGGGGAACCCATAAAGCCTTTCTAGAATATTTTGAAGCTTAAATTCTGCACTAGCTCTAGTTAAATTACTAAGGCATATTCCGCCTTTAAGGGCTCTTACCTTCAGTACGATCATCTTCTCTGGGGCGATTCTAGTTGTGTTAGGGAGGCTTTCCTTTGTCAAAAGAGAGCACTACGTACAGTACCTAACACGAATTTTAGTAACACTCAATGTACTTGATTCTTAAAATTTCAATGTGTGTCAAGGAAAATCTACGAGTACATTTATTCAATGTGGGAAGCCTATATCAACTTTTCACATCCAGCCATATAGACCTAACAGATTAAAAATATGTTAGACTACCTGAAATCCAGCACACATCTTTATGCTGGCGCAAAACTCTTTAATAGACTCCTCTAGGGATTATTAGATTGCTAAGGATACTGCTCGTAACCATTTTCCGAATGTTTGTCAAGGTGCCTAAAAAGGCTTTCTATTCCATTGAGGAAACGCTATCCTATAGTATCGATAGCTTACAATTTCAGGATTCTGACTTGTACTGTATCTAAGTAATAAATGCTGTAGGTTAAATTAATAAAATGAAGAGTTAAATCAGATGTTAGGACCAATAAATAGTGTTAAGTTTACATTTTTGTACCGAATGGACGAGACGCATGGGGTTGGATACCGCTGAGGTCGTAGTAATGAATACTCGATTTGCAAAGTTTACTTATATGTTTAATTGTGGCAAATAAACATAAATGCACCGCTTCTATGTGTTAACAATAAAATAATGTATTGTCACGTTGCTGCCAAATAGAGTGATAATGAACAAAATTACATCATGGGGGTGGGCCTAATGGTTCCAGTGTTCTATAGGAATTTTGCATACGAACTTAATAATTACTAAAACTTTAAAATTGACTTCCCTTAACGTTGATGTCGACTCACAAGCGCGGGCGTCAGCGTCTGGGCTCGACATTACAGCTGTAGTCAGAAAAAGTGAAAGTAGACTAGAAGTATACAACATGAATACTGGAAGCACTCGAAGTTGTACTCTTAGTTAAAATCCAACTCAGAGACTCGAAGTTAAACTCGCCTAAAACAAAATCACGATATTATTAGCCATTTATCGAGACAACTTAAGATTCATGAAAACGTGGTCTCGTCAGAAGCACGTCACCTCACTATTATACATATTAATCTGCCAAATAAAACATCAACCTAGGTAAGTTACTTTAATATTTACAACTTTACTTCATATTACATTAAAAATTATATGTCTTGCGTGAAAAGGATAATTTATAATACGAAAATATAAATTTTACTTACGGACAAGGCGCGCGAGGTGTTGCTCGGCAGCAGGAGCGGCAGCTACAAAGTTCACGAGAGAAAAAAGTAATATGCGTGCCAATTAAGTTATTAATCCGCCAAGAATTTAGTTCTAAGAACATTGGATGTGACCCAGTAACGAGTAACAGGGTTGGGGAAATATTTATTACATAAAATACAACTAAATAACAGTACATTTTTAAGACAAGAACAAATTAAACAATGTAGGTAGGAAGGGCAAGTGTAGAGAGAAACGGGGTTGAATACAGTAATGATGCCACTCACCGGTCGCCTTCCCCTGTCTGCCACACGCACAGCACGCCACGGCTGAGATGTCTCATCTTCCCAAAAGACCATCGTCTGCTCAGTCAGTTCAGCTAATTAGTTGAGTATTGATAAAGAATACAAATATAAACCAAATTAATCTAACAATGAAATTCTATTTAACACTAATGAAACAGCTGTAAATATTATACAATAACAAACAAGACCTATTAATACCTTATCTGTGATATTAGTTTTAATTACTTTAGTCTCCATAGATTTCATTATTTTTTAGGGTGACCTTGTTATTTTATTTATGGTATATGGGACGGTACCAGTAGCAAGTACAACTGCGTCCTCCTGTAGTACGTATCAGGAACAGGAAACAAAACAGGAACAGAGTGCAGAGTACATTACATATTCCGAAACGATTCTTCTTCCTTGTTCTAATTTTAATTGCTCTTCGAGTGCTCGAATGGTGGTACGGTAATCATATTTGTGGTTTCCTCCTAAAAAATTGGACACCTCATGCACGGTTTTCCAATTTTCTGAGCTTCTTCTCCAGGATTTATAATGACAATGGTTAAATAAATACAGAGAGCAAAAATTGAGCACCGCGTCCGCGAATAGAACCGGCACTCGCGTGCCGACGTTAGAGTTATCAGGCGGGGGCCTTGACCTCTTGCCTACACCGAATAACTGGTGACAAATGATAACAGCGTATTTGTCAGAGAAATTAAAATCAATTAGTTCTGTGCTGATCCTGTTTAATTGCGGTTAGTAAGACAGACATGTACGTTGTGTTGTATAACCCAGAGAATTACAGTAGGTTAGACATTGAATGTACTTCATTCAACATTTGAGAAACCTCTTTAAACGTGAATTTTCACACGTGTTTAATGTCGTCGTGCTGTGTAGTCAGCCGGAGCGACAACGCAGGTTCAGTACACCATCGCCATCTTCTCTACGAATGAATTAATATTTTGCGGTTTTGTTGAGTACGATGTGTCAGAGACACCTGTTTTAAATTAAAATATGGCATTCAGCATGAGTGCTTTAGATCATACTGTTTTGTTTGTTTACTTTTGGGAAAGAATGACTTTGCTATTGAAAAGATAAATTGAAGCAAACGTGGAAAGTTTTAATTCTGCATAAAGTGGCATTCATAACATAGAGTTAACGATAGTCCTCAACGATGCTTTCTCAATCGGAGACCAGCAGGATGAAGCCTTACGTCAGGGCTGACAAATCCTTTTTCGCGGACGCCTTCGAGAGGTTGAAAGAGCGGCGGCAGACTTTGAGGTTGGAACCGGATCCCGGGTGCTTCAGTACTCGGAGGGTATCCGGTACGATACAGTACTTCCGGGACGACTTCGGAGGCGTGACGAGCCTCCGGTTCTCAGAAGGCGGCGACAGGATCGCAGTGGGGTTCAATTCAGGAGAGTTGCAAGTATGAAAAACAGTAGACTATACGTATAACAATCATATTTACTTAATAGATAGTGCATTAGGTTTTCAATCAGGTTAATGTTTTGACAAACATTATGCAATGCAGAGAATTTGCCAAGCAGCTCCGTTCTCTCTTCATTTCCATATTGTTGTGAACAAATCCACTTGGCGTAATTCACTTCTCGCTGCTTCTTAATCAGTACCGCACTTAAATCGGCGCAATTTATTTATTAGCTTGTTACATCATAATGTGTTACTAGTAAAAATGTCTATAATGTTTATGATTCCCAACTGTTGTTCTGCTGTTTTGGACTTTCTTCGAAGAAAGTAGATTCGTGTTTACGAAACGTCATGGTTAGTTGTTCATTAACCCCCACTGATCTTTTTGGTCATTTTTGCAGCGTTATCACTGCAAATCCAGTGTTTTCTTTTTAATTAAACGAAAGAATAAGTTTATATATTGGTGGTGTAATTGAGATACAACACTGGACAATCTAATTGAACTAGTTTGAGTGTGTAACACAGCTTTTCATGTTTTTTAATGCAGAATGAATAATTGGTAAATTTAAGTACATTTTGAGAGAGTATTAATCAATAATTTCTAATTAAATTAGAACAACCTATTTTGACCCAGAATACACGAAGTTTGACTTGTCAACATAATCAACAAGAAAGGTAAGTTAATCTAGATTCTACAACTAGGATGAATTTTTCTTATATTAAGTGTTGCAATGCTCCATAACTCGAACTCTTTATACCAGTCTTGGCAGCACAATCTAATCCCTCACTTATGTAATCATTTACAGGTCTGCAATCCTGTAATAACAGACACGCGTCATGATGTGGAATCTATGCTGGTGGGTTGGGAGGGGACCATTCTATCTCCATCTCCAAGAAAATCAAATTATTATAATTCCCCAACTAATGTGAATCTCCCTTTTATTAGGTGATCCAATGCCAATCTCTCGGAACTAATTATACCCTCTACCTGTTTTGATAGCACAATCTAAACCTTCACTTATCTAATTATTCACAGGTCTGCAAGCCTGCAGTAACAGACAGGCGTGCTGGAGGGGAATCTGTGCTAGCGAGTTGGAAAGGGAACCACTCTATCTCCATCTCCAATAAAAACATGTTATTCTAAATTCCATTTCTAAGATAAATCTCTCCTTTCTTTGGTTTTTCAATGCCAATCTTTCAAACTGTTTATACCTTCTAACAGTTTTGATAGAACTACACGAACTCACTTATCTAATCATTCACAGGATTTGCAAGCCTACAGTAAGAGACAGGCGTGCTGGAGGGGAATCTTTGCTGGTGGGTTGGGAAGGGAACAACTCTATCTCCTGCGTCAAGTTCTCCATATCTCCATCTCCCAGAAAATCAAGTCGAAATTACACAACTAGGATATATCTTCCGTTTCTTAGGTGTTTCCAATGTCAATATCTCAGAAACTAATTAAACCTTATACCTGTTTTGACAGCACAATCTAAACCTCGACTTATCTAATCATTCACAGGTCTGCAAGCCTGCACTAAGAGACAGGCGTGCTAATCTCTGCTGGTGGGTTGGAACAACTCTATCTCCTGCGTCAAGTTCTCCATCTCCCAGAAAATCAAGTCGAAATTCCACAACTAGGATGTATCTTCCGTTTCTAGGTGTTCCAATGTCAATATATCGGAACTAATTAAACCTTATACCTGTTTTGACAGCACAATTTAAACCTCGACTTATCTAATCATTCACAGGTCTGCAAGCCTGCACTAAGAGACAGGCGTGCTGGAGGGGAATCTCTGCTGGCGGGTTGGGAAGGGAACCACTCCATATCCTGCGTCAAGTTCCATCCGAAGAGACCGGAACTCCTGTACGCGTCTAGCACAGCAGGAACCGTGCTGCGGAAGGACATCACGGGCAATGAGAAATATGAGGACTTTTTTATTATAGGTAAAGATTTAAAATTTAGAGCTGCATGATCAATTTGGGGAAAGGTTGCAATAAATTTCGTAGTTTATTTTAGATAGCAAGACAAGAATTGGACATTATTATTAACAGTACGTAAAGTTTCGAAAATATTTTGTCACACAAAGTTAACGAATGAGTGTCTGAAAAAAATCATATCTCACTCATTATGTATGTTTAGTGGTTTATTGTTTCACATCTCAATAATGCAGTATGCAGTATAAGCTATACTTAAGTATTATGTACTAAGTTTGTATTATTATTAATTCAAGTTCCAGAAACAAACCAAACGCTGGATTATTTTACACATCCAAATAACAATGTTGTTTGATTTATGTTTTCAGCACAAGTAGAGTGTTTTGTTACGAACTGCTAATTATGTTTCAGAGAAAAACAATGAAATTTATAGTTTTGACTTTGGTGCGGACGGCGCAAAGTTAATCACTGGTGGCCGAGATGCGTCGATCAGAATCTATGATAATGTAACACAAAAGGTAAAAGTATTAATCAGTTCATAATGAGATCTAACATTACATAATTTCCTGCTAGTCCTTCTTACTACGAGTAGTAAGTACGAGCAGCTAGTGTTAATCAAATGGATGAGCCTTAGTGTCAACTCTCCTCATAATTCGAGGCGCTTAAGTAAATTTTAACACTTTTGTAATTAACATTTTGGAAGTGTTACCTGGAAATTACCTGATGAATGGCAGGCAGTACCACTATGACCAAATTTATTTTTCGTTTTTTCCCCTTTAATTTTAAACCGATCTTAATTTTACTATTTTATTAAGTGGAGGATAACTGAATTTGGTGTATGAAAGCAAAAAAAACTACGTTATTAACAATAGCAAAATGATTGTACATAACTTCTATTCGAAATTTAGAGCTGAAAATTTGAAGGTAATGATTTTATAAAAAAATTTTACGAGTTTTGAAATTTTTACTATTAAAATAATAGTTCAATATGAATCTTATTGGTTGAAGAATAGTTGAATTAAGTATGTGAAAGCAAAATAACTACGTTATTAGTAATAGCAAAATTATTGTACATAACTTCTATTCAAAATTTTTAACTGAACATTTGTAGGTATTCATACTATGGGAAATAATCTTTTACGAATTTTGAAATTTTTACTTTTAAAATAACAGTTCAATATGAATCTTATTTGTTATTTCCGGTATTTATCACTTGCCACTTATGGGCCAACCCCCCCCCCCCCACCACTTGTAACAGATACTGTAACAGAACCGTGCGTGCATCTTCGATTCTCGAGTAGCACAACTTAACAACTGTAACAAACAGCAATCACTACTGGTACGTATTAGCATCTACGTCGACCACAACCGTAATCAATAGCATCTCCACAAACACAGTACTCGAACCCAAGCTAAAGAAAAACACTTATTTGCCAAATAAATAAGTCGGATTGTGAATTATCCGAGACTTTCCATTTACATAACAAAATAGTATACAGGAAGATTGATTGAGCAACAGCAAAGAGCTACTATAACTTGTGTTTGTAAGTTCTGTCTCTAAGTTTTGGTCTGGGTGGGGGGGGGAAATCGATATTATGTAAATGTTCTCTCGATGGGGAGTACAGGGTTAGGTTATGTAAGAGGTATCCGTGTCCAACATGAAGTCATATGGGGTCTTTTCTAATATGTCCCCGCATTCACAAAGATCGTAATTAAAGCGGTTAATTCATTGTCAATTGAAAAGCGGGAAATCCTGAAACTCTGGTTGGTCACTTTTAACCGTCGAATCACGAGTTTGGCCACCTCCTACCTATATAAGGTGCGTTTTCCACTCAGCTCAATATATACTATCTCCACGCACATGCGCAAAGAGGAAATTTCTACAGATGGACCAATCGGAATACAGAAACGATAGGATTTATCGGTAAATTGGCGAGAAAAATACATAAATGAAACTTGAAGAAGAAATAAAGTGCTTTATTTTTTACGGGGATACGGTATTATTTTAAGGATGAATAGGAAATCGATCATTGTGTTTGAAAGAAATTTGGGGTAGTGCATTTAATCGTTTTTTTGGTGTTTGTAGGGCAGTAGTCCAGGTACTACTTCTAGTATAAACTCGTCTTATCTTATCAGTGATAAACGCGCGCCGCTTGATCTGGACTTGGACTTTGCAAGCTCGAGTTATTTTTTTTCTAAAAGAGCAAGCATCGCGTGATCTAACCCATTCTGAAAATTTTGTTGATCCTACAACAGGAGCACACACACAGAGAATCGAATCGCTCTGGGCGTCGGCAAAACGGCGTAATAGGAACGAATGCGGTACAAGTCGCAACTTGCTAGACTCATACTTGTGCGAGTTTCTGTGGAAACATCGCCACCAAAATACAGATTTGTTCGAACAAATCCTGGACGAAATTAAAGCGTTCTTTCCACCAGAATAGTATATTATTTTAAACATCTTACATTACTAATTTGTGTTTTTTCGTACAAATTAATAAACTCGTTTTTCAATTGTTTTTGCAAATTATTGTCAAAAACCTAGCTTAAACTAACCTCAATTACCTTTAGAAATTACATTTGTAGCTCTAGTAACGTAATCTAACTTATAGAAATTAAAATAGATAATGCGGGGACATACTAGAAAAGACCCGTCATATGCTCTACACAAGAACGAAGATTATAAATAATGATGTCTTGGGCTGTAAAAAATATATTATTTGTTAAGGTCAGGTGAATTTATGATGTAGTAGCTTGCGAGTTGAAATCGCTTCAGATTATGTCTTGATGGGGTCGGAATGTTACGGTGTTTCGAGGTGGTGGGGCGAAGAACAGAGTCCGGAAGACGTACTCCCTGAAAAAATAACTTATTTTATCGCGAAACCCAATTCTTATCGAACCGTAAAACCGATCTTAATTATAAATATCCCTTCCAGCCTAGTCGGAGGTAAGGTAGTGGCTGTCATCTCGAAATGTCAAACTATAGATGCATCACTAGTTTAGACTTTTAATTCGCACAAGACTGGTGGTGCTATGTTTCTAAAAGGTTTTCATGTTGATAAATTGTAACTATGTCATATATTTAGTAACCTTACATGACAAAATTCTGATAAGTATGTAGATTTGTATGAACAATTATGGACTTAAATCCAGATTTAGTACATCCATCCGAAATTGTATCTGTAAACATATTCACTTATAACGATTAAATGTTATTTTTTATACGTATAAAACGTTTGAACGGCTGCCGTCGAGTTTATAAAAACATTTATAAGAAGAATACTGTTTGAAATTGCTTAGAGATTTTATTAAATTTTTTATGTTGTGAAATACACCAGATAAGGATTTTCCGTAACGCGAATGACCGCTATCTTGAAACCTTTTACTGGTTGAGACTACCTTACGAACTTATTCAAGCTATGAATAAGTAACTAGTAACATGTGTTGTTTGAATACGGCATTAATAATAATATTCTTTATTGCTTGAAATAATTACAATATTGCATGGCATGCGCCACCGTACCTATATAAGTACATATCTACATCAGATAAATTATGTTCGTCAAAGTAAATACATACAATTCTTGTATGTACAGAACCAAGGGTTACGTGGTTGTTGTTAATTAAAAGAAATTCATCCCAGCGGCCCTTCATGAACTCATCAGTTGAGTAAAATACTTTTGACATAAGAAAATGTGTTAGTCGAATTTTGATTTTTTTAATTGAGTTGCTTGATGCCCTGTTGAATCAGGGAGCCTATTGATTATTCCGACTCCAAATTGTAATGGCAATTGTTCGAAAGCTGCCGTTCTGTGTTGTTCGACTCGAAAGGTATCCCTGCCTGTAGTCCCGTATTGGTGGAAATTTCTACCCCGTACCAACTCACATTTAAGTCGGCAATACAGGGAAACCTCGAGAATATAGAGACAGGGCAGGGTCAGCAATCCAAGCTATCTAAAGGCACGACTGTCTGGGGTTTAATTTTGAAAAATTCTTACGGCTTTCCTTTTGAGACCTGAAAACTCTTTCAAATCTGTACTTGGAACAGCATCCCCACAATCTCAAGCCATATGTCAAATGTGGATGTATCAGACCGAAATAGGCCATTTTTAATACATCCAACGAACACAATTTTGCAAGATTGCACAAGACATAAATTCTCGAAGCAACCTTAGAGCAAACATTTACAATGTGATCGTCCCATATCAGGCTCTGATCAAGGTACATTCCAAGGAACATTATTTCCGCAATGTTACTGTATAGCGTACTATTCAAAACTTATGCGACAACGGTCTGAAAACCCTTAAGAAATATGAAAACAATGTAAGAACAAAAAACAAATATTATAGAAAAGGACCAGGAATTTCGAAAATACTTTTTTATTCAGCTCTGCGATGCATAATATCTGAGCTATATCAATGCCTTTTCCAAACTTTGAATGGATACAGCCAATTTACAGCTATCTTTAAGCCTTGAGATACTCAACAATGTGTAAGAATAAAAATAGTTTAAACAGAACTAATAGTTTGAAGACCACTTGTTGTTTTGGGATTATATTGAAAGATAGTTTAATTATAATTTTGGCAGAATTGCCGCCAAATTTAAACATTTTACTGTCTGAGATTGGCAGTAAATAAAAATGACTATATACAATATGTATTACGAACTCAAGCAATATGTAAACACTGTCTGTAAAAAATTTAGTTTGGACCAAGTAAAATTACGACAGTTATGGTGTTTAACGATTGATGGTGATTTTGGTTCTGGAAGCCATGATCTGAGAATATGCAAAAGGTATAAAAGAAAACAAAACACGTTTCTTCACTTTTACTGCATAATATTCGATCACTTTTCTGTGACATTATCAAAAAGCATGTATAAATCAAATATAAACAAATAAAAGAATAAAGGTTATAAACACATTACAAAAACAATAACATACGGTATCTAAACGAGGAAAAAAAACAAGGAACATTTCCTAAACACAGAGAAAGATAAAACAGGTTTCAATCATTTTATTGAATTATGGCTCAGATTTAATCCAGCTAGCAAATTTGATTGAAGAACCAATGTGTTGGCTTGTTGATATCTTCTTATCAATAATGTTGTGTATTCTTTATTGTCATAATTTTGAAACTTCTTGATGCCAATTAGAGAGAAACAATTTTCAAAGGTTTGAATGTGTTGCACAGCATGTGCAGACACGGGCCTAAGTAAATTTTGATATCGAACATCGGCACGAGGATTTAGGGCAATTATGAGAGGACTAGGGTCTTTTTCGTTTAAGGGCCAGCACCTTACAAACATACTATACCTGACTGACAGTGCATTTAATCGTTTTTTGGCGTTATTAGTTCGTAGGGCAGTAGTCCAGGTACTACTTCTAGTATAAACTCGTCTTATCTTATCAGTGGTAAACGCGCGCCGCTTATCTTTTGCCTGTAATGAAACCTGCGTTAGTTCTGTCTGAGTTTTGTGTCAATAAAGCGTGGTGAGTTGATCTGGGCTTGGACTTTGCAAGCTCGAGTTAATTTTTTTCTAAAAAAGCAAGCAGCGCAAAGCGCTGCGCAGCGGGCAAGCATCGCGTGATCTGAGTTTTGAATAGGCAAGCTAGGGTCTTTTGTGCTGGCCCTTAAACGAAAAAGACCCGAGGACTATATTTTCGCTGTTAAATGCGATGACTTCTGAAACTGAATATTTTTTTCTGGGTAATGTAGCTTAGTTTGTAGATCATCTGTTGCATCATGTCGCATATTCCACTGTGGGGTTTATTGAATGGATAGCAAATTTGCGTTTGAAATTTTGATCGTTATAGTTATTTTGAATAGATTTAGGATAAAATATTAAATTTTTCAAATTTAATGACTTTTAAACGTATTCTGTATTATCCAGTACCATACTGAGTTACAAATTTGGCTTCTTTTCCCACATCATTCAAAACATGATGGATATATTTCATAAATAATACCTGTACTAAGCTGAGACCACTGAAGATTGTAAAGCTTGAAGGTTATTTTTTGACGATGGAAGGATTGTGAAGGAAACATGATTTTTCCGGACATTTGCCATCGTTCAGTGAAACAAGAAATCAGTAACACTACGTTTCGAGATCTGCAATCTGATCTTTTCTTCAGGTAAAGAACTAACCTAATACATAATTACAAACTAGTTTAAAATAAACAAATCTTATTAAAGCGTTGTGGCACGCCTTAGTCAGGAATCACAACCTACATGTTGTTTGTCATATTCACTAACTCTTTATTTTAACCTAGTTTATAATTATGTATTAGGTTAGTTCTTTACCTGAAGAAGAGATCAGATTGCAGATCTCGAAACGTAGTGTTACTGATTTCTTGTTTCACTGAACGATGGCAAATGTCCGGAAAATCCTGTTTCTTTCACACTGTAAAGCTATCTTATAAATAATACTCAGTAGCAATCGTCGAATTTTGGAAGCTACTGAACAATATTATCTACTTATGGTGGTTGTTTATTTGCCTAGAATCTAATTTAGTGATTGTCAGACTTCTCAGATAATTAAACAAATTATAGACTAAGAACATTTCAGGAACAATAATGCCGATTGTTGTAAATAATTATGTTTTGAAAGTTTGTCTTTCTTGATTCACGTTGGCAGTGGAATGGTCTTAATAATTGCATTTAATTTTAAATTAAAGGTTATGGAAAAAGAAATACGTTCATACGGTCTGAATTTTTAAAATGTAAACAGATGGTTAGTAGTTTTTAGGCTTTTGTTCTTGTTTTGTAAAATTATTAATATAAAACAGTATTTTATTATGTTTAGAATTCCATTAAAACTAATTCAGTTATTGTTAATTGAGTTGATTGAATTGCCTTTCCTTCTTAAGTTGAAATCTGTTAGATCCATTGTTGGTTGAAATTCCCATTAAAGAACATTTAGAATCCTTTGAGGTGATCAACGATGAAAAACAGAATCTAGATCGACTGAAGAGAGAAAGAATACAATTGAGTAGAGGATTCACACGCTGTTACAATAATAGAAAAAGCGTTTTAATGAAGATTTCTCGGAATTTTTTAGAAAAATTATTGGATAAAGCAGATAGGCTATTTGTTATTAACGCTCAGATGAATGAGCTAATGTTTTCTACATAAAATGGTGGACAAGTTCTTGAAGCTGAGTATGATGATGTAGAGAGTTACAGAGAGAGGTGGATATCAATAAAATTTAAATGTGGCACCCTTGACTCGGAATTAAGGCCTGAACAAGGTTCAAAGTTCACGGATCAATTATTAGTTAAAACTTTGCTTGTTCTAAGCAACTGTAACATTTGCTTAAGTTAAACCTGGGTAACTATATCGAACATTTGGGCTCAATTCAAAAATTTACACGAGAACGATTGTATTGGTAATGAAACAAAATTTCAGTATTTAATACATTATACAGTTGAAAATTCTCCAGAGTGTAATATAATAATTTTAGCTTTCCTCTTTACGGCCTGAACTATTCTAAGTTGATTTATTTAAGTAATTTACAAATAGATTTTTAGGAAAGACCGTTGATTGAATTGTACGTAAGAGAATTGCTAAACTTAGATTTGTCTCAATCTACTGGAAAAACGTTCACTCTCAGATATTTATATTACCAATTATAATCCCAGTTACTTTCTTACTACCATACATGTGATATGTATGCCTGTATGCTGATTCCCATGGCATAACCAGCCTAGCCAGAACTCATCTTAAGAAAATGATAACGATAACAATCTCCTCGCCTAATCTTGGTTGTAGATAGTTAAAAAATTTTTGTTTTTGTGAAATTTTTTATGGCGGTGAAATCTTAAAATAAGTATCTGTTACAGTTGCTGAATTCTAATCCTAATTTTTTCCTGTATCTAACGTATTTTGATTTATACCGTAAATGCTCTCTGACTGGTATAATGATTTATTGACTGGTATAATAAACCTAACTGGTATATAATTCTCCCTTTTTCCGTGTCCGTTTAGGCATGATTTCTTACGGCATTCTTGACTCTGTGGTTTTATTGAATCATTCATTGCAGGCATGGATTTAATTTGACGCCTTCCAGTAGTTAAACGCTATTTGCGTAACTTGCATGCTCGTATATTGCATCAATTTTAGATGAAGGCTGAGAATCATATATGGAATTATGTTAGATGCTACAATTATCCATGGCAAATATGTAAGTATACTTAATTAAGCTGAGCTAATATGGTTAAGATGGATATTATTAACAGCACTATCTGGTAATCTACACTTATAACTGTTGAAAGTTAACTTTTAAAGTGGTCAAACTTTAGAAAGTTTAGACATCTGTTGAAACGGAACCAAATATAATATTAAAGCAAAAATGGTGTTGTAAAAGCGACGGTTTCATTGAAAATGTAAGCCATTGACAAATTTTTTATAAATTATACTGTTGAACAAATTCATCACATTCAAATATTGCGATCTTTTGGAGTGTCAGATAAATTATATCTAGCTTACCGCTTCAGAATCTCGTACCCTATACAAATAATTAATTAGCCTTAGCTATTTCAAATACATTATTTAGTCTCAATTATACTAAATATTATATTTATAATTATAATTATATTAAATTAACTTTTCTAATCAGATTTATAACAAAAAAGTATTTCCGGAAAAAATATAACAGCTTTCAGTTTCCACATATCATTAACCTAAATGTTATTTCCGTGTTCGATTTTTTTGTTTTAAAAGCACCTACACCTCTTAAAACGTGTAACTTTTGGTGTTTTTAAACCGAGTTCAAAACAGGAGGACGTTATACAATTTATCCTGTTTAAATGACTCTCTTTTTATTTATGCCCGCCGATTTTTACGTGGCTGCTAAACAGATTTGTATTAATATCTTTTTTTCAAATAAAACAGTCCCAGAATGGTTCCACTTATATCTTTTAAGTATTGAACCAGTATACGACCAGGAAATAATTGTTTGTAACATATGTTCATATGGAAAGGCCAGACAAAGTAAATTCCAGAGATGATCATTTCATGTTTATCTTCAGGATAATATTACGGGAAAATTTATCTGTTTACATCAAGGTTCCTTAAGCAATTTTCTCGTAATCCTTCAGAACATGATAAAGACTACAGTAGCTAGTATAGGTTGACAGCTGTATTTCTATTCCAATCTCCATGACCTCACGAATGCTAGGAAAGATTTCGCTATTCCTGGTTCCGAGTTATGTTCTTGTGGGAGGCCAATTGGAAGCTTTCCTAGAACAGTAAGATAGGAGAGAGGGCAGGGATTACAATTTTAAGTAGATTTCATAAAATGTTGCCTGTTGCATTCGCCCCCATACGGAATTCCCGGAGACTTTTTGGGATTTCCTCTGATTATGAACCCTAGAATCCAAAACCTTTATAAACCGAATACACAGGGTGTAACAAACCTCTCTACACAAACTGTAGGATATTTCCATGTATCAAGAGAAGCTAAAAAATAAATGCAACCATTTGTCTCTCTCTCTCTTCGTTTACCGTCTGTCAGTCTGTAATTGTTTGTTTTTTATTAATAATTTTTTATTATTTAAATGACTAGTAGAGACATAGAACTCAAATATGACACAATTATTTTATTGTCAGTTAAAATTACGAGAAAAATTAATATTATATTACTTTTCAAGATGGCGGACTGTATTAGTTTTTGAACCTTAATACCATAAAACCTACAAAAATTGTAACAATTTTTAAAGAATTGGAAAAGTTGTAAATCTAATTGCAAAAATGTTCATACCTATAAAATAAAAATCGGTTGAGAAATTTGAGAAATAATATAGATGCAAGGTTTTAACTGTTGTTAATACACGGCGAAATTTTCATTGTTCGCACGCTTTAAGCATCATTAACCATGCATAACAACTGTTCTAAGGCTTATATCTATATTTTCTGAAATAAAAAATAAAAACTAAAAAACATATGCATACAGACAGACAGTAAATGAAAAGAGATAGACGATTCGTTGCATTTCTACTTTTTGCTCCTCTTGGAACAATATCCTAATTCTCGTGTGTATATCATTATATAGGGTGTTCAGGAAAGGGTGACACGAACCCCCGTCACTAACAAAACTAACGATTCCAAATAAATAATGTTACATAGAAATAGATCGAGAAATGTGTCGTTTAGCTAGTAGCCACCATTTTAAATTCTTATAAATGTTATTATCTCTAGAATTCAAACAGCTGATGTCTCTCAACTGTCATGTTTGTTGCTCCCAACTTGGGCGTAATTTTAGAGTGGTCGTGCTCGCTTATGCGTGTACGGAAGAAAAAGTTCCTTGGAATTTTCATAAAAATTTCAATATAGTTGGTATCTTATAATTGTTTTAATAAATTATTTTACTATTTGACTTTGAAAATTTTCAACAGGACGTATTTTTTCAATATTAAAGCAAATCACTCAATTGTTTTGAGTTTTCCCCTTATTTGTCAAAACCTACATACAAAGTTTGATATCTGTAGCTTTACTACTACAAGATATATTCTTTAGGTACAAAATGGTGGGTATGAACTAAACAACACATTTCACGACTTTCGTATATGACATTTTATGTTTAAAATTATGAGTAAAATCACTCACAGAAGTTTGTAACACCCTTTCCTGATCACCCTGTATATATGTATGCAAGTATGGGTTTGTGCAATATAACGCGAGTTTGTGAATGGAATAGCTGCTGTAATTTTTTAAATATCCAGATTTAACTTTGTTAGGTAGAAATGCAGTACTTGCACATAGCTTGGATGAGTTCGTTAGCCAGTCTTAACCAATAAAACGTTTCCAACTGGCCATTCACATTCAAGCAACATTTTTTACTCAACTATAATTACCAATAGTTACTTTCTGTATGCCTAACTCATTGTTTGTTTGTTATTGTCTTGGTTGTTGAAGTTTGTTCTAGGTTTATCTTTTGTTATTTCTTTAGGAAATTTAATTTTGTTATTTTTAAAATTTTTATCGTATTGTTATAGTTTGTTTCAAGTTTATCTCTTGTTATTGCTTTAAAAATTTTACTGTTATAGTCGTTCAAGTTTTATTTTTGATTGTTTCCCTCTTTTCTTGTCTGGACACTAGTCTTGTTACACTTGCTGTTTTGCTCACCAGCTCCTGACTTTTTTTTGTCTTAGTTGTTGCCCACATATTTAATGCATATATTATTGTGTATTTCATATAGTATTAGTAGGCCTATATTGTATTGTGTTATTCAAATATTATTAATTATTATTGTAAAAATGGTAGATACCGTTGATGAATAAATAAATAAATAAAAATCCAAACCGAAATATATTTTAAATATATAAGATAATTTTACAAACAACATTTATTCTTTCACTTATTTCGATATCTCGGTTTCAAGATGGCGTACATTCAAAGTTTGGTAAAAGAAAGGTTATGTATCAGTTATAAAGCTTTATAGCGCAAACAAAATTGTTTTAGAATTGCCAGGTAATTTACAATAATTTTTGTACATATGGTTTCCAAATAGAGGGCGTACATAGTTTTAACTGATATAAAACATTGTCGAAATTAATGAAAACACGATAACTATAGGTACAGACTAAACTTCATACAGAGGCAGCATTTGTATGCAGCTGTCCCAAATTTTATGCTCACTGAAAGGATCTTGAAAACTGTAAGAGATACAGACAAAATCAATAGGACAAAGTTGTGCTTAATAACAAGACCGACAAATCAATGAGGTTCAGTAAATTATTGGTTGTGTCGTTCACAAGCTGAGCTCAAAAACAGTTTTTAATACAAATTGTTACGGCTCTTTTGTTAGTACCTATAATGAAAGGGTTTTACATGAAATCTGAATGCAATTTTTCTCGTTTTTACATAACATCAAGTCCTGCAATCATGTGATGTAGGGTTCAATTCAATATTTTAAATGCTACCCATGAACACAAATTGAGTGTATTTTATGGGAAGATATTTCGAGAAAGATTTCATCCCTGGACATAAAACTTCATTTATATACTGCCAAGAATGTGTTTTATGTAAAAACCATGTAATTCGGCTGAACGAAATTTTTTGTCAATTTCTTTTCTGTACGATTGTCTGTATGTCTGTATATCTGCCCGCGGAATACATCGAGAATTAATTGAGTTATAGATTAGAACTTTTGCATGCAACTTGAGCGAAGCTTGCTACGCACCATGTTCTGTATTTAGGTGTGGCGTACTACTACGTTGTATAGAGTACACGGTATTAAGATCCTATAATTTACTCTAAACAAGAAATTTTAAAAGATAAACGCTTAAGAATATATTATTTTGTGCCTAATTTAAACTTCGCCTAATTTCCATTGTTATAATTGTTTTAGCATTTCCTTTTGGAATCGATTTTTCCTCTGTGGATCTCTATCGAGCACTGGTGGAAGCTTCGTTCTGTGCATATAGTTGTTCTGTTTGTCACCAGACAGCGCAGACAACGTACTGTTCTCGGCCATTTTGTTTAACTCGCCCCGTTAAAGCTAGTTGCGCCGTTGTTGCAACCAATCTTTACAACAAATTCCATATTATGTTTTTTAGTTATTTTACGCTAAGCAAAACTTTTAAAAAACTTAAGAGTACCAAAGTAAAATTATATGTTTGTGATTATAAGCTAAAATGTAATACTAGGTACGAAGAATGTAAATGTAAATACTCTAAATTGATTCAGTAACTTCTCATCTTCGTATGAATGAGTAATTGTATTCAAATTGAGTGACAAGACTAATCAATATTATGCCTTATAGTGTAACATGTACATAGCAATAAGCAATGTATTAAGTAAATCCTAGCCGTTTTAAGTATATAATATTTGAAGGGCTGCAATATCCCTGCAGGATTGGGGATTATTGCAGCTCTAAAAGATAGAATGTACTGCAATGGACATTGATTTATACGAGACGAGATGCAAGATATTAGTGGTGTGACGTTCGGATCATCGGACTGCTCCGACTCAGTCGGTCTCGTTCACTGCCGCGATCCTATAAAAAGAGTCGTTCAGTTGACCCACCGCTAGAGCTGTCTGAACGACTGATCGGAATGACCGAGTGTATAAAAGAATCTATTTGTAGCCTACAAAAGTGAACGACTAAAGGAAGAAACAACATGTACGTTACAAATGTTTTAAATAAATTACAAACAGACACATTGATTGTTATAAAATAATTTATTTGTATAAGTAACTACCTATATATTTTAGATATCTAACCGATTAAGTTTCCCACCAATTGTTCATAATACCCCCGTCAAGTATTACGGTTATGGTTTTATTCTTAATCGGTCAGGAGTGAATGAAAGAACGACAACCGATCAAAATAAAAGCCTGAACGAGGTGGTCGGCTGAACAAATAGAACGACTGAAAGAATGGACCGACTGAAAGAATGGAACGACTGAACGAAAGGAACGACTGAACGTAATGAAAGACTGCAATATTTTGGAGACCTACTGTAACCTATAACGCATAGAATCTATATTTTAGTTAGTTGCATATACTTTCAATGGATAGGGGTTTTTTAATTAACTTAATTCTAATATTATAAGTTTTAACGATTCTTAAAAATAATACATCTAATTTGGAAGAACATATCACAATTTATTCAGTAAGAAGGATAAGTGAACGAAACGTTTGTAGTGAACGGGTCTTTTGAAACACTCTGATCCGGATCACTCGTTCACCAGACTGACCCGTTCAATTCGAATTGAACGGGCCATGACCGAACGACAGATCTCTAGAAGATATACCTGTTACTTCTACGTACTTAGTTACACTGTTCCAGTTGCATCCTGGTAACAGTATATTTTTCTAACCTGTTATCGAGCTTTAATTATATTCTAGTCAACTTGAAATCCGGTAATAAATTCTAGAAATAGACTGATCAGACTAAAAGACTATTTTGATAGACTAATAGCATTTTATTTTAACCATACTAAGAAGACGCAATAAGAAATTATAATATAAATGGTTAGTTTATATATTTCCAAGGTTTATGTTTTGCTATCACGAATATTTTTGGTCCTTTTCTATTTTATAAATTAACATAGTTATTTTTATTGTCTTGACTTTATTCAAATACATTATTATGTATGGCTACTTTTCATGTTGTAAAGTTGGCTTACCCGCATTGAGATAAGGCTGTAAAACTGTTAATATCCCTAAACTAACGAATTTTACGTGAGAACTTACAGGAACTAACTTAGAACTAACGATGTATATTTAGAAAATCAATTTTTTAGGAATTAATGTGGGTAGGCTACTTTTAATGCTGTGAAGTTGGGTTACCCAAATTGAATTAAGGCTCTAAACCTGTTAATATCGCTGAACTAACGGATTTTTTGTTAGAATTAACAGGAACTAACGAAGAACTAACAATATCTAATCCGAATAAGTGCTTATATTTATTTAACATGGGTAGGCTACGTATTTTTCATACTGTAAAGTTAGCTTACCCATTAAATGAATCCTGTAAAATGGTTTGTACAAATGATATAATAATTTTCTCATGAGAACTAACGGAAACTAACGAAGAACTAACGATGTATGCTTAGAAAATCATATTATATGGATTTAATCTGGGTAGGCTACTTTTCATGCTGTGAAGTTGGCTTACCCAAATTGAATTAATGCTGTAAAGTTTTTAATATTGAGGAACTAACAGGAACTAACGAAGAATATGAAAACATGTGGGTAAGCTCTTTAGGGTATTCAACACAGACCTATACCAAGTTTGACGCTCAGTTTAAATAACCGACTAAGGATATTGGTAGTAAAAGTTTAAAGTATCACACCATTTAAAGTCACTTTTCAAGTAGCCTGCCATTCAATTGCTACTGCCACCGGCGTATGTAGAAGGGTATCCACTTCCATCTCACAGTTCTAAGAATATAAAATCCTCTAAAAAAGGATATCTTTCAACTAATAACTTTGGCGTTAAATAAAGTTCAAGATGTCAAGAATGTTTAGTTTTATCAACTAAAATAAACGTAAAAATTTATATTTGCATACATTTCTATCAGTTACTTCTATCCAATATGGAGGCTACTTTAGAGTAATCGTAATATAGGGCCTAGACTCGTACTTATTTCTAAAAGTATTATAACAATTTGTAGAACTGCAATAGTTAGGCTATAAATGTGAATCTGACGTCATTGCCTGGTAATGATTTTAATTTGGACGTTTTTATTAAGGCTAAGTCAATAATTAGTTATGTATTAAAATATACAGTTATTTTTAGTAATTTTGAAATTGGAGGGATTATCAGATATAAATGCTGTCTATGTAAGACAAGGTATGAGTACGCCATACAGGTATTGCGTGTTGCGTAACTGGCTTTACTAAGGTTGCATTGTTTACACATATATTTATTCTACAACTTTTTCATTGCCTTTATGGTTACCCAAAAAAACCAAAGTACGTTGACGCTCAGCCAAATCCCATGAAGTGACCTGGAGAAAATCAGTAGATGGTGCAAAATCTTTTCACTGTAATGAAATTTAGAAATACCTAGAATAAAGCATTACTAACCAAAAACACAACCAGGTAATGAATACCTTTAGAAAGAATAAACTTGTAGATATGAAACAACATCAAAACATATGACTAGTATATGACAGTTAGGATCGATTTCAGTGCCCCTAGTAAAATGATTTTTAAATATCTGAAAATATTTTAAGGTTTCACAGTTGAAGAAAGCATCAGAGAGCATGAAAGCTGCTATTTCCGTTAATCAATAACAAACACGACGATAGTGATTATCTGAAATTCTCCTACCCTTTCAAATCATTCTTTGTTAATAACAAACTATACACTTTAAAGGAAGTATTTTAATCCACCACTAATAATAACTGCTCTCTTTCACATGTACAGTACTGTAAATTAAGTGCTACTGTGACATAATGTTATATTTTTGGTAGGCGATTTTCAATTCCTTAAGCAAATTGGTTTGCGCATAATATCAAATTAAATCATCCAAAAATACCTAAAATTTTTGTAATCTTTAATTCCCTCTTGTGTTTTAACATACAAGAAAACTTGAGATGTAAAAAATGTGCTAATAATGATAGAGCTTATAATATTCATACAGGTTTCATGTTCTATTAGATCCACATATTTCGCTTTTGATAAGATGAGCTTAATTACACTTAAATATGTTCGGAAATTAATAACCTTACAAATGGGTTATATCACATTTAGACCAGTTACATTTATTTCTAGCTAACCATTAATAAGGAAATTTATGGTTTTTAAGTTAAATTGTAATATGTCCAAGTCAGATTTAATAATATATACTTCATTGCACGTTATGTCAGTTATGGAAGGAGTACAGTCAAGTGCAGCGTTTCGAAATGTTAATCACTCATAGCTCACATTCGGCACTATCTTCTATGTCGGAGGAAGTCAGGACGAACCACAGAAAGAGGGTCTACTGTGTCAGGAGCCTGCCGGAGGACTTCAACATCTTCGTGTCAGGCGGTTGGGACTGTGTCGTCAAGGTATATTTTCTCATCAACAACTGATTGTCAAGGTTCATTAGCTCATGAACATTGTCATCAAATTAAATTACATAATTACTTAGTATATAGTAAATTATATGTATTCACTTAGTGAAAATAGCTCTTTATCATTGCGACATCAAGGTATATTAGCTCATCAATACCACCTTCTCAATGTAATTTAGTCATCAGCATCACATTGTCAGGAAACAGTAGATCATCAACATAATGTACACTAGCTCATGGGCATCATGTTTTCAAGGAACATTAGGTCATAACAATCACATTTGTCAAAGTATATTAGCTTATAAACGTCAATTAAACTGGAAACTTTAAATGAAAAAGTATCTGTTTAACTGGTATAATGCGAGTCTTCTTGGGGATGATTTCTTTATTACTGATGTTGTGGGCATTGGCACTATCTCGGTGTGAACATGGCACTTTCACTGCCGACAACGTCGTTTGACGTCCGGCTTGTAATTCTTAAGACTGCCGACAACGTCATTTGACGTCGCGCATGGAATTTTATAGAACTGCCGACAACGTCATTTGACGTCCGGCTTGGAATTCTTTAGACTGCCGACAACGTCATTTGACGTCACGCATGGAATTTTATAGAATGCCGACAACGTCATTTGATGCATGAACATTTATGTAGAAAGAAGAAAAACAAAGCTTTAGAAAAATGTAAGTCCCTTAGTGTTTTTATAATGGGTTGAAAAATTATATTTATACAAAAACATTAAAACGGGTGCAGTGTAAGAAAGTTGTAAAAAATACGAAGCGACACTAAAAGTGTTAAAGGCTGTTGACAGTCGAGAAAGAATTAGACGGATGGTGCCATTCACATGTATTTTGGCAGATTTTGACCTTGGGTTGAGTTTGAGTGTAACTTCCTCAGTTCCACTGATGACCTTGGTGTGATCATGTGGTTCCAGATGCCTTGTGTCTGAGCCTTCCATTCACTTCACAGACTTGCCACCTGTCTGACGACTGATGCATCGTGACGTCATAGCGGTGCACGTGACGCATTAGATGCAGCTTTATTGTTGGACTTTAACTCAGTTACTTAACCCCGAAGAATAAGTATGTGTCATAAGCCAGATATAGGCTGTAAAACAGGATTCTCTTAGTATCAGATTGTGGAAGAGTAGTAGTTTTTCTTTATAAACAAATAGTTGTCCACAAGTGATTGAAAGAACCTCCTGTCACATTCTTTTTCCCTTCATGTACAAATTACTGGTAGATTACCGAAAATTCCTTTTTTATTTCCATTAGTGAACGATCCACCCCGAGGATCGGAGGAGCATCTGTTCTACCTATTCCCACAAACCGTCCCAATATTATCATTAAATGTTCACCAATCACCGCCTGTCTTCCTAAGAATGCACTTTACGATGACGAAAATACGAGTAGCATGCGATCTTGGTTCATGGAAATGAACGGATATTTGTTGCGTTGGCGGCTGAAGTCATGCGGACTGTATAATCGGTGACATACTTTAGGACAAAATGTATAAATGCCTCCAGATACGTTATTAGTCATTATTAATTTTTTAATCAGTATCTTGTAAAACTATTTTAATAATGTTACGTCACTATACTTACTTACTTTAAATTAAATTTTATAGGTTTCTATACGTTTTCTTAATATGATATTATATTGTGGATAGATAAAAGAAAGGACTTTCAAGAGTTATAACTTAACCACCAACAAATCATTTAAATTTCTTTCTAAAAACAGATACAAATTTTCATATAAAAAAGATAAGTTTTCTCCAATTTTTCATTGAAATGAAACTTTTTGTTTCCAGATTTGGGACACTAGAGTACCGGGTGGCTGTGTTAGAGATATCGATGGACCTTACATCTTCGGGGAGGCCATAGATATCTGTGTAAGTGTAAGTCGTGTGGTAAGGTAGTCATATATATGTGTGTAAGTCATGTGGTAAGGAGGTCATAGATATGTGTATAAGTCATGTGGTAAGGAGGCCAAAGATATCTGTGTCAGCGTAATTCCTATGGTAAGGAGGCTATAACCTATGTTGGAAGACTAATGACCTAATTAAATGTGTATCTGTATTATAGAAATGAAACATAAAAAATAATTTGATTTTGTATTTTAAATTAACGAAACAAACTGTCAACAAAACATTGTGCGTTATTTAATAAATGTTTATATCGTAATTTTATAGGCAACGACCTTTTTGAGTAATACTTAAAACAAGTACAGTAAAACTCAAGTAAATATTTAAACACTCAATTAAACATGTGAAGGAGAGCAATTGCTTGAAAATAAATATAATACACTAAAGGTACTTAATCATACATAATGACCAACTCACTTTAACTCTGTTTAAGCATCTCTAATTTCAAGTTTTGCCAAGCGTAGGAAAAGAGTTTGAAACTATTTTGGCGGTGAATTTGTAGGCCTTAATTCTTTTCGACCTCATCCCTTAGGCGTAAGAAACTCCTGCGATATTGAACTTTGACACCTCTACTGACTAGCAGTTAGAATAAATACCTCTAATATAAAGCCCACCCTCAATAACAAACTAGTGACATTTCGCGAAATATACTGATTTTCATAAAACATAATCAATGATCCGAAAAAGTCGTACTAAACAAGAGGAAATAAATTAAATATTGAAATAAAAAGAAGAAAAGAAACTGGCTAAAAGAAAGTTTCAGGGCTTGGGGACATAAAATTCCTAATGTAATTGAAATAAAAACGTGTAAAACTTGTGATGATACTAATATCCGAAAAAACTGTAGTTTCAATGCGTGAAGTTCGGTGTACTATGAATGAAAATATTATAGTTTTTTCATGCTCAGTTATTATGAGAACTAAGATTGTTTTTATCAATAATTTATTTGTGATGAAAAATCCTGTGATGGATTCTTGCTGATATCCATGACTCCTAAAGTCTTCATAAGCATTTAGGTACTAACTACACAAAAAACTTTGAGTGGATCCAGTAATTTTTAAATAAGTGAATTATTTAAAGTATTTTTAATGTAATTTTCCAGCAAGGGAAGCTGCTGACAGCGTCTTGTCAGGCAAGTAATACCCTCGCCTTGTGGGACATCGGCTCCGGGAAACTGATTACAAACATTGTGCCAAGCAACAAGAGTGTGTACCTATACGGGGAGTATCCCTACACGGCCCAGTTCTACCGAGGAGACCCTACAGGAGACATGATACTCTGCGGTGGCTCGGGCCTGGGAGGGTTACAGGTCATCAGCATCAGGCGGGAGACGGTGAATTGTATTTTATATATATTCTATCATGAGTTATTGGCATATGTAAGTCTGAAAGTAGCAGAACCTCACTAATCCAGTTCCTGTCCGGATTATAGAAAGACCGGACTAATTGATGTATTGACATACGTAAGCCTGGAAACGGCAGAATCTTGCCAATCCGGTTTCTGCTCACATAATCAAAAGTCCGAATTACTTGAGATTTTGACATATCTCATCCAGTTCCTGTTCCGATTATTTAAAGCCCGGATTACTTATAATATTGACATATGAAACTCTAGGAATTGCGGAATCTTGCTAGTCCAGTTCATGCCCTTAATTATCAAAAGTCCGAATTACTTGAGATATTGACATATCTCATCCAGTTCCTGTTCCGATTATTTAAAGCCCGGATTACTTATAATATTGACATATGAAAGTCTTAGGAATTGCGGAATCTTGCTAGTCCAGTTTCATGCCCTTATTATAGATAAATCCGAATTACTTAAGATTTTGAAATATCTCATCCAGTTCCTGTTCTGATTATTTAAAGCCCGGATTACTTATAATATTTACATATGCAAGTCTGGAAATAGCAGAACCTTGCCAATCCGGTTCCCACCCATATTATCAAAAGTTCGAATTACTTGAGATTTTGACATATCTCATCCAGTTCCTGTCCGGATTACTTATAATATTTACATATGCAAGTCTGGAAACAGCAGAATCTTGCCAATCCGGTTCCCGCCCATATTATCAAAACTCCGAATTACTTGAGATTTTGACATATCTCATCCAGTTCCTGTCCAGATTACTTATAATATTTACATATCAAAGTCTAGAAACAGCGAATCTCGCTAGTCCGGTTCCTGTCTGGATTATTGAAGGTCCGGATTACTTAGAATATTGACATATGAAAGTCTAAAAATAGCAGAATCTCGCTAATGCGGTTCCTGTTCGGATTGGAGAGAGAGCCCGGATTACTTAATTTATTGACATATGTAAGTCTTAAAACAGCAGAATCTCGCTAACCCAGTTTCTGTCCGGATTACTTAATAGATAGACTTGTGTTAGTCTACAAAACACCATAATCTCGTTAATCCGGTTCCTGTTTGGACTATAGAAAATCTGGATTACTTCATATATTGACACATGCAATTCTAGAAACAGCAGAACTAGCTAATCCAGTTCCTGTCAGGATTATTTGAGATATTGACATATGTAAGTCGATAGTAGCAGAACTGAAAACCAGTTTCCATGTGGATTATGCAGTGTCCGGAATCTTGAAATATTGACATAAGCATGTAAGTTTAGCAGCACAGCAGAATATCGATAATCTGGTTTCTATCTGGATTACATAATGGTCGTATTACAATATAAGATCTTATCAATATATTTGAGATAAAATTCATGTCAGTATGAATATACCAACATAATTAGGACTATTAAATAACGCTATGATGTTAGATGCATTCAATTAAACATGCTTTTATAGCCAGCTAATGTAATGTTAAAAGCATTTTAATTTTAAAAACATTATTATTCTGGACTGTTATTAAATTGTTAAGTTATTTTAACCACAAGTATTTATATAAACCTATTTTGTAATCTTGAGTATTGTATGTCAAAACTGAATCTCTCTTTTCGAAGAAGAAAACATACAATTAAATACTTTTTTATTGGTTTCATTTAAAGTACTTGATAATTACTATTTACCCTTAATACGTTTATTTAAAGTATTTTAATTGTAGGTTTATATTGTGATCTTAAAAAGTATTATAAAAATAAAATTCTGTTATCAAAATACACAAATAATAAAGAAGCATTTTCATGTAGTTTATTTACTCTTTACTATGTATACCGTCAACAATATTTAATTCGTACCTGTTTTGTTTTAGATTATTTATATATTAGAAGACGAGAAACCTGTTGTCACTGTTGATTCTACGGACACCAATATCGCCTTTGGTGGCAAATCTAACACTGTGTTCTTTGGAAATCTTTACGCCCAAGATGAGTCCAGTCAATATGTGATCAGGGCGTCTTCTCGGGAAACAACCATGTCGTCTCTAATGGAAATGGAAATGGATATGGAATAAAACTTTAGAATTCCTGATGCGTTGTGATTATTAAACACTTATACGTGTGGCAGTTTGTATGGTATATTGACAACTGTTTAAGATAGCTTGAAAATTTAGTATATTGTTTGAATTTACAAAAGAAAATTCTTCACAAAAATTTGAGATCATTGAAGATGAGTCTGTAAAAAAGATGAAAAAAGTGTGAGGCAAGTTGTTTATCGATTTAAAAAACTTCCAACTTTTAAACTTCCAAGACCCACTGACCTGTGCGACAATCTTATCGGGTTTACGGTGTAATTACTGTTTTTATTTAAAACATTGTAATTAAGTGATCTATATGAATGAGCTTAATGTAATAGTCATACTTGTATAAAGAGTGCATAAAGAGTGCAAAAAGAACCTAATACAACATATTGTGTTAGCATTGAATTCAATAATGAAAAATATATGTCTTTGAATACAAGGGGGAAATATTAATATTCCAAGAACTTTAGAGCATATCTGTCTGTGGATTCCAATAGCTACGTTTTTCTAAATTTACC
Organism: Homalodisca vitripennis; assembly: GCF_021130785.1. NCBI lineage: Eukaryota > Metazoa > Arthropoda > Insecta > Hemiptera > Cicadellidae > Homalodisca > Homalodisca vitripennis. Next base: position 105,674,902 of record NC_060214.1, read on the forward strand.
AAAACATAAATTTTGTCCATAAACATCAAATTTCAGTTTTAAGTTAAAATTGGGATTGTACTATTTTTAAACGAAAATAGTGCCACCAATTTCTCTAAGGTGAGCAATGTATTATTTTTTGCCAATTCATAACCACATAATGTGGTTAATGGAACCGAAAAAAGTAGGAAATATAGTTTATATATATATATATATATATATATATATATATATATATATATATATATATATAAAAGGAAAATCAATTGTATGAATGATCCCAATGAAGCTGCATACATAAAAATAAGTACTACTATATACACATAATTTATAGCTACGTTTTTCTAAATTTACCACAAAATTTACTCCATAAACATCAAATTTCAGTTTAAGTTAAAACTGGGATTGTACTATTTTTAAACGAAAGTGGTTACACCAATTTCATTAAGGTGTGCGATTTATTATTTTATTTCAACTTCATAACGCTATTAAGTTCATCGAACAGAAACAAGTAGGAAATATATTTTTACATATATACAGGAAATCAGTTGTATGAATGACCTCAATAAAAAAAGCTGAAGATAAAAATGTGAAATTTGTACAATATACACACAACTTATAGGTTCAGAGAGTGAAATGTGTTTATGACTCAAGAAATTGATTTTTTGGGTAAAAGTTCATGTCCTTAATCTTAATTGCCTTTCTTTGGGTCTAATTATGAGATTCTCCTAAATTTTGCTGAAAATGCCCTGTAGGAAAAAAATAAATAAAAGAATAAACTGTTTATATTTATATAGTCTTCAGAGAAAGTACATTAGAGGGCTATGACCAAATTGTCAGTATTAAAGCGTCCACGAGATTGACGAATTTTCGCCAGTTTAGGAGCCCAGAAACGTATAGTCAATTTATAAAGCATGTTATAGACGGAAGAAAAATGCTAAAAACAATGATGTTTTAAAACTTTTATAATTTGATTCATTAATGTATAAATTAATGGGTGTACTCTGTCGTGCAGAAAGTACGAGTGTAGTTACATTACAACAACATAAATAAATTAAACAAAGACAATTAATTAAAACATGATACTAAATATTTTTAAGAGGCCAGAGAACCAGCGATATCGAGGAGCATGCTTTCCCCTTTTCTATAACGTGACGACGCTACGTTTGGCTGAATTGCAGAAATCGTTAATTTCAGAAATTATTATTCTTAGACTGTAAGCTCTTTCTGGCATATTTTTGTTCAGTGAATGGTCAGACTCTGACAAGTGGTATCCATGACGTTCTTTCACTAAGGCGCAACATCTGCAACAACAAAATAATTTGGTAATAATAAGTGCTTGATAAAAAAAAACATGTTTTTGTTTTCGATCATTATTATTATGTTGGATTTAAACATTGCATATATGTTTTTCTTATTAAATTCTCAAGTTTGATGTTTTAGCAATATCTATTTAAGTTTTCCATTCTTTTAATTATCATAATCAAATACATTTTAAAGTTTAAAATGGTCCTCTGTAAGCGGCAGATCCATGTTGATTTACAATTTATTTAAATTAAGTTAAACTGATATATTTTATTTTCTAATTTCTATAATGTAAAATAATGTCAGAACTAAAATTTTTCAAAATAGTACATTATCAACTAAGATTTCTATTACAAATTTAATGAACACAGGAAAATATTTGAAATAGAGTCAAAAAAGAACAAATGTATAATGAATTTGTTCATATCCACAACCAGATGATCACTTCAATGTCAATAGATAACAGTTTTGATGAGTTTTTTGAGGACAACTAATATTTATCATAAAATAATTTAAGGAAGTTTTGAATTACAAATACTCTCTTCCAACGCACAGTTGTAATACTCAAACTAGCCATCAGATAGATTTAGTTCTATTGAGTCATCCAAAGTTAGATTTACAAATATTTGATGGGAAAATTGAGAACAGAGTTGCTTTTTATAAATTATTCCATTATTGGGACATGTTTCATTTTAGGTTATGGAAAAACCGTATATAAAGGCGTATAGGTGTTTTTTTGCAATGCATTTCGAATATTTAAAAAAATTAAGTACGAAAAGGTTTAAGAATGAATTCTTATAAAGCAATAAAAATACTTGGAATGTGTTTACAAAAAAAGGACTGGAATGTTTATTAGATATATATATATATATATATATATATATATATATATATATATATATATATTATTAGTTATTAAATGAGACATCTTCCACAATATCCTAAAAAAGTCAGGGTCTAAAAGTGATTGAAGAAAGCTGCAGGTACATTCCTCTTTTAAAGAGGTTAATAATACTTTGATTACTAAGTATGAAATAATGTTCCTATCCTAGTATAGATATTATATCTACCTAGTTCCATCTTGCTGGTGTAAAAGCTGGGTCTTCATTCAGGCAACTTTAATTTTCTTTTTTATTACTTGTCTTCTTTCTTATTTCTTTTCTTTTTTCCTTTACAGAAACAAAGTTTTACAAATTAGGCACAGTGGAAAATAATACTGTAGTAAAAACAAAGCAGTTGTTGAACATTACTCAATAGTAATTATCTCATTAGCATACATAAAAATCAGAGTAACATACTCATCACAGATCTTTACAAGAGAGAAATAAAACATTTGCATCAAACTTCGAGTAGAACAGTAAACGTAAAATTATGTGGTTAAAACTAAAATGTTGACCACAAAATAATACAATATAAATGTGCATGTTATGCATTGTGCTATGCGCATACACACCATTTAGAAAAAGAATAAGTATGTATTTGAAAAAGTGCTACGAGAAAATACTAAGAAATTCAATTTATATACATAGCACTGTTTTTATACAGTGTGGTTCTAAAATAGTGTTCCAAACTTTGGAATATAGATAAATACATTGACATAAAGAAAACACTACCTATAAATGTATGTCCTAAAATACTTACCTTTCTCTCTATCAGTCAGTTTATTTTTTACGTTATATTATTCTTGTAACTAGCAGTTAAAACAAATTATAAAGTTGAAATTTGAAAATTTATGTTATTGTACCTTATGAAGTGATAGGCAACTCCACAAAATTGTGACTTGTTAATACCCTTAATGTAGAATCCTGAAAATATCTGAACATAAATAATACAGTTTCGAGAATCATGAAAGTTTTCAATTGTATGCTAAAAACAAGCGACGTTTGATATGTTAAAACCACACACAAATAAAAAATATCATGAATTTTTCTTGCGCTAGTTACATAACAAATTAGTAATAACCAAGAACCAAGTTAATAATTTTGCAGTATAGTTTACAATAATATCGTAATAAGGTTAATGAAGAAATACAATACACTAAATGAACCATTTACGAATACAACGCATGTTTGTGGAGACCTGCAGGTCAGTAACATTTCTGCCGGTTTCAGGGATGGCTGGAGAGAAGTTTTTGTAAGAAAAGATGATGCAATGGTTGGTTTGTAAAGAGTTGCACTAATGGATATAAACTTGAAGTGAATTAGGGTGAATACATTTATGTACATTAGTTTTGAACACGTCAGTTCCATTTAATTGGGCTTAGTGCCCCGAAGTGTTTAAGAGTTTTTAAAATTAAATTGTCAAAGAAAAGTATGCAGTCTAACAAGGAATTAAGCTGAGAAAAGGAGATAAAAGTAGGGTAGAAGACCGAAGAGGATAACATAAGGATGAACAGTCTGGATTAATCCTGGTACAATTGATCTGGAACTTAATGTGTTTTAGTGTACCATCTGTGAAAAGGTGTACCAGTAAGAGCGCATGTCGAATAAGGCTTCTATTTTTGCGATCGAATCTAGTATTGTGCATAGAAAAGGGTTGTTAAATCACTACATACTTTTCACAGGTATATATTGAAAAACCATTCGTTCATCGATCTAAAGTGAATATTCTATGGTGGAGGACTATACAGTATATATCAACGTAATTTTATTACGACTCAAGACGTGGGTCACGGTATGCGGTATGCGAAGTATGTGTGTATATATACTTGATATATATATATATATATATATATATATATATATATAAAGTATATATACACACATACTTCGCATACCGTGACCCACGTCTTGAGTCGTAATAAAATTACGTTGATATATACTGTATAGTCCCTGCACCAAGTATATATATATATATATATATATATATATATATATATATATATATATACTTGGATATTTACTAGAGAGTCTCAGGTTTAGAAGTATGAGATGTTTTTATTATAGGTTCCTTTATAACATTTAAATATTTTATAAAATATCCTGTATGGTTGAAAAAACAGTGAGTACAGAATCCCCCAAAAATGGTGATATCCGCGTAATAAGGACACATATAACTTTAGTTTATGGATGGTGGAAGTGATTACCTAATCTATAAAAATAGATTTAGTAAGCATTGCAAATTTATTTCCTAACTTGATGAAAAGTGAGGTTTTTTTGCGTATACGTGAATCTTATTCATAGCAATGGCAAAAGTAAAATATTTCTTCCGTTATTCCATCCGTTTTTTATCCCGTTTTTTCCCGTAAGGAGGCGTGTATCGGAAGCGAGGTTGATGGCTCAGCTTGCCTATACGTGGGCCCCAGGACTTACGGGCTACATTAAGGAAACGAAATAGCATTTGTGTATGTAATCCTGATATGATGTCATGTCACCCACAAACTGTGGAAAAAGGCTATTGCATCTTTGGGTCATGAAAAACAAAAATAACCACCAACCGTCACCTCTGAAATTAACAGCGCGTTATTAGAACACCACCTAAAGTAAATTTGAAAATGATAGCTGTAAGGTCACTTATCCATCAAGCCATATTACTAATTAATCACGTAAAACATAGCTTATTTCTTTATTAAACTTAATATTATGATTGTAAAAACAAGTGTTACTAAAATATTACTTTATGTTATTATTATAACAATTTTTACTGACCTGTTTTTGGAGTAGAAGGGACGGAACTTTCATTTGAGGCTTCTTTCGCATTTTCCGAAGCAGTTTTGGCTTGCAGAGACTTTCTTTTCCTGCTGCGTCTTTTTTTGCTCTTACTTAGGACTTCTGTTTCTTTTACAGGAGAGGAAGCTCCTTCGCCAGGTATAGGTTTTAGGATGTCACCATTAGCATCAGTATCACTTTCAGTTGCAGACTCCAGCTTCTTTCCATTCGCGTCAGCGGAAAGACTGGTATCTAGCTTAGGAAGTTGGCTCTCATCAGAAATGCGAATGTTTTTAGTGTCTCTTAGGACAGATAAAGGTTCTTGACTTTCTTCTCTGAGCACTTTTTTAATCACACCACGAGCATTTTCATCTGAACGGTCCGGTTTCCCTCCAATCGAGGCAACAATATTACTAGCGACCCCTGTAAGGGAATCCCCTTTGCCGGGTAAAGATTTTTTACTCCTTCCGCCAACAGAAATACTCTGCAATTCAATAGTAGCATCAGAAACTTTGTCAGTTACAACACCTTGCTTATCTCCAGTGTCTGTGGCAGTGGTAACACCGGAACCTGCGGTAGAAGCTTCAAGCCCTTTACCATTATTAAAGTTTTCAGTGTCTCTCGGAGGAGATAATGATTTTTCTTTCTCTTCAGTAATGGAAACTGTACGTATATTACTAATGACATTGGGAAAATTGTCATTTCCTCCAGACGTGGTGGTGGGAATATCAGAACTTGTGTCGTGTGTTTCTTTTGCTGAAGGAGAATCGCCTTTATCAGCTAACGACCTTTGGCCTTCCCCATCAACAGAAATGTTCTGGTTTTCACTATTAGCAATTGCAGACTTCTGCACTTCTTCAGTCGGATCATGAGTTTCAGTTCCTCTAGGGACAGGTGCAGACACTTGATTTCTCTCAGTAATAGAAATCCCCTGCAATTCTTTACTGACGTCAGGACAATTGTATATTACAAACTCAGGACTGATTCCGATCACTACGGTAGGAATGGTGGGACATAGCATAGACTCTACACTCGTAGACGTGGTCTGCAAGGTTCCATACTGATCTCGGACATAGAATACTTTGTTCTTAGGCGGAGGTAAACTGCGACGTGGTACATTTCTGACGATCTCAAATCTACTCGTTTTATATGGAGAACAGAAACACAGTTTGACATTTATCAAAGACCATTCTGGTGATGAGATTTTATCGTCTTCTTTTAATCTTCGTTCTTCATTCTCGGGTCCAGTAGATACTGAACGTCCGACCCAACCAACAAAGCACATGGGTTCTAAAAAAAACAAAACATGTAGTTACACATACTTATAATAAATAACCTCAAAACCGTGTAGATGATTAAAATGTTTTGAACAATCAAGTTCGTAGTATATGTTGAGACACAATCACCTTGTCGATATTTATAGTGATGATACAAAGTATCAGCAACTATTTTTCTTTCCCTCTACTCCCCAATTTGACCCCCAGATAATTCATTACAATAACGTGAGTTTTAAAATAGTTCAAAAAAGCCCAATTTGGGATGAGATGATTTTGAGAAAATGTATTGTAATATGAACTTTGCTATATTTATCAATCTTAACGGTCACAATACAGCAAGAATCTTGGCGAAAATATAAGGTTGAGAAACTCTACCTAATTTACTATGTACGCTAAAACATTCAAACATTAAGTGTTAAACCCTCTTTGTTAACTTGTTCGAATGTCGTCCTGTATTCAGACAGATTTACACACAAAGTAACACTGGAACCTGCAGTAGACGGTTCAAGCACATGCAAATAAGTAAATAAAAGTAAGTATTTGGTATTTTTAGTTATTTATTAATAGGTGGTAAATTAAACTTCAGCTGTTATTTAATATTTTTCATATTATTTATAATTATTCGATTTTGATATTTACCTTGATGTAGGTGTTAATTTATATGTATATTATGTTAAACTTTGGACATTTTATAACAATTGCTTTCTATTATCAACAAGTAAGTGTTGGCGATATTTACATGGATTTTTTAATGTCTGGCATGCCATCTGTTACTTAGATATACATGATATGTACGAAATGGTTTACCGTTGACTCAATAAATAAATAAATACATAATAAATAAAAAGTCAGAATTCCACTTTCTACATCAACTGGTGGAAGAGACTCTGCTAATTGCTCAGACAATTATCACATTAAACAATAATAAATTCATAGTAACGTTTAGGCCTACTTCCACAAAATATTTGTACTTCACAAGCAAGAGAGTCATGTAATAGAAACTTTTGAACTAGAGCATACGAGATCTATGTTCCGCCCACCCCCTGTACGCCAGTAATTTTAGCCAACATAACGAAGTAACAGAGCTCATTTCCGTTTTGCTTTGTATAGAGATGGCATTACTTGTTAAGCTAAAACATTTACTTTGTATGAAACCAACTAATCCAAAAATTCCGACAAGAAAGTTTATTTTGTAGCTGGCTTTTATCTTCTAGTTGAACCTATACTGGATAGAGCAAAAGACCGTGTGACACTAATATCTTAGCAATGCAACTAATGGATGTCCAGGAGCAGCACATCACTAACCGTAAATGTTGAGATATTAGGGTGGAAGGGTGGATCGATACAGAGGATGATTGCTGGAGTGGGTGGAGCTCTCATTGTTAAAGGTTGTTGCTACACTGAAAATGGGGAAGTGCTGTCTCCTACCCGCATTTAGTGTAATATGCTACAACATCGTTAGTACATTTCTCTTTTTTCCCTTTTCTTCAAGGTGACGAAACTCTTAGCCCGATATCTCTTCTTATTGGTCTAGACAGGAGAGGGTGCCTTCTCCCACCTTTCCCATCCTGAGTGTCCCGTCACTCAGGAAGCAAACGCAAAGGTCCTTTTAGGACTGACTGCAATGGGAGATTTCTCACAGTCTTATTCCTAATTAATCCCAAAACTCAACTCATCAACTTAATCAACTTCATCATGAATTTATAAGTTATTGGAAAGTGTTATATTATTAACGTTCACAAAATACTCTGTTTTTTATTCTGTGTTTTTCTCGTTGCGATCTTAGTTACTCATGAAACCTTTTATGGCTGATATATTGATATCTCAAAACACACAGACAATCTGATAGATTCCTGAAACTTTTTAAAATTCCATTTAGGTTTTTGTTGCGTAATATCCGAGATAAGTATTGGAATGGCCAACATTAATTTTTAATTTAGATCTTCTTTTTCAGTATTTAAATTCATTCTTCTTTAATTCGGCAATGGAGATAAGTTTTTATTTATGGGGATTTTGCTTGTATAAAATACTTTACAAAATAAAAATGTAGGCATGCCCAAAATCATAACGCACTGTTGAATTTTCAAAATGTTTTAGTGTTAGGAAGGAAAAATAACGAGATTTTGATAATAGTGATCTATTTGGTAACAAAAATTCTTCAGAAACTATTCATAAATAATAAAAATGTTTTTTAAACTGCCTAACATTTTTTTTAATGATGTGCAAAATTTATGACTAAATACAACGAAATATGGAGTAATATTTGCTGAGAAAAAATTAAAGCAATAAATATTTAAAGTGTACAATGCATTATTTTCTGAAACCATATAATAAACTTTTGAAAACTTAATTTTTTAAATTTTTATTTACTCCTGGTGTGCTATAGAACGCAGCATGTGGGAACGATAGCTCTCCCACAAAACCCTAAACAAGTTGAAAACTGATAAAAAAGTTCTTTGTCAAAACAACTCCGATGTGAATTGGTCTAAGCAAGTATTGTTTTTGTATGAATGTGTTTAGAATCCTATCTCTTTACAATAAACCATAATAATATTTCATTTGTTACCGACACTATCCACATCTTCCGACAGTCGAACCACCTCGACTATTTGTTTTGTTTACGGTCATCGAAAAGTTATTAATAAAAATGTAAGAACTAGGTCACTGTAATTTTAACGAATTGGGAGTATATGGAATATTACGCAGATATAACTAATTCTAATTCAAAATTATAAGGATAGCTGATCAAAAATGCCATATTGGTTACGAAAATATTTATATCGATGGATTAAACTTCGAGATTGAAAGTTTGATTCTGGAAAATCGATTATCGATTACCCGATAGATCTAATAACTAGCAAAGACTGTTAAATTTAAACAATTACCAGTATTACTACCCCACATTGCTGAGGGTTACCACTCGTAACGAAATTTAACATAAACCATCCTCTTCTTTGTAAAGGCATCGAGCTTGCGATAAAGAAACCAATATTTACAAGAAAGTATACAGGAGAAGCCGTTATAACATTTGAAATAAAATGATTCAATAGTAAACTTAACAGTGAAAATTTTAGTGTATCATAAGACAATGCAGCAGTGATGTCATAATATATCACTCGAACTAAACCATTTTTTTTTTTTTACTTTTTAAGGGAAATTCTGGCATAATTCAGTTATAACTAAAATGCTTGAAAAAGTCGTGTTTCCCAGTCGATCACAATCGATATTTTATTTTATATTTTTTTAAAAAGGTCGATCCCCTGTTTAACCCTATTCTGCCCGTCCTTAAGGGTCTCACCCTGGCCTATGTGAGGATCTAAACAAATAGAACAAGAAGAAGGATGAGTACATTACAAGATATTCAGTACTGATAAGAGTGGAAAGTTTACAGACAGCATTTGAGCCTGCGCTTCGAGATACTCAAACCAAGAGTAGGACTCTTTAGTTCACTAGGCCACTGAGTCTCCAATGGTTTCAAATCTTAAAGATAAGAAATATTGGAACAGTATATTAGCATGCCGATATTGAGATGAATAAATTGATGAAACTAGATGAAATAATTTGTTTGGAAACAAGTAAGTACACAATTGAAAATATATGCATAGATGGTTTGAAACTCTCTCTCTCTCTCTCTCTCTCTCTCTCTCTCTCTCTCTCTCTCTCTCTCTCTCTCTCTCTCTCTCTCTCTCTCTCTCTCTCTCTCTCTCTCTCTCTCTCTCTCTCTCTCTCTCTCTCTCTCTCTCTCTCTCTCTCTCTCTTTTTAAAACTTCTCTGTATAATTTACTTTCATATCTCGCCATTTGCCGTTCTCTAAAACCTACATTTTAATAGAGGTCATCCTGTTCATGTCAAAAAATCAGTATCAAATTGATTGTCAGTTAGAGCCAAAACATTATGTACTGATAGCGCAGACTTTCAAAATTATCTAGAAAAGCTGGGAAATGCTTTGCCAAAAAATATTCAAAATTAACCAGCAACCAAATTAATTCTTTGTTTGATGTTTATTTTTGACGGTGGAAGGATTGTAAAGGAAACAGGTCCTGAAGAAGAGATCAGATTAAAGATCTCAAAACGTAGTGTTACTGATTTTGTGTTTCACTTAACGATGGCAAATGTCCGGAATTAACCAAATTAAAACTCTAATTTTCATAAAAACCACAAAACATGATGATGTAAAATTTATAACAAATTATTTCTCTGGCTTATATAACATAAATAATATTCTACCAAAATGGCACGTGCAATTATTGAATCTTTACCTATAACAAAAAAGTTATTTTCAAAATCACCCAGCTAGTGTTTAGTAGAAATAATAATATGAAACGTCTGGCACAGCCCAAATTCCCACCTATTGAAATTAAAAATTCAGACAAGAAAAATTTGATGTGTCAACCCTGTAAAGGCAAACGTTAGAATACTTTTAAAACTATAAAATTGTCCAATTCCTTTACTAAAAGTAGAGCAATGAAAACTCAACCAATTAGAGTAGAAATTACTAGTAAAACGTAAATTGTAAATTATCAATTAACATGCACCAATAATTGTGCAATGTATTATGCTGGATTGAAGAGAAACCCATTTCACATAAGAATGAATAATCATTGTTGTCCTTCTAAAAACAGGATAAAATGTTGCCCAACACGTATTAAGCCATCAACCAAATTTTGAACAATGTTATTTATTGAAAGGGATTTGAAAAATACCTGAAGATGGAAAGAACATTTATTTAGAAAATTTAGAACAGGCACATCAGTCAATATTAACATCTAATGCATCCTTTGGTCTGTATAACAGGTAAATTGATCATTATGTATACATTTTTTCTAAATTATAGTTTTCTGAATGATACATACCTACTTTACAAATCTTTCTCTATTTATGTTAGGTCTTTCTTCTTAGCTTTCAATCAAATATTCAAAAATGTCTGCTTACTTATTTAAATGACTGTTTATTTATTAATGTGAATTTTCTTAGTTTGTTATTATACTTCAGAAATCCCTTTTTTAGAGTGACAAATGCAAAAATATTAGACACACCTATACGAAGAAGTTGACTTTATATTTCTAAGCGACCATTCATGCAATTATACAACCTAAGTGAATTTTAATTATGTTTTAAGCCATGTGCCACTACAGGGTGCTCTTTTTTATGTCATTTTATGTTATGTAATGTTTTTTATCAAATCTAAATTATGATGATGACATTGCACGGGTGTGCATATAAACATAAAAAGACAGAGCAACCGGTAGTGGCACATGGCATAAAACATAATTTAAATTTTGTAGAAACATATTCGGTGAAATCAATTAGAAATATATCTTAAAATTTAATTACAAACAGTCTTAGAACCATGGAACAAGCCCGTCATAAAATCTAAATTTCCAAATGGATAAAATTTAATGTGACTTAGTCAACAAAGTTAATTTATAAAATCAAATCATATGTTTACTATTCTACATAATTCATCCTTTGTTTACATTTTCTGTGTTGATGTTTATGTTTATTGTATTCTATAGCCCTATTATTTATCATGCTTAAATTCCTGAAGACGGTTTAAGCCGAAATATAGAAATTGTTCATTAATATCTTCCTATTTCGTATTGAATATTTATATATTACAAACTTCTAGTTCAACAAATGGTATTTTCAAAACAACTCCTAGAGCAATCTTTAAAAAACATCCTATTCTTGAACATTTATCGGTCAAACCTAAATTAGTAAAACAAGCAAGGCATATCCTATCATTGGCAACTTGTCTTGTGAATCTAAAAATGTGATTTACCAAGTTCAATGTAAAAAATGTCCAGGAGATCAGACATGATCAGACAATGAGGTATTCTTACCTCAACTACATTTACATTGAGGACAACAATGACAGGACACCGAATCAGTCACAAGCATCAAAATTTAAAGAAAACTGTCGTCACTCATGGTCTAAATCACAATGAAACTTTTGAAAATACATATTCTGTCAAACCTCTTCCACAAGTGCATCACAATTCCTTAGAATTTGCCTATTACCTCAGACATTAGAACAAACACACCAATTGGTTATAAAGAGCAAAATTTCACATGGAATATAACTTAAGCCAAAAACGGCTAAATCTGAAATCAACATAAGGAAGAATGATTTAGTTCATGTCATATGTATTTATTATTATTTATTCACTGTTTGTTTACTTTTTTTCTATTATTTTCTTTTATATTTTATACAATTTATGCGCTTGAAGACGGTCTTTAGCCGAAATATAGTGCAAACACACACACGCACGCACGCACGCACACACGCACACACACACACACACACACACACACACACACACACACATCGGCTAAAGACCGTATATATATATATATACTAGCTGTTTCCCGCGGCTTCGCACGCGTCTCTTAAGCTTTGCCCGTATATTTCTTTGCCTTCAAATAGTGTTTGGATATTTTAATATACGTAACTACTGTGTTGTAATTGCAGTTTATAATGTGCAGGCGCTTTGATAACTTTTATATCTTGCAGTACAGCCTGGTGGTTAGTTACATCAATGGGCATTGCGTATAAACCTTCTACATAGAAAAATACAAATTTTCATAGTGATCGGTCCAATAGTTTCTGAGTCTATAAAGGACAAACACACAAACATTCATTTTTTATATATTATGATTGCAGAAACAGTTTAAACAAAATTTGTCGTTTCTCTTAAGCTTACTCTATGCTTTAAAACTATAAGTGTAAAGAAATTTATATTTAAATATATTTTTTGTCGCATTATATATGTTTACAAAGAACAGCTGATTAAAAATTTGAAAAGACTCTTTCACTTAATAACATATGTTTGCTGCAATGCATTTCTTACGGGTATTTCTGTAACCAGTGGGGCGGAATCCTGAATCGGGAAAGGGATAAAAAGTATCCTATAACCTTCTACAGATCAAGACGAACAAATTTAAAAAAAAATTAGGCGAATCCGTCCAGCCGTTTGTGAGTGATGCTGTTACACACGAACAGTTTCATTTTTATATTATATATATATATATATATATATATATATATATATGTAAAACTTACCTCGTGGATGAAATAGAATTCGACCTGCAGAATCCGTCAGCTCTGGATCCCCAAATTTTTCCGACATTAACACAGCTCTCACCTGCTTCCACTTCGAGTCCGCCACAGTGAAGACAAAATCGTGTTGATCAACACAGAACGTGATTATTAGATAGACAACACCAATCCCCGGAGGGAATTTAAGACAGACGCCTCCTACACAACTGTGTTCGCTCGTATAATTCCTTTCCCGCTCAAACACGTGTATACGAACGTCGCCTTCATATTGTGTGTCGACGACGTAGCTTTTGTACTTGCACATTGGAAAGTAGGAGCGCGGAATAACCTCAGAGAAGTTCCCGAAAGCTGTTCTCAATCCGAGCTGTGGAGCCAGTTCGCAAACCTCTACGTCCTTCGGCCAAAATTCAATGAACTTTGCAATCCCCGTTTCCATGGCAGCCATGATGGCTGCCCCTTTCGCGGTTTTTCCTACTTTTCGAAAATCCGTTGTTATGTCTGCAGTGGTCTCGGGCTTTCTGGCTGCAGTGTCTCTCAGTCTGTAACTGGTTTTTACGTTCACATGTGCTGCGAAACAGTTCTGGACTATCTCCCGGACTTTCGGCACTTGGGTAGACCCGCCGTGTAATATTACTTGAACCTTTTCTGGACGCTCTATCTTCGGGTCGATTCGCGCCTCCCATAAGCACCTGGATAGAAGGGCAGACAGCTGTGTAAACCGCACGTCATTCCAGTTTTCAAAATCTTCACGCGTTATGCTGCAAGGTTCGTGGCAATCGGGTATATCGATTTTTGTTTCTCTCTTAGTAGTCAATTCGTGTTTTGCTTTCACACACTTTAGTCGTAGTGCTTTAATGTCTTCACTTGACATTTCCGTGCCTCCATTTTGTTGATATATCTCGTGACAATGGGCAATAATGCTGTTGTCCAGATCGTGTCCTCCCCAGTTGCTGTCACCTACCGTCGAGAGCACTATGATCTTTTCTCGGACCACTCTATATGCAGATATAGTTAGAGACCCTCCTCCCAGGTGTATGATCACACAGGTGCCCTGCAAAATGAGAATAGTGTTAATGTACAGTTTAAACATTTTTATAGCAGCTAGCTAATAACATAATTAGGAGATTAAAGTAACATAATACCTGTTTTACAATTGTATTGTATTGATATAAATGTTCGTACAACCTTCTAGTTATTATGATCAGTGGTGCTCAACATTTAAACCTTTAGCTTTTTGGAAAGTTGACACATTGATTAACGTGGTATATTCTTCTTTCAAGAGAATTCTGATTCTTGACATATTCAGCCAAGCTGTATACAATTTCCCGGCTTATGGGGTTCCCTAACACATTAAGGTACCTTCTTAGCGTATTCTTCTAATTTAATACGTAATAAGTAAAACATTAGAACCGCGTTTAAAAATTCCTTTCTAAAGTGCTAGCAAAAAATCGTAAGTATGATTAAAAACCAAGAAATACAGAAGCGAGGCAAAAAAAACATTAAAAGTTAAATAAAATAAAGAAGACACACAAGAGTAACTACTCGTAAATGAAGAGTATTTATTCTAGTTCATCATTGTTACTCCGAAGATTGTGCGAATCTGTTAGTAAGGAAGCTAACAGAACGAATGGAGTTTGAAAAGAAAATTTATAGGTGCATCATGCATTAAATTAGAGGACAAACCAATCAGTTAATTTAAAGTTGAAATTAGTATGTGGCTTTGGTTGAAAATAGTGAATATCACATTAAAAATAAAACGTAAAGAATCAAACTGAGAAATTCTTTCAAAAAAATCAATGTGTGATCTCAGTATGATTCTAAGAATTTTATCTAGAATTAAAAAAAAAATAAAAGCCCACCCCTATTCTTGATTTTCCACTATCTTGTTTCTACCGTGACGATCGCTATTTTTATTGGCTGTGGTTGGTCCGATCATTATGAAATATATATATATGTGAGTAGATATGAATATGGCGGTTCTAGACCACTTTTGGGACAGACAGAAAATCAATGTAAAATACTGTTCATTGAACCATAAACGAATCTGTAAATCACGAATGAAAAATTAACCGAATCTATAGCTGTTTGCTTCTACTTTCGGTGTCTATTGGAAACTTCTGCTTCGAATCAATCTATTGGAAATGATCTCATATCTGCTTCAAATCAACGAAAATTCTGTTGTAAATATATTAAAATCTTAATGAAAAATCCTGGAAAAGTTAAAGAAAAAATTATTGAAAAAATAACATAAAGAATTTAAATTGCCTCCTACAAACCAATATAGTAATAAAAGTACTATTTTGTCCTATAACTTATACTATTTTTTCAATAATTTTAAGTCTTACTTTACAGATTTTTTCTATAATAAATAGAAGAATCTATCACTGTTTCACCAGAAAATTGTGCTGATTTCTGTCAAATTCAAGTAAAAATCATTACTTTTTCAAATTATTAGTTTAAGAAATTTTCCCTATTTAAATGGAGAGGAAAAAGGTATCATGTCCATACTGCAAAAAAGACATTTTTGAACACCATTATACCCGACATTATAATTCGAAAAATCATCTAAAAAACAAACAACTTTACGAAAGTGAAACTGAATTATTTGAGGAAATTGGGCTAAAGAAAATTCAAATTGTCGATCATGAAAAGATGTACAATATAGAAAAATTGCGTGAATTAAAGAAAAACTTTAAGGAAGATAAAAAAATCTCAATCTATTTAATGATGAAAAAAATTCAATCAATCGCTGAAAAATTGTCCATTAAAACAAACGATAAAACTAAGTCTGAAATGATCGAAGAAATTGATAAAACTCTTAACGAAAAACCTGAAAATATCATAGATGTAGAAGTTTTATCCTCAATACACGGTCTTTTCAAGCAATACATTTTAACAAACTTGAACGACAATTCCATGTCAATTTACAAATATCTATCAAATATGAGGCCAGAAATTAAAAGTTTAATAGAAAAATTTCAAGAGAAATGTTAAAAATATGAAAGGTTATCTCTCTTTGGAATGTGAATACGAACGAACACTTTAGTAAACGGTGAAACACAAATTTGTCCAATGTATATTTACTATAAAAGCAGACGAAATCTTCGATGTAAACGATTTTTATCACCAAACAATTTAATAAATTAACACATCGTGAGCAGACAAATCATCCAAATAGAGGTTCTGGATGGACATTTAAAAAGCTGCAAACAACTAGTTTTGAAGCATTAATAAACACGAAATAATGAACGCAGGATCATATATCGATTTACCACAAGAGGATAAAGGTAAAAAAAGCTTGTATAAAATATCAAAAATAAAGATGATTATTGCTTTATTTATTCTATCCGATGTGCTATTGAAAAACCCGAGACACATGTTGACAGAGCAAGAGCAATATGAAAAATTTGTAAATTGACGAGATATTTTCGGGCTTTGAGTATCCAATGTCCTTCTTTAAAAGATATACAATTATTTGAGAAACCGCAGCTCCAATTTCAAGTACAAATATCCAAAAATGTCTATAAAATATCTATACTTATGACGAAAAACTCAACATTGTTCCATTACAAATTTCCGAGAAGTTTATAATGCAGAGTTAGAAATCGATTTATTGTATGTTAAACAAGAAGACAAATATCATTATGTGTTGATAACAGATTTAAATAGATTAGTGAGTTCTCAGTTATCTAAACACGAACATAAAAAATTGCTATGTAGAAGATGTTTAAGCCATTTCTACAAATCTGGAGATTTAGCAGACCATTTAGAAATTTGCAAGCAACATGAAGTTTGTAAACCAATTATGCCATTTTCCAGGTCAAACAACATCATTTACTAATTATCAAAAGAAGTTTAGCCATCCGTACGTTATTTATATGGATTTTGAGAGCATATTAGAAAAAAATTCCGACACATGCCAAGAACAATCCACAAAGATCGACTACAACCAAGATCAGAAGCATATTCCTTATGGTTTTACTCTATATTTAGTTTCGAATGTGACCAATCGCATGTATAAACCGATATGTTATCGAGCCAAAAATGAAGACGATTTGCCTAATGTTCCTGCAAAAATTGTTTGAAAGAACTCAATAAAATATCAAAATACATAGCTACAAAATATAATTCTAAGAACAAAAAACCTATGAAATTGACTGGAAAGAAGAAATTACATACCAAAAATGCAAACGTTTGTCATATTTGCGAATGGTCTGCTTATGATGTTGAGTCAATTCAGTATGGTTTTACTCCTGATAGTTGGAAAGATAAGAGTTATAATAAAGTAAGAGATCATTGTCATTTAACAGGTAAATTTCGAGGCGCAGCTCATTCATGTTGTAATCTGAATTTGAAATTTCCACAAAATATTCCAGTTTCTGTCATAATATGTCAAATTACGATACTCATTTTGTACATAAATGAGATGGCTAAACATATGGAAATGTTGATTTGATCGCAAACCACAGATGAAAAATATATAAAATTATTCTGTAAATTCTGGATATGGCTATGAGTTTGACATGATAAGCTAGAAAATTTATAAAGTTTTCGTTCGTAGACACATTTAGATTCATGGCATCGTCTAATTGAAAAGTTAGCTAAAAACCTCCAAGAAAGAAGACTTCAAACATGCAAATCATTTTATACAAGAATGGTCTGAACGCAATTCTAGAAAGACAACCAAAATTGACGAAGAAGAAATCTTTAAAATTCTATCTGGAAAAGGTATATTTCCTTACGAATTTATCGATAGTATGAAAAACTTGATTACACAGAAGAGCTGAAAATTCAAGATTTCTAATCACTTTTGACAGACGAGAGCATATCTGAGAAAGATTATCAACACTACTTGAGCGTTTGGAACAAATTAAAAGAGAAAAATCTTGGAAATTACTCTGATTTGTACAATAATCCAAGATGTTTTATTGCTCGCTGATATATTCGAAAAACTTCAGAAACATTTGTCTAAATGTTACAAAAACTTGATCCAGCACATTATCTAACAGCTCCAAGTCTCGCATGGGGGACGCTATGTTAAAATTAACGAAAATAGAAATTACAATTGATTAGTGATTATAATATGTATTTAATGATTGAAAAAGGTATTCGCGGAGGCATTTCTCAATGTCTATTAAACGATATGTTAAAGCAAATAACAAATATTTGAAAGATTTGATGAATCAAAAGCCTGAAAACTATCTGTTTGTACGTCGATGCCAATAACCTTTATGGTTACGGGCTTATGCAAAATTTACCATATAACGAAATCAAGTGGATGAATCCTAAAACATATACAAAAGAAGAGTGGCAAGAAACAATTTTAGAACTCACTGGCGACGAAGATTATGGCTATATTCTCGAAGTTGATCTTGGATATCCAACAAATTTACATGAACATCACAAGGATTTACCTCTTGCTCCCGAACATTATAAAAACAAACTTTGCACAACTTTACTGGATAAAACTGAATACGGTTGTTCATTCAAGAAATTTGAAATTTTACCTCGAACAAGGTATGATTTTGAAACATGTGAATAGAGTTATTAGCATTCGATCAGAAGCCTTTTATGAAAAAGTACATTGATTTTAACACAAACAATGAGAACCAAAGCTACAAGTGACTTTGAGAAAGATTTTTACAAGCTGATGAACAACTCATTTTTGGAAAAATCTATGGAAAATGTGCGAAATAGATGTGATAATCAAACTAGGAAATGAAGAATTTTCAATGAAACAGGCCAAGAAAACAAAACTTCAAATGCTTTAATATCCTTTGACGACAACTGTATAGCGAGTCACATGTATAAACAAAAGGTTAAATTTAACAAACCGATCTACATAGGATTTTCAGTTCTTGACCTATCAAAATTGCTAATGTACGAGTTTTATTACGATAAATTAAAGAAGTTCGATCCAGATTTGAATCTGTGTTACATGGATACAGACAGTTATTTCCTAGAATTGAAAACGAGATCCTTTTAAAATTATTAAAGAAAATATAGATGACTTTGATACAAGTGATTATCCAAAAGATCACGAATGTTTCACTACTAAAAATAAGAATGTAATAGGGAAATCAAAGATGAGTTAAATAGCGAAGTTTTAGAAGAATTTTGTGGATTGAGATCGAAAATGTACTCGTACAAATATCTAGACAAAAATCCAGTAAGATGCAAAGGATTAAGAGAAGCGTTGTAAATAAAACAATAAATATCGAAAACTTGAAGAAATGTTTGTTCGAAGATAAAGAAGAATTTAGAGAGATGACAGTAATCAAAAGCCTACAAACATGAGTTGTACACAGTTACCATAAACAAGCTGGCACTGAACGCTAAGATTGATAAGAGAATTGTCCTAGAAAAATAAGATCGATACAGTACCTTATGGCTATAAAAATGAAGCGAAATCTGATATATTAGACAAATAAATAAACTTGGAAACTTTGAAAATTGAGAAATAAACCGGATGTGTTTACGAATATGAATTGAGAAAGTCAAAGCTGTAATTTTTTCTATATAAATGGAGGCCCAAAAGAAGTGTACAAAGTGTCAAGAATTTAAAGATTTTGAAGAATTTTATAAGAATAAGCAAAGAAAATATGGATTTGAATATAATTGTAAAGACTGTCCATAATAATAAATATCATAAAGAATTATACGATAAAATGGAAAAATTAACTTTAGAAGAGAAAGAGTGCACACGGTGTAAAAAGGTTAAGAATATTTTAGAATTTTATAATCTCCATTATAGTAAAGACAAACAAACAAGCATATTGTAAAGATTGTGCTAAACAAATCTTTGCTAGACCAGTTCTTTGCGTTGCGGAAGAGAAATTCAAACATTTCTATAGTCTTAAAAAGACATTTACAAACAAAATATCATAATTCGAATGTTTAAGTAAAATTTAGAAAAATTTTCATCGTGCAATTTAGTTATTCTATAAATCAGTCGAGATTCTGCCATATTTGTAGTAAAATGATTTCGTTGTATTCAAAGATTCTTTCATTTGGTTGTAGAGATTTATACTAGTTTGGATCTCCATGTCTTAATAAAATTTCCATTTCTGGGTAATCAATTTCAAGTTCTTTCAATTCTTTTCGGTATTTCTCTCTTTTGAGCTCTGATAACGTAATAAGGATAATTTCCCACATGTGATTCTTCTTAATTAATATAAAAACATGGTGTTTTTTCTTATCAAAATCTTATCAGTATAAAGTCCAGATTCATTGATAAAAAACAGTGTCAGGATGAAGATTGTTAAGGGGTCTATGGGATAGACTCCTGTAATTTATACATTCAAAAGTTGTTTTTATCATCATTATCGACATTATTTATGATAGCTTTCCTCGTGTTTTCATATTCTAAAATTTCTGCAACATCTTTAGCTTTAAAACCAGATTACATTGCTTTCGTCTACAATCGTTACAATGTCTTTTGTTAATTGAATGTAGGTCTACAACTGACTCCATTTAACTAGTAATTTTTATTTTGAGTGTAAAGTCCAGATTCATTGATAAAAACGGTGTTTTTTTGAAAGTTTGAAGGTAACCTATTCAATAGATCCCCTTGATTCATGTCCGTTGCTTCATCATTCTTTCGACAATCTTAAATATATTATCGTTTTACTCTCATTATTTAATAAATTTCCCTCAGAGTCTTGTATAGTTTAGAACGATTTTTTGAATTCTTTTAATATTTTTTCTAATTGGAATATAATCGATTTCATTCGGGTTTTCCACTGATTTTTGATCCATAAGCAACACTTGGAAAAAAAAGTGTACAAAATTTCAGATTCTTTGTGTAAATTTTCGGTATGATTTCAAAACTAGGTTCAACGAGATTACAATGTACTTCAATTACATCAAACGGTCTAAATTTGGCGTTTTATTTCCTAAATATACCTGATTTGGCTCAATAGTTTCTTGAACAAACCCTAATAAATCTACTATAATTGCTGAAAACATTATTCTTACTAGGTGATTTTATTTGAATTTTATTAGAGAGATAATTTTTTTGCATTTCAAACTTGTTTTCGTCAAAGTTTAAAGATTTATCTGATTGTTTGAATGTTTTCAGATAATTTTTAAGGGAATTTTTTATTTGATCGAAGGTATAGATATCCTTTGTTTAAACATAATATTTTTTGTTATGTTCTTCTCACTAAATTCCTATACAATAAGGAGAACTTTCACTAATATTTATTACAAAATTGTCAGAATAAAAACCGGTAAACCGATAAAATAATTTGATTCTTCCTCTAAGTGTATAGGATGTTCCAAGTTTAAAAATAATTGAGAGCTTTCTGAAGTCAACTTGAACAGCTTCATTTTTCGCTATTTAAATGGAGAAATATTTAAAGCAAAAAGATCAGATAAAAACTTCAAACGTTTGAAGAAAGTAAGAAAGATCAACCAATCAGATTGTTAATTGTTGGTTCAAGTGGATGTGGAAAAACAACTTTATTATTGAATTTTATCTACAATAGGTTGATTCCTTATTCCATTTGTATGTTTTTAGTAAATCTTTAGAACAAGACGCCTATAAAAAATTACAACAAAGATTCAAAAATATTGAGAAGAACTTAAGCAAAGAAAATATCACATTTTTACAATGCTTCCGAGGGACATAGTTCACTTAAGCGAATGTAAACCCAATTCGTTAATCGTTTTTTGATGATTGTATTTTGGAAAATCAGGACGTTATTAAGGAATATTTCGTAATGTCTCGTCACAAAAACATTATCTTGTATCTATCTTTCCCAATGCTTTTCAAAGGTTGATAAACAAGTTATTAGAAATAATTCGAATATGTTGTGTGTTTTTAAGCAAGACGATCACTATTCGAGAAAGATTTACAACAATTATGTGGGATCTGATATGAGTTTTTAACCACTTTATTGAGTTGTGTGATAAAATTTGGAAAGAAGACTACGGATTTTTAACTATTAATCTAACTTTGAAGCCTAAAAAATGGTAAATATTTGAATAAATTTTCTAAATATAAAAGTGTAATAATCTCGTTCACGTTTTATGTTCCACGTTCACGTTTTACGTTCCACGTTCACGTTTTTTACGTTCCACGTTCACGTTTTATGTTCCACGTTCACGTTTTTACGTTTCCACGTTCACGTTTTTTACGTTCCACGTTCACGTTTTTACGTTCCACGTTCACGTTTTTTTACGTTCCACGTTTCAAAATTTTTCTAATTAAATGGTGAACGTAACTTCTGAAGAAGCGAAGTTTTATCTGATCTTTTTGCTTTAAAAATTTCGATCTCCATTTTAAATAGCGAAAATGAAACTGTTCAAATTGACTTCAGAAAGCTCTAAATTAGTTTTTAAACTTGGAACATCCTATACACTTAGAGGAAGAATCAAATTATTTTATCGGTTTTAAGCGGTTTTTTATTCTGACAATTTTGTAATAAATATTAGTGAAAGTTCTCCTTATTGTATAGATTTAGTGAGAAGAACATAACAAAATATTATGGTTTAAACAAAGGATATTATACCTTCGATCAAATAAAAAATTCCCTTAAAAATTATCTGAAAACATTCAAACAATCAGATAAATCTTTAAACTTTGACGAAAACAAGTTTGAAATGCAAAAAAATTATCTCTTTAATAAAATTCAAATAAAATCACCAGTAAGAATAATGTTTTCAGCAATTATAGTAGATTTATTAGGGTTTGTTCAAGAAACTATTGAGCCAAATCAGGTATATTTAGGAAATAAAAACGCCAAAATATAGACCGTTTGATGTAATTGAAGTACATTGTAATCTCGTTGAACCTAGTTTTGAAAATCATACCGAAAATTTACACAAAGAATCTGAAATTTTGTACACTTTTTTTCCAAGTGTTGCTTATGGATCAAAAATCAGTGAAAAACCGAATGAAATCGATTATATTCCAATTAGAAAAAATATTAAAAGAATTCAAAAAATCGTTCTAACTATACAAGACTCTGAGGGAAATTTATTAAAATAATGAGAGTAAAACAATAATATATTTAAGATTGTCGAAAGAATGATGAAGCAACGGACATGAATCAAGGGGGAGCTATTGAATAGCTTACCTTCAAACTTTCAAAAAAACACCGTTTTTATCAATGAATCTGGACTTTACACTCAAAATAAAAATTACTAGTTAAATGGAGTCAGTTGTTAGACCTACATTCAATAACAAAGACATTGTAACGATTGTAGACGAAAGCAATGTAATCTGGTTTAAAGCTAAAGATGTTGCAGAAATTTTTAGAATATGAAAACACGAGGAAAGCTATCATAAATAATGTCGATATAATGATGATAAAACAACTTTTGAATGTATAAATTACAGGAGTCTATCCCATAGACCCCTTAACAATCTTCATCCTGACACTGTTTTTTATCAATGAATCTGGACTTTATACTGATAAGATTTTGATAAGAAAAAACACCATGTTTTTATATTAATTAAGAAGAATCACATGTGGGAATATCCTTATTACGTTATCAGAGCTCAAAAGAGAGAAATACCGAAAAGATTGAAAGAACTTGAAATTGATTACCCAGAAATGGAAATTTTATTAAGACATGGAGATCCAAATAGTATAAATCTCTACAACCAAATGAAAGAATCTTTGAATACAACGGAAATCATTTTACTACAAATATGGCAGAAATCTCGACTGATTTTATAGAATATCTAAATTGCACGATGAAAATGTTTCTAAATTTTACTAAACATTCGAATTATGATATTTTGTTTGTAAATGTCTTTTAAGACTATAGAAATGTTGAATTTCTCTTCCGCATACGCAAAGAACTGGTCTAGCAAAGATTTGTTTAGCACAATCTTTACAATATGCTTGTTTGTTGTCTTTACTATAATGGAGATTATAAAATTCTAAAATATTCTTAACCTTTTTACACCGTGTGCACTCTTTCTCTTCTAAAGTTAATTTTTCCATTTTATCGTATAATTCTTTATGATATTTATTATGACAGTCTTTACAATTATATTCAAATCCATATTTTCTTTGCTTATTCTTATAAAATTCTTCAAAATCTTTAAATTCTTTGACACTTTGTACACTTCTTTTTGGGCCTCCATTTATATAGAAAAAATTACAGCTTTGACTTTCTCAATTCATATTCGTAAACACATCCGGTTATTTCTCAATTTTCAAAGTTTCCAAGTTTATTTAATTCGTCTAATATATCAGATTTCGCTTCATTTTTATAGCCATAAGGTACTGTATCGATCTTATTTTCTAGGACAATTCTCTTATCATCTTTAGCGTTCAGTGCCAGCTTGTTTATGGTAACTGTGTACAACTCATGTTTGTAGCTTTTGATTACTGTCATCTCTCTAAATTCTTCTTTATCTTCGAACAAACATTTCTTCAAGTTTTCGATATTTATTGTTTTATTTACAACGCTTCTCTTAATCCCTTTGCATCTTACTGGATTTTTGTCTAGATATTTGTACGAGTACATTTTCGATCTCAATCCACAAAATTCTTCTAAAACTTCGCTATTTAACTCATCTTTGAATTTCCCTATTACCTTCTTATTTTTAGTAGTGAAACATTCGTGATCTTTTGGATAATTCACTTGTATCAAAGTCATCTATATTTTCTTTAATAATTTTTAAAAGGATCTCGTTTCAATTCTAGGAAAATAACTGTCTGTATCCATGTAACACAGATTCAAATCTGGATCGAACTTCTTTAATTTATCGTAATAAAACTCGTACATTAGCAATTTTGATAGGTCAAAGAACTGAAAATCCTATGTAGATCGGTTTGTTAAATTTAACCTTTTGTTTATACATGTGACTCGCTATACAGTTGTCGTCAGAAGATATTAAAGCATTTTGAAGTTTGTTTTCTTGGCCTGTTTTCATTGAAAATTCTTCATTTCCTAGTTTGATATCACATCTATTTCGCACATTTTCCATAGATTTTCCAAAAACTGAGTTGTTCATCAGCTTGTAAAAATCTTTCTCAAAGTCACTTGTAGCTTTGGTTCTCATGTTTGTGTTAAAATCAATGTACTTTTTCATAAAAGGGCTTCTGATCGAATGCTATAACTCTATTCACATGTTTCAAAATCATACCTTGTTCGAGGTAAAATTTCAAATTTTCTTGAATGAACAACGTATTCAGTTTTATCCAGTAAAGTTGTGCAAAAGTTTGTTTTTTATAATGTTCGGGAGCAAGAGGTAAATCCTTGTGATGTTCATGTAAATTTGTTGGATATCCTAGATCAACTTCGAGAAATTATAGCCATAATCTTCGTCGCCAGTGAGTTCTAAAATTGTTTCTTGCCACTCTTCTTTTGTATATGTTTTAGGATTCATCCACTTGATTTCGTTATATGGTAAAATTTTGCATAAGCCCGTAACCATAAAGGTTATTGGCATCGACGTACAACAGATAGTTTTCAGGCTTTGATTCATCAAAATCTTTCAAATATTTGTTATTTGCTTTAACATATCGTTTAATACATTGAGAAATGCCTCCGCGAATACCTTTTTCAATCATTAAATACATATTAATAATCACTAATCAATTGTAATTCTATTTTCGTTAATTTTAACATAGCGTCCCATGCGAGACTTGGAGCTGTTAGATAATGTGCTGGATCAAGTTTTGTAACAATTTAGACAAATGTTTCTGAAGTTTTTCGAATATATCAGCGAGCAATAAAACATCTTGGATATTTGTACAAATCAGAGTAATTTCCAAGATTTTTCTCTTTTTAATTTGTTTCCAAACGCTCAAGTAGTGTTGATAATTCTTTCTCAGATATGCTCTCGTCTGTCAAAAGTGAATAGAAATCTTGAATTTTCAGCTCTTCTGTGTAATCAAGTTTTTTTCAATACTATCGATAAATTCGTAAGGAAATATACCTTTTCCAGATAGAATTTTA
This sequence comes from Homalodisca vitripennis, assembly GCF_021130785.1. Lineage (NCBI taxonomy): Eukaryota > Metazoa > Arthropoda > Insecta > Hemiptera > Cicadellidae > Homalodisca > Homalodisca vitripennis. The sequence continues at coordinate 105,701,094 of NC_060214.1, forward strand.
AAGATTTTCTTCTTCGTCATTTGGTTGTCTTTCTAGAATTGCGTTCAGACCATCTTGTATAAAATGATTTGCATGTTTGAAGTCTTCTTTCTTGAGGTTTTTAGCTAACTTTTCAATAGACGATGCCATGAATCTAAATGTGTCTACGGAACGAAAACTTATAAATTTTCTAGGCTTATCATTGTCAAACTCATAGCCATATCCAGAATTTACAGAATAATTTATATATTTTTCATCTGTGTTTGCGATCAAATCAACATTTCCATATTGTTTAGCCATCTCATTTATGTACAAATGAGTTATCGTAATTTGACATATTATGACAGAAAACTGGAATATTTTGTGGAAATTTCAAATTCAGATTACAAACATGAATGAGCTGCGCCTCGAAATTTACCTGTTTAAATGACAATGATCTCTTACTTTATTATAACTCTTATCTTTCCAACTATCAGGAGTAAAACCATACTGAATTGACTCAACATCATAAGCAGACCAATTCGCAAATATGACAAACGTTTGCATTTTGGTATGAAATTTCTTCTTCTTCAGTCAATTTCATAGGTTTTTTTGTTCTTAGAATTATATTTTGTAGCTATGTATTTTGATATTTTTATTGAGTTCTTCAAACAATTTTGCAGGAACATTAGGCAAATCGTCTTCATTTTTGGCTCGATAACATATCGGTTTATACATGCGATTGGTCACATTCGAAACTAAATATAGAGTAAAACCATAAGGAATATGCTTCTGAATCTTGGTTGTAGTCGATCTTTGTGGATTGTTCTTGCATGTCGGAATTTTTTCTAATATGCTCTCAAAGATCCATATAAAATAAAACGTACGGATGGCTAAACTTCTTTTGAATAATTAGTAAATGATGTTGTTTGACCTGGAAATGGCATAATTGGTTTACAAACTTCATGTTGCTTGCAAATTTTCTAAATGGTCTGCTAAATCTCCAGATTTGTAGAAATGGCTTAAACATCTTTCTACATAGCAATTTTTTATGTTCGTGTTTAGATAACTGAGAACTCACTAATCTATTTAAATCTGTTATCAACACATAATGAGATTTGTCTTCTTGTTTAACATACACAATAAATCGATTTCTAACTCGGCATTATAAACTTCGGAAATTTGTAATGGGAACAATGTTGAGTTTTTCGTCATAAGTATAGATATTTATAGACATTTTTGGATATTTGTACTTGAAATTGGAGCTGCGTTTCTCAAATAATTGTATATCTTTTAAAGACATTGGATACTCAAAGCCCGAAAATATCTCGTCATTTACAAATTTTTCATATTGCTTTGCTCTGTCAACATGTGTCTCGGGTTTTTTTCAATAGCACATCGGATAGAATAAATAAAGCAATAATCATCTTTATTTTTGATATTTTATACAAGCTTTTTTTACCTTTATCTCTTGTGGTAAATCGATATATGATCCTGCGTTCATTATTTCGTGTTTATTAATGCTCAAAACTAGTTGTTTGCAGCTTTAAATGTCCATCCAGAACCTCTATTTGGATGATTTGTCTGCTCAACGATGTGTTAATTTATTAAATTGTTTGGTGATAAAATCGTTTACAATCGAAGATTTCGTCCTGCTTTATAGTAAAATACATTGGGACATATTTGTGTTTCACCGTTTACTAAAGTTCGTTCGTATTCACATTCCAAAGAGAGATAACCTTTCATATTTTTAACATTCTCTTGAAATTTTTTCTATTAAACTTTTAATTTCTGGCCTCATAATTGATAGATATTTGTAAATTGACATGGAATTGTCGTTCAAGTTTGTTAAAATGTATTGCTTGAAAAGACCGTGTATTGAGGATAAAAACTTTCTACATCTATGATATTTTCAGGTTTTTCGTTAAGAGTTTTATCAATTTCTTCGATCATTTCAGACTTAGTTTTATCGTTTGTTTTAATGGACAATTTTCAGCGATTGATTGAATTTTTTTCATCATTAAATAGATTGAGATCTTTTTTATCTTTCCTTAAAGTTTTTCTTTAATTCACGCAATTTTTTCTATATTGTACATCTTTTCATGATCGACAATTTGATTTTTCTTTAGCCCAATTCCTCCTCAAATAATTCAGTTCACTTTCGTAAAGTTGTTTGTTTTTTTTAGATGATTTTTCGAATTATAATGGTCGGGTATAATGGTGTTCAAAAATGTCTTTTTTTTGCAGTATGGACATGATACCTTTTTTCCTCTCCATTTAAATAGGGAAAATTTCTTAACTAATAATTTGAAAAAGTAATGATTTTTACTTGAATTTGACAGAAATCAGCACAATTTCTGGTGAAACAGTGATAGATTCTTCTATTTATTATAGAAAAATCTGTAAAGTAAGACTTAAAAATTATTGAAAAAAATAGTATATAGTTATAGGACAAAATAGTACTTTTATTACTATATTGGTTTGTAGGAGGCAATTTAAATTCTTTATGTTATTTTTTCAATAATTTTTTCTTTAACTTTTCCAGGATTTTTCATTAAGATTTTAATATATTTACAACAGAATTTTCGTTGATTTGAAGCAGATATGAGATCATTTCCAATAGATTGATTCGAAGCAGAAGTTTCCAATAGACACCGAAAAGTAGAAGCAAACAGCTATAGATTCGGTTAATTTTTCATTCGTGATTTACAGATTCGTTTATGGTTCAATGAACAGTATTTTACATTGATTTTCTGTCTGTCCCAAAAGTGGTCTAGAACCGCCATATTCATATCTACTTGTGTGTGTGTGTGTGTGTTTCCGCGGAAAAGTTGTATATGCTATGCCCATTGATGTAACAAGCCATCAGGCGCGCTGCAAAGGGTAAAACGTTTTAAAGCGTCTGCACACTATAAACTGCAATTACGAGACAGTTACGTATTTTAAATAGCCAAACATTGCTTGAAGGCATTAAGCTATGATATTATTAAGTATATATTTGTCTTTAAAATAAATTTCTAGTTGAACTTAAAGCTTTAATGTTAGACCACTTTATGATAGAGTACATGCACGTATAGTATGCGTTTTTTAATAATTTTGTGGTGGTTCACAAGTCACCTCAGCTTAAAAAAATGTTTAAACCGTCCATAATTCAATTTATAAATATGAACAGTAATGACCATCATGAAGTAATTTTCATTATTTCTTATTCATTATTACAGTATTTTCATCAGAAAAGAAGCAAATCTGAAATAGAACAAAAAATACAAATATCGAAAGTAAATTAAAATTACCATAAATACACACTTTTTATATATTTTATTGATTTTTGAAGAATTAAAATTCAACATTTGCGTCGGAAATATATTTCACTCGAACCAGAAGTGCTCATCAGGTGCAAAACCTACGAAATTGGGTGCGAAACCGCGGGTAACTGCTAGTGATATATATTGTCTTTGATATCAGGTTTGTATTTATACTATGTTGATATGTTGTGTATCTCTCTATACTTTTTTTGAAGGTAATAAACTACTGATTTTGTTCATAAGAGTAGTTTTGTTATGTTATATTATATTCAAGTAATTTTATAAGACAACAGCTACATCCAAATAGTATCTGCAGCAGTAAAAGAAATATTCTTAATCAAATTATCTTACTTTTAATCTTTATTGCAATCTCTCAAACTAACAGTTTTTGTGTAAATTATTCATTTGCTCTTTATCTATGATTCAATATTTAAATTTCTCCGTTTAAATTAAACAAAGTACAAGTAGAAAATATTTATCTCAACTGTACTTCTCTTTCAAAAAGTAAATAGTCAATATAAGACAATATTAACTCTGTGATGTTCAATACTGAAAATTATTTAATTAGTTGACAGATTAGTCAATAAATTATTACAATCTACACTGTACTTAACAACTATATTTGAAACCTTTATTTTTGTTTGTTTTTTTTGAGACTACTCAAAATCGCTGTTTACTGCATAAATAACTATGTTGAGTTTTTAACTAATGGTTTAACCCTTTAAGCTTACTAATTAGGCTCATATATTTCTTTTTCTCGGAATTGTTTGCCTTTAATGATTTTAAAATAATTAGTTATTGTTTGTAGGTACACCGACCCACCTTGTACTGTGTTTATTGTTTGTTTAGTTTTATTTTCATTTATCTATTGTATTGTATTGTTTTAAAAATAGTTGCTTCGTGCACTGAAGCTCGAGTCCTACCGTTGGTTCACTAACTCTATTAAAGCACGACTTAAAAAAAGCACTATTGTACTCACAAAAGTGCACTTGAGTATCACCCCCCCCCCTTTCTCTTACTCAAGTGCAATGTCGTTCAGGGGTTAGTAATTAAAATGTCGAAATGGCGATGATTTGTACGCCATGTATGCGCGTATTTCTGATTTTAATGGGTATTTTAATGCCAGTTGCAAGACCGCCGTTCAGGCCACTCTCTAAACAATGCTCTGATATCAGGACCAAAACTTAAAAATAAAACCCTTAAAAATATTATTATCCAGTTCCGCCTCAAACAATGACATTGTGTACGCCTCTTCTGATATAAAACACAATAAAAGATCAAAGCTGTATAAATTTTGAACCATCCCTATTTAAGATGCAAAAGTAATAAAAAGTGTTTTTTATTACTTTATTTTGTTATTACAACTAGTCCATTTTCGAGAAATTATTTTAACTACATTTATATTTGTTTTTATCAATAATTGTGCCGGGTAATATGTATGAATGAAAATGCTGCGTTATAAATTTTACTTTTAGATTGCTATTTAAATTCAGTGTATTGATTTTATTTCTGTCTAGGATAATAATGCGATAGAAGTGACAATATTGCAAGGTCTTATGCACTTATATTACTGATAACAGAAATAACATTATGCTATTGGTGAATTTTGAATCTTAAATTTTTTTAAGGATATTCCATTTTCAGCCTTATTCTGCCCGTCCTCGTCCTCATGGGCCACTGGTCTGTGCGAGGATCCTACTATACAGAATAAGGGGGAGAGTCGATACAGTACAAGGTTGATGGTACTGATAAAAAGTGCAACGGTCACAGAGAGGATTCGAACCTGCGCTACCTGTAACTCTGACCTAGAGTCTGACGACTAAGGTCGGGACACACATAACCGCACCGTGCCCGACACGTGAATCGGCCGAGTGTCGGTGCGGGCTCGGCTCGGTTACCGTGAGGCCACACATGGCCGTATGCTGTCCGAGCGCAACAATTTCACTGTTTAGATAAGGGCATATTTCTTTTGGATTTCGAAGTGACAGACACTTATAAAATATTAAGAAGATTAATTATTGCTTGAGATGAAGAGTGTTATTTTTTTATTAATCGCTGCGGTGAAGGAAACATTGCAATGCTGCAGTAAAGCTTGGTACAATCAACTATTAGTAAAATTTGTAAATAACATTATCTTGGTTATATTTTTTATCCCCATTATTCTTGTTCATTGTGTTTTTATTGCAATGAATTTCGGTCAAATACACTATAAACAGTATATTTGGTATTTTTGTATTAAACCCAAGAGCTTATAATGTGAGGCCAGAGTTTGCTGTGTTGCAAGCCTTTTTATAATGAATATAAATAGTAAATATTTGTAAAATAAATACTGGTGAACATGGTTTTTTTCATGCTTGAAAATCTTATTGTAAATAAAATATTTTTATTTTTACTTTATGTCAGTGAAAAGAATAAAAAATAAAAAATGACGGAAAAAAATCTTAAATATGGCTTATTTAAAATACCAGAATAAATTTATCAAGTAACTTCATACATCCAAGATAAATAGAATTTGGGCAAACAAGTACATGCTGTTATTTCTTAATTAGTTAAAACTTTTATAGATTTTACATAATTCGAATTTAGTTATTTAAAATCACTTAATGTACAACATAAGCTAGTTTTCAAATATGTTGTAATTTTAGCACAATAAGAACATATGAATAGTTTACTCTAAATGTAAAAAAAATGAAATACTGTTATCAATAAATATGGTTTTTTACGCGAACGCAGGATGTAGAGTTAGTAGGCTATACTAAATAATTAATTCAAATTCAATAATTCAAATAAATCAGACTACTTTTAAATAGTTTTAAAAAGAAGAATGCTTCATTACTTCTTCGATAAGTGTTCTATATCCATGACTGATGCCACTCGTAGACCGCACCGTGCCCGTCAAAATTCAAACTTAACTTATCGCTGACGGTGCGGGCACGGTGCGGCCACGACGGTCTGGTGTCGGTGCGGACAGGTGTGGACTTGCAGGTTGAAACCTGCGCTGCAATTCTTTCACAGTATGACGGCCAACAAACGGCCGTCTTAAGGTTGGGACACACATAACCGCACCGTGCCCGACACGTGAGTCGGCCGAGTATCGGTGCGGGCTCGGCTCGGTTACCGTGAGGCCACACAATGTCCCTATGAAGTCCGAGCGCAACAATCTCACTGTTTGTATTAGAGCATGTTTCTTTTGAATTCAAAGCGACAGATATTTAAAAAATATTCGGAAGATTAAGTATTGCTTAGATGAAAACTGTTAATTTCATTGTTATTATTTTTATTAATCGCTGTGGTGAATGAAACATTGCAATGCTACAGTAAAGCTTTGTACAATCAGCTAGTATGTAAAATTTGAAAATATCTTTATCTTGGTTATATTTTTATCCCTATAATTCTTGTTCATTGTATTTCATTGCAGTGAATTTCGATCAAATACACTATAAACAGTATATTTGTTGTTTTTTTGTATTAAACCCAAGAGCTATAGTGTGATGCCAGAGAGTTTGCCATGTTGCGAGTCCGTTTATAATAATTTGTAAAACATAGTAAATATTTGTAAAATATATACTGGAGAACATACAAAAAAAGATTTTACAAAATGTTTTTCTTTTATAGCTCTGAGGACAAATAATTTATTGCCAGAATTAGTCAAAAATAGTAGAATCATAAATATATTTTCTAAAAAAATTAGAGTATGGTTGATCGGTCAAAATGATATTGAGTATATGTTTAAGATAATAAATTGGTGTATGGTTAGTCTTGTCTGCTAAGTTATAATAATATTTAAATAGACACGTTAGAGCATAATAAAATAATTATTTTTAATATAATATTTAATGTTACATGTGTAAAGCCTAATATTTGAATTGTTAATCATGAATAAATGCTCTTTGTTTAATACAGCACACTAGTTATACTAAATTTAAACTTTGAAGCGTAATAGTACATTATTTACTACATAAGCTACAATAACTCACTTTTATCATTTCATTCTTGCTCGATTCCGCTATTTTTATTTTTTACCCTTTTTGTATATAGTATCCCCAACACAGGCACAGCCTCTTATGGGGTACCTAAATTTTCCTTATTTTGTAAATCTATTGGCCTCATTATTAGTTTAAAAAAAGAAAGAAAAATCTAAAAGGATGTTACCTATTTTTTATAATTTATTACACTAAGTACATAAATTAGAAATAAAGTAAGTAGAAAACATTTTTTTTTGTATTTGTTATTTACTGCTACTGTAAATACGTTATGTCATAGTCTTATTTATTACCAAGCACTGGCAATAATATTTATTTGTAATATTCAGTTTGTTATTGAAGGGAAATAAAGGATTTATTATTATTATTATTTATTTTTAACATGGGTTTTTCTTGCTTGAAAATCTTATTGTAAATAAAAATATTTTTATTTTTACTTTATTGAAGTGAAAAGAATAAAAAATAAAAATGTCATAGAAACATTCTAAATATGACCCTTACAAAATACCGACATAAATTTATCAAGTAACTTCAATACATCAAAGAAAAATATATTTTTGCGCAAATAATTACTGCTGGTTATTTTTTAATGAATGAAAAAAGTTTATAGATTTTTCATAATTCGAATTTAGTTGTTTAAAACCACTTAATGTACAACATGGTTTACAAATTTGTTGTAATAAGAAAATATAAGAAAATATGACTAGTTTACTCTAAAGTAAGAACACGTAATACTTTTATCAATAAATATGATTTTGTACGCGAACACAGGATGTAGAGTTAGTAGGCTATACTAAATAATCCAATAAAATAGAACGTGTAGACTTTAAAGGCCGGGACACACATAACCGCACCGCGCCCGACACGTCAGTCGGCCGTGTGTTGGCCGTCAGACGGTGAAAGAATTGCAGCGCAGTTTTTCAAACCTGCAAGTCCACACATGTCCGCACCGACACCAGACCGTCGTGGCCGCAACGTGCCCGCACCGTCTCCGATATGTCGAGTTTGAATTTTGACGGGCACGGTGCGGTCTACGAGAGGCATCCTATGTTGTTTACTGTTGCGTTCTTCATTTTAAAACTATTTAAGTAGTCTACACGTTCTATTTTATTGAATTATTTAGTATAGCCTATTAACTCTACATCCTGTGTTCGTGTACAAAAATCATATTTATTGATAAAAGTATTACATTTTCTTACCTTAGAGTAAACTTAGTCATATTTTCTTATTGTGCATATTTTCTTATTACAACAAATTTGAAAACCATGTTGTACATTAATTGATTTTAATCAACTAAATTCGAATTATGAAAAATGTATAAACATTTTTCATTAATTAAAAAATAACAAGCATGTAATTATTTGCGCAAAAATCTATTTTTCTTTGATGTATTGAAGTTACTTGATAAATTTATTCCGGTATTTTGTAAGGGTCATATTTAGAATGTTTCTATGGCATTTTTATTTTTTTATTCTTTTCACTTCAATAAAGTAAAAATAAAAATATTTTATTTACAATAAGATTTACAAGCAAGAAAAACCCATGTTAAAAATACATAATAATAATAATAAATCATTTATTTCCCCATAATAACAAACTGAATATTACAAATAAATATTATTGCCAGTGCTTAATATTAAATAATACTATGACATAATGTATTTAAAATAGCAGTAAAATAACAAATACAAAAAATGTGTTCTATTACTTTATTTCTAATTTATGTACTTAGAGTAATAAAATATAAAATATAGGTTACATCCTTTTAGATTTTTCTTTCTTTTTTTTAACTAATAATTAGGCCAATAGATTTACAAAATAAGAGAAATTTAGGTACCCCATAAGAGGCTGTGCTTATGTTGGGGATGCTATATACAAAAAAGGGTAAAAAGTAAAAATAGCGGAATCGAGCAAGAATGAAATAATAAAAATGAGTTATTGTAGCTTATGTAGTAATAAATAATGTACTATTACGTTTTCAAAGGTTTATATTTAGTATACTGTAATTGTGTGCTGCATTAAACAAAAAGGATTTATGCATGATTTACAATTCAAATATTAGGCTTTACACATGTAACATTAAATATTATACTATAAATAATTATTTTATAATGCTCTAACGTGTCTATTTAAATATTATTATAACTACCAGACAAGACTAACCATACACTTATTTATTATCTTAAACATATACTCAATATCGTTTTGGCCGATCAACCATACTCTAATTTTTTTTTAGAAAATATATTTATGTTTCTACTATTTTTACTAATTCTGCAATAAATTATTTATCCTCGGAGCTATAAAAGAAAAACATTTTGTAAAATCTGTTTTTGTATGTCCTCCAGTATATATTTTACAATTAATATTTACTTATGGTTTACAAATTATTATAAACGGGCTTGCAACATGGCAAACTGTCTGGCACCACACTATAGCTCTTGGGTTTAATACACCAAATATACTGTTTATAGTGTATTTGACCGAAATTCACTGCCATGAAACACAATGAACAAGAATTATACGGACAAAAAATATAACAAAGATAATGGTATTTTCAAATTTTACATACTAGCTGATTGTACAAAGCTTTACTGTAGCATTGCAATGTTTCATTCACCACAGCGATTAATAAAAATAACAACAATGAAATTAACAATTTTCTCAAGCAATACTTAATCTTCCGAATATTTTTTTAAATATCTGTCACTTCAAATTTAAAAGAAACATGCTCTAGTACAAACAGTGAGATTGTTGCGCTCGGACTGCATACGGACATGTGTGGCCTCACGGTAACCGAGCCGAGCCCGCACCGACAATCGGCCGACTCACGTGTCGGGCACGGTGCGGTTATGTGTGTCCCAACCTTAAATAGTTTTTAAAAAGAAGAACGCAACAGTAAACAACATATGATGCCGCTCGTAGACCGCACCGTGCCCGTCAAAATTCAAACTCTACATATCGGTGACGGTGCGGGCACGGTGCGGCCACGACGGTCTGGTGTCGGTGCGGACATGTGTGGACTTGCAGGTTGAATACTGCGCTGCAATTATTCTTTCACCGTATGACTGCCAACAATCGGCCGACTCACGTGTCGGGCGCGGTGCGGGCATGTGTGGCCCGGCCTTTTTGGCCGCTCGACCATCGGCACTTCCAAATATCAGATTGTCAAATATGAATCCTACTCACCGTAAATATTTTGTATCGTTTGAACAGCATCAAGGCAGTTGTGTCGTTGACCAGATAAGGGACCGTCAACCCTGCCTGCCGAGCAGCCTTCTTCACTGCCCTTCTCTGGACGTAGGTGCACGCTGAAGGGACCGTGATGGCGACCACAGGCTCCTTCTTTTTGCAATATACTTTCTTCAGGAACAGTTTTATTTCTTTCAGAATTTCACATAGAACCTGTGAAGAATAATAATTTAAAGATAGATTTCAAAATGAATTGCAATATGAAACCACGTTGTGAGTCTAACATGTTATAAAATATTTTGGCTTTGACCCTGGAAATACCAAGCTCCTAAGGCCAATCTCTACAGGGTAAGTATTATTAATAGTTGTAAGAAAGTCTACTCTGGAACCTGGAACGAAAGTTTTAAGCACTGTGTATAAAATATGTATTTCAGTTACGATCGATATTATTGTCCATTTATTTACATCCAATTATTTTTCTCCACTAACAGACTATTCCAAAAACTAGACTGGTGTGACAAATAAAATCTAGCATCTGCAGTGAATATACAGATTCTTCTTTAGTATTTGTGTTAATTGAATAAAATAACAAACCAATTTAATTGACTAAATAAATGTATTACATTTATTAATAAAAAATCCCTTATAATGTAAAGATATTTTTGTACTTTCAAGTTTAATTTTGTTGAAATTATATTTTGAATAAAATAACTAAATAATCTAAATAATAATAAACGTATTATGTTTTCTGCAAACAAAATTTAAACTTTATCTATAAATTTAGATATTTATAATTTTTTTGATCAAATCCTCTAGAGTTTTATATCTGTTACATGTTTGATATAATCTCGATTCCATAAATACCAGTTATGAAACTTCATAGACGAATCTATAATCTCGTTCAAACTATCATGAACAATAAATATATTAATTGCTTTGCATTTATATTTCACTAGTTAATGAACCATAGAAAAAGAGTGGATATATGACGCAATTTACCCCATGATCGTGATTTACTAACAAAATATCTTATTTAATTTCAACAAAATTAAACTTGAAAGTACAAAAATGTCTTTAAATAATAAGGGATTATTTTATTAATAAATTTAATAAATTTATTTAGTCAATTAAATTGGTTTGTTGTTTTATTCAATTTAAACATTTTCATTATGTTTTAATTCACTTCTAGCGATAAATAAACGCTCCGTAGAGCTAAATGTCATTTGCACAGCTCGCCTGAATAGTTGCTAATATCCATTTTAAAATACATAATATATTTGTAAAAACTTGCATTGTTATTCTGTGTATATATTAGACTACACTGTTTTAATCTAGTTTACTCTCAAAAACTTGGAAATACAAATTTCAACAATTTGTCTGGAGCGATACATATTTTATTGTATCTAAATATATATTAGTTATAACACATTCGCAACCAAATGAGAAATACTCCCATTCAAAAGCAATAACTATGTCATTAGAGTCGTATGAATAAATTTAACTTATCAGTTAAACTAATAAAATAATACAATTCAGTTACTATACTATATTGCGTATCAAACCATACGTATTATTATTACGTACGTCATTCTATAATGAGACCAACAACTAAAATGTCATGTGTACTACAATAAATTCTTTTCTTAACGTAAATGATACAAAAAATAATGGGACGTTCATTATAAAAACTGACCTCTCCCATATTTTAAATATTGCTGCTCCAAATGCATACATCAGCAAACTAAGAAAACTAAGTGAGCATAGATACTGTTCGTCTACTTTTATTTTAAATTAAAATACCCGGGTCTGACAATGAATTACAATTATGCTTTTTGGGAAGTACACTCGTTTACTTTAAAACTAATTGAGGTTTAATCAAAGAACGGATAGTAAGGAGGAAATTTTCAGGATCATAAATGTCTAAAAATATTTTAAATCTGATTAGTACTGAAAATAAGCAATGTGTGCAATGTTTAACTTAACGAAAACCGTATTGAAACTGTCTACTATAAGTTTTGAAAGTAATGAAATAATGAAATTTATTCCGAAAAAATACAGACTTTACAAACAAGGTTAATATGGAATATAATCTAACCACATTAACAAGTTGCTTGTTTAGATCAAACTAAAACTATAGACAAGGAAATGTCTCATAACAATCCGGTCTTCTCTGATAAGGATTTCATGTGGTGATCACTGCTGTAATATTGGAAGTTTCTCACTACATTTAACTAACATTAACCTTTAAAGAAAAATACATTAAGTTGATAAGAGCATAACTTAATCAATTTAAACTGTTGTCAATCTTATTTTTACTTACTAGAGTTAATGTTTAAATATACATAAAAGATATGAAACTCTTAATATATTGAAGACTTTAAATAATATATTTTACAAATACAATTTATATAATGACAATATATCTTGACATTTTAAACTAATGGAAGTGGTGCCAAGATTCTACAAAATGTTTTGTTATGTTGGTTATTAATTAAAAGAGAAGTACATTAAAATAAAAAATTGTTTATAAAGGGGACAAATTTTAGTTTGCAAACAAGAAAAAGAAAGAATTCAGTTAAGAATATTTTAGGACTAATCTGTTGTGTATGATTTTCATTTGTTATTTTTACATACTTATCATAATTAAACCAAGGTCAATAACGGCGTGTTAGGAAATATTAAAAGCTGTCTTAATAGAAACAAATACATTTTTGGTTTAGAAAGAGTTCCTCAGAATGTACATCTGCGACCCTGCAATAAGAGAGATAGATGGTTGATATTGCGTTTGCAGTGTTGTCAATGCCATTCCTACACTTAATTGGTGATCTCTCAAATAAAAATTAAGGGTTCTCATTCTATAAATGATTCAAATATATATATATATATATAATTATAAGTAGATAGTAATATGGGGTTCCTGGCGCACTTTCGGAGCCAACCGAAAAGCAATGTAAAATACTGTTCAATGTACCATAAAGGAAGCTGAGAAATAACACAGCAAATCTCAATGAAAAATTAACCGAATCTACAGTCGTTCGTCTCCAAAAGCGATCCAGGATCGGCACATTACTATCTACTCTGAGGAATGAAAAATTAACCAAATCTATAGCTGTTTGCTTCTACTTTCTTAAGCTGTGCTTTGTAAAATGTTGTCAAATCTGCTACGAATAAAGGAAAAATCTTCGAAATCTTAATAAAATTTAATCAATTTAAAACATTTTTACTAAAAACATACTTTAATAAAAAACTTTTCTACTAAATAAACAACATGAACTCACCAAAGTCTCTACAATTTCTAGCATTAAAACAGTGCAACAAAGATGAATTCAGTGAATTGCCGGTTTATTCTCAACAACAGTTGATACCGTCTTTAAATGAAACAGAATTAAAAGAACTTGTAGAGTCTTTTGCAGAAAGAACGAAAACTGCACACGTGTACACACAAAAAACGAAAAAAATAAGGGATTACATATTTAATATAATTACGAAAGATATTGAAAAGAAAGTAAAAAATAAACAAACAGAGAGTTTTCATCGTTTTTTTATGACATTTTTCCCATATTATACGTTCTTTCAAGATAATCAAGACTTAATTGATGAATTTCTTAGGAATTTTTGTGAGTATCAAGATTTATCAACACAATTCATTAAAGAGCATTATAGAATTTTTCTTATAGAATATAGCCACATTTTGTGTGAAACAAAAGGTATTTACTGTAGATAATATTCATGTGATTCCTATGAAGAAAGACACCAACTATGGTTATCAAAACAGTACTATGAAGTGGGAGGGACTGCAAGTTTTAGACTTTATTCTACAAAGTTAATTGTTATAATTTCTTTATCTTTTATAGTCTTCTTTCCAGTAACAATCAAGTGTAATTTTTCATTTTTGTTTAATTCTTTAATCTTTTTCTCATCCAAAACAGTTCAAAAATCTGTTCGGCAAGTGTACTTTACAATCTTCCAACTCGGCAATTATTGTAAACCCGAATTTATCTTTCATTTTCTCCAAATTCAAGATTCTATGTTTCTTCCTTTCTTTCCAATTCATTTAACTTCTTATACTCTTTAAACTTACATTCTCCAATATCATTTAACTCCTTCAAGAACTCCATTTAAATAGAAAAAATTCAAAGTCAAAAAGTGCAAAACCATTTCTCGGTCGACCTTTTCTCCTCCCCTCTGTCTCTTTCTCTCTCCCTCTCTTTTTTATGCCTATGACACGATCACTTCTGCCGTTTATAGGCTAGGATCTATATTCAGGCTAGAGAGAGAGAGAGAGAAGAGCGAGATACGGATAGAGAAATGGTTCCGGAATACGATCTGAATACTTCTGAACTTGGTGTTTCTCCGCTATGGGCCACTCGCATTGAAAACAGTTCAGAAGTAAACTTCCTAACCGACCAAACCGAATTCGCGGACATATGATACTCAGCAAACACAATACAACAGCCCATCGAGAAGTAAAAATTTAAGAAATTAATTTAAAATATAATTTGAAAATTACAAGTAACAAAATGTACGCATATTTAAAATAGGTTAAAATTATCTAACATTTTGAAAAAAGAAAATGTTATAATAGTAAACGGGAACACAATTTTTATTCTTAAAAGCAAATCTGCATTACCGACATTTTAGTTCCGAAAAGATTGCGCTGTGTGTATCAATGACAGTCGAGGTGTGCTACTACAGACCGACCATCACGATAATCGCTTCGCCTGCGTCATATCCGTAGTGATATCACGCCGTGAGAGGCGCAATCGTTGGTTTTACAAGCACCATTAGTTAAATAAAATTTTTCTATCTAAATGGAGCGCGATAAAATATCATGTCCGTTCTGCAAAAAAGAAATTTTAAGAAAAAAAACTATGATCGCCATTATAATTCTAAAAGTCACGAAAAAAACAAGCAAATTTACGATAATGAACTAAATTATTTAAGACAATGGGCTAGAGAAAATAAAATTGCCGATCACGAAAACATGTTTAATATTGAGAAATTACGTGAATTAAAGAGAAATTTCAAAGTTGAAAAGAAAAATCTCGACCTATTTAATGATGAAAAACTTCATTCAATAGCTGAAAAGTTGGCTATCGGTACTAACGATAAAACCAAGTCTGAAATGATCGAAGAAATTGATAAAAACTCTTAAAGTAAAATCCGAAAATATCATTGATGTAGAAGTTTTATCCTCAATACACGGTCTTTTCAAGCAATACATTTTAACAAACTTGAACGACAATTCCATGTCAATTTACAAATATCTTTCAATTATGCGGTCAGAAAATTAAAAGTTTAATCGAGAAATTTCAAGAAAATGTTAAAAATATGAAGGGCTATCTCTCTTTGGAATGTGAATACGAACGAACTTTAGTGAATGGTGAACCGCAAACATGTCTAATGTATTTTTACTATCAAAGCAGACGAAATCTTTGACGTAAACGACTTTATTACTAAGCAATTTAATAAATTAACACATCGAGAACAAACGAATAATCCAAATAAAAGGTTCCGGATGGACATTTAAAAGTTGTAAACAACTAGTTTTGAGCCTTAACAAACACGAAATGATGAATGCAGGATCATACATCGATTTACCAAAGAATATCAAAGATAAAAAAGCTTGTATAAAAATATAAAAAAATAGAGATGATTTTTGCTTTATTTACTCAATAAGATGTGCTATTGAAAAACCCAGAAAGAGGACTGTGAACGTGTAAAGCAATACGAAAAATTTGTGAATGACGAAATATTTTCAGGTTTTGAGTATCCAATGTCTCTGAAAGATATACAAATATTTTGAAAAAACGAAGCTACAATTCCAAGTATAAGTATCCAAGAATGTCTATCAATGTCTACAGTTTTTGATGAAAATATTAACATTGTTCCGTTACAAATTTCTGAAAAAATATGACGCTGAAACAAACATTGATTTATTGTATGTTAAACAAGATGATAAATCTCATTATGTTTTGATAACCGATTTAAATAAGCTTGTTTCTTCGCAGTTGTCTAAACATAAAGAAAGAAAATTTTTGTGTAGAAGATGTTAAGCCATTTTTACAAATCTGGAGATTTAACAGATCACTTAGAAATTTGTAAAAATCATGAAGTTTGTAAGCCAATTATGCCATTCCAGGTCAAACAACTAAATTTACTAATTATCAAAAGAAATTTAACCATCCGTACGTAATTTATATGGACTTTGAGAGCATATTAGAAAAAAATTCCGACATGCAAGAACAATCCACAAAGATCGACTACAACCAAGATTCAGAGGCACATTCCTTATGGTTTTACTCTATATTTAGTGTCGAATGTGACCAATCGCATGTACAAACCGATATGTTATCGTGCCAAAAATGAAGAAGATTTGAAAAAACGTCCGACAAAATTGTTTGAAGAACTCAATAAATTATTCGAAATACATAGCGAAAAAAATATAATTCTAAGAACATGAAACCTATGAAATTGAACAGAAGAAGAAGAAATTTCGTATCAAAATTCAAACGTTTGTCATATCTGTGAATGGTCTGCTTATGATGTTGGGTCAATTCAGTATGGTTTTACTCCTGATAGTTGGACAAGATAAGAGTTATAATAAAGTAAGAGATCATTGTCATTTAATCGGCAAGTTTCGAGGCGCAGCTCATGCATGTTGCAATCTAAATTTGAAATTTCCTCAGAATATTCCCGTTTTCTGCCACAATATGTCAAATTAACGATACTCATTTGTACATAAAAGGAATTGGCTAAACAATATGGAAATGTTGATTTGATTGCAAACACCGATGAAAAATATATAAATTATTCTGTAAATTCTGGATATGGCTATGAATTCGAAGGTGATAAGCCAAGAAAATTCATCAAGTTTTCGTTTGTAGACACGTTCAGATTCAATGGCCTCGTCTATAGAAAAGTTAGCGAAAAATTTAAAGAAAGAAGACTTCAAAACATACAAATCATTTTATACAAGATGGACTGAATGAGATAATAGAAAGACAGCCAAATGACGACGACGAGATTTTTAAAATTCTATCTGGAAAAGGAATATTTCCCTATGAATTTATCGACAGTATTGAAAAACTTGATTACACAGAAGAATTGAGAATTCAAGATTTCTATTCACTTTTGACAGATGAGAGGCATATCTGAGAAAGATTTTCAACACTACTTAAATGTTTTGGAACAAATTAAAAGAGAAAAATCTTGGAAATTACTCTGATTTGTACAATATCCAAGATGTTTTATTGCTTGCTGATATATTCGAAAATTTCAGAAACATTTGCCTTAATTGTTATAAACTCGATCCAGCACACTATCTAACAGCTCCCAGTCTCGCATGGGGACGCAATGTTAAAATTAACGAAAATTGAGCTTCAGCTAATTAACGATTTATAATATGTATTTGATGATTGAAAAAGGCATTCGCGGGGGCATTTCTCAGTGTATTAAACGATATGTGAAAGCAAATAACAAATATTTGAAAGATTTCGATAAGACAAAGCCCGAAAACTATTTGTTATACGTTGATGCTAATAACCTTTATGGGTATGGCCTAATGCAAAAACTGCCGTTTAGTGATATCAAGTGGATGGATCCAAAAACTTACACAAACTGAAGAATGGAAAGAAACAATTTTGGAACTCACTGGCGACGAAGATTATGGCTATATTCTCGAAGTTGATCTTGGATATCCAACGAATTTACACGAACATCACAAGGATTTACCTCTTGCTCCAGAACATTTTTAAAAACAAACTTTGCACAACTCTACTGGATAAAACTGAATACGTTGTTCATTCGAGAAAATTTGAAGTTCTATTTGGAACAAGGTATGAATTTTGAAACATGTGAATAGAGTTTATTGCATTCGATCAGAAGCCTTTTATGAAAGAGTACATTGATTTTAATACTAATATGAGGACCAAAGCTACAAGTGACTTTGAGAAGGATTTTTATAAGCTGATGAACAACTCAGTTTTTGGAAAAAGTATGGAAAATGTGCGAAATAGATGCGATATTTAGACTAGGAAATGAAGAATTTTCAATGAACAGGCCAAGAAAACGAACTTCAAAAAGCTTCACTATCTTTGACGACAACTGTATAGCGAGTCACATGTATAAACAAAAGGTTAAATTTAACAAACCGATCTACATAGGATTTTCAGTTCTTGACCTATCAAAATTGCTAATGTACGAGTTTTATTACGATAAATTAAAGAGGTTTGATCCAGATTTGAATCTGTGTTACATGGATACAGACAGTTATTTTCTAGAATTGAAACGTGATCCTTTTAAAATTATTAAAGAAAATATAGATGACTTTGATACAAGTGATTAATCCAAAAGATCATGAATGTTTCACTACTAAAAATAAGAAGGTAATAGGGAAATTCAAAGATGAGTTAAATAGCGAAGTTTTAGAAGAATTTTGTGGTTTAAGGTCTAAAGATGTACTCGTACAAATATCTAGATAAAAACCCAGTTAGGTGTAAAGGGATTAAGAGAAGCGTTGTAAATAAAACAATAAATATCGAAAACTTGAAGAGATGTTTGTTCGAAGATAAAGAAGAATTTAGGGAGATGACAGTCATCAAAAGTTATAAACATGAGTTGTACACTGTTACCATAAACAAGCTGGCACTGAACGCTAAAGATGATAAGAGAATTGTCCTAGAAAATAAGATCGATACAGTACCGTATGGCTATAAAAATGAAGCAAAATCTGATATATTAGACGAATTAAAATAAACTTGGAAACTTTGATATGTAAATGGGAAGATGATTTAATTCACTGTCACAAGTGTAAAAAGAAAAACGAAAAATATAGATTCAAAAAATCGTTCAAACTCAAAATGGATTGTATAGAATTGCTGCAAAATGTTCAAAATGTAAGACAAACAAGAGTAAGTTTTTAAAGAATCCAAATCCCAAAACCTGTTAAGCAAGAATTGAAGAACTAAAGATGAGATAGAGATTGAAGCTAGAGAAAATTCATGCACCGGTACGAAAGAAGTTTAAAAGAGAAAAATTATAACATTAGGAATTGACGATTTATGGGCAGCAGATTTAGTTATAATGTCTAACTATTCAGATCAAAATGATGGATTTAAGTAATATGTTAAATGTTATTGATACTTTCTCAAAATATGCTTGGTCAAGAGCTATCAAAAGAAAAAAACGGCAAGGATGTTTCAAAAGCTTTCGAAGATATAGTAAAAGATGCCATAAGGATCAATCACAAACCTCCAAACCTACTTCATACAGATAAGGGTTTTAGAGTTTAAAAATAAAGAATTTAATGATGTTTTGAGAAAATACGACATCAAGATTTATCATACTGAAAACGAAGAGAAATCAAGTATTGTAGAGAGATATAAAACAGAACTCAAAATGAGAGAATGAAAGTAATTTTTTGAGATTTAATTAAAAACTTTAAATGGATCGATATTCTTCAAAAAATCGTAAACAATTATAACGATACAGTTCACAGCACAATCAAAATGAAGCCCAAAGTCGTAGATAAAGATGCAGAAAAGGAGTTATTAGAGACCGTTTTCAAGTATGTTCCACCAGAAATTCACACGAAAACTAAATTTAAAGTCAATGAACATGTAAGAAATTGTTAGTAAAAAAAAACAACATTTTCGAACAAATATAAGAACAAATTGGGTCAAGAGAAATCTTTGTGATTTATCAAATTAATAACACAGATCCTGTAACTTATAGTATAAAAGATTTAAATAATGAAGAAATAAGTGGAAGTTTTTACGAATATGAATTGAGAAAGTCAAAGCTATAATTTTTTGTATATAAATGGGCGCATCAAAAGAAATGTACAAAGTGCAAAGAATTTAAAGATTTAAATTAATTTTATAAAGATAAAAATAGGAAAGATGGAATGCATTATAATTGCAAAGATTGTGAAAGGGAATATCATAAAGAATTATATGATAAAATAGAAAAATTAACTTTGGAAGATAAAAGAATGTCTTAAATGTAAAGAAACTAAAAAAATTTCAGAGTTTAATAGTGATCACTATAGTAGAGATAAGAAAGACTCATATTGTAAAGATTGTGTAAAGAAGAATCACCATAGATTATATTATGAAGATACTCAATGTGAATGTGGAAGAACTATAAAATGGTTAAATAATTATCAAAAACATTTACAAACAAAATATCATAATTCAAGAGTTTAACATTTTCATTGTGTAATAATTTTTTCTATATAAAATGGAGTCTCAAAAGAAATGTACAAAGTGTCAAGAAGAGAATAGAAAAGACTGTTATTGTAAGGAATTATACGATAAAATGAACAAATTAACTTTAGAAGAGGAAAAAGTGTTACTTTTGTAAAGAAATTAAAAATATTTCTGAATTTAATAACTGGCAGTATAGTAAAGATAGAAAAGATGCTTTTTGCAAAGATTGTGCTAAAAAAATTTTCAGCGAAAGTTATAAAAACGAAATGCCTTGTGAATATGAAAAAAAGATTTTACAATGGTTACCTAGTTATGCTAAACAATTTACAAACTAAATATAATAAATCGAGAGTTTTTAGTAAAATTTAGAAACATTTTCATCGTGTAATTTAGATATTCTATAAAATCAGTCGAGATTCTGCCATATTTGTAGTAAAATGATTTCCGTTGTATAAAATATTCAAAAGATTCTTTCATTTGGGTTGTAGAGATTTATACTATTTGGATCTCCTTGTCTTAATAAAAATTTCCATTTCTGGGTAATCAATTTCAAGTTCTTTCAATCTTTTCGGTATTTCTCTCTTTTGAGCTCTGATAACGTAATAAGGATATTCCCACATGTGATTCTTCTTAATTAATACAAAAACATGGTGTTTTTTCTTAGCAAAATCTTTACAAACAAGGTCTGGTTTCATTAAGTCAATTTTTACACTTTGTTTTGCGATTATTTCCGTTTTTATTTCATCTTTAATTTGCAAGTGTTTAACTTCGTCCTCTAAATATTTAATCTTGTTTTCAAGTTTGTACTCACCAAATTTACGAATACTTGGCAAAACTTCTTTTGTAACCCAATTTTTGAAGATTTTTTGCCTCACTTTTTTATGTGATCTCAAAATTAAAGAATAAAGTCCAGATTCATTGATAAAAAACAGTGTCAGGATGAAGATTGTTAAGGGGCCATTCGAATAGCCCCTTGTTTTTTAAGTAAAAAATATTGAATTTTGTCATCATCATCAACATTTAATTTAATTGCGTTTTTTGTTTTTTCATAACCTAATATTTCACAAACATCTTTAGCCTTAAACATTGATTTCGTCTACAATCGTTACAATGTCTTTATTATTGAATATAAGTTGATTATTTATTGGATCTACAACTGTCTCCATTTAGATAGAAAAGAAATTTTAACTAGTAATTTTTATTTTGAGAATAAAGCCCAGATTCATTAATGAAAACAGTGTTTTTTTGAAAGTTTGAAGGCGGGGGCGAATCACCCCTACCTTCAGAATGTATGTTTTCGAGCTTTTTTTATATTTTGGGGGGTCCATTTTATTCCTTTTTCAATCTTAAATATATTGTTGTTTTACTCTCATTATTTAATAAATTTCCCTCAGAGTCTTGAATAGTCAGAACGATTTTTTGAATTCTTTTCATATTTTTTCTAATTGGAATATAATCGATTTCATTCGGTTTTTTCACTGATTTTTGATCCATAAGCAACATTTGGGAAAAAAAGTGTACAAAATTTCAGATTCTTTGTGTAAATGTTCGGTATGATTTTCAAAACTAGGTTCAACGAGATTGCAGTGCACTTCAATTACATCGAACGGTCTAAATTTTGGTGTTTTTATTTCCTAAATATACCTGATTTGGCTCAATAGTTTCTTGAACAAACCCTAACAAATCTACACAATAATTGCTGAAAACATTATTCTTACTGGTGATTTTATTTGAATTTTTATTAGAGAGATAATTTTTTTTGCATTTCAAACTTGTTTTCGTCAAAGTTTAAAGATTTATCTGATTGTTTGAATGTTTTCAGATAATTTTTAAGGGAATTTTTAATTTGATCGAAAGTATAATATCCTTTGTTTAAACCATAATATTTTGTTACGTTCTTCTCACTAAATCCTATACAATAAGGAGAACTTTCACTAATATTTATTACAAAATTGTCAGAATAAAAACCGCTTAAACCGATAAAATAATTTGATTCTTCCTCTAAGTGTATAGGATGTTCCAAGTTTAAAACTAATTTAGAGCTTTCTGAAGTCAACTTGAACAGCTTCATTTTCGCAAGCGTTGCTTCAAGATGAAAATCTTCTATTTAAATGGAGAAATTTTTAAAGCAAAAAGATCAGATAAAACTTCAAACGTTTGAAGAAAATAAGAAAGATCAACCAATCAGATTGTTAATTGTTGGTTCAAGTGGATGTGGAAAAACAACTTTATTATTGAATTTCATCTACAATAGGTTGATTCCTTATTCCAATTTGTACGTCTTTAGTAAATCTTTAGAACAAGACGCCTATAAAAAATTACAAGAAAGATTTGAAAATATTGAGAAAAACTTAAACAAAAAAAATATCACATTTTTTTAATGCTTCTGAGGACATAGTTCCGTTAAGCGAATGTAAACCCAATTCGTTAATCGTTTTTGATGATTGTATTTTGGAAAATCAAGACGTTATTAAAGAATATTTCGTAATGTCTCGTCACAAAAATATCTCTTGTATCTATCTTTCTCAATGCTTTTCAAAGGTTGATAAACAAGTTATAAGAAATAACCTGAATATGTTGTGTGTTTTTAAGCAAGACGATCACTATTCGAGAAAGATTTACAACAATTATGTGGGATCTGATATGAGTTTTAACCACTTTAATGAATTGTGTGATAAAATTTGGAAAGAAGACTATGGATTTTTAACTATTAATCTAACTTTGAAGCCTAAAAATGGTAAATATCTGAATAAATTTTCTAATATAAATGCTGCTCAGTGGTCTCGATAAAATATTTGTTACAATTATTTTTATATTATCTTTACTTTTTATTTACATTATGAAAATAACAGAAAAACGGTAAATCTGTTCACGTTCCACGTTCACGTTCCACGTTCACGTTCCACGTTCACGTTCCACGTTCATGTTTCACGTTCATGTTTCACGTTCGTGTTTACGTTTCACGTTCATGTTTTACGTTCGTGTTTACGTTTCACGTTCGTGTTTCACGTTCCACGTTCACGTTTTACGTTCCGTGTTCACGTTTCGTGTTCACGTTTCCACGTTCCACGTTTCAAAATTTTCCTAAATAAATGGCGAACGTAACTTTCTGAAGCAAAAAAACTTGATCAAATAGAAAAGAAATTAATCAAAGAATTTAAAGAACAGATTCGAATTGATGAAAAAGAACAAGAATTTATTCAAAAAATTAATCAACCTGTAACATCTGCAATAAAAAATGTTGAGGGCAAAATTGAAAATGTTTTAAGCGATAATCAAAATTTGATGAATTTGGTTCCAGTTGTACGACAATTTGCTGATATTTCGATACCAGAATCTGAGTTTGAATTGCCAAAATTACCATCTTCAACACCATTTAGACCTCGAATCATTGAAGACTCTACCATAGTTGAACCAATAAGTCCTGGAACAACGGATATAATAATTGGTGAAATTGGTAAAAAATTTCTTCCTAGAGCAAAGGATGATAAATTTGGTTTGTATTGGGACAGAAAAAAGAAAAGTTTTATGATTGGAAATTTGCCCGTGAATTTTGAGCAAAATGATATCATTATTAATGAAAAAACATATGAAGGAACTCAAGGTTTATGGAGATTATTAACAGGCACTGATGTTCCAAAAGACGGTTTATATTCTGAAGAAGACTTGAAAAAGTATACTGAAATTTTATGGAAATCTGATTCAATTTACAAAAATAATGATCCATCAACTAAGAAACCAAAGTCAAGTAAAGGTAAAAAATATCTCAATTTGATTAAACCAATTTGGGAAAAAAGAATCGAAGGATCAGGTGTGAGAAAATACAGTGATAATAAGATTGAATACAGATATATCGACGATTTGACAAAACTCGATGGAATTATTAATTATATTTATGCTCAAGAGAAGGCTGGAAACAACAATTTTTTGAACGAAAAGAAAGCGATTAAAGATTTTATTTCGAACAAACTTGATGAAATGATTGAAAAACCTGATGGAATTAAATATTTAAAAACGAGTTTTGCCGGCAATAAGTTCATCTATGATTGAGGGTAGTGGACTTTTGAATGATTTTATCAACAATTTACCTTTTGAATTACACGTACCAACTTATCAGTATCTGGGGCCTGGCACAAAACTCGAAAAAAGACTAAAAAGAGGAGATCCTGGTATAAATAAATTAGATCAAGCTGCTATGGAACACGATATTTTTTATGCAAAACATAGAGACACAAATTCCAGACATATCGCAGATAAAGTTTTGCAAGATAAGGCAATGGATAGATTTTTATCAAAAGATGCTAGTTTAGGTGAAAGATTTGTTGCGCTTCCAACAGCTGGAGCAATGTTTTTGAAGAGAAAACTAGGAATGGGAATCGAAGAGAACTTGAAATTTTAACTATATAAATGGAGGTGAACGTAAACTTCAGCAAAAATCAGAAAGAAAAAATAAAATCCGCTTTTAAGAAGAAAATACCCGTTAGTATTCAATTTAAAATAGATCAACTAAAAAATGGCGAAGATAAGATATTTTTAACAAATAGACAATACAATAAACTCGAAAAACATAAGAAAAACAATAAAGGAACCAGAATAGAATTTTCTTATAATCAGTTGAAAGAACTTAAAAATGGTGGACTTTTGAAAGATTTATTAGATTTTGGAGAAAATATTCCAGTTGTTAAAAATGTTGTTCCTTATGTTCGTAAAGCTGCTCCAATCGTTAAAAAGGATGTGATTCCTATTGTTCGAAACATTTTAAATTGGTTAGATAAAGAGTTGGAAGATGTTACAGGATCTGGATTAGATGAAAAAACTTTGAATTACGTGAAATCAAACATTGAAAAAAAAATTTAAACCTTTAACATTCGGGGAATTGGAAGAAATCTGCAAAAATATTAAACATTTTAGAGGAATCTTCATGAGAGATACATTACCTGAAAAAGTTAAGAAATTTGAATGTGGAATTGTGAATTTAGACTCGATTATGGGAAGTGGAACGCATTGGATTTGTTATTATAAAAATGATAAGAATGCATGTTATTTTGATTCGTATGGAAGAATTGAGGACAAACCACCTATAGAATTGATTAAATATTTGAAAAAAATCAAGCGTCTACTACAATGATTCTCAGATTCAAGACTATAAAGATCCCCCAATTTGTGGTCATTTATGTGTTTTTGTGTTGAATGAACTGAGTACTGGTAAAGATTTTAAAGAAGTTGTTAACAAATTATTGCTTAATAAATATGGATTCACAAAATATTTTTGACGTATTTGGAACACAAATTATTCAAAATGTAGATAATAGTTTGAATTTTGATAGTTTGAGAAATGAGTTTGATAACAAGTTAGAAAATGTATTACAAAACCTTCCAGATTCAGATATGTTTGCTGTCGAGATTGAAGATTTTAAAGCAGAATATGATAACAAACTTGCAAATTTCATGAGTTCAAATGAAGTTGCTGATAAAATAAAAACATTGGAAAAAGAAGTTGATGATGGTGTAAAAAAATTATTTACCAATTTAATGTCTCACATCGAAAAAGCTGATGAAATTACTGAAGCGATCAAAGTTGAAAAGAATTATGTTAGTTTGGCTAATAAGAAAAGAATTGTCGGTGTTCGACCTGGTATTGACAAACATGATGTTGTTGTTAAAGAACAAATTTTAAAACCTCTAAAATTATCAGAAAACATCGATATTGTTGATTTACATGATCCGAATGTTAAAAATGCCTTAGATTTTAAAGGAAAAAGAATTAGCAGTGTTAGTAAAGGAATTAATCCATTTGATGTTGTTGTAATGATTCAATTAGAAGATCATATTAAAATGTTTAATGAACTAAACAAAAATTACGAGAATCATAAACAGCATGTTAAAGATTTTACAACAGAAGTCTATGAAAAACTTGAAGCGAGAAGTAAAAGATCTATAGAAAATTGTGATGAAAAATTTACAAATTTTGAGGAAAATTTCAATCTATATAAAGGCGATCTTTATGGAAAAATAACAAACTTTTTGGAAGATTTCGCTAAATTTCAAGAGGGTTTTAATGAAACCGATAGAAAAAATGGTGAAGTTTTTAAAAGAGTAGTTACTAATCAATCTTTACTTCATGATAAATTAATTAAACTAGAAGAAAACTTTGGCGAAATTAATGAAAAAGTTATAAAAAATAAGCAGTCTTTTGATAAGTTTAGTTTAGATGCCACAAAAACTTTTGAGAATATTGATCATAAACTCGTTGAATACAACGATTTATATCTCGATAAAGTAAATAAACTAGAAGAAAACTTTAATAAATTTAAAGAAGATGTTAATAAAACTTTTGAAAATATTGATAACAGATTTAATGGATTAGGCGGCTATGATGACTAATTTTCCTTATATAAATGGCGCTCATATATTGTGTGAGATGTAAAGAAAAAACTGCAACAAATGATATAAAATATTACGCAAATATCAATGGAGTTAAGAGAATTTCTGGAAAATGTGCTGAATGTAACGCAAAAAAGAGCCAATTTATAAAAACTTGATTTTGAAATTTTTTCTTAATAAATAGAGATGGCGGGACATTACAGTGCTTTCGATCTTTTTATCATGCAACACGAAAGAGATTTGAAAAAAGAACATTGGGATGACATTTCTCAAAAATATGAATTATCCGAAGATATGATGAGATTATACGTAAACAAATTGAATTGGTATAACATTGCTAAATATCAAACTCTGTCCCCAGAGTTCATTCAAGAAAATATACATTATCAATTAAAAGATCATATGTCTGTTCTTTGTCTCTATCAACACTTGAGTATAAAGTTTTTGGATGAAAATAAAGATACAGTTGATTGGAACAATATTATAGATAGCGGTTACTATCCTGTGCAAATTTTATTGAAATATGTGACCGAGATCGCAAAATTTAAGGAAGAGAATCCTGAATATGACGAAGTAGATCATTAAAAATGACTCTAATCTTTTTAATTATTTTACTAAAATTTATATCTTTTCTTATAAAAACGTACATTAGATCGATGAAAAAATGATACACGATGTTTAAAATTTCTAAATTTTCTCTTATTAAATGGCGGACTACAGAAAATATGCTAGTGATATTGAAAGGGCGGAGTTTAAAAATTTCTATCCAATTAGTAAACAACATTTGAATGAACCGAATAAAAGAACTGAGTTTAATATTGATTTTGGAGATAACTTTTGCTCGTCTAACTTCCAGTTTTATATTTCTGGAACTTTAACAAAACAAGATGGTCAAGCATATCTTGGAACTGATAATGTTAGATTAATCGATAATTTTATACCGTTTTTATTTTCTAAGATTGAAGTAAGAAAACACAATAAATTGATAGAAGAAGTCGAAAACTGTGGCCAATTAAGCACAATTAAAGGAACTATTTCGTATTCAAAAAGTGATGTTATTTCTCAAACTTCTAATGGCTTTGAATCAGATTTTAAATTTGGTGTTTTTGAAGCAGCTGGAAATTTATCTCATTTTGGATTAGGATTTTTTGAAAATGTTACTATTCCGATCTATAAAGGAGGATTTTATCTAAGTTTTATAAGAGCAGAAGACGATGATGTGATTCTGAAGACTGCAACTGGAAATGTTATGCCTGTTGATGGAAAAATAACAATTACAGATTTTTTTATTAGAGTTCCAATGATTGATTATAAAATCACGAGTAAAATAAGGTTGATTGATGAAATTACAAAAAGTCAAAACATTATGTTTAATTTTCTAGATTGGCAATGTATTGAACAAAAAGGTATTTCCGGAACAACTTATTCGTTCGATATTACAAACATTTATAGAAATATCTTCAATCCCAAGTTCGTTATTATAGGTTTTCAAACAGATAGACAGAATAATCAAGAAAGAAATCCTTCAAAGTTTGATAGTTTGGATGTAAAAAATATCAGAGTAAAATTGAACGGTTCTTATTATCCAGATGAATTACAAAATTTAAACATTTCCGGAGGTCTTTTCAGAATCATGTATCAGATGTATCAAGATTTTAAGAAAGTTTACTGTAATAATAAGGAAATGTATTACAATCCTAAAGAATTTTTAGCGAATAGACCTATTTATGTCATTGATACAACAAAGAGTTTGACAAATATTTCTGGTTCAAAGAACGATATAATTATCAATATGGATTTTCAAAAAGCTGTTACAAACGCGATTTGTTATGTTGTTGTTGTCTCTGAGAAATTTTTAGCCTATGATGTGATTAAGAACGATATTAGAGAAATTCAGTAAAAATCACGTTATTTTCACTATTATTCATCGGATAATTTTAAAACTTTACAGAATTGTTAAAGACATTGATATAAGTATTCATTTTTAATTTCAAAAGAATATCTTAAAAAATG
This sequence comes from Homalodisca vitripennis, assembly GCF_021130785.1. Classification (NCBI taxonomy): domain Eukaryota; kingdom Metazoa; phylum Arthropoda; class Insecta; order Hemiptera; family Cicadellidae; genus Homalodisca; species Homalodisca vitripennis. Next base: position 105,730,140 of record NC_060214.1, read on the forward strand.
GGGATGATATTAACAAAAAACTATTCCAAGGTCATCTTAAGGGTTGGACCGGAAGTTATGATTTTAAAAAATACTTTAATATTTACTGATCCTATATACCAAATTTCAGCAAAAAAGCTCCAATAGTTCTCGAGATATAAGAGTTTTAAGATAAGGGATGATTGGGGTAGTTTTTGAAAATTTTGTTATTTTCATGAAATTTTAAGTTGAACTCGCTTGTTTTTGAAGTTTCAGATTTTTCTGATAATTTTTTTTTATTTTTTTATGAATATTAAGAAATAGGGGATGATTTCACCCTTATGGATAAGTTAAGTCGAAAGAGTTAAGTATTTACTATATGTGTACCAAATTTCATTAAAATCGGTTGAGTGGTTTTTGAAATATAAAATTATTAATAAACTTGTAAACTAGCACTCCTAATTGAACAACTTATATAGCAGAGATATAGCTTATATCTTTCGAGACTCTCCGTAGCTCAGTTGGTAAGACGCTTGCCTTCAAAGCCTGAGGTTCTGGGTTCAAATCCCAGAGCTTCAGGCGCGCTTTTTATTGAGGAAGACATGGTTGTCGTTCAGTGGTTGGGGACAAGTCTTTACACGAGTGGCCATAGTGTAATGACTATAGAACAAGCCGAGTAATGACAACTGTGGTTGGCGCGCCATTTGCTTCCTCACCTTTCCACTTCATTCCTTAATTCCTTCTCTTCCTTAATTCGTACATTCCTTCTCTTCCTTAATTCGTTCATTACATTCATCATTCACATCATTCATTAATACAACATTACACTTACAAAACACCCGACACAAATTCCCTAATTGTATCTCTCCATCAACTTCTACACAGTAGTTACCAAAGAAAAATGAGACTTGGGAACAAAAAAATTCCAGAGTCTAAGACCCGAATTACAGCTCCTAGCCATTAACTTGGTTGGACAGTAGCAGTGCAGGGCCAAGTCTCTAAACAATAGACACCGTAGAAGTTGAATGTGATGTGATTCCCCATAGCGCAAACACGCACACTAACAACACTACACCAAAGACACAATCATTCATTTTGTCTTTTACAATAATTGATGATGTTCATATTATTCTCTTTCATTCCTTCTAAAACTTCAAAAATATACTCTTTCGCTGATGAAAAATCTCGATTTCTTCCGGAATAATCTTTGTAATCATAGACAAAATATCCTAAATAGTTGAATAATAAAATAAAATCATTTCTTTTTATCTCGGTAGTTGAAATATAAACATAAACATTTGCGTTGAAAAATTTATATCTCGGCAGACTTAGTTCCATAATCTCCATTTATAAAAAAATCTTTTTGTTTAAATGGAAGAGTATAATGCCAACTGTTACAAGTGTTCTAATAGAGGAGAAATTATCGATAAAAGATATTTAGTTTGTAGAGGTTGTAATTTAATTTTGTTAGAAAGACCTAAACCTAAGAAATTTCGAAATAAATTAACACATTTGAATAACCTGCTTACAAAATTGCAATATGGAGACAAGAAGCAAACAAAATTTGTTACAGAATTTAGAAAACAGAATAAAAATTTTTACTTATCTCTTGGAACCATTGACAAAATTATTTTCCTTTTCAAAGAATACATTAGGTTTGTAGGTATCGATACACACGTTTATTATGAAAAGATATTACCTGTATTTTTTCATTATCTGGATGTTGAATTTGTTTATGATTTTGAACCAGAAATCCTCGATGATTTTATAGTACATTTGGAGAAATTAAACGAAGAACCTCTTGAAAAGAATGCGGTTTTACTCACATTCTCCCCGACTTCTCGAGTGAAGGTTAGCGAATTTCATTTTTTCCGTCTTTAAATTTTTTCTATTTAAATGGAGTTCTTGAAGGAGTTAAATGATATTGGAGAATGTAAGTTTAAAGAGTATAAGAAGTTAAATGAATTGGAAGAAAGGAAGAAACATAGAATCTTGAATTTGGAGAAAATGAAAGATAAATTCGGGTTTACAATAATTGCCGAGTTGGAAGATTGTAAAGTACACTTGCCGAACAGATTTTTGACTGTTTTGGATGAGAAAAAGATTAAAGAATTAAACAAAAATGAAAAATTACACTTGATTGTTACTGGAAAGAAGACTATAAAAGATAAAGAAATTATAACAATTAACTTTGTAGAATAAAGTCTAAAACTTGCAGTCCCTCCCCACGTCATAGTACTGTTTTGATAACCATAGTTGGTGTCTTTCTTCATAGGAATCACATGGAATATTATCTACAGTAATACCTTTTGTTTCACACAAAATGTGGCTATATTCTATAAGAAAAATTCTATAATGCTCTTTAATGAATTGTGTTGATAAATCTTGATACTCACAAAAATTCCTAAGAAATTCATCAATTAAGTCTTGATTATCTTGAAAGAACGTATAATATGGGAAAAATGTCATAAAAAAAACGATGAAAACTCTCTGTTTGTTTATTTTTTACTTTCTTTTCAATATCTTTCGTAATTATATTAAATATGTAATCCCTTATTTTTTTCGTTTTTTGTGTGTACACGTGTGCAGTTTTCGTTCTTTCTGCAAAAGACTCTACAAGTTCTTTTAATTCTGTTTCATTTAAAGACGGTATCAACTGTTGTTGAGAATAAACCGGCAATTCACTGAATTCATCTTTGTTGCACTGTTTTAATGCTAGAAATTGTAGAGACTTTGGTGAGTTCATGTTGTTTATTTAGTAGAAAAGTTTTTTATTAAAGTATGTTTTTAGTAAAAATGTTTTAAATTGATTAAATTTTATTAAGATTTCGAAGATTTTTCCTTTATTCGTAGCAGATTTGACAACATTTTACAAAGCACAGCTTAAGAAAGTAGAAGCAAACAGCTATAGATTTGGTTAATTTTTCATTCCTCAGAGTAGATAGTAATGTGCCGATCCTGGATCGCTTTTGGAGACGAACGACTGTAGATTCGGTTAATTTTTCATTGAGATTTGCTGTGTTATTTCTCAGCTTCCTTTATGGTACATTGAACAGTATTTTACATTGCTTTTCGGTTGGCTCCGAAAGTGCGCCAGGAACCCCATATTACTATCTACTATTATATATACATACTTTTTTAGATGAAATAACTATAATTATATTTACAGCAACTTATATATAGAAGGAGATTTAAGACAAATAAAAAGAGTGCTACAATAAAATATAGTAATACTGAAAAGCCTAACTGGACTTCCTGTGTAGGCCTGCCAACGTAGAATTAAATTCAAACTCTAAATATGTACGGAATAAGAAATAATGTAATGAAAATAAAGAAATACATGTGTATATAGTTTTTAAGGAGAAGCCGATCCCCTTTTAAGCCTTATTCTGCCCGTCCTCATGGGCCACTGGCCTGTCCGAGGATCTTATCAAACAGAATAAGGGGGAGAGTCGATTCAGTACAAGGTCGATGGTACTGATAAAAAGTGAAACGGTCACAGACAGGATACGAACCTGCGCTATCTCTAGCTCAGACCCAAAGTCCAACATCTTAGCCGCTCGACCATCGGAACTCCCTATTGCTTCCTTAAGTGTTACTGTGCTATGTGGTAAAATGTTAACATTGATATATGTATGTTGTACGATACTACAGGAAATGATTGGACAATTTACCGTCTCAGGGCTGATTGTTACATCCTTCTCTTTGTGCTTGAACGTTATGTGTGGCCAACCATTCACGTTCACCACTGGATATGGCCAAAACTTGGTTATCTCCCTCACGTGACTGCTGTGTCTACGTCCAACAAGTCGTAAAATCTCTGCAAACAAAGCCGGTGTAAGTGAACGTATGAAGGTGGATAAAAAGATGGATATTTCATACTAGAAGGCACTAATACATAATTTACCCTATAACAAAAAATCCTTCAAAAATTGATTGTCATTATTCTAAAATTATTCCCGTGCATTCGTTATTTACAGAGTGCATAAACGTAATGGTAATAGTGTAGTAATTATATTAACTCATTGACAATAAACTAAAAAGCATTGAAAAGAACTAGAAAATATAAGACAACACCACCTCAAGACACAAAACAAAAATTTATTTGCACAAAACACAGCACTTTTTCGAACTAAATATCCAACACTTTTAAAAAACATACAGATAAAACTGTCACTCACAGAACAAGCAAAAAACTATCCCAAATTTTAGGAAACCCTAAATACAACATTTTAAATGAAAATAAAACAGGAATTTATAAAATTGGATGCGTTAATTGTAACAAGATTTATATTGTACAAACAAAAAGAACAATAAAAACACGATTAAAGAGCATATATCACACACAAAATACGGAAGAGGTGACAAATCTGCTTTAGCCAACCACTGCATTGAATCAGGACACTAAACATTAATTAAAAATCTAAAATTAATAAAATAATTAACAAAACCAACGAAGTTAAATGCTCGGGAAACACTACACAAAAACAGAAATAAAGAAAAACTCACGAACAATGAAGAGGGCCCTATTGAAAATTCCAATCTTCTTTCTTTTCAATGTATTCAAAAGTTAAACTTTAATCATATTTAATTTATCATACTGGCTAAAATATTCCCAAAATTTTAGCATTTGCATATTTAAAGCATATGATATTTTAATATTAATTGAAAAAAACATTTTGTAAATATTTATTTGTGGAGTCGCCTGATGACGAAACCTTTGGTTTCGAAAGGCCTCATCCAACAAATAAACGATTTGGAAAAAGTATTGTTTTTATTAACTTAGTTATATTTATAAAAATTAATGTTCATGTTTTTACTTAAAAAGGTAAAAGGTCTGAGCAAAGAAGATCAATGAATAGCATAAATCGTACTCGAGTTGGACTATATTCTTTGTATGAATTGAGAGACATAGAGACTTACTGCTAATTTAGAGAAATTTAGCTGTCCATAAAGACAAATTAGGCACTAAAAGGACCCGAAAATTTAGAGCTCCTGTTTTAACGTACTATAGGAGAGGAGACCGTGTGGTGCGAGGTTAACAGCGACATGTATTGTCACGTGTGTTTAACACTTTTAGAATAGGGGAATACTTAGAGGTTGACCTGGAGGTAATATCTAACTTGTTCCATCTCCCATCTCTATCAGCTCGAAGAACCATCATTTATTCGGTTTTCCTGTATAAGATCTTGAAGTAAATGATCGAATGTCCAGCAATTCTTCAAATGATAGATCTACATGAACATCGTCGCAATTGAAGCAGTATTCAGCTGTTTGCTAAACGTCACCACCACAGCAACTACTCATGCCACAGCGCGATACGGAGGATGTTGAGAACTGCCAACTGAGTATATCCTGATGTGGAATCTTCGATCCATCACCTCACACCTTCAGGAGGGACTCCATGCAGCTATCTTGAGAAGATACCCTAATTAACACCCGAATTTGAAGTGCTGTGTGATTCATGGTGTTAGGTGGTGCCCTTGGAGGGCCACATTAGTTTCAGTGATACCATCTTGTTGGGATCCCGGAAGACCCACACTGCCATTGTCTTCTTTTCTCGTAATTAATTTATTTTTGTTACACATACATTGTTATCATTGTTGTTGTCTATCATTACTAGTATTATTACTGCTATATCTTGGTTATCGTTATTGTTATTTTATTACCTCGCTTTTTGTTGTTACTGTTATTTTTACTGTTATTATCATTCTCTTTGTTATTACCTGGTTAGTATTGTTATTGTTATTATACTTATATACATTTTTTATAGTTGATAATGTTCATAGGTAACACTATTTTGTTATATTATTGCTGATTTAGTAGAGTTTTAGTATTAGCCTTCTTCTTGGTTGGATCATTTATGATGCCGATGTGAAATTGTGTATTGCCGTATATTAAATAAATAAATAGGTCGGTAACATCCTAATGACATTCACAAATTATGCTAATGATGCTAATTATGAGTAGATACTGATAGTCGGTTTGAGGTTATTAATTCCTGAAATGGTCACAACATGAGTATAGAGGTATTAAATTATACCAGGTTGGTAGACCTGTAAACAAATGATCAACAGTAAAATATTTAGCTCTATAAAAATATCTAAATTTGTGACACTTCAAGTACATAAACACTATTTTAAAGTTTCGCGGCAAAAGGTTTTAGTGTTTGACATTTCCGGGAAAACGTCCACAGTGCGGCACGCAAGTGAGTTTTCCACCTAAATAACTCTGTCAGTCGTGTTTCTAAATATAGACATTGATAACGCTGTCGGAGGAGTCCGGTTCAGTAGCGACGTCTGAGTTCGCGCATGCGCACTGAGCGTCCAGGTGCGACACCGGCGGGGACAGGATTCTCCCGCATTTTCCCCTGTTGCTGTGCACGGCGGAACGGCGCGGCGTCGCTGTGAATTAACACGAACGCCTTCCGTTTTTACTCAGGGAATTAAGACTGTTTCATGCATTGCGGTGATAGCGGCGGCAAAAGTTGAAGGAGTTTCACTTTCCCAGAATTAGCTAGTCCGCCTAGAATCAAGTTAAACAATTACTCTTATTTGTTACCTGTTGTGCTATTACCTGGCACTACACACCAGTCTTGGTGTCACATACTCAGCAATTTCAGCCGCAAGAAAATACTGCATTTGAAAATGATGACTCGTAGGGTACGGGGAAACCTAATGCGAGGGGGCCAAGATGGAATCCTCAATCTGAAGGAAGACTTACTAAATGAAGAGGTCATTGATCAAGCCGTCCATCTGTATGGAATATTAAATACAATATCGGATAAATACACAACTGATGCCATCGTAGATCTAATCCCCCACCTAATGACTTTATTAAATCAGCTTGATAAAACAATAAAAGCAAAAAATGACCTTACAGAGAATCTTACAGAAATTAGTGATGAAATCTGTCAACTCAAAAGATGTTTAGAAAATGAAAAGATGAAACGAAAACAAGATTTAGAAGAGTCTCTAGTAATGGAAGGGATGGTTGACACTGAGCTTGCTAAATTGAAAGAAGAAGTTGACAATCTAGAGAAGCAAAAACATGTTTTGAAGCAAGAAAACGACTCACTAAATAAAAAAATTGTTACATTACAATCCGAACACAATAAATTGGAAATAAATTTTAAACTACTAAATGGAAAAAATGCCAAGAATAATGAAACTTCTGAAAATAAATCGATCTTTCTAACGCCAAGAAGAACATTCAGACAACAAAATGGATCCCCAAAACGATTTACACTTGAAACATCAAATCAGTTTTCTTCTTTGGACAGAGATAATTCCCCAGCGCAAAAGGATCGTCAGGACTGTAAGGTTACTACCAAAGCGCAAGTTCATCGATCTGAAAATGCCCCACCACCATCTGTAACACGTGAGACATGTGATCCAAAACACTGTAAAAAAATCGTAGTGTTGACGGACAGCCAGGGGAAGGATATACATCCCTACATTCAAGACCTTGTTGGAGATTACGATGTTTTTTGTGTACTCTAAGCCGGGAGCTAAGTTAAAGGAAATCATCTCTGAGGGTAAACCTTTTGTCAAAGACTTATGCAAAGATGACTTTGTGATATTGTTAGCCGGCACAAACAACATTAGTGACCATGACCCTAGTCAGCTTTCAATCGTTCATGGACTTAAAGATCTGTTGACACTGCAAACAGATACAAATATAATAATTAACAGTGTTCCTTATCGTTATGATTTAAACCATCTTAACGATGCAATCTTCTATGCTAACCTGGCAATAGCAAGAGTCATCCGAGAATACAAGGGTAAACTCAGATTGACGTATGGCGAGTTGAACTGCATCCTCTACAGAAAACACTACACACGCCACGGACTCCATCTAAACAAGCATGGAAAGAAGGTTCTGAGCTGTGCGATTGCTAAAACTGTCCAGTCACGAGTCCAGTCGTCTGTGCACTCATCTTCAGGACTTTGTCCGGCCTTGCCTGCAGAGGCTTCAAAGTCTACCAGCACGACCACCTGCCGCGGAGAGACTGTGGATCTCGACCGCATAGAGCCCTGCCCCAGCCCCGACCCAGTGGGACCGCCCCCTACCACCCTGCCGCTGGTCTCCGACTCTTCTGCTACGGTGTCAATAGATTCGCTTGTGGACTTTCCTCCTCTTGGGCTAAGCCCTGTACATGTGAATAGCTCTCTTACTCTAACAAAAAAATACTCATCGTGTAACCAGCTTAATAATGAAAAAAACTTTTCTCTTTTAGACAATCTGTACTTAACAATCTAAACTTGACTTCATCTTCACAAAAAAAATGCGTTTCTTATAAAAAGCAGAATGAAAATTTTAGCTTAATCCATTTCAATGCTCGGAGTATTTGTAATAAAATTGATCAAATAAATGTTTTTTTGGACGACACAAATCCCGATATAGTTTGCATCTCTGAAACATGGTTACATGATGATAACTTAAATAATGCTTTTTTTCATAGTTATAAATTAGTTTCTTTTGAAAATAGAAGGAACCATGTAGGTGGAGGCGTTGCAATTTTTTCAAAAAATTTTCTGTGCACAGAAATCATGGAAAATGTATAAAGCTTGAGTGTGGAATCACATATAGAGTTGACAGGTGTATCAATCTCTTTTCTTAGAATTAATGTAGTTGTTATCTACAGACCCCCAACTGGTAATTTTTCAATTTTTATAAATAGACTAAATGAATTATTTCTTTATCTTGAGTCTTCTAGTTATAGCACAATTTTATGTGGAGATTTTAATATACCCTTTCACAATCTGACTAATCAAGAGTGTGTAACTGTTAATGACCTGTTTCATTTATATAGATTTGAAGCTCTTATAAAAGATTTCACAAGAATAACATCCACTGGTAGCAGTATTATTGACAATATTGTGACTAATATGGACTCTAATCAAATCTTGCTGATAAAAAATCTTGACATATCTTTTTCAGACCATAGAGCTCAAGTAGTATATTTTAATATTTCACCAGGTGTGCCATTTAAAAAACACATTCAAATAAAAAAACGTTATTTTACAGACAATGCTTTTGCTACATTTACAAATTTAATGCAGGCGGAGAGATGGGACCAAGTTTATAATGCTACTGACACAAATGAAAAATTTGCTACATTCTCAAGAATTTTTAAGTATTATTTTGATATAGCTTTCCCGCTTAAAACAAAAAAAAATCAATGTTAGAAAGAAACAGCCACAGAGATGGATAACTCCGGATTTAAAACGTGACCATGAGAACATTCGTTTTTTACTCTCCTTATCACGAACACCTGAAATCGAACAAACAATTAATGAGAGGAAACGTGAGTACAAAATTGAGGTTGACAAAGCAAAGCGATCTTTTCATGATAATCGAATCATAGATTCACAAAATCGTTCAAAATCAATTTGGAAAACAGTCAATGATACCTTGAAATTGAGGCCACAAAAAGATAAGAAAAATATTGAACTAAGTGTCAATGACAAACGAATAAGGAATTGCAATGATGTTGCAGAGTATTTTAACAGTTTTTTTTTCAGGACTGGGGCGGCAATCCCTATCACAGCCTAGTGGGGCTTACAACCCTGTGGATGGTATCACCGCACGCTTGAATAGTATGTATCTTTCTGAGGTGTCAGTTTCAGAGGTTGAGACGGCGGTGAGACGGCTGAGGAGTACAAATGCCGCTGGAGTGGATGAGATTCCTTGCACAGTGCTAAAGAAAATTTTTCCTTCTATAAGTGTTGTATTCTCTCACATTTGTAATTCCAGTTTATCTTCAGGTATATTTCCAAACCTCTTAAAAATCAGTAAAATCATTCCAGTCTACAAATCTCACAGTAAACAACTACCAGAAAACTATAGACCGATTTCAATTCTATCGTCCTTCTCAAAAATTCTTGAATCAATAGTCTGTCAAAAACTTGTGGCTTTCCTAGAAATCAACAACATTCTCTCTACTCAGCAGCATGGCTTCCGCCAAGGGAAATCCACTACATCAGCCATCTTCAATTTTATAAACGAACTATCGCTTTCTTTGGACAATAGACTTCATTCCCTTGGTGTTTTCTGTGATTTAAGCAAAGCGTTTGATTCCGTTGATCATAATATTCTCCTTGGAAAACTAGAAAAATATGGAGTTAGAGGTCACTCTTTTCAATTCATGAAGTCGTATTTGTCTGATAGGAATCAAACCGTTCAAATCCATGATGGCCAAAATAAAGTTTTCTCATCATATAGAGCTGTTACTTGTGGTGTTCCTCAAGGCTCTATTCTTGGTCCTGTATTATTTCTCATTTATGTAAACGATCTTCCAAAAATTTCAACAGACCTCAAAGTTACGATGTTTGCTGATGATTGTTCTTTTCTTGTTTCCAATAAATCCCCACATTTGGCTATATCGAATTCAAACATCCAGTTGCAAAGTTTAAATCAGTGGTTCAATTTAAATAAACTTAAATTAAACATCAGCAAAACTAATATCATCCAGTTTCATCTAGGGAACACAAACCAGTTTAATATCCAGGGTCTTATCAAACTAGGAAGCGAGGAAGCCAAGCAAGAAATCTCAGTTAAATTTCTGGGTTTATATATCGATAATAGGCTCACATGGGGCGGCCACGTGGAGCATGTCTGCAAAAGGCTTCGAACCATGGGATTTGCTCTCAGCCGTCTCGCCAAGGTCTGTAGCCAAGAGGTTCTACGAACAGTATATTTTTCTCACGTTCAATCGATTTTGAGGTACGGGTTAATGTTCTGGGGTCCATCCAGTGTAGTAAATTTTAATAGAGTATTTGTCCTCCAGAAATGGTGTTTGCGAATCATCTCAGGACGTAGGAGATTCGAAACTTGTAAACCTCTTTTCGGCGAATTAAAAATACTTACTCTGGCGGGTCTGGTGGGGTACGAGCTATGCTCTTTTGTTAAGGGCAATCCAAAGCTTTTTATAAGCAATGGACACTACCATCAGTATCCGACCAGATCAAGAGGGCTGATATCTGTGGCTGCACATAGTACTAGCGCATTTGAGAGGGGTCCATACCACTTGGGTGCAAAAGCTTTCAATGCATTGCCATTGAATATTAAAAATGAGCAAAATCTACGTTTATTTAAAAAAAAAACTAAAGACACACTTTCTTGATAAATGTTTTTACTGTGTAAGAGATTTGTTAAGTTAGATATAGTTTTAGTATTTTGACGTGTAATGTAAAAATGTATTTTGCATTTACGAATAAAGATCTTGAATCTTGAATCTTGAATTATTATAGATTTTAAGTTATTGCAGTAGATAACACACACTAATAGTGTTTTAAAAATATTATATTAGGAATCTTTTAATATGCATGTACTTAAGGGTGTATCAAATGACACTCGATCTTATCAATATTATATAACCTAGGGCTTACCACAGGGGAGGATATTATTTCTATCAAATATGTCACACTCGTAGTTATCTCCGATTATCATAGTTCCTTCCTCAAATTTCACCAAATTATTTTCGCAATATTTAACAGTCGGAAGGTAAGGTACAAGTTCAAGCTCTGGTCCATGTGCATAACCAAGTTGAATACTAGTTGTTCCAAGATAAATTCCAAACACATAATCCTCTTCACTGAGAACTGAAACAATACAACAGCTTTGTTATTTAAATAAAGTTTCCGAAAGCAAATAACACATATTAACACATAATCTTTGATAAATTAATTAATGGGAGAAAGAAAATATAATAATAAAATAAATACAGTTATAAATAAAATTACAAATATTAAAATTCGAAAATAATCATCAGAGATATTTTGGCTTTTTCTCTTCTTATATGATCGAAATCGGTTGGGAACAAATTTGTGTTATCCTACCACATGGACAAATTGTAAATCCTAAGGTTATAAGAAAGATGATATGGGGGACCCGAACGCTTTTTTATTCAATGTTTTATAAAATTCTGGCTTAGAATTGTGTGTATTATTTTGTATATAGTATGTAACACTTGAATTATTATAACACCATAAAAATAATTTCTCTAACGTGATCTCAAAAACATAAATGAATACTAGCCCAGGAGGTCATATAAACATAGATAGTCTATTCTATCTGCTTAAATGAAAATATAGTCATACGGAAGTAGAATTACTGAATAAGTGCCTGTATTGGACAACTCAAAACGCAATATATAACAATCCTAATGGACGTTGATACTCTAAAAGATATTTCATTCATATAGTATAAAATTGTACCTGAAACACAGAAGATTAACAACTTATCAATAATGGCCCTATAACACTTACAATTCCTAGAGACGCATTTAAGATCCTAATGGAAAAACCCCTTGACAAGGTTTTGAGACTCTTATGATGCATGACGTTAATCTAAAGAACATCAATGTCTATGTTCCATTGTCGGTTTGGTACTTTTTTGTGTATTTTTCTACTCATAATCCACAACAATAACCTAAATATAAGTTTTATATGGTTGACTTACCAATTTTAGGGCGTGTTATATTTTGCAGATGATCTTCATGCAAAGTACATGGTATTTTAATTCTATCGTGGACGTATAATTTAGAAGTTGGTTTTCGTTTGCTCACAGCCTGAGATGATGATTTCTCCTCTGCGCTGTCTTTATGTTGGTATGGCCAAGGAGTTTCATCGGTATTTGAGAATGGTACAATATCTCCAGGTTCAGATGTCCATCTCATCCTCTCAGAATCTTCATCAACAGCGGACGATGGAGATTCATCTTCAGTCTGACATGACGCATTACTTTTAAAACCAGCGTTATCATTATCTGTACTTGCAGCAGCACTTTTGTCTGTATTGGGGAGCGATTCCGTTTCTTTGGCAGCATTCTGAGTTAATAAATCGGCACACTGTTTACATAAGCGGGAATCGGACTTTTCGGTTTCATCGTCGGAGGAGTCAGCAATGGGGACGTTACAACTGTCACATATATGTTGCACCGAACTCCGTGTACTTTTGCTGCCTGGAGAACTTGTTTCACTTTCTCTTCTGGTACTAGTCTTAGCTGGTAAGTCGGTACCATGTTTTTGTACCTTTGGACACGTGCATTTTTGGATTTCTGTGGGAGAGGAATTTTCTTCATCTTCGTCTTCTTCATCAATGTCAGATTCAGGAAGATATTCAATTTCCAAAGGTTTCAGTTCTGAAAATTGAAAATTTCATTAACACACGCATCACACATAGTAGGCTATATTTATAAAGATTTTTTGATGAGTTTATACGTGAGGAATAACGCAGTTTTGTTAAAAACGTACAAAAATTCCTTGAAATAGTAAATAGAACTTCAATAAGTATTGGAAAATCAAAATTTATTATTCGTGCTTATAAACATTTTATGGTTATAGACATACCCTCTAACAAAAACTATGAGGTGTTAAATTTCTACTGTATATTGTAAATATAATCTGTGCTACGTCTAATCCTGTTTCTGATAGGTATATAGCTACCTCGAGACTTTAAATGGTAGAATAACCATAAAAGTGATATAACTATCTGTGAGTTCATACGTGCATTGGGGACAGTACAGAATGTTTAAACTTTAATTGGTTGTTAAAAATAAAGTGTCAAATTTAAAACATCATTTTAAATTAACAGCATTTTTCTGTTATTTTTTACCATGTCAAATTTTAGATTCATGCCCTGTTGCAACTCCACAGAATTAAAAAACCACATAGTATATAAGCTTCAAGGCACGCTTGAATTTTGAGATGTTTTGTAGTACTAACATAAGCTTTAAACGAATTAATAAAATCATTTCGGCACTGCATGTACCAACATGTGGTAGTCAATGAACCAAACGATATATTTCACAAAATTAAAAACTTACAATAACATTTTCTTAGAATTCCTTAGAATTTCTTAAAATTACTTTTAGATGAGTCTTTATAACTTCATTGGTTGTAAATATTAGTCAGCTACGCAATAATATAAAATACAGTAGTATTATTAATACTTACTCTCTAAATTACATTCTTGGCTTCTCCATGGTAACGCCATTGATTTATTTAATACAGTATTATTTTATTCCCAAAAAAAGTAAGCTGATGATTTTTATCCATGACCACATTGTTAATATCAGTGTAGTACTTAGTGTACAAATTATTATTTTTCACTATTCTATGAAAAATATTTGTAACTATAAAATTTTGTGTAGTGTTATTAAATAAGTGTTATATGTTCATTTAAAGTGAGACCATTACGTATTGAAATTGTTATTGTGTTTTTAACTAATACAAGCATTCTTGTAGCTTTTGATAACACGTGTTGCCATAATTGCTAGCCATAACTAACTAGAACATTATTTTAATTTTATAATAGTGTATGTAAAATAATTGTACTATGATGAAAATAAACCATTTATTCTCTCTCTTACAGCACACTACGACAGAAGATGATTCGTCATTGAAAACATCAAGCAATAGTGGGAATCACTTCATGTTTCTAATTCTTGGAAACAATGCAATGGAATCAATTTCTAATGAGTTTGTTTTTCCGAAGTATGGTGTCCAATCAACGAGGATTCTGCGGTTTATGTTTGAATGTTTTCATTTTTAAATACCAGCAGATAGATTTTAAGGACACTATCAACTCTAGAAGAAATGTTCACTTCTGGGAGGTTTATACCTTCCAGTTGAAACCTCCTGCACTCTGGGTACAAAAATACCCGTTGAGTCAGATATATCTGGGAAACTCTATGGATATCCAGGATGGGATATAACTAAAGTGACCATCCTTCTATCTAACTGAAATGAATAAGATTACAGCCAACTATAACTCATTGCGATATCTTGACATGAGGCATTGCCTACCACCAACATTACCCATCCTGAATATCCTGACAGTCCTTAGGCAAGCGCAAATGTCCGTTTAGGACAAAATTCAATGAGTGGTTTCTCAGGTTCTTGTCTTAAGTAAGGAAACACAAACAATTATCAAGAATGGTAGCATATTTTGTTTTGCATGAATTCAGCTTTACTCGACATACATGCTCAACTTATTATTTCACATGTAACTAGTAAAATCTAATATTTGTAATTTTATCTTTCTTATAAATCAAAATTATTAATACAATTAATTAAGCAATGGCATAATTCTATTACAAATACACACTCAGTCCCACAGCTAGCCGCTCAATCCTTCCTACATACGAGATGTCTGAATCATCAAATAGTACCACTGGTTAGGCTACTACAATTATTTTTTCGATTATTTTTATAAAAAAAGATATTTATATGATATATGTTATCTCAACACGAAAGTAAGTCTAAACGTGAGCTAGTTATTATGTTATGAAGGTTACGTATGTCATAAAATTAACTAAATTAAATTTGAATTAAAAACTGATGACCTACCACAAAAGTCTGTATCTTTGACTTATCGTTGTTCAAAGTTACACTCATACATTGATATAAATTAAGCCATGGACAATAATAAGCGTAAATATTTGAACGGTAAAAAAATTGAAATGAAAGAGTGTTTCAAAACACAAACAACAATACAATACCACAATACAATACCGTTACAATTACAATACCATTACAATTAGTACTAATATATGAATTGATAATTAATATATGTAAGGTAAATAACTAAAATATGATACATCATGTTTAGAGATTAGCCTACATGGGCAAGCAGCCTGCGCGTAGGCTAGAGTCGTATTATTAATTGATAGCATGAAGATAACAAACTAACCTCCAAGGAATGTAGCACTTTCATATCTCTTGCTGTAAAAGCTATTATGGGCTCTATTAAATTAAAACCTTCATAGCCATCAGGGTATTCCAGTAGCCATCAACACGGCTTTTAAAGTTTAATTTCAAAAGTGGATGTGAAGGGGAAGATTGAGGTCTGATAAGGGTAAGTTTAGTAAATTTAGTATTCAGTAATGTCTACTGTAGTAGTTAGTTGTAGGTAAACCATAATCATAAGCAATCAGTCAGTAAATAAATGATCATGACGGTCCACACCCGGACAGTAACAAGGTCTCAGCTTCCTAAAGTCCAAAATTCAGTAGAAAATTATTAACTTTATGAATACTACAATTGACACAGGTTCGATTAAACTAAAATTAATAAATTTGTCACAAATATTTCTAAACAAGGTCTGAGATGTATGCAATGATATGACTTAATTAATGGTATTATAGATACCACCATTCTATTAAAGTGCCAAATATTATAATGATGTGACGTTAAAGATATAATTGAAGAAAAATGTGTATATATGTTTGTTAATTTACTTTTTATATACAACTAGCGCAAGGAAAGAATTGATGTTTCATATTATCGATTGATTTGTCTATCCATAGGATATTTAAAAAATGAACAATCTGTAGACGTGACATGTTGGAATATTATCGAAACGTGTTACGCGACAAGTGGCGTGGAATTATAAAATCTCTATTCCAGATTTTTAATTTGCATGGACGAATCATCTTCGAAGAAACATGTGTGTATATGTTTGTTAATATACTTTTTATATACAACTAGCGCAAGGAAAGAATTGATGTTTCATATTATCGATTGATTTGTCTATCCATAGGATATTTAAAAAATGAACAATCTGTAGACGTGACATGTTGGAATATTATCGAAACGTGTTACGCGACAAGTGGCGTTGAATTATAAAATCTCTATTCCAGATTTTTAATTTGCATGGACGAATCATCTTCTGTCGTAGTGTGCTGTAAGGAAGAGAATAAATAGTTTATTTTCATCATAGTACAATTATTCTACGTACACTATTATAAAATTATGAAATAATGTGCTGGTTAGTTATGGCTAGCAATATTATGGCAACACGAGTTATAAAAAACTACAAGAATGCTTGTATTAGTTAAAAACACAATAGAAAATTCAATACGTAATGCTACTCAATTTACATTAACATATAACAATTATTTAATAACACTACACAAAATTTTATAGTTACAAATATTTTTCGTAGAATAGTGAAAAAATAATAATTTGTACACCAAGTACTACACTGATATTAACAATGTAGAGTGGTCATGGATAAAAATCATCAGCTTACTTTTTTAGGGAATAAATACTGTATTAAATAAATCAATGGCGTTACCATGGAGAAGCCAAGAATGTAATTTAGAGAGTAAGTATTAATAATACTACTGTATTTTATATTACTGCGTAGCTGACTAATATTTACAACCAATGTAGTTATAAAGACTCATCTAAAAGTAATTTTTAAGAAATTCTAAGGAATTCTAAGAAAATGTTATTGCAAGTTTTTTGGTTTTGTGAAATATATCTTTTGGTTCATTGACTACCACTTTGACATAAAAAACCTTAATACTTTAAAAACATACAAGTGGTGAACTGGCAATATTTTCAATTCTGAAAAAAGTAAAAAAGCGTTATTTCGTTCCTGTTTTGGCATAATGATTCGTATACAGAGATTTAGTGTGACTCTTAGCTTCTCTATTACGTATTTAAAAGTTCTACCCCAACAAATCATTTCAAATAGAAGCCAAGAATGTATTAAGACAAAGTAAATTGTACGCAACAGGGATAAGGTCAGAAATATTTCTTAAAAAGTTAATTTTCTCATAATTATAGACGTTTTCTTGTGTGACCTGATAATGTTTTCCCATATGCCCCTTTCATATATAATGACTCCTAAATATGTAAAACTATTTATTTTCTCCATTATTTATGGTTCTAGCTGTGAATTTATTACTGTGATCCTGAAGCTGAATATGAAATGCAAAGCCTTTCAGATAATAACTAACAAACATGGTTTTAATTATGTTTATTTCTATTATATTTAAAATACACAAGCGTTTCAATATATTTAAACCATTCTTAATGTTTTTAACAAATAGTTACAATGTTATTATTCGCATAAAATAAAGTTGTAACATCTGCAAAAACATTAATTGGTTCGAAAAAATTTAATAATTAGGTCGTTACTGAATACTAAGAACAGTTGGTCGAAGGGCAGTTCCCTGAGGTACACCTACAGTGATGGGTAGCGGCGTGAGTTCCACCCTCCCACGTTGACAATAAGAGGGATGAGGGTCAGTGAGATAACTGTGGATAACACCCAAGACCACGTCCCTCACTTCAATAACTGCCAGACTTTGTAAGAGGACATTATGATTTACTTCATCAAATATTTTTCTAAAATCGAAAAATATGACGGTATTGATTTTTATTTAGATTACTGTAAAGATTATTAGCAACCCTTATTAGCGATTTGTCTGTAGATAAAAGAACATTTGGATTTTTTAATTTCTTTGTGTATATGGAAAGAAAAACCCTCTCTGTAAACTGGCTTTCCATTTTTAAACATGTTTTGATAAAATTTCAAATTATTTTTTTCTTAGGACAAGAAGCTTATAAACTGCACGTAAGAACCTTTGCGCTGCTTCCGGAGTGACAGGATATTCAGGATGGGTAAGGTTAGGGAGTAGGGGCCACCTCCTATCGAGATCCATGAAGAAAATTTAGGGCACTACATCTCAAACTCATGTCTCCCCGGAAGAAGGGGAGGCCAGCTCTGAACCAGCCTCTCCAGTCAAAGCAGGCAGGGGGTGGCATACCCTTGTTGAGGTTAGCAAGAACCTCCGATATTTAGGGAACAAACCCCACCAACTCCAACAGTCATCTCCCACAGTAGACTAGACCTATCGAATTGCCCATGAACCCCAGAATCTCAACATTTGCGGTTAGTGATGTGCCGCTCCTGGATATCCATAAGGTTGCCCAGATTTAAGTGACACATCGGTTTTTTGCTGTGCCCAGTGGTGGGTTCAACTGGAAGGTATAAACCAGCCAGAAGTGATCCCTGCTGGGTTATTTTTTTTTGTTAGTACAATCCTAATTACAGCTGTAATCCACAGTTTTTAAACTCGAAATTATGCGGCTCAATAAGGAAAGAAAGAGACTGACATTACTGAAATTATTGAGACATTATCTGAATATTGTACGTGGCTTAAGCTCTGGACTAATACACTGACACTCTATACAGATAAACTCAAAATTTTACCATAAGAAAACTTTATATTTAGAATCTCATACTTTTTATTTATAAAAATTCCAATAACCTCTTTTCTCCAGTTTCAAATTCACATAATACACGTTGTTCCAATAGTACTGGAATTCGATCTATCAGAGTGAGTAAATCAATCTCAACAAGTAATTGCTACTACATCTCCCAAATTTTATATTTAAACAATTCTTACAATAATAATATTTTTCTGCACCTTCAATTTTTATTTAAAAAAAAAAAAAAAAACACACGTAAACAACATAGTTTTTATTTCAATTGTTTTAGAGACCGAGTCATTGATAGCGACCAAGTATCGACGGTTCTGCACCTTCAATTTTTATTTTTTTAAAACAACATAAAAGACATAATTTTTAATTTAACTGTATCGGAGGCCGAGTCACTGATAGCGACCAACTATGGATGGTTTTGACCGCCACCTCTTCGCCAACCCCCCCCCCCCCCCGAACACACTCTGTCACATTGACTCAAGACATAAATTGGCATTGGATATATATAGTTGAGGTTGTGGCTTTAATCGATTAAACCAAACAATAATAGTTTAAACTCATTTCTGGAATAATTGTTGCCTATGTAGACCCATTTCCTTAGAGCAACCTTTCCTCAGGCAGTTAAGATAAGAATTTACTATAAGAAACCTGTTTAGTTACTGTTATTTGTTCCTTTAGATTACTAATTACTATTCTAGTACCTTTTCTGTTCCTGTGTATTTTGTTAAAGTTTGATAGAAATAAACTAATTCATTTATGCATTCAATATATCAAACGTCAGGATACAAGAAAAATGTGAACCACCATTATGTTTTAAACCAGATTATATGTGAGGTAAAATGTTGTAAATTTTTTCCTACTTACTACTTTAATGTTGAATAACAGTAAAATAATAAGGTGAATAACTGCAATAATAGATAATTTTTAGAACTAATCGGTTTCTCTAAAATATTATTTCATTTATGTACATAATGTATGTTTGTATATACATTTACAGTTTTTATCATTATCCCTCTTAATTTAGCAATACTGTATATTCAATTTTTTAATATTGTTATATAAATTGTTTTTACTAATGTAAATGTTAAATGTATATTTTAGTATTGTATCCTTTCTAATTATCATTGTATTCATGTCTACCGCAACAAATCAATCATTGGATGTACTTTGATTGATTTACAAGAGCTATTTCAGAATTTATGTTTTGCAGCCCTATAATGATAGCACAGTGTAGTTTGAACTAGCTATAGTATAATATAAATACATAAATTATGTAACCCCACAAAATACAGACACAGTTGAAATAAGTTACATATCACATATGGATCTATAAATACTAAACTTACGCATTGCTTGTACAGGAACCAAAATACACTCAAAAACGTAAAACGCACATTCGAAATGGGAACAAAATGATGTCACGCCTAAGTCCGGAGTTCTTTCACTGGCGCTGAGGAATCGAGTGTGGAACGGGGGATGTCCTCCACTCTGATCGGCAGAGTGGGGGCTGGTACAGTCTGGTAAAATGCTAAAGACTCAGGTGTTCATTCAACGGCTTTTAGCTTAAGCATTCATTTTATACTTTTACACATTGTTAATTAAAATATATCCTTAACCACAATGATAATATTTATGGCGCTTAATGGTATAACTTTGTTTTTTTTTACCCTTTATAAAATTTGAGATTATTTTAGCATATATGACAAGATAGGGGTACCCCACCCCACGTGTGGGGCTTCGGTGAGTTTGCGTGCCCATTTTAAGTATTTTTTTTTCATTTTTTGAGGCTACATGAGGTTTTTACTGTGTTACATGCACTATGATTGTACTCAGCTTGTTTAAAAATTTATATCTGTGATTTTCTCTCCTTGCCAATATATTTGCTTTGCTTTCATATTTTGCAAACGCTAACAAGCTAATAAGGTATCGTTCTTTGTAATACAGTACGAATACAAATACATCTCGTGAATACATATTTATTATTCATCCGCATAGTGTTTCCATTCAAAATATCAAACTTAATATTATAATTGAACAGCTTATTGGATAATATTACGTTTTTATATTAGATACTTATTTTTTATTAATGTTAATTTTCTTATGGTCTTTACTTGATATTGAATCATACATAGAAAATAGTGTTTATTATATTTATTATGATTTCTCTTGATTTGGTTTATGATGCATATGTAATAATGTTCACTGTGTGTAATACTCATTTGTTTATTTATGAAATTAAATAATGGAAATACAACAATATTGCAATGTCAACGACATATATCTAATTATCCTATGTCATATCATGTTTTAAAATGTCGATTGAATTCTAAATTCATCTAATACACGTATTAATAAATTCATAGAAAATATTACATTAAAGATAACCTTCATTAAAATACTTCTGATATTATCCAAAAACAATTTGATCAATAAGTCAATTTGATAAATTGTTATTTATAGTTTGGATTGAACAAAGAGAGTGTTAATAAGTTAGTTATTTTAAATGTCAGTATAGAAATGTATGTAGCAGATAAGGTAATTAATATAAAATTGTTTTTAAGACATTCAGAAAAAATGTTTTATTTAATTCTTGAAATGTTTTTATAAAAATAAGATTAGTAACTGTTTAAAGCAATTTTATTGTTTTCTTACGAAAATCTCCAATCGTTGCCATTTGGAACATAATTTGACGTTCAATATCTACTTTGAAGTAAAATGCAATTTAAAATACGACATTGAAGGTAGCTGATTGTGGATTATGGTTTTGCATTTTGTGCATGTTTGTTTGCTTATGTGAAATTGAAAACTACTCAAATATTTATATATTAATTATATCTAAATTTTGTAACCAACTGGTGCAGAAAAAGCTTTATGCTTCAGACACCACATGATTTGCTCTTTGACATACCTTATCGTGGAGTAGCTAATTTTACCACTAATATTATTTAAAAGAATTTATATAGAAATTATCAATTTGTAATTGGTTATTTATTACTTAGCTTGAATAAACGGAGTGTTATTAAATTAATTTTGAAATATTTCTGTATACCAATTTATTGAAAACTAAAAGTTTTTCGGTTCACACCACAGAGATTCCTTACATCATTAAATTCTTGAAATATTGTATCCTTGCTGTGGAGATTTCTCATCGGTCAACAGATGGTAAACCGAAAGAGTTAAACAAAAGCACTCGCCTGCATATATCAGAATATGTCACATTTACATAAATAACCAACGTCCAAAACTGTATTGAAGGAAAGATTGATAAAATACGACAGATATTGAGAGGGCAAAATATCAAAATTTTATTGAAACCGGCTACAAAATGGGAGAAGTGTTGAGGGCAGTGAAATACACGATTCTCTGAGTACACAGGAAGACTATGAAATTCCACACAGTTGTCGCTAACGCTAAGTCTACATTGGGGAGAGAAAACGTTTGATATCTACGCAAATGATTAAACATATTAGTCTATTTATCATATTAGGATTAAAAGACAAAAAAAAATCAAGGAAGTCTATAATAATAATATATAATCAAGATATTAATACACCAAGAATTTATGTATATATATATATATATATATATATATATATATATATATATATATATATATATATATATATATATATATTTGTCCAAAGGACTACATTGGGCAAACCTCAAATTCTTTGCGGGTAAGAATGACCGGTCACCTGTTTTTCTATCAATCACAAAGACGACAAAAAAACCAGTAGCCTTACACGCTATTCACCATAACAAAAGCTTTGAGGATTGTTACAAACTCAAAGCTGTAAGCAAAATTACTCCTTGTGAAAACAGCTCTAGAAATGATTTAAATTTAAGGAATAATGAATTGGCACACCAACTTATATTAAAATCAAAAAACAACCATATGGACTAAACCTTCGCTAAATTATTGTTTTCCACTTGAATAATTAGATTGTGACACAAATTTACCTGAATTCAAAATTATATTATATTATATTATGTTATTATTGTTAAATTAACAACTAATCAAAACTTTTTTACATGTCAAAATTGTATTTACATTTAGAATGTTTATTATCAAGTGTTTCTTCTTTTGTTTGTTTATCTTATTCTGTGTCTATTAAGTGTACTTGAAAAAGTTGTTAATTACAACGAAATATTGTACAAAATAATTGTAGTTTCCTTTTGAACTGCTTTAAGAGACTATATATATATATATATATATATATATATATATATATATATATATATATATACATGTATTCGATGTATATATGTAAATAATTTATACTACTCAACAAAACATCAAGCAAACTATAATTACAGAAAATAAAAAACCCACATGCTGATAATTGTAATTGCAACAATGCAACAGAAACTAAACGAAAACTGAGAAATATGCAACGAGTCATCAACTTGACAGTTAGCAATAAGATATGGAATGCACGGAATGCGGGAACAACCACGTGACTCATCTAACATAGCTAAAGCTACAAATTATACTTATGACAATTAAAGATATATTTAACATTAACTGACGTATAGCAAAACACTATTTGTAACAACAATAAATAATAAACTATAGCAAATAGTTGCAGATATAAAAAAACATGCACTAAATAATTGCTATTTAAATTTTTACAAAAATAAGTTACATGATAAATAAATAGACTGTCATTATGAATTAATGAAAATACTAAATAATGGTACCTTTTTTGGGGACCTCAGATAACGATTGTGTACTTCTGTGTAAAATGGTGGTATTGAGTTGAAGAGCGTAATGCCTTCACTTAATACAGGAGTCGTCAAAAGACGAAAAAATTAGTCGCAGTAGATCACAGTTTCAAAATCAAACAAGATATAAAATTCAACAAAATTAAAGTACTTAAAATATTTCCAACTAAAGTATTACTCAAGGATAACAAGAAAAACCTTATAAACAATCAAAAAAGAGGATAGCGTGAACTTGGAAAGTAAGCTGTCTGTTGTAAAAAAGTCTTATTGATCATAGTTGATCTATATTTCGTTAGCTTAAGTTGATAAAGATCTGCCCCTTTCAACTGATCTATACAGGCAAGTGTTATATTTAGCATTGCCTATTTAAACCGTTGGATGATTAGAACCGTCCTTTCTACGGCGAGGTCGAAATAATTAAAGAGTGTAATTTTTTCATCAATTTTGAGTGGCATGCGACAAAATTGGTCAGTGTCAAGTGGAAAAGGGATATTAGTGAACATATGGGACCATTTGAGAAGATTCACGTACCTTCAGCCCAATCCATACCTTCAGGGTCTGGACCGGTGACATAGAAGATCTTAGGAACGAAGAAAGGCTGACGGAAGGAGGAGGCTTTCTTAATACCACGTAAAAAAATGTGCTAATCTAATGCCTTTTTGGATAAAGTTACCACCATACCAACTACTCATACCACAGCGCGATACCGAGAATGTTGATAACTGGCAACGGAGTATGTTGGATGTGGACTTATTCGATCCATCGCCTCACACCTTCAGGAGGGATTTCCATGCAGCTGTGAGAAGATACCATAATTAACAGCCGAATCTATGGTGTTAGGTGGTGCCTTTGGAGGGCCACATTATTTTTAGTTATATCGTGTGCTTGTTGGGATCCCGGGAGACCCACACTGTCATTGACTTCTTTTCTCGTAATTAATGTATTCTTGTTACAAATCCATTGTTATCATTGTTGTTATCTTTGATTTATCGTTAAAATTTATTAACGTTACTACTATTATTACTTCTATATCTTAGTTATTGTTATATTGTTATTTTATTAGCTTGCTTGTTGTTGCTATGTTTATTTTTACTGTTATTACCATTATCGTTGTTATTACCTAGTTAGTACTGTTATTGTTATTAAACTTATATATTTATACACATTTTGTATTGTCGATACTGTTGATAGGAAACACTATTTTGTTATATTATTGCTAATTTAGTATAGTTGCAATATTAGCCTTCTATTTCGTTAGATTATTTATGATGCAGATGTGAAATGGTGTATTGCCGTATATTAAATAAATAAATAAATAATTTCCA
Organism: Homalodisca vitripennis; assembly: GCF_021130785.1. Classification (NCBI taxonomy): domain Eukaryota; kingdom Metazoa; phylum Arthropoda; class Insecta; order Hemiptera; family Cicadellidae; genus Homalodisca; species Homalodisca vitripennis. The sequence continues at coordinate 105,755,172 of NC_060214.1, forward strand.
TGAAACTCAGGCTCCGTCTGTAATATATACCCACAAAATATAACAAATAGTATTTGATTTGTCTAAGAAACTTTTGAAAAATGGGTGTTTCATATTCGAATAAAATGTCCGTACAAATCGTTACCGTTGCATGTTTTTTAAAAATGGATGTCAGATCAAATAAGTTTTAAAAATTTAAACACTAGAAGAATTATTCAACATTCTGGTAAATCTCTACTGTGTTTTTCTATTAATACAGTGATAGTGTTGTATAAATGGAACTCAAGCAATGCTAACACTAATATAATAAGAGAACACTAAAGAGAATTTACTATGAAAAATAAATGATTTTGATAGTGGTAAAAGTACATTTTTGTGGGCGAGGTTTACAAAGCAGATTAAACAAAATGGTATTAGCTTAACAGATTGCTTGTGTTCCATCAGTGAAGGACCCACCCATCTCTGAGGTGCCCGTAATGTTATTCTGACCCAGACTCATCTCGGGTCGTTTACCTGGGACTCTAAAAGGTCCCACATGTCCACATATGTCTCTGTCCACTATGTCACAGTTTGCATTTATTAGGACGCCATGTGAACCGGAAAACTTATATATTAGTGAATATCTAGTCCATTTGTTTTGTTTATTACTAGGCATATATTGCGACTCCCTACTCTTGTTCATATTCAGGCTTTCACAAATATGAACAGTTGGATTCTAACTAAGCTAAGTATAACTAATGAAACGTGATATTTACCTTGTACACATGGGCCATATTTTTGTAATCCTTGTTGGTGTGAGATTAAAATATCAATACTCGTCTCCGTAGTGTGTTCGGTCACAGTCACGAGAAAAGTGTTCTTTTCAACCTTGAAAGTAACCTTAATGTCGTATTCAGCTCCTCCTAGATTGTCCGGGAGGTCAAGAGAGATACCTCCAAGAAAAACGTAATTCGCCATATACGACCTCTCTTGCTCGTACACCTGAAGGTCTACTTTGCAAGCTCTACTTGTACCAGTGGTGACGGAAGTAGATGAAGTCAAAGAAGATGCGATATTAAGTGAAGATCGGTAGGGGATAACCTCACAGACTCGGCCATCACGATTCTTCACTCCGAGGAGAGGCGTCACTTCTTCCACTTCTCTAACGAGACGGTTATATTCACCACTAGAGTATCCAGCCATCAGAGCTGCTCCACAGGCTACTAAATGTCTGTCCAAGTACAAGTTTTCCACAACACAGGATTTGTTGTCTTTAAACTTTCCAACAACAATGTTTTCAATTTCGCGGAGTTGACAAGTTCCTCCGACCATGGTGACACGAAGATCCTTTTCTTCGTCAGGGTCGATTTCTGCTTCAATCAAGCACCTGTCCAAGAGGCCAGAAACATGATCGAGTAGGTCTGAATTCCATGCTTCAAACATGACTTTCTCGAGTTGACAACTGCCTTTCGGCAGTTTTATTGTCACAGATGAATTATCACACAGTTGATGTTTAGCCACTTGGCACCTACGTATCACCTCATCTAATTCCTTAGGTTTCATCCTTTTTCCCTGTGCCCTTGCATACTTCTCTATGCAATAAGAGGTAAACAGTTTATTCACATCATCCCCTCCCCAGTCGTTTTCACCTACAGTCGATAAAACTTTCAGCTTGTCTTTCTCGATGCTGATTGCAGATACAGTAAAGGATCCAGCTCCAACATCAATGATCACACGTTTACGCTGAAATGTTAAAACCATAAGACAAGGCAAGAATATAGATCAATGGAAATGTCGTTAAAAATGTACATATCCTAAGAATTAAGTTCATTCATTTTAGTCCTACATAATACGGGTTAAACATACCCATGAATTATTTAGTATAAGTTTAAAGTGGTATTATATTGTGTGTTTTCGTCACAGAGTGGTAATTTGTATGTTTCAATGTGGTAGTAAAATACCAGTGTTCATGTCAATCTGCTTTTTCGCACTGCTTTAAAAACTTCCAGATTTCAAGAGCTCTCAGCTTCAAGGGGCTCCTAACCTCTGGCAACCAGCCTTTAGGAACATTCAAACTACAAGGGTTTCTGTTACCAGATAGGTCTGAGCCTCTTAGAGCCCTCAGCATTTGGAACATATTCATATTTTGTGTATGTTTGTACTTCTATTCTTAGCATACCAGGATCGGAGAATCTTTGCTAATTCAAGTAAGAAATACCTTTTCTAGCACGATGAACATTTCATCTTGAACATTAACTAATAGTTTTGAACATTATTAATATGACAGTTTTTGTAATGGTTGGGGTATGCTTATATATTATTTTCAATTAGGAAATTAGAAAATTAAATTTAGGATCGAAGACATGTTTCATGAAGTGATTCTGGTGCACAGATATAATATGTCCTATTCTGTATAAAAAACTGAGTTGCGTAACTAAATTCCATAAAATAATTAGAACATCAATTGAGACCCGGAACTTTTTTGGAATCACAATTGTAGCAGATTTTAAAATTGAAGGAAACTCTCCTATCAATAAACTCCATTTAACAATTAGGAATGAGGTGACGATGTCGGATGTAAGGAATGCAGGAGTATTAATCAAATTATCGTATTCTTTTTTAATCTCTCAGGGTAAATGGCATAAAATCGTTATTTCTTTTTTTTAGTTTATTTTTGACGATAAAAGGATTGTGAAAGAAACAGGATTTCTCCAGACATTTGCCATCGTTCAGTGAAACAAAAAATCAGTAACACTACATTTCGAGATCTGCACTCTGATCTCTTTTTCAGGTAAATTGATCTCTTCTTCAGGTAAATAATATGGACCTGAAGAAGAGATCAGATTGCAGATCTCGAAACGTAGTGTTTCTGATTTTTGTTTCACTGAACGATGGCAAATGTCCGGAAAATCCTGTTTCCTTCACAAATCGTTAGTTATTGATTGCTTGATGCAGATATATTCACTGTCTCAAATCTTTTCCTTGTACTGCTACAGGGTCTTAATAGGTTTATTTTTAAATGAATTAGGAGGTACTAGGAGGGGCACACTTCTGGATCTTTTATTTTGTCACCTTTATGCGGTATTTCTAAAATAATTTTGAAACTTTCTTAAGAAAAGAGGAACCTATGTATAGGACCTTAAAGTCTCTATAGTCTAAATCGTATAAGAGTCGAGATCCAATGTTCACTGCATAAGCAAACAACCGCGAGTATTTTCTTTAATAGATGGAGGATTTTTAGGCGGAGGTAAAAATAGGTGGGTTTCAAAAGGGTAATAGCACGAGAAAAATAATTTTTTTTCATACTATATTTCTTAATGGTACATTTAAAACCAACCGTCAGTCATACGAATACACACCGCTAGCAACTAGATGGACAGATTATAAGGTACCACCTTTAGGGTCTGTATTAAGGTTAGCTGACTCTGATTTAACGTTTCTTTACGAGTCTATCGGTAGATTTCCAGTGTGAAATTAAGAAAAATGTAGTATAATAATTTTTTCTACACCTTTTCATATCCTAATATTTCGGATTTCCAATAAAATTAGCGCGGCTTACGATCGATCTCGTTTTTAAGGAAAATTTTCTATTGATTTGAAGAAAAGGCAGGTTGTGTGTTTATAAAATGCAAAATGGCTTTTCGCTCTGGGACTAAAACAATAAATTATACTTATAACCATCTACTTATATGTGTTGAAAGAAATGATGAACATTTGGTGTCTCCTTGTGGTGCCTTTGGTGTTCACACTGGTCGTCATGTAAGACGGTAACTTACTGTGCCATATATGCAATCTATGTCTTTTGTTTCGCCCAAAGCATTGCCATTTTGTTTTATCTGTCTCTATTTATACCCTTGTTATTCATTGATATTGATTGTTGTTGCATCTCGTCTAGATTAACCAGTGTATTGCCGGTGTTGTCCTATGGATGTACATCATTTGTCACTGTTTACATGGAATAGTACTTTTGGATACTTAATTAGTTGCATCTTGTTTATCATTTACAACTGGATGTGAGTCATAGTCTTTTGATTAGATAGTGTAATTTCCACAATTATTTTTTTATGTTAACACTGGCTTTTACGTTAACTATTTATATATTAGCGTTATTAAGTTGTTGGACATGTTATGTGTTTTTGTTGACAGTGACTTATTATACTTTAGTAATGATTTTTGTTAAGCCATCTAAAACATAGCAGTTTTGTAAAGTTTGGTTTCTACCGTGGGAATAAATAAATGAAATTAAAGGGCTAGTTCAGTCACATTCAATGGCTATTCGGGGTTCAAATCTCTTAGCGAGATCTAAATACTTTAAAATATGTGCTCTACATTTTAAAATTTATTATACTTACAGTTTCCGGTCTAACCATTTGCGTCATGGCAATCGCAGTTGTGTTGTTGATTAGATATTCTACCTCCATCCCTGCCTGCGCAGCTGCGAACAAAACTGCTCTTCTCTGAGCATAAGTATAACATCCGGGCACCGCGATCACAAACTTATCTTTTGATCCTTCTTTATCCTCTTTTTTGGTTCTTCGCTTCTCGGCAAGACTTTTAAGTTTCGCCAAGATTTCGATCACGACCTGTACAGCACACCAACTCAAACAATTAAAAACCTATTTAAAACATGTATGCCAAAGACATACATGTTTTAACTCTCTCATTAACTCTCTAAACTAATTAACCTACAATGTTCGAGCCTTAGTTCGTGAGCAATTGTCACGTCAAACATATTGTAAGAAATATTTGGTGAGAAAATTTAATTACTGAGTAGCTGAAATATCTCTGAAAATGTGTTCTTTACACATAAGATTAATATTATAACACTGTTAAAGGCTAAAATATCAGGTAATTGATGGTTCTTCATTTCATATTTTTATGTTATTCTTAGCATAATATTTTAGAAATAAAACAACCAATATAGGAGTATTTAGCATGACAACTTTAAGTTTAATAACACTTTTAATGGTGAAATTGGCTTACATTGCATGTAATAACCGTGGATAAGAAAGGATCATCATAAGTTTTAATTAATATTAGTTACAAATTTCTTAGGAAATGCATTCTATCTATTCTACAAATTGGAAGTAGAAAATTAAAACAGCTGTTAGAAAATGGCGCGAAGGTGTAATTGAATGAATTAAGGTGAGTTGATTAGAATGACCTATTTGAGAACAGGTAGTAATGCGAGATAATTTAACTCAAAGAATTTATTTCTAAAAGCTCTTTTGTAATACTAGAGTGTAAGAAGTTAAAATTAAAATTCTGCGCTTGGTATATTAGATTACGTATCACTAGGTGATGAATAAATGTTTATCATACAACAGCTAACACTTTTCGTGCTCCAGAATCGATAAAACCGTTAATATACATGTAAGTATGAAAACAAAAATTTGTAAAACAAATAGTGTCCATACCCCTTACTTAAACCGCTGGCTCTATCATCTCCTAAAACAATTAATACTCAAGTATGTTTGTATAATAATATATTGTAATATTATTATAAATATATACTCATCTTTTAGGAGCGTCCTAAGAATTGGAGTTTGGAATCATACGCAAAAATAAATCTGCTTTAAAATTACGACGTTAGAATCATGCACAATACACACCAGAGTCATAAAATATAAACTTGGATGTTCATGGGACATTAGGAACAAAGAGTTAATTATAAATTCGATCATGCAAGTATCTTTTAACTGCAATGTTGTAGTCATGATTTTTAAACATAAATTTCATGTTATTTTTTCAGTTAAAGTTACAAGGATTTAAAAAAATCAAGTAGAACTTGGTTATTTTTTTCATAATTTAACATGCTCAACCTTTTGGATGGAAAACATGTACCTACAAAGTATTTGATAGCAATAAAAGAACTTGAATACACCGATGCAATTTTTGTGCAAAAGTTAAAAGCAAAAGTATATATCAAAGCAATCTTAAAGGGCTAATTAAAAATAACAGACTATTTCTGATTTATCTATACTTGAACAGACTTAACACAATTACCGTTTCCGGCTGGACTTGCACAGTTTCCATGCCTTTCTTGCATTCTATGTGAGGTTTGCCTTCCACATTAACCACTTTGAAATTCCAAAATTGGCTGGCACCTTTCACCGATTGGTCATACTTTCGTCCTAGTAGACACATAGGTCCTGGAAACAGGTTTCATATCATACACATACACATGTACCCTGTAATCAGGTTTCAGATTACACGTACAAGGACAGGTCCTAAAAACAAGTTTCAGATTACTCATAGATTATTCGGTTCTGGATAAAGGTGTCAGACCACATAAAGACACAGTTCCGGGATAAAAGTCCAAATCACACATAGATACATCGGTTCTAGAAATAGGTCTCATATCATACATAGACACATAGGTCCTGGAAACAGATTTCAGATCACACACAGAAGTACCGGTTCCGAAAACAGGACTCAGATCATACACAGAACTATCGGTTCTAAAAACAGGGCTCAGATCAAACACAGAGCTACCGGTTCCAAAAACAGGGCTCAGATCACATTCAGAACTATCGGTTCCGAAAACAGGGCTCAGATCAAACACAGAGCTACCGGTTCCAAAAACAGGGCTCAGATCACATTCAGAACTACCGGTTCCGGAAACAGGGCTCAGATCAAACACAGAACTACCGGTTCCAAAAACAGGCCTCAGATCACATACAGAACTACCGGTTCCAAAAACAGGGCTCAGATCACATTCAGAACTACCGGTTCCGGAAACAGGGCTCAGATCAAACACAGAACTACCGGTTCCAAAAACAGGGCTCAGATCACATACAGAACTACCGGTTCCAAAAACAGGGCTCAGATCACATTCAGAACTACCGGTTCCGGAAACAGGGCTCAGATCAAACACAGAACTACCGGTTCCAAAAACAGGGCTCAGATCACATACAGAACTACCGGTTCCGGAAACAGTGCTCAGATCACATAAAGAACTACCGCTTCCGGAAACAGGGCTCGGCTCACATACAGATAAATTGATCCTGGAAACAACTCACACACTAATGCGGTGAGGCTTCATAGCACCTAATGTTATAGCTCCTAATCTCATAACCACCTAAAGAAAAAAAACCGTGAATTTAGGTGGTGTGATATTAAGCGCTGTAAGATTAGGTACTGTGAGACGATCCCCGGTTCGTTCAGATGCCGTGCGACTGTTTCAGTACCACAGGGTCGGTTCCATGTGCGGCACGTGGTTTGTGGCGATTATAAGTAATTGTGGCGCCAAATAATTAATTACCTACCTTGAATTTGAATTTGTTTTGGGCCAAACCACAAATATAAACATACTCAAATAATGTCACTGTAGTTTTTTTCTACCAGTTTTTAATAGTTTTCATCGTCGTTGGAATCAAATTCAATTCATATCGTGTTTGCTGTATACAATGTACGTTATATGGCAAAAACAGGCCAAAATGTAACATTTTGGATTTATACCACAGTGTAACATTCACAGATACAAATTTTGCTTTCATTAATTCTAGTCACTCGCCAATTGTAACCATCGTCAACGTCAGGGCCAGTTTTCAAAATAGGTAGTCTCTCAGTTACATGCTAAAATCTCGCATATCATATATGATTATTTTGAAAGTTGCATAAACTTATTAAAAAGAGCATAAACCTGACATCAGTATTAGATGTTTTTGTACCGTAGCAGACTTCTCAGTCCTAAATATGTATGTACATTTTATTTCGCGGGACAATAAGGCAAACTACACTATGGAACTAGAAATTGCCGAAAGAAGATTGCAAGAGCCGCAAGTAGACCCTTATTGACCAAAGTGGGTTACTGAGACCTAAATATGTATGTATTATCAGGGCAATAATTCAAACTAAAATTTGGGCCCCTAAATACATTGGGCTGGAAGTAAACGGTCTGAAGTATACACGCTTTTTGACCTGTGAAGGCCTTTCAGTCTTCTGTTTTTACTTGTAGTAATGTAAAATGTCTAATAAAAGTATTAAAGATTCCTCCCTCATACTGGAAGTAGATAGGTTTTCCCTCCTAGTCAGTAATAGGTTTCTTATTTCTATTTATGCATGTATGTGGGTGTATTCTTCGGGACAAGACGAACTCAACTATGGCACTGCAAATATCTTAGAGCGAAAGTAAACGCTTTTTGATCGAAGTAGGTCCCGACAGCTACATACATATCTATTTTGAAGTTATTGGAAAGTAATCATAATGAAATAGAAACTAATCATAATGAAATGGAAAGTAATCATAATGAAATGGAAACTTATTGAATTGAATGTCAAAACTTCTGGAAATGGGGAGAAAAGGAGAATACTTAGATAAGCGCACATTTATTTAAATTATAGCCTGGATCATTCTGAATTGAAACCTGAAAACAAATATACATCAATTTTTGAGGAATTGAAACTTATAATTGAAAAACTTATAAAATTACAACTTTGCCACTACTTTACCATTTTAACACAGTTTTAAGTGTTCGATGTTTAGGTATAAATTTATTTAGTATAATTGTGTTGTTGGAGATTTTGTACACTATGGAAAAAGCGTGTACACTGAAATAAATAAAAAAATTATTTTAGTTTACTTCTTGTGGCTTAATACATTTTAAGAGATATTTTTAATGGTAAATATTAAGTATATTGTACTTTTTACTTGTAAATAGGCTCAATTAAGGCTTTTTTACTGGGAGAGATATTTGAAAAAATTAAAATTAATATTTTGGCAGAGAGAAACAATTATTAAAATAATATTAAAACAGGTCGAAATTAAATACCCTTTACTCTTTAATTCAAACACAACAATTATATTTGTGTTCATTATGAATTACATTTTCCTGAAGAGTATTGCTACTGAAATGACTGAATATAAACGTTACTACGCTTCACCTAGGCCTGAAATAATGCAAGCAATTTTGATTAATATGTGTAGTGAGACTACATTCTGATTTTAAATACGAGAGCTTGGTCCAATTAAAGTTATAAATGATTTATTAAATACAAAAACTTGTATTCTATGTTTAGTTGAAAATATTTGTGTTATATTAGTATTAATTTTAATATTAATATCATATTAATCAAATACATTCTTGAAGCTCTTGTCTTATTGGAAATTATATATTAATTTAAACAAACTCTCCACTAATATAAAGTTTTTTATTTTTGTGAGGCCTTTCGTACTCAATTAGTACATCTTCGGACTCACACAACTTATGATTATTACTTTACAACTAATAGTACAGATCTCTTGAAATCATTTACTCGGAAAAAAATTAGGCATAAATTAAATAAGTAATAGCCAGTTTTGTGGTAATAATAATATAATATTATATATATATATATATATATATATATATATATATATAATACAAACAATTTAATATATATTAAATATATTTATCAAATAAATAAATAAATCAAACCGCTGCATATAATTAACGGAGATTAAGGAAAAATTGTTTTTTGGAATATTCTATTAGTTTAAGCCATGATAAAGGAATATTTATTTGTTTCTTGCCATTTATGCGGTAGATTATATAATTTACTTTATATTATGGTGTATTAAGTTTTTATTTCTGAAGGTTAATATTTGGTTTATTATTATTTTGTGACATTGTTGCGTTTTAATTTGTAATTTTCAAACAATGTATTATAAGAATAAGAATAATTTATTCATACAATAGAACACAAAGGTTTTCTGTGCTAGCCAAAACAACAGTATAAAAAACTAATTATAGAAAAGCAACAGAACAGCAATGTTTACAATAGAGCATGCAATCTAAGTGCTAAATACAGTAAATTATTTTAACAATTTTTAAATTATTCCTACTGCATAAACAATCGGTCTAATCAAGACATGGGTATAACGAGAGCCTTGTGGAGACTGTAGAAAGTCTGCCCGATCAAGTAAGCCTTTAAATAATTTTTGAAACTGTTTTCATTTATTTTAATCTTGATTACATTTGGAAGAAAATTGTAAAACTTAAGACAAAATAAAAATATTTTGAAAAGGTTGAGTCTCGAACTGTCTGAAAGGTTAATTCTGTGCCGTGTTTTATGGACATGATTTAAATGTGAAAAAAGCTTTTTATTTTATAAAACAAACTTTTTCTAATAAATAATGAGAAGTGAGGCCAAAGGTTAGGATCCCTTTAGGTCGGAAACGCTTTGTACAGCGTTTATCTGGTCTCCTTCCCCTTAAGACCCTCAACGCTTTTTTGACGAGTAAATACTTTAAAGTTGATGGCACTAGAAGATCCCCAAAATATTATTCCGTACCTCAAGTTTGACTCAAATAGGCCTAAGTAAACCATTTTAAGAACTTGTTCGGAGGCAAATGTAGAAAGTACCTCAGGGTGGATGTAGCTGACTTTAGCTGCTTCAATAATGTGTTTATACGTTTATATTCTTAAGCAACTTACAGAAAAGTACTATTTATTGGATTGTAACCAAATTTATAAATGTTAAGAACATTTTGGGAGGCTTGGAAATAAAATTCCACAATGTTCGTTTTATAAAAGTTTAAGATAAAGTTATTGGTGCAGAACCAGTCATAAATAAAAGACGATGTAGCTGTATTCTGTTCTAAGAGGTTACCAAAGTGACAGTTATTCAGAATAAGGCTAGTATAATCCGTGAAAAGAGTGGCAGCAGGTTTATAGTCGTTTTGAAATAACTTTCAATATGTTTTGTAAGATCATTATTGTATATGAGGAAGGAACAGTAGGGTCCAATACCAATACCATCTCACTCTCAACTCTCGTTGAATCAACCATAACAACGCCCGCTGTTAGGTCAAAGTTAGGGTCACAAAATACAGAGTGCTCCGGAACTTGCTGGACAAGGGTATATCACATTATTTCTCAGTTGAAGACAACACGTTTCACCATAATATGAATGTGGGTTTCCGGTGCTTACTTTCCCATCTGTGTGTCTGTATGGTTTTTTTTTTCATGAAAAAGTGAATAACTTAACAACTAATAAATTAAATCCTACCAAATTAAGGTAAAACAAAGACTACAACAAATGATATCTTTAATATTTTCAAAATGACGGTCATTGAGCTTTGAAATCTATTATTTTAAAAACCAGAAATCTTACTAAATAATTACAGAAAACACTCTGTATATCTAAGACATTCTTAGTGGTAAAACTTCCCAAAATTTAATATGAGAGTCAGACCATTAACGTTATATTATTCACAGCTTCTCGCTGATAAATAACGAGCTGTGTTTTAAAGACATGAAATATTCCAATTTAATATAACTAATCTTACCGAATGCCATCGTATTACTCTCGGAGAACAGTGGCCATGATATGTCGTCCCCAATGTGTATATTCATCCCCTCGATCCTCACGAGCTTCTCAGAGTCGTCCTCGTCATCGTCCCACGAGATCGCCACAGGCTGAGCCCTCCTCCTACTGAACTCTGCCATCCTGACGTAGGAGGTCCCGAGATCGATTCCGTACATGTCTGCTTCCTAATGTGGACAATCTGCAACCACGTGCGTAGATAAGTTTAAGCTCGTTATCTAAACTGAGTAATATTAATAGGTGCTTGATGTCAAATAAAAACACTCTTATTTGTACTCTTAGTACTATTTTGCTTTTCCTTAGCCGATACAAACAGGAGAAGCAGCTCTTCCCATAGCAATCTTTTAAAATAAAAAATAGCGTAAAAAATAAAACAAAATTATGCACACACAAAACAAAAAACAATAGTGCACACTGGGAATTAATTTATGTAAAATCGTGTTATAACGGTCTGTTTAGAAAACTGTTCCTAAACAAAATGTGCTAGAAGTAAATGCACAATATTTTGAAAACATTGGCAATTTTATTGACAAATATTAAAAAAGTGCAATTAATATTTTTATAAGTTAACGGTAATTAAGTTGAAATTGTAATTTACGTTTTTTATTAAGATTTAATTATTGGCGAAGTGATGATCTAGGGATCAGAGTGTGGTCTTATGCTATTACGATAAGGATGTTATAAAAAACACCGTTTTTACAAATATTTTTAAATATACGTATTTCGAGGCGAGATTGCATATGTACGCAGCATAGACGATGCCGGGCGTGAAAAATGCTATCTTGCCCCGCAATAGAACTTTAGAGACGAGTATTCGACTATAATTTTCAAGACTATTCAAAAAAGCTCAGGGAAACCTCTTAAAAGGCTGTCTTAAAATTCATAGTATAGTAATTGTTTTTTTTGTAAGCAAACGTAACACTATTTTATAATTAAGTTTTGTGTTACAATCATCTGTTTGAATAAAATACTGCCAAAACAAATGGCAGAATCACACTCAAATATTTTTACAGGAAAAAAGATATTTATGTAGGCAGTGGATTCTTTACATAGGGAAATTAATCATTAGCAGAGGGAGAATCAGTTGGTTTAGTTACTAGGGAAACAATAACTACCATAATAAGTTATGAAAGGGTATTACGAAAGGAATACTATATGTCGGGCTGCATATACAGGGTGAATAAAAAGTCAGGCCTCCCGTTTTTCTAAATTGTATATAAGGAAATATCGTTTGGGTAGTGTTGCAATATGGAAAGGAAGTTTCGTTTCATGATTTTGAAATTTTTGTGTCCTCCATAAAAGAGGGATTTTAGGGGGTAACTAAAAAGTTTCAAACGTAAACCTTTATAGTACCCCTCATTTTGAAGAGTATAAGCAAACTTAAAGAATGGTGAACAACAGAGGTCGCTATATTTTTTCCATCCAAAATAAAAGGTTGTCAAAATTTTAATGAATTTTAGTGAAGTGATTTTACATTTACAACACACCAGTAGGAAACTTAAAATTTAAGAAACAGGATTGTTGAGGACTGCAACCAAATACCTCTTCTGACTTTTCAAAACGTGACAGAGGACCTCACTCTACGTGTGTAGTACTACCAAATAGTAGGAAAGCATCAGTTTGAAAATTTTATTGGAATTGGCAACATGGTGAGTTATTAAAAATACTGTTTTGGTAAAATTGGCTATTTTTTATTTATTAGCTTGATCTCTGGTTCTCACCATTCTTTAGGTTTGTTTATGCTCTTTAAAATGAGGGGTCACTTGTGAGGGATTTACATTTGAAATTTTTGAGTCGCCCCCAAAATCCTGAAACTTCAGGGGACACGACAAATTTTCAAAATCATTAATTAAAACTTCCTTTCCGAATTGCCTTACTACCCCAAGGATATTTTCTTATATAAACTTTAGAAAAAAAAAAGAAAAAAAAGAGGGAGGGGTCCTGACTTTTTATTCGCTCTGTATAACTGGCGGTAAGTTTGAATTTTGTTGCAGATGTCTATGACGAGATGTGTTAAATGAGTTTGATCAATTATCGGTTGGTTTGAGATCTTACAAATTTCATTCTTAACCATTGAGGTTAAACCTTCTTGAAAACAGGAAATACGGAAAAAGTTGTAGATATTTTAAGTAAGGATTATAAGCAATTCTGTTAACAATATCCGGAGAAACAATCTGAATCTACGAATGTAAGTTTTGAAAGCAACTTCAGGAAATAAAATTTTTTATCATTAATATTTAAGAAAATTACGTATGTATTGAATACAATGAAATGCGTATTAAAAATAAAAATATAACTAATCTATACAATCTTTAAAATATTATACCATTATTTTTGGCATTTTTACTATGTGTCTGACTACAAGAATGTTCAGTAATTTTTTTTATTATTATCTAAATGCCTTACGGCTGACTTAGAATTACACCATGAAGTCAATTTTCACTTCAAAAAAATGTTTATGCACTGATTTCATCTGCGATTGCCTTCAATCATTATTCCTCGATTATGCTATATGCTTCTTTTTATGGTTGTCAAAAATCGACTTATTTCCTTATGTAACGTTGCATCAAAACTATATAACAATTGTTTGAGTTTTTCTGGGGTATCGTCATTAGATATTCTTATAATTTGTTGGAAACATGAGTTCCTTGCATAGTAAAATTGTGGACATTTAATTAGTAGATGATCTGCAGTCTTATTCACTCCTGCAGTGCAATTTAAGCACAGAGGAGTGAAATAAAGTTTCATTAGATGAAGAGTCTTGTTCACTGTGTTATGTTCTCTTCTTAGTCTGATTATATTTACTATTTTCCTTCTGCTAAGTCTCGTATCTTGGTACCATGGCAGTAAAGGACTGATAGGTTGTACACCCCTATACCACCTGGCCTTTGTTGTATTTAGCCACAAGTTGTTTTTTTTTCAAGTATCTTCCTCTTTTGGAACGATTTGAGGTCAGTAATGGAAGGGCGAATAAAAATTATATTTTCTCGTGTTTATGACATATGTTATCAGTATTGAATCAAGATTGGGCAAAGTCGTTTTTATTCAGTACGTTAACGTAGTCCCATTACATGTTATACTCATCACTTACAAACTTTAAATTTATATTCAAGAGTTAAAATGTGTCCAGTATATTAAAGTTTCAGAATAAAACTTTACCAAGCGCAAAAAACTTTAAAATTATCCCCATGATCTTTTTACATCAAAATGTATGTATCTGAACATCCTAATAAAAATAAAACATTTTAAACGATGTTTTGTCCTTTTTGGAATTATTTTGAGTATTCTCATTATCTAGTAAGCATTTTGTTATTATTTATTGCATATAAGTGCCAGTCTATTGTCATACACTATTATTACTCACATTTTCCTGAAGAGCGTTTTGACCATCGTGACCAAAGACAGTTAATAAACCATACCGAACTGTCCTGTACATGTACCAGTAGGATAATGTGGGTTGATTATTAAATATAATTTTGAGTGTCTCAAAGCAATAAGGTACAATTCTACTATTTTTCATTTCGTCTAGCAGTCAAGGAATTTTACCTGGACATAATTTGAAAGTTAATGACATTTTTAGTGTTGTTTGGAGAAGTGTAAGGATGTAGTACATGAGACTTACACCTAATATCCCTCCTGGAAAATTCATGGGGCCAATAAACCGTGATTTCCTTAACCTTTTTCAGGTTGTTGCTTCTAATACGAAAATTATATCACAAATCATATTGACAAAAAATCATTGATGCAGTAAAAAGTTAAAAAAACTAAAGTTTTTTTTAAGTCTCGTAGGTAACGAGAGACGTCCCACTCAATTTAGTCAAAATTTCTTATAACTTATAAATTGACTAAAATACATTTCTCCGACTTCTACTTTCGATTTTTCATCATATCTGTATATATTATGTATATTCCTACCTTATTACCATCCACTCTTAACCCATTCTAAGCTCTTCTCTGAAAAATCTGTATCAGTGCTAAAATAAATTAGTTTTGAAATTGAAGCTCTCAAGGCCTTCCATTGCACAATAAATGTGTGACAAAACATTTAAAAAACCAAACCTTTAGTTAATAAAACAAACCAAATTAATAACATAAATCGTACGCAAAATCACACTCAAGTGGTTGTACATAATTTTATTGTTTGCATAGTTTGTTTGTTTTTTAATTATATGTTCTCAAGTTTAAGATTATATGATGTTACAGATAATAAAATAACGAGATTGTTTGTAAAATTGCAACTCTAATAAGGGTTACAATCCACATTAAGTGAAATATATTTTAAAAAAATTATAATTAATAATATTAGTAGCTAATAGTCATTAATTTCAGGTAAAAATTACGAATCCAAATACCATAAATAGATACAAATCTAGAAGTTTTTTTATTTCTTTAAAAATTTTCTATGTCTTTTTAACGACTACTGAATAATTTGCAGTGCTTACTAAAAAATAGGTATATCATACACATTATTAATCGAACAATATTATAACTTTGAATGGAGCCTATTATGTACTCGATATTTAAACTATTTTTGTATTTACGTAATGAATTTCACTGAAAAAAATTTATATAAAACCTCTTATCAAACTTTTGATCATCAAGTTCAATAAACCATTCACAACATTAAAACATATTAAAAATATGCTCTGGAAACCAAGGTAGCTAAACCTTACTCCTAGTAAGAAGTATGAATTTACTTATAAAACGATTAAAAAATTATTAAATTATTAACTATTAAATAAGATGTTGTATTAAAATACACTCACCAACTTTAAATGCAACATTAAAAACGAACAACGTGGGCTAGAGGGCAAACCCGACACAAATGTGTGCTAGTTAAAACTGAACTTATCTACTTCAAACACGAAACTACAGATTGCTGCAAGTAAACGCTTGTACATGTTCGGTCATGTACGTTTGTAAACCAGAGAAAGGTTGGCCGTCCCTAGTATTTATTCCATGAAATATCGATAGTAAAAACAATCGATGCAAGTCGCAACCATCCGAATATCGATACTAAGAAAAATACTTCATTACGTTCCACTGACTTTAGAAAATAAACCTCTTTTGGTTTGGCGGGAAAGACATATACAATTTGTGAAATGTTTATAAGAAAACTGATTTCCGAAACGTAAATAAAATGAAATAAAAATATTTAAACTGATAACAATTTAAAATTAATTATTAGGAGCAAAGTTATGCGATTGGTTAGTGGAGGAAGGTAATTTACCTCCACACTACATACTAAAATTAGTTACCAAACAACAATTTTGATAACATCTTAAAGACGAATTATTAGGAAAAAATAGCATCGGAATAATCGGTATATATTTGAACATTCTACGAAATTGCTGTTGATTCTATTTTAAAATTGTGTTTCAGAAACAGTGAACTACTACTACTAACTGCTATTAAAAATACAGATAAAGAACATAATATTTTAACTTCATCAGACTTGTCCCCTTCAAAAATTTGTACATCTTCCATTTATAAATACAAAGTAACCACCTATTTATATTCATACTAAAGTAAATTCTAAATAGCAAAAGTTATAAAATATTTTCTTATGTTAGTACAGTTACAATACTTAAGATTTCAATAATATTTGTTAAATAATGCATTAATCCAGTAATAAAATGGCATCTGTAGGGCTGATTTTTCTTTTTATATATGTTTCTAGTATTTTTGTTTTTCAGTGTCCGGAGGAGCATGCATTCTTCGAAACTAATCGTTACAGCAGGCTAAGAAAATTTAAAATTCCTTATTGGATAAATCTTATCCAAAGAGAAGAAAATCTAGGAAAAACCTTAGGAAGAAAATCGCTTTATATACTACTGATATTTTTGGTATTAGGACTTTATCTATTTGGATTGGCCACGTAAAATAAATTAAATTTTTATAAAACCACCATTTACATCTTTGGTTAAAAATATTTTGATTGGCCACGTAAAATAAATTAGATTTTTATAAAACTACCATTTACGTCTTTGGTTAAAAATAATTAACAATGTTAAAGTTCAAAGCAGTATGGTACACAACTACCCAGGATGTCTGATATTACGTTATACATGAAAAATTCCTTTTTGGTTGAGGAAATTTCGGAGTATTTTTATTATGTTGATTGCATAATATGCTAACAAAGGTCTCTCAGAATTTCGGTGAATTTCGTCTTTCAGAACGATATCAATTAAATGATCAGTTATTCTTACTATTAGAAGCGTGATTGTTTTTTTCAACACAACATTTGCGCCAAATATATACACACATACATACACACACACACACACACACACACACACACACACACACACACACACACACACACACACACACACACACACACACACATATATATATATATATATATATATATAAAACATTGTACATACTGTAGACTAAGAAGCTCACTATTGTTAAAAAGTATTTACCTCTACGCTTTTATTCTACTTCGGGTAAAAGGGTCGAGTGAAAAATCCGAACTACTCCTTATTGCTTACTCTTCAATAGGCAAACATTTGTGCTAACATCTCTTCACTGTACGTCAAACAGTTTTCGAGATAAATATAGACAAACCTGCGAAGACATAAACACTACTACCTGAACTTATCAAACTGGCCTGATTTACTTAATACGCAATTTAACTTTCTTGGTTACTTTTTCCTGTATAACCTAAGTGTTTCTTACGAGATTCAGCTGCTTCTTTCGACAGCTAACACATGAATCAATATTTATGTACCGTAGGGGTTACAAGGGTTATATTCATACTGATATACATGCAACCTTCCACCTTCATAAGCATATTTCTCAATGCAAGTACAAATAAAAAAAAACTTTAACCTGTTGATTAAACTAAAACAACTTGTTATTCGAAAGCTAGTTTCAGGATTTGCAAAAAATGCTTCAGATATTGCAGTTATTTACACTACTCGGGGATATCTGCAAATTGACCTAGTCTCGACAAGAGGTTAAACGCTCGAATAATTTTCTTTGTTCTAAAAAGTAACTTTTGTTCTTCTTCACACCTTGCATGCAATTTCTTAATTGGTAACTTATATGTCATATGAAGAGGAAACTCAAGACACTAAAGTATATAAAACTAATAAACCAATTTTTAAGAATCCATGTTCTCTGGAAAGTTTTGCTTCGCTTTGCAACCTGTAAAATTTATATTTTCACAATTGATTTTCAACAAATAATTTGAGTTAAAAGTTTATATTCATTTCGAAAAATTACCTATTAGACTGGTACTAACTAATGTGCAATAAAAACCACATAATTGCAGTTTAAAAATGTAAAGTTTGCTCGCAATAAATTCTAAACTGTCTATTTTACAACTTTTTTCCAAAGCCTAGGTCATTTTAAAGGCGTAATAAGCAATGATGAGGTTTTTGCAAATGCGGCTAAAACTGGTCTATGAGTGGCTGAGAGAGAGGTTTATCGACAGTAAAGTATGTTGTACTTCCGGTTGACAAGTTATGTCTTCAGATAAGTCCATTTTAGTCTAATATTATCGTTTTATTTTATCCTCTTTTGGCCGTGTTTCTAGGTCGGTATTCCACCATGAGGCAGGTCGGCAGCGCAGACACTGCAGGTTATGTCACTTATCTTCCCCAATTTCCTGGTTCGCTCTTATCTACTCGAGT
The DNA here is from genome assembly GCF_021130785.1 of Homalodisca vitripennis. NCBI lineage: Eukaryota > Metazoa > Arthropoda > Insecta > Hemiptera > Cicadellidae > Homalodisca > Homalodisca vitripennis. Next base: position 105,774,083 of record NC_060214.1, read on the forward strand.
CTTATCAGTTGATAGACTAGAATTCATATGACCGAAAAGCGGGGATCTTATTTAATAATATAGTGGGAATCAACCGAATTGGAGTTTTACGTTTAGTATGGCACATTTTGGGTCTTCGTCATGAAAATCCTTGTAAATTTCAAATTCTTCCACAGTGTCAAGCGTTCGACCTGTGTCACATGCGTGAACGACCTCTAGACCATCATCAATGTCGTGGTTACTTTAAAAAATATGTTGCGCGAGCGATACATTTTGTTTATTTGCCCGATGTAAATTCTGTTACATTCTCCATATTTTAACTTATATACACCAGTTCTGACAATTTTTACTCTTCTTAACATCCTGTACAAAAGATTACAAGATTCGAGGGTAAACTTTGCCTTAAAACATCCAATAGAACTCGTACTCATTTACACAAATTTTCAGTTTAAATGATGTATTGAGTAAGTCTACACAACTGCTGATATATGATGATCTATGTTGATTTTGGAACGCCGGGATTAAAACGAAACGGTCTACTGATATAATCACTGAATATAATCAGTTCTTGTACGGTTAGATCTCATAAATAACAAACAATACTGGGCAAAGTGGAGTAGTACAGAATATGTTAACTGCTAGACTGGAGTAAAATTATTGTTGGGGTTGAAGTTCACGTCCTATGCACCCCTTCCCACCCTTGAATGGTTCTCAAAGAATCACACCCAAAGTCTATGTACTTGTATAAGTAACAGTTTGGTTTTATTTAAGCACCAGTTCAACAAGTAATACTATATAAATTTTCTATTTTTAACTTCACGGAATGGTACCACATTTTAATGGTATATGAAATTAAGTAAAAGAACAGTCTAATTTGAAAAAGCAATAGCCATGGTGGGAAGGGTTTATTCAAGGCAAAAGATGAGTTTAGGTTCATCCACCTTCTGCTCACTGCAGCGTCTGAAATCTGATACTGTCACAGACTTGACTCCTGGAATTTGGGTCCATGTCCGTCAGAAGAGAGAAAAAAGTCGGCGACGAAGACTAGATCTTCATCTAGATTACGATGGATGGCTACTGGCAAAGCAGGTAGAACCACTGTAGTCTTAGTGTCGCGATGCATGGGGTTCGTTTTGGCCTTTTTTGTCTCTTCAGACGGATGTAAACTCACCATTTGTGGTAAAAGCTAAATATAATTATGTATATAAAATAAATGTGAAAAATCTAAAATTAAGTAACTAAGTAGAATTAATTGTGAAAATATTATATTTATTTTCTGTAATACTAATATTATCCCCAATTTCCAAAAATCACCTCATAATTAGGTATATAGTGATTAGTATATGTTTACCTTTTTCCACAGTTAAATATATAAGATTGTATTATTTTTCCATTGTTCGGTTAATATCTCGAAACATGTTAATTGATTTCAGAAATAAGTTTCATATGGAATATAGCGATCTTATTGACTTCAAAATAGGTGCCTCTGTTTTTACAAGTTCAATTTGTTTAAAGTTGTAAGTTGGAACTGTAAAATATTCCAAATTCTTTTTAATATAATTTAAAGAGATTATATGAAATTGAGAGATTATATTATTGTAAAATAAATCAAGATGTTTTAATATTCACTCCAAATAAAAAACTAAAATATTTTTTTTATTCGAGAGATATGGGTTGATAAATAAAATAATCAACTTGATTATCAACGATGATCTGCACTGTAAGAGGGATTTTTTTGGTCTTTATTTTCTTAATGAAAGACCTACAGCATCCATTTAGCTAAAGTTCTTGACTGCCTAATTTTATTTCCTAGATCGAAGGCTGCTTTTCAGCTTTTAGAACCCGCGAATTGACAACACATATCAGTTCCAATATCATGTTTTATAGGGTAGAGACTGTTTAAAAACTTTTGATACACGATACGTGTTTGAAGGACCTTCATACACACTTAGTTGAAGAGCATCTAGACTCATAAACATCCGTTTTGACTTACGAGCCCACATTACATCGAGAACTTTTAGGTATTTTACCATTTGACCTTCAGGCATTTTTCTAGCAAACGTAGATCTGCCAAAGTCTGGGAACTGGTTTTCATTTCCAAATTATATACCAGTATGTTTAATACACCTCCTGAGCAAGTAATTTTTGTAATACGAGAAATGCCGTCTACCAACGGAAGACCCGATTAGCACTAAAAATATTTTTTTTAGTGTTGTACGGTAAAATTTTTAATGTTCCAATCAAAAAAGCGAAATAATTTACTATATTAAAGAGATATAGATGGACAAAGACGAGACTCAACTTCCAGGAAAGTGTAAAAACTAAGAAAACAACGATGATCAGAACTGTAACGTTGATGCATTATCGTGTTTGAAGGACCTTCATAAACACTTAGTTGCAGAGCATCTAGACTCAAAAATTTCTTTTTTGACATATGAGCCCACATTAAATTAAGAATTTGTAGCTATTTTACCATTTGACCTTCAGGCATTTTTTTAGCGACCGTAGAATATTTATTAATGAGATAAATGTTTTTTTAATGCGTACCTTATGAAATATCACAATTTACAAAGTTTAACATAATAATAATCGACAAGCAACATTAAAATGAAAGTAGTGATATAAATTCAGATCTCAAACTGTCCAAAAGAAAGCCAAGGTGTCCGGCGTCGGCGTTAAATGATTGAGATGAAGTCTCGACTTCATGCCTTCTCGAGGGCATTGTGTTTTTGTTTGTCTCCTTCGGATCAGGTAAAAAAACGTGTTAACATAATATGGGTGACTATTGAATACTGATTCATAGTGTTTAGTGAGATAACGAACCCACTGGGAGAAAGGAGGCGCCATAGATCTGACGTTGATTTGTTGCTACTGTTGTTGGTGGGAGGGGAGAGTGATGAGTGGTGTGTAAGGGTGGGAGGGGGAGGGCGAAGATACCCCCGGCGAGGTGCCATGTAGTAATAAATTCCTAATTAGCGGAAGTCTCATAAATCGGACCCATTCTTACAGCCTTTTGAAAATAAATCATTTCTTACATATTTTTCAAGGACAACATTGTTAAAATATTACTACCACAAATAAAATATATATTTCTCTATTACGAAATAAATATGAATAATTTTTTATTTCTAATGTTTACTAATCCAAAATTTTAGTAAACAAATCGCAGGAAATAAAAAATTTTATTTGAGAAAATATGAAATGCACAACAGGTTTTATAAAGTATTTGCTTTGTTTGAGAAATACGAAAAAGATTTGGATAGAAAAACGCATGTTTTTGAGAATAAACTGAAAATAAGACACAATTCTTAGGTATTTTTTAATAAAACTATAATAATGATGATTTTTGAGACAGTTATTTTTTAACGGTACTTTCATGTAATATTGATTTTGATGCATTCAGACCTCTATTAATCATTGTAAAAATGTATAGAAACTTGATATACATGATATACATACAGAGAATAATTATCTCGTTCTTACCACCAAGTCTTTCCTACTGTCAAGCTATATATACAATGGGAGTTTAGTTAGTCAAAAAATCATTTCACTTTCAAATTAGTTTTTTTGTCTTGACTAAATTATACGCACCACTTTAGTTTTTTTTATCATGAGAAAAAAGCACTAGTAGATAGACTTTTTTTGTATTTGTAACTAAAGATGTCCAAATCTTTGAGAAGAAGAGAAGGAAACGGTCGTAATGAATTATAGATAAGAGATAGCTGTTGTTTGAGGGTCAATGTACTCAGAAGAAGGAATACCGAACCATTGTACGAGTTTCTGCTTCACTCAATGATCGGCCACATTAACTCTTTTAGCCCTGGCCATTATATCAAGTGATGTTGGAAAAATGTCTTATTAGAGAAATATGTGTTTTGTAAAAAAAACTCATAACTAGGCTATTTTTTATATTTCAAGCAAATTCTTTTTTACTTTTTGTAGTTCAGAAGCATATGAAAAATACTATCCTGAAATTATTTTAGTTTTTAATATATATATATATAATAAATAACAAATTTTTAATTTAAAGTTTGTTGATGAAAACTATACAGCTAACACGATATTTGACACACAAATATATATTTATTTTATGTTAAATCTAATTCTTATTCTAATGAAACAAAACAGGTCTATTTTATGCACAAGTTGACCAACATAAATTTTTGTAAGGGCGTGTCACTTTTCCTTTGTCATTTTTGTGTAAGTAAATGTAACACAAGCGTTGAAATTCATAGTACTTAACACCAAAGTTATTTCTGATCAAACTTTTTATAGCGTATATTTAAAAATTAAAAAAAAAACACTTTTAATGAAATATGTTTTCAGAAATGTCAAGACAGCTGTCACTCAAATCGTTGTCAATGCCCACATCCACGCCACTTGCAACTAAGTTAGTATTGGTGTATTTCCGACTGAAGGAGACTTCAAACGATTCCTTTTGCTCGTATAAAAATAAAATAAGTAATAATATATTTTTAATTGCCGTACTTTATACTATTTTAACTTAATAACTTTTAAAAAAGTGGAATATTCACAACGTAGTGAAATACAGCTGTATGCAACAATCAATGAGCAGTCAGCTGAGATGAATAGCAATTCCTCAATCATAGACTGTCAAAATACGAAATCAAAGCTTTACGAACAATTATATTTCTATGCAATTAATCTTTTAACACAAGTCTGTGGAATTTCATAGAGTTTGGTAAAATAGGTGGCTAGTAAAATAATGAAAAGTGCCCGTCCGCACTAAACGGACGTCGGGGTTAAAAGGGTTAAATACTTATCCATGGCTCAATAAATGTCAGCTGTTTTGTAGATATCCATCTGCTCGCAACTTTTGTAGTGATTGCGGTTGAAAGGCCAGGTATAGTCGCTTCGCACGCACGCACGCACGCCCTCCGACACTCACGAGCGCAGAGGGTCGGGACCAACCTGACCCCATTTGCCACTCTTACAACCACGAATCAGTAATACACTGAGACACTATCAGTGTGTTGTACGTTGTTTGGTATCATTTCTCTCGTTATGACGTCAAAAATTTCTATATATACAAATCACTTACGAATTAAATAAAAATGATGAAAATTGGATTTGATTGAGTTAGTGCCCCTAGTGACTAACAGGGTGGAAATAGAGCCGGTCCTAAGGTGCGCCTAAATTAGCACCCCCTGCCATGACGTCAAAGCCCGAGGGGTGCTAAAGTAACGTCCCTGGTCCGAATCCCCGCACTTTGGTGTTTGGGGCCTGCGCGTGTGTGAGTATGAATCTACCCCGGCCCTTACACAACTCCTAATTGCTAATAATATACCTGTTTTTTCAACATGGTATAATCAATCTTAGGGTTTCTTCCCAACAAGAGGTTTGAATTGGGGATGATCGGGTAACAGGTTTCTATTGCAAATTTTGACTAGCTCCGGAAGGGGGGGGAGTGGATGGCACCTACTTACCTTTTATTAAGGGTAGATAAACCATCCACAGGTTACATTTTGGTTATTATTTATTGATAATTTGTTGAGAAGGATGTGTATTAATAAAGCAGACTGTTACTTTCTTTTATAAAATGATTATCCTAATACAATAATGTTTGTAAACCAAATAATTACTTCTTGTTGAGAATTAACTGTCTTAACTTAGTTACCCTCATTACCGAAAATGATCATACTTCTCTAGGTTATTTCTAAACACATTGGTTCGATATTAAGTAGTATTCCTATTATAACTATAATATATAATTTCAAAAGTCACAAAAATCTGGTGGACATCCTAGCGATGAACCAATGAGCCAACCTACGAATAACGTAGCTATGGTGGGAAGGGTTGATTCAATTAGAATTTTGTGTTTAGCCCCAGTGCACCTTGCTCTTATAGCAGCGTCTGGTATCTGACTCCTGGAATATGCGGAGTAAAACGAATTTTTACATCACAGACAACTAGACTCAATTGCCGATTCTAGCTCCGGATTCACCAGATGGCTGATGGGGCTGGGGAGGGATCGGGTTAAGCAAGTGATTGCCTTGATCACTGGACACGGCCACTTCAGGAAACACCTAAACACTCTAGGTTTACGAAATGAGGACTCGGAGTGTAGACTCTGCAATAAGTCTGAAGAGACTGCAAAACACATAATACTGGACTGTGAGAGACTGGGAGCAAGGAGAAGGGCTCTTTTCGGTGATAAACAACCAGGCGACGAACCAGATGCTAGTATCGGGGAAAAGCTTCTTAGCCTAATTAAGGGCACGAAGATAGGCTTACCCCTCTAACATCAAAGGGGCACACAATAAGCTCAGGTTGACGTGTGAGGATCTAGGAATCCACCCCAATATCCCAAAGGAAAAAAAAAAAAAAAAAAAAACTAGACTCAATGGCGCACCCAGAATCTTCTCTGGGGGGTTTCCGAAACACCGGAGAGTTGGGGGTACGGCAAAACATCCCATACTAGCGTGAGGGGGAGGGTCCGGGGGATCTCCCCCCGGAAAACTTTGAAATACCAGGTCATAAAATCTTTAAAAATTAATACTATCAGGTCATAGTGTATAAAGGTTACAGTAAAATCAGTCTACTACTAATAACCAGGGGAAGCTTATACATGGAATATTAAAATCTTCTGTGACACACACAGTTTACATGCAATGTATGTAGCTAAAAAAAATTGTTAATCATAAGATTTAAAAAAAATGTTGAAAAATATGTTAAGTAAGAAATCAATATCAAAGCTAAATCTTGATGTCTACTCTTGGATCAAAAAGTACAAATATCCGAGTTTGAAAGTTGACCACAAACTAACTAATACAGCTACAATAAGGAGGGTAATATTATAAAGTTAGCTTATGTATTTATATGTTTCTATATATTACACTGTCCACTAAGATAACTTTCAGATTTTACTTCGATAACAGTACAAATACCATATTTTCAATCAAACTCAAACTGTGAAAACTCATAACTCGGAAGTTTGTGATCTGATTAAGACCAAATATCTATTCAAGATACTCGTGTACTGTAATTGTAATTGCGCTAGGTAAACTTATGAATAGTATGAAAACAATTTGTTATTAAATTACCTCGATAACCTTTATTCTTGACCATGTAGTACACAAAATTCGGCATTAGTCACATTATAAAGCTTGGTCATCTTGAGCGTGCAATCTTATAAAGCAATAATTAAAACTTTTAACTTTTAACACATACTATATTGAGCAATTTTTGTTAATTCACTGTAACCGGTAACTGATCGTGGTAATGCGCTATTGCCAGACTGCCGAGGGCGGAGTTGTTTCGTAGTGACAACGAATGACCGCAAACTAACACAGTGGGCCCACAGAAATGTTCAGTCCACGGCAACTCACTCACTACTGTGACAACTGGTCACGTCGAGACTTCTGCAAAAGGTACTTTTTGTACCGGTTACTCGAGAGTACAATTTATCGCAAACCGAAAGTACCCGGTACAGGTCACTGTTACAGATACTTTTACGACACTGTTTACGCTTACCGCTGTAATAAATTGGTAGAAAATAGTGACTAGTTTAGGATCAGCAGTAACTAGAATGAACTTGTAGCTACAATTTAAGGAACACTCTGTAACGTGTGATTGTGATTCAGTACGAGTTACTGACGTACCGGTTACTGGTAGAAACCAGTAGGAACAGTAAGAACTAACCTCACTTTCGTGGTTGAAACGTTATGGTGAAATTAAAGTATTTAGTGGTTTAAACAAATTTTAATTATTATATATGTGTGCTGCCTTGTATTTCGTAAATTAAAATAAATACAAGGTGTTAATTTGTATATTTGACTTTTATTAATTTCAAAGTGTCAACATAAATGCTATTTTTAGTAGAAAGAAACTATTCGGTGATCGTTTATTTAGAAATAAAATGCTCTTGGATGGGGGGAGAGCTTCTGTTCGTCCTCCCCCGTCGGCGCGCCCCTGCCCAGACTACAAAATACAATAATATAGTGCAATCAGGGTTTATTGGTAGTCTCATTGTCTCATCATGCATACAATTGAGTGCACTACGATGTTTCTGACACAATCTCTAAGTACGGCGCAGAAAGCTTTCTACATATAACGCACATATATGGAAGGGTTGATTTTATTTGAATGCTGCGTTTAGCTCCAGTTTGAATGCTGCGTTTAGCTCCAGTTCACCTTCCTCTTATTGCAGCGTCTGTTATCTGTTTATGAATCTTTTCAGACGAATGTGACTCCAGATTCCAGGAGTCAAGTCTGAGTCGGTGACAGATACCAGACGCTGCAATAAGAGGAAGGTAAGCTGGAGCAAAAGACAACATTCAAACCTACGAATATTCAAACATGAACAAAAATACACGTGAAATTAAGACAACGACATAAACTAATTTTACAACTGAGTCATAGATTATCCTAGTACGCACTCGAGTAGTGGAAAGAAATGTGACTGTTCTAATTGTGGGGTAAATCTCCAGAATAAAATTAATCAGAATTCTGTAACACTGTTATCCTCTCATACTCTCTTCTTAACACTACGGTTATTTGATTCAAATTAAAAGTAGGCTTTCCTAGATTATTTATACTGAAAGGGACAAACTTTTAACATTAAACAGATAGCCATATCATATACAAATCGTGGATATATTGTATACTTATATCAAAAGCATATAAAGTCGCTGAATACGTTAGCTTAAGTCTTATGAAATAAATTTGAAGTTTAATTGTTTACGAAGTAATATATGTGTATGTGGTAGACATTTTGAAGTGAAACGTTTAGCGTTTGAGATAGGTCCCCGGGACCCATCAGGGGTATTCCTTAGAAATTGAAACCGTAATTGTGAGATCACAAGAAAATTAGGCTTTAACTGATTACTTTATAAGATTTGGCATTATTTACTGTAAAGAGATAAAATTATGACAATAATTCGTGAACCAAATCATATAGAAATCTTGAATAGATTGTATAATTATACCTTAATCTTTAAAAACTATGGTTCATACTCATTTACTTTGACGTTACAATATGTTCAGTAACGCCAAGAGATGATATGGTTTACCGACGGCAAATCGACCCCTTTACACTGGTTTATTATGTAATATGGGTCATAATTAATTAATCTTGGCACAGAACTTTTATTAATAAAGACACCCGCTTATTTCTTAACATTTTTAAGATTGTAGACCAAAATTATCTACCGTCGACTTCGACCAGAAGGTTATTAGTAGTAATAAACCAATTAAGCCATTACAGAATGCTCATTAACAGTAGGCATGTGTAGTCTTGGCCGCTGTTATCAGGCAATGCCTGTACTACTGATAACAGCTGCTTATCTTACTTGGGAGTTGTAGCCAGTAGCTGATGACCGTTACAGCCCAAAATGAATGTCCCTACGCACCCCAGTATGTTAGGAAATATGCAAGGCCTCTGTACTTGAATGTAATCAATCCATACGCTGAAAGCTTAAACTAATATATTATAATGAGGCTCATATATGGATATAAATAAAACTGCTTTTATTTCTAAGTATTTCTCAGTACATACCTGTTCTTCGGAATAACTTGCGTCAAATGGTATATAATAACTACATAACAACAAACCAAATATAAAAATATTTACAAATACAGTTACAACGCTGTGACTTATGTATTTTAGGAAAATAAAATATAGAAAAAGAAATAAAAATGTTGTAAGTGAAATATATAAAAAGTTCTAAAACCTAAAAACTAATGAATAAAGTCTCGGCTTAATATACAAGTCCTTTAGTAACATCTTAGCTTCTGCTGTTGAAAAATTGATTCATTTTCTTTTAAAAATGCTAACAGCATTAGTCTTTATTGTCAGGGAGGTCATTATACAAGGTTGGGCCAAAGTAGGTGAAACTTCCTCCCGACCTCAAGCCGCACTTGAGGGAAGTTAAGCTTTTGGTCTCGGCGAGTGCTCCTTGGAGTGATCTCTTCTTGATACGACCTTTTGTGTCCAAGATACCAAGGTTCTCAAGAATAAGAATTTGTGAGTAATTTAGTTTGTCAGGACCCTTCATACGTCTTCCATTGGTGCCAAACTGACTTTCTCTGAAGGAGAGTACGTGCTCCTTTCGATTCAGGCAGAGATCGGATAAATAAATATTAGATCTCTAAACGTAGTGTAACTGATTTTTTGTACCACTGAAATTTGGCTAATGATCAGAAAAGTCCTGTTTCTTTCATAATCGTTCCATTGTCACAAATAAATGTTGAAATATATTTCTGAAAAGTGTGAATAGAGCCTTCCGATGGATGTTGGTTGTTGAAGCAAAACCACGTTTATTTGCCTTGTTGACTTGTTTTGTTTTGTCGTTGCTTGCGTTAGCGAAGCTTATCACTCGAGGGGATCGAAAAATTGTATTCCTGTCTGTCTAAATTATATTTTTTTTTAACGAGCAGATGTGTAGACTTTAAATTTGTATGAAAATACATTTCCTTACAGACAAGAATAAGTCACGTGATCCATATTTATCCTTGGGATTCGTCTATGCATCATTGTAGCCTATAAAACGGGATGTAAAATTCTATAGTATGTTCTAGCTGTAATGTGCTTTAAATTATAAATGCTAGCTTAGCGAGTCTAGTATTCATTGGTATTGCGTACTCCTACTTTTTTTAATAAATAAAGAATATTTTTCAGTATGTCGCACCCGCAAAAAGTGCTCAATCCCTAACAATGCCATACTAATAAAAAGTAGTTTAGGTTTATTGATAGTGTATAGAAAGAAAACATTAATCAAACTGAAAAGGAAATTATTCAGTACAACTGAACTTCATTAAAAATATGTACAATACAAACCGTAATATATTATACATACATAAATTGTAATAACATTTTTTCTGAGAATGAAATTTATGAAAAATGTTGATTTGAGGCAGTAGTCACAAAAGCATTGTGATTAAATTACAGACAATAGCAAATAATTTTCCAGTTCCCAACCTGTCCGGGAATTTAAACTTTACTTTGTGTTGGCAACATATGCGGATAGTTTGTTAACTCAATGTCCACCGAAATCGAGTTATTTCATTCTTTCCAGCCTCTCAGAAACTTCCTCACATTACCATGTCTTATTAATTGTAAACTGCGTAACGTTCTTGAGTATTTCAGGAGCCATGAGTCAATTTACATTGTATAGCACATAAACTGGTGTTTCTTGAAATAGATAGAAGAATTTCCCTTAGGAAAAAATCAGTCGTCAACGCTGGTTTTGGGGTGGAGTTGGAAATTGGAGGACATCAAAAGGTTTTTTTTTTTTAATACGATACGATAGTTTTTTTCTTGGGAGAAATTTATTTTAGACTGATGCACTCATAAAAAAGCGTCAGACACATATATAATAGTTATATAGCTTTCAGACAACTAGATAGAGGTACTGAACGTCGCTTCTGTCAGGGCCTTTGTCTGACGGTTGGTTTTAAAGTTGTCAAGATAAAAAAAATCTAAGAAAAATATTCTCAAATAAAATTTGAGCTTATAAACTGCAATTTTAGTTACGACTCCTGACTATCAGAGGAAATAAAAAAGTGAACGGACATTTTGAACAAGCCGCCAAAACATATCATACTTTGCATATTATATTTTCAAAAAAATAGACTGATTCAAATTTTTCAAGGCAAACTCTCAACTTTTTCACATTTTACGAAATATCTTTACATTTTTGTTTGTCGGAACTTTAGATTTTCGAAAACGTAGGGATTTTTGTGGAGAGCTTTCAATCTCAGATATGGATTTATTTGATTATAAAAACTAATAGAAAATTATACATTCAAAGGGGAAATTATAAAATATTAATATTATTAACATTTCAAACTTTTATTAATTGCAATATAAATTAATGCAGAAAATGGGTTCTGCCTTGCAGGAAACATACAAGTAGATCAATACATCACTAATAAATTAAACATAGGATTCATTAAAACATTACATTAAAATACTTAAACTATTAAAGGAAAACTGTGTGCCCGATTGAAGGGCCACCAACCAGCTCTACATCTTTGATAACAAATTTTCTTCTTATTGTTTAACGTAGCACCATATTTGACTCGTCGTTCATTGTCAGCAATTTCATACTTCAGTGGAAATTCAGACTTTGAATAGAAGCATCTATGAAGCATATCTGATGGTACCAAATCTGCAACAAGAAAGCCAAACTGTGTTATAAATAATCGCTATAAATGAATTAAAATCATAGTAGATGCCATATGGTGTCTAAATACGCATAATTATATAAATGGCAGTTTATAGTACCTAAGGGTAACTTTTGTTAAGTATAAAAAACGTACAGAGTGTAAAATAAAGTTCTAATTACGTATCGTAATGATAAGCAGAATTTATCCTTATCAAGTGGAACATACTGACTTGTGGCAATGATTATGCATTTATAGAAACACTGACATTTATGTACGTGTAAACATAGTTCTCAAAATTATTCAGTCAAAAATTTCCAAGCACAGGATTCCGGACTCTCCCCTCTGCCGTTTTGGGGAGGATTCTAGTTACTGATGTGCTCCCCAGATCAACTTAATGGGCTACACAGGGTGCAGAGTGCAGAGTAACCTTTGAAAATTTTACCCTACAACACATGATGGCCTACAATTAATCAAGATGGCACTCTGAGATATGTATGTGGAAACACAATAAATCCACCTGGAAAGTAGTTGTTTGCCGATGTAAACACATCACTGTCAATGGTTTATTGTAATAAAAGCTAGTTAAACCACCTCTAACATACGCTGATATTACAGCCTCCTATGTAAGAAACCTCATAATGACCCTCATTTAATGATAAACTCCGTAATGACTGATGTTTAAAAACATATCAAACTTGGACCTTAAAAAATACACTTGTTACATACGAGTTTATTATGATTTCTCATAACGAACAGAACCTACGACATGAATTTCGGTGACATTTCACTGCCCAATGATCTTCTTGATGACGATGCTCTTGAAGACTACGAACCTAGTTCAGCGAAAGGGGACGGATTGTTAGGGTTGCCCGCAAGGATCCCACCTCCCCCTGACTATAGGTTCTGTGGTCTCCTTAGTCAGTTCCTCGAACCGACATTGTCTTCTTCTTGCCCTTTCCGCAGTGCGCGAAGGTTCTTCTCCTCCATCATTATTGGCACGGTCTGCAGTGCAGCATGATGCCCCCATTTAAATGGAAGGGCAAATTGGCTTATCAGTACCCTCTGTACTTCGGATCATCGGGCCATTTTGTTCAGTCCCGAATTCTCCACCCGAAGATACAGGGATGGAAGCCAAGGCCTCTTCCTTTGTGGTCCCTAGATTTCAGTTCCGTTACGCAGACCGCAGACCAATGGCAAGTGTGGGATTGGGTAATTCCTGCCAGTTTTCACCGGTATACCCCCAGAGGTACAGGATACACCCATGTGTGGGACCATTAGCTGAGAGCTCTAGTGACAGCCCTGAACAGCATCACCATTAGGAAACTCCCCTCGTTGTCCAGCTCACCGAAGACATAAAATGCCTCACGAGGACCGTGGTCACTCCACCCTCTGTCCTGAAGTGTTGCAGCCACCAGCACTATGTTAGCTAGCTTAAGGGGACGGATCACCAAGACGAAGATTCTAGCAATTATTATGACTTACCTCAGGGATGATTTAGAACTACTTAACGCTCTCATAAGAGTACTCGCTGGTGCCCCACCGGGAAACCACAACTTTTAATGATCAATTAATCTTTGAATCAGGTCTATCATTTTCTCATCCTTCATAATATTCTTTGTTTGAAGTTTGCTTTTGACGATGGAAGGATTGTGAAGGAAACAGGGCTTTTCCGGGAATTTGCAATCGTTCAGTGATAAAAATATCAGTAACTACGTTTCGAGATCTGCAATCTGACCTCTTCTTCAGGTGAATAACTAACCAAACCCATAATTACAAAGTATGTTAATATAAACAAATCATACCAGAGCGTTGTGACACGCGCAAGTCAGGAACCACAACAACCATGTTATGTGTTAACTTCATTAACTATATAAAACATGCACTTAATAAAAAACTAAACACAACACTAATTATTAAAACAAACTAAACTACAGAATACAGGTCACAAGAGGTTTGCATTCGTCGACCAACCACGACCAAAACTTCATAATATTGTTTGAAATTATGTAAATCACGTGTGTAAATTACATACAGTGCAATATATGTTTTTATAACTAAAGATACACAATCATTTATATTTTGAATTATGGGTAGTTATATTTACCTAGTGAACGACTGGCACAGTGGAAACTTCCGTTCTTGACCAACATGATTAGTTTTCTGTTCTATCTGAGTCCTCGTCTCTATCTAAAAACAAAAATTAAAAATTTTTAGTTGCAATATAAGGAAAACATACAGTCAATTTTCGCTGATCGATTGATTATTACAGAATGTTGAGTATGACTTCTCTATCTTGCTGAATAGTGTAGGAGTACGTCATACCGCTTGTCGCATATCAGGCGTTGGTGAGATTGTTGGGCATGCTTAATTTCAAATCTATAGCTCTTTGTACTCTCGGCGTGTCCTGGGGACAGAGAGACATATAAAATCATGCAGAAAAGATACTCACAAAAAATAATGCCCAATAAAATTCCATGGTGGATGTCATAGAAAGCATTCTTGTCTACGTAGACATGAATTATCAGACAAACCTTAAGTATGTTGATAATTTTTGTATATTTTGCCTCATTAATTTTTTTTCATAAAGTTAAATTTAAATACAGTTTTAAAAGCACCTAATAAACCTTCCGACCAGTTAGGGAAGGTAATATAAAGCAGGATTTCCCTGAAATTATATCCCCACAAAAGTAAAAAATTAAAGAAATTTACTTTTTGATTTTAACTCTATGTATAATAATATCACATCTTAAAATTTTATACGATTTTCCTCAGTTTGTTTTAAAATATATTTATTGTGTTAATTTCTCGTTCCTACCATGGTTAGAAACAAGATAAAGGTGAGTCAATCCCATGGAGTGATATGCATCATCATCGTACTTAGTCCATAGAGAAATGAAGCATCATACATAGTCTCTAGATCAGTTAGTTTTCGAGCTATCGGATGGGCTGACATTCAGAAATTTAATTTCTCAGCCTTTTGAATAATTCGCTATTCACTCAGCATATAATTATATACTAATAAAAAACATAGAAGATTCTTCGGCAAACACTCGCAAAACGATAACGTTGTAACCGAGTCTTCAATAGAAAGGAACTTGTTATCTAACTTTGTATTTACAAAATTTCAATACTAAAGAGCAAATTACTTAAAGAGCAATACTAAATAGTAAATGACAAGTTTTCCTTTGATAAAGGAGATATTAATAAGCCTTTAATAAGGCTTCTTTTTTAATATTATAACCGTAAGTTCAGAATTTTAAATTTTGTTATATGTTATATTTTTTAAATTTAATTTGCTAACAGGAAAGGAAATTTATCAAAATTAAGAACGTTTTCATTGTTTCAAACTGTTTCAATATAAAATAATCCTTTTTCAATTAAAGCTTTTCATATAACTATACCTACCCAGCTCATACAGTAAAGTTTAAAAACACCTTTAATGCAAATTTAGAAATGCCTTAAAAATAAGGGAAAATTATTATGTTTAAGTCCAAGTTTAAGACCTTCAATTTACCTTAAAGGGGTTTTCTAAATGTTAAAATTCATAAGGAATTAAAACTTATTCGTCAATCATATCTCCATTATTAAAAATTAAAATTACATTATTAAAATTACTTTAATTAGCAGTTTCCACCTTACCACCTGATTGAGGGTGTCTAGGCGAGGGGATAGGATTGTTCGAAACTGTTCCAGATTCAAGATTATTATCAGCAATAGGGATGTTTTCACTTTCTCTCGTGGTACCTGAAACATTTGTGTTGCGATTAGAGTCTTGATCACCTACAGTTCAGGATGGAAATCATTCGAACCTGTTCCATATTCTAGATTACTACTAGGAGTAGAGATGTTTTCATTTCTCTCGTGGTACCTGAAACATTTGTGTTACGGTTAGTATCTTGATCACCTATAGTTCAGGATAGAAATCATTCGAACCTGTTCCAAATTCAAGATTACTACCAATAGTAGAGATGAGTTCATTTTCTCTCGTAGTACCTGAAAAATTTGTGTTACGGTTAGTATCTTGATCACCTATAGTTCAGGATGGAAATCCTTCGAACCTGTTCCATATTCTAGATTACTACCAGGAGTAGAGATGTTTTCATTTTCTCTCGTGGTACCTGAAACATTTGTGTTACGGTTAGTATCTTGATCACCTATAGTTCAGGATTGAAATCATTCGAACTTGTTCCAAATTCAAGATTACTACCAATAGTAGAGATGAGTTCATTTTCTCTCGTGGTACCTGAAACATTTGTGTTACGGTTCGTATCTTGATCACCTATAGTTCAGGATGGAAATCATTCAAACCTGTTCCATATTCTAGATTACTACCAGGAGTAGAGATGTTTTCATTTTCTCTCGTGGTACCTGAAATATTTGTGTTGCTTAGTCTTGCTCATCTATAGTTCAGGTTGGAAATCACTCGAATTTCCAGTCGAAATAATTAGTAGCTTTACAGAAGAAATATATTATTACGTGCTTCACGTATATGTATCATTGAACAATTAGTGTTAAACAATGCGTTTAAAATTGTTATCTTCCAGAATAGACAGCAGACAGCAGTTTACATAATAATTACAAAGTCATGTAGTTTTTTTTTTTTTTTTTTAAGGAGAGGCCGATCCCCTTTTAAGCCTTAATCTGTCCGTCCTCATGGGCCACTGGCCTGTGCGAGGATCTTATCAAACAGAGAAACCAATTGCATCAATGATGGGACATTCTACGGGTTGAAATTAAACATCTTTATTATATATTTTTTTATTTTATATATTTCACCATAAAGTATTGTTTTTTGGGAATTTTGTATTCTATTAATGTATTACACATGGTTAGTGTTTAACAAAAATTTCTCGATTATGTCCCTGGCTATGTATTAAGGAACCGGGTGGAAGAAATGTTTACGCTATATCGAATTACAATATAATTTCATGACAGAAAGAATCGCTTATGCTCTGTGCCGCAATGATAGTCCTGATCAATCACAATTAAACACATCATGATAATAGCTCAAGCCTAACGAGATGTTTGTATAATGCAAACTATACAAACAAATACTTTGAAAGGCCCACTAAGCCCTCGGTCTCTACACCATACGCATATTATGAATTTTAGATAGAAAATGGATTTTTATCCTTGCAATGGTCAGTTCTTTAACCTATCTTTCAGATAAACGGTTCACAATACTAATCAATTTTATAAAAGCATGGGGTTGTCTGAGACAGAATTAAGGGCAACATGTAAGTAATAAATTTACAATCGTTGACAGAGAAATTGAAATTTCAAGCAACTTATATTACCTCAGACCTGATTACACGAAGTAAAGGTTTAGTAAGAGAAATTGAAACAACTTTAAAATTAAATATTGCTGCCTTCATTTGTCGACCTCGTCAGCTTAGAGAATCTGTAACTGACCTGCATTTGGATCCAACGATTCGAACTCTGTGGAAGGGGGCATTCTGATCGTGATTTGGCATCCAGAGAGTAGTGGAAGATTTAACTGACTGATAGGAATACTAACGGGAAGATTCCCAATTCTATCCCTGGGACCAGAAACAATCACATCAGGTGCAGACGCTTGGTTCTCTCCAGAAGCAGGCATGATCTCAGATTCTTCCGTGCTACCTGAAAAATTAACAAAAACAGGTACAGAATGTAGATTCCCCCTAATCTGATAATCCATATATAATTTAACCCTGACGAAATTTCGGTCTGCTATAGCATAAATTGCCGTCTGTATATAATTTGATATTTAATTGCTAGCATATGATCTAATAATATATCTGATACTCGTGGGTCACAGTCGAAGATGGTTGGTCGGCGAATGCAGACCTATTGTGACCTGTATTCTGTAGTTCAGTTTTAATAATTAGTGTTGTGTTTAGTTTTGTATTAAGTCCATGTTTTAGAGTTAGTGAAGTTGACGCACAGCATGTGTTTGTGATTCATGACGCGTGTCACTACGCACTGGAATGATTTGTTTATTTTAACCCAGTTTGTAATTATGTGTTATGTTAGTAATTTAGATAAAGAAGAGATCAGATTTCAGATCTAGAAACGAAGTGTTACTGATTTTTTTACATTACTGAACTATGGCAAATATCCGGAAAATCTTGTTTCATTCACGAAGAATTTCCAGTAATTTCAAATAGATTATTTCTTAAAAATAGAACATTTTTATAATGAAATTTAAAACCACTGTAAAAAGCAAAAATACAAAAATCTAATCTAAGTTTAAGAAACTACATATATTTGTACTAATACATTTAAATATTATTGAAATAATAGTATCATTAATTTTATGACCTATAAAAATAAACGCTAAATATAAAAATATAAACCAAAATTAAATAAACCTAAAAAAAATTCATTTGCCTTATTAAAAAGTAACCGAAATGTTATAATTCAACAGAACTGTTTATAATAAACATAACATTGAACCATTCAGACATGTTAAATATAAAATAGGCTTTACTGAAAATAAGAATGACAAATTTAATGTATGTAATTAAAATAATCAACACAACAGTCTCGTTTTTGGTTTTTTAAAGTTTCAAAAAGCACTAAACGATAGGTCATGTTCTGTGTTTTATATAAAGACATTTATTGGAAAAAAATGTAATACAGAGCAGGCTTTTGATTAAAAAATGTATATTATTCTACATCAATATTTTTTTTAATTATACGTAATCGTTAAACAGAAAAGAAACTTTAAAGTTAAAAAAGAAATATAACAAAATAATACATATAAAATATTTATTGTGTTGAACTATTCAGCGACATTTAAAGATACAAAATTAATTGGAACAAAAGTAATGATTGAAAATATGAATATCCTAACATGCATATTAAAATTAAACACTTGATAACAAGTTTTCTTGTCTATGTCACCAATGTAAAATTGATCACTAACAAAGCCGTATCCCATAGAGTAACATGTACCTTTATCGAATTCGGGGTTTTCTATATAGAAATGGAGCTTCCGTTCTTGACACGTTTTGCGAACAAAAATAAAATTTGTCCTATCCCTTGAATGCTAGGCTGATCGATTGTTTCAAAATTATTTAAGTATTAAAATACCGAAATTATCTAACTAAAATATATGAATGAAGGAAAATACCCTCATCGGACAATAAAATAGAGAAATTTTAAAGCAGTTCAAAATAGGGTATATTTTTCAAAAAAGATTATATACACATTTAAACTTATTGTAATTTAACTGAAAAATTTCACGAATCAGTTAATTTAAATCCTTCATTTTAGCTTAACTCCATGTATGAGCATACCAACCATTTGTGTATAAAAACATTGCAAAAATATTAAAATTGATTTATTATTATTAGGATATGTAACTATAGCAGGAGCATGAATACTTGGCTTCATAACAACCATGTACTGGGAGCTAAACCAATGTTTGTGTCGCCCATGCACACGACCAAAGTTATTTCAAAGTCAAGGGAATGAAACAGAATACTGAGTATCAATAAATTACCATATCAAGCTGTATCATTTCACCTGTCAGATCATAATAAGTAAGAAATGTTAAGTAGAGTATAGTCCTAGTTGTCTGCCTATTTCTGATTTATATAACAAAAATTGTATCTTTAAATTGAATAAAATTTTAAAATGTATATTCTAATTAAGACCTGACTTTTTAAAAGGTTCCAGGATTGTGTTATTTCAGGTTTGAAAATGGCGGTCATAAACAAAATTTAATCTGTAAAAGTAAAGAAGATATTTTCTGAAAAAATCGTAGTAAAAATTCTTGGTACATATAGATGAATTAAAATATACCAAATATATTACACTATAATAAATAATAATGGAGTGGGGAAGGTTGTACTGAGCGCATTCTATTACTGAAAATGAACTAATCGATTTATTAATGTTGTTTAATTGCCGATTAATAATCAGCTGATCGTTGTTTTTAACAGATGAAATCATTGCTGCATTTTGAATACTGGTGGCGAGAGAAAAGAAGAGACCTGGCCCGTGCCGGCGCACAGCTGTGTACTAGTGTGTTGCCGCGCGGTAATTTCAGGCGCTTGACCCCACAGCCAACCCTGCGAATTGTTTATAATTGTTAATAATTTTTCCACTCCTGCTAAGTGGAAAAATTATTGTGACCACGTGCAGCACATTGAACAGGAGTACTGGGAGAAGGACGGCATCACGGAAGACGGAAGATAGATGAGTTCGTCATACGACTAGGTGAAGATGACAATGATAGTTCCAGCTCTGACAGTTCGGATGACCCTAGTGACCCTGAGTCTGATGAAGAATTAGCACTACCATTGCCAATGGACACTGATACAAGCACAGCGACCAATATGTTTTCTAAATGAATGTGAACACATAATAAAATAATGGGTTGTTAATTTCAGCATTACTAACAGTAAGTTTTTTACGTTATCTTCCGAACATGCTTACCATTGGAGGATTAAACTGTGTTATCTCGGTTTCATATTCAACAGTTTACAACTTTAGCAAAATGTAATTATTTTCTTTTGACGTGGTATTTGTAAAGCTGTTGAAGCAAATTTTTTTTTATCCAACTACAAATGTTCCTATTTTTTTTGCGTAAGAGGTTTTTTGTTTACTGTATATTCAATATTGTTGTTAGTCAGTAAGGTATCAATGTTAAATTTTATATACATAAAAGCACTACATTTACATTATACACACATGAACATTAGTAATTGTTAGCTTAACAATAAAAAATCTTCAATTTCAGCAATTCATTCCTTTAATTAGGTATTGTTTGTTTACAACCACTGTAGAGCCTAATAATTAGAATTTATTAGAAACATAAATTTTGCTCAATTTTAATTTATAAAAAACAGTACCGTAATTTAAATTATCTTATAAAACATAACAATTAGGCCGCAAATCAATCAAAACAGTGAAACAATAATGGAATTACGAAACAAGGTGCTGTAACATACTAGTAGTAGCGCCTGCAATTTTCAGATAGGCCAGAATCCAGGTCTCTTCTTTTCTCTCGCCATCAATACTTGTCTCTTGTATACCATCTAATTTTATTTTTATAAGTATTTGGTTACATTACATAAATATTTTTTTAAATTAAAGCATAACAAATTTATCAAAACGTTTAATGCATACTAACACATTTTATAGCAAAAGCAACAAT
This sequence comes from Homalodisca vitripennis, assembly GCF_021130785.1. Taxonomy (NCBI): domain Eukaryota; kingdom Metazoa; phylum Arthropoda; class Insecta; order Hemiptera; family Cicadellidae; genus Homalodisca; species Homalodisca vitripennis. Next base: position 105,795,339 of record NC_060214.1, read on the forward strand.
AAAGAGATAATAATGTATTAGAATATTTATATAAAAGTATCCCAAATTTCACAATTCTGATTAATATTAAAAAAATCTAGTTTCTTATTTATTACGATTTATATTCCTAATAAAACTAAAGATTTTGCAAAGTTAGAATTATGTGTTTTAAATATTTTTTATAAAAATCACACACTGACAGACAATAAATAAGGCAACAGAACTATACTTTACATGACATTTCTTACTTCATTTGACATGAAAAATCACACACCCTGCAAAAGGTATAAACCACTTTGGTCCTTTAACCCACAGATCAGCTCGATCTTATGATCTTCGGAGTACTGTGTACTGCCATCATGAAATATTTTACTTTATATATTTATAAATAATAATAAAAAAAAACTGTATTTCTGTTCTTAGAACAAGATTAAAAAGTGTATATAATTATAGAATGCAATGAAAAATACCTTCGGCGTCAAACGAATTCTATTTCTTGAGTTTGTGCCTATTATGCAACGCAATAAAATTCTATAGGGATCGATTACCAGTAACTAAGAGACTTTTAGGTATTAAAAAGTGTAGAGAGTTTAGTGGACAGCTACAAATAGTTTGCTCATTAGAAAAACATGTGCCGTGGAATCAAACAGTTATGTGAAGATACGTCCACATTGACATGTCGTTCTTACACAGGTCACGTGAAATTTTGCCTTATCGTTTTCAAACGACGACCATTTAAAAAGTATTCATTTCCTAAATATTGGCAAAAAAGTTCATGCTGAATCTATTCTTCATGAATTATAGCATTTTCCACCGGTAATTTTTTTACGAATACCACAAATACACAAAAAGAAAGTGAATACGGCCTAAGAAACATTTTTTTTGCGTACCAAAGATTTCCCCCACATTCACTAAATAAGTTGTATGCCCATAATTAAAATCAGCATCATCCACTTCTAAAATGTCTGTGTGTAACTATGTGATCGCCATAAAATGTATTGTTCAAGCATAACTTTCAAAATAGTTTTTTATCTTTAAAACATTAACTATATTGTTGTATTTTATATAAAATACGAACTAATCCCAAGAAAAGAAGAATGGTGATTATAAATTTACTAATATCATTTTAGGTGTTAATATATTATACTAATGGTAGTTTAAGTTAGTTTTATTATACTATTTAAGATATTAATGTACAATTTTATGATCCTAATATAATACTCAGGATTTAACGTAGAATTTGAAAATTTAAAATAAGTAATCATAGTATAACTATTACTTAAGTCGACTCGTAAAATCAAGTAAAATTTTGACAGTTTATCACACACAAATTTTGCACACGCATTTTAACACGATACGGAACGGGGACTTACCTTCAATATACACCGACACTGCTCACTAAATTTCCTTTATCTCTCAATGTGTCTTGCTATACTGACCGTTGACCTCCAGATCCGCGCTTTTCACTCAGTGCCTATCTGGACAAGTCGACTTCGACCTTTGAACTTTTGTCACATACCTAGCCGGATGTACAGTGTAATGATTACCGACGAGTTTCTGGCTGCTTTTATATTTGAGTTCACTATAAAAAACTTACCTCTATATTTATGAAGTGCGTTACAAAGTATAATGAACAAAACATGTTTGGGCATCCAGAGAAAACTATAAATTTTAAAACTTGTAGCTCATCTCAATTTCTTTAAAAGTGAATGACCTGATTATAACACCATTGCCCATTTATTTTTATTCAACTCCACTAGACACAAGGCAGGATTCATAACATTTCCCATATCAGGGCTTGCTAAAAACAGGTTGTATTCCAAATTTCTATAATCTATAGCTAATTTCATTCTTGAGATGTCCTGTGGATATAAAGACAGACATTATGGACGGGCATAGTTAAGCTCAAAAGGGGCTTCTCCTTTTTTAAAAGAAAAAAATAAATTAATTAATTGATACGGTAAAAGACAGCTTACATCCTCCCGTCAGACAATAGAGAATTTAATTGTGTCAGCCTACAGAATTATAGGTTTCGATGGCGCTCAGCTGAAATCCATAGATGAACTTGCACCATCATAGAATTCATTCTTGCCAACGTAAAGTTTAAGTTTCATGGAAAATTTGTAAAAAGTGTACAGATTACTAATCTTCTAAGTAATATCTTGCCACATAATAAAGCCAAATTTGGTTTATAAAACCATTTTCTTTATAATAGTATAGAATATATATATATATATATATATATATATATATATATATATATATATATATATATATATACATATATATATATACATATATATATAACACTACTGGAAATATTGTACAGAAATTTACATGGACATTCTTAGGGTGCCTGCATATGTCTGTGTGTGTTACTCAACCACGATATAAACTATGGACATATTTGTTCTGAAATTTTACAATGACATTCTTAGGGTGCCTGCATATCTGTGTGTGTTACTCAATCACAAAAAACTACTGGAAATATTGTACAGAAATTTACATGGACATTCTTAGGGTGCCTGCATGTCTGTGTGTGTTACTCAACCACGAAAAACTACTGGACATATTGTACAGAAATTTACATGGACATTCTTAGGGTGCCTGCATGTCTGTGTGTGTTACTCAACCACGAAAAACTACTGGACATACTGTACAGAAATTTACATGGACATTCTTAGGGTGCCTGCATGTCTGTGTGTGTTACTCAACCACGAAAAACTACTGGACATATTGTACAGAAATTTACATGGACATTCTTAGGGTGCCTGCATGTCTGTGTGTGTTACTCAATCACGAAAAACTACTGGACATATTGTACAGAAATTTACATGGACATTCTTAGGGTTTCTGCATGTCTGTGTGTGTTACTCAACCACGAAAAACTACTGGACATATTGTACAGAAATTTACATGGACATTCTTAGGGTGCCTGCATGTCTGTGTGTGTTACTCAACCACGAAAAACTACTGGACATATTGTACAGAAATTTACATGGAAATTCTTAGGGTGCCTGCATGTCTGTGTGTGTTACTCAACCACAAAAAACTACTGGACATATTGTACAGAAATTTACATGGAAATTCTTAGGGTGCCTGCATGTCTGTGTGTGTTACTCAACCACGAAAAACTACTGGACATATTGTACAAAAATTTACATGGACATTCTTAGGGTGCCTGCATGTCTGTGTGTGTTACTCAACCACGAAAAACTACTGGACATATTGTACAGAAATTTACATGGACATTCTTAGGGTGCCTGCATGTCTGTGTGTGTTACTCAACCACGAAAAACTACTGGACATATTGTACAGAAATTTACATGGACATTCTTAGGGTGCCTGCATGTCTGTGTGTGTTACTCAACCACGAAAAACTACTGGACATATTGTACAGAAATTTACATGGACATTCTTAGGGTGCCTGCATGTCTGTGTGTGTGTTACTCAGCCACGAAAAACTACTGGACATATTGTACAGAAATTTACATGGACATTCTTAGGGTGCCTATACGTTATCATATAAGTCTATTCCTATAATAAAAACCCCTCCGGGTTACTACCCACTGCTAAAAATGATTCAGATTTGCCATCCATCATTACAAAGTTCACCTATTTTCATTGCTAATATTACTGGTCAACGTCAAATACAGTACAATTAATCTTTTTCTGCAGTAAATTCTTTCTTCCCATTAAAATAATTAATGCTGTAATCTGAATTTAATTCAGTATATGAAATTAATTAGATGTTTGTGACATGATTCTCGGGTAAATGTAGATGAGACGGTTCGTTTCTGGAGATGTCGAATACGCTGAGTTTTGTCATTTTCACCACAGTTACGAAAGTATGTAGACGTGAAGATTCAATTTATAACTAAAGATGAACAGTTGCAAACTATTATATTTAACAGTATCGAGAGTATATACAGGATGTTCAGTAAAAGTGTTCCAATACTTTGAGATTTTGATCTACACATAAAAATTAGCAAACAAATTCATATGAATGTATGTCCTAAAATCTTTAGTTTCCTGCCTATCTGTCTGTGTGTGTTTTATTATTCATTGGTATAACGATTCCAAAGACATTCGTCAACGAATAAGTGAGCACGATCACTTCATATGTATCATTGCACAATCCGGGAGCAACTAAGATACTTTTGTCTTTTGATAGGCATCAGCTGTTTTAAACAGGTTAAAAGATTTTATAAGATACCAACTATTTTGAAATTTTTATAACAGTTCAAACGGTACTTTTTCCAACGAAATGTCTCAACGCATGCACGGCGAGTTTTAAGAAACTTTAGAACAACCCAGGAGCAACAAATAACTGATACCTCTCAATTGTGATATGTTTGGTTTTTAATTCTCAAGTTTTATAACTTTATCTTAATTAGTTTAAAAAGTATAATTTTATTTACATATAGCACAGACAGACAGACAGACAGACATAAAACTGAAGGTTTTAGGACATACCTTCATACGAATTCTTTAGCTCATGTTTATGTGTAAAACGAAATCCCAAAGTATTGGAACACTTTTCCTAAAAACACTGTATAGACTCTCAGAAGAAAGGTTAACTACTTGCTGGTGTGTACCTTCCGGTTGAACCTACACTTCGGGTACCTCAACAACCAATGAGCCACTTTTATCTATGCAGCACTGTCAACGTCCAGAATGGGCACATCACCAACCGCAAATGTCATAAACCTTCCTCATGGAATCTCGAGGATCTTGAGGTGGACTAAATGCAGTGAGAAATTTGTAAAATTCTTTTCCTGACTGAACAAGAAATGGGCAATGTCATATTCAGGAACCTATCCTATACTGGATAATGTCCAACCGTTGATTAAATATCATAAACTATTTTTCACAGACCTGTACTTAAATTCAAAGGAGAATCCTGAACCTCAGCTTCTTGTGATAACGGTTCTTCGCCCTCCGGGAAGGACTCTTCATCCAATTCAACAATTTCCATGGAAGCATCCGAACCAGTAATGGTTCCTTCGTTGTCTCCAACAACAGGAATAACTTGTGTCTCTCTCATATCAGAAACATTTATTAGTACTTCATGATTATCTAAAATACTGGAATCTGCCGATTCTTGACCCTCATCTGCAACAAAAGGTAAAATTAATGTGTGTGGCTAAGAAGCCCTGTCTGACACCTAACCTGGTGATGAACAATGTACACCATTTTATATTTTTTGGATTATCTACAATACTAATTTAAGAATTCTTGACATCTTGACTATTAATTTATATCCGCAGATGTTTCATAGTAATTATTCTGTGGTTAATAGTGTTTAGTATACCAAATGATATAACGTGTTTAGTTACACACTGTAACGACACAACCATATGACATTCCGTGTACTTCAGTCTCTTTCTGGACTATTACTGCCAATGGTGCAGTGTACCGGGTACAGCGGTTATCGCGAGATAACCAAATCAAACAACGTCGAGCGTGGCTGCTGCTTGGATGGGTGACCGCTGAGCAATCCCGTCTTTGCAAGCCTGCCCGGCCGTTGGTGGTGGTTCGGAAATCACCTTTAAGCCGTTGGTCCCCAGGTTAAACGTTAAAGAGGGCTTCTTAGCTGACTTCAGCTGGTTAAATACGTTTTTATTTCACCTTGACTTTATCCAAGAAATGTCTTTTTTGGAACAGGACTCGATCGAGTGAACCATTCAGTTTTTTTGGAAAACTGAAAAATATGTGTTATCTTTGCAGTTTTCTAACTTCTTCCCTCATACCTCTCTGAAATGAAGCCGGGTGTTTCTCAAAGAAATAAATCACGGTTTCAATGTGACAACTTTCAATATGATGTTACACATTGTTTGCTATTCTAATGTCACATATGCTGTAACTTTCTGTCATCTACATCCTAAAAATGATCACGTCATATGTTGCCTGGAATAGAGTTTGATTAAATTGCTAGAAAGAACTAAAATGAAGAGGAAACTGAAGTAATGAATTTTTCACCAATTTATTTGCTCAATCCTGTCTTTAATTACTTTCACTTTGAGAGTGTAAATGACTGTATTTGATAAGGAAACTATCATTGAAATTTACTGTGTTTATGTGTACAGTATTTTTAAGTACGCTATTGGGCTCAGGAGGTTGTCTATTAAGATTTAAGAGTATATAGAATCCAAAACAGAATTCCATAGTTCGCATAGTGTCTGGAGCTGGTTATTGTGATCAAAAGCAACTGAATCTCCTCACTCTTCCAAGTATCTAAATGCTTGAAGCTTTTTACTTTCTGTAAAAATAACCCCCATCTTTTTGCGGAAAATGCCTTTAAAAATTAGTCTATCAAGGTCTATCGAGTAATAGATTGACACATATTCACTTGAATATGCAGTTAATTTGCACGAATATGCAGTCTGACAAGAATACGGAATTGTTTCTACCAAAATGGTTTTAATTTTGCTTAGAAAATTGTTTAAGTTGGATAGATATTCCAGGTATCCAGGTAGTTCATAAATTTAAAACAAATTACAACTATTCTCATTGACAAGGGGTTGGAGTGGAAAGATCATATATGCAGGATTAGTAATGCAATTTCGTTTGAATAATCTTCTTTGAGGAGTATTTCAAAATAATGTGCAGAAAGATTTATGTTAATGCTCTAGTACGGTTTCACATAATATGCAGGTGTATCTCATAAAATTGTGAAATTGCACAAAAAACACGATTTCTATAATATTCGTGGGACAAAAAAGGCAATAAAACTGGTAAAACGTCATTAATGAATCTCTCGAAATTATTTTAAAACTATAAGAGACTTTAGCATCGTAGTATCAGATTTCAAAATACCTATAGATATACATAGCATTTGTTAACTAGGCTTGAAGAACTCCCCTCACAATTTAGAATAAGATTGTTGAATATACTTTTTAAATATAAAATATATGCATATACCTCTATACATATGGAGTCTATCTGCGGTGTCTAAATAAAAGAATAATAACAGGAACGTTAAATACAATTAAATGACTTGTTCTAAATGAATAAATTCATGAATCATTATAAAATTCCTGCAGTACAGTATAATAACATCTAAGTAAGCAACGAACGATAATTTTAATTAATAATAAATCTTACAGTACATAATGTACATTTGTTTTGTATTGTAAACATTTAAATAGATTAGCTCAATATTAATATTACGTATTATTAATATTTTATTATTACACACATTTTTTATGATTCAGCAAATTTATTATTATTATTTGGTACATTAAACAACCTAATACTAACCTGTATTTGGATCTAAATTGACAATAGGCTCCGCCTCAAATGTTTCGTGTGGTAATCGTTCAATAGCTTCTTCCTGTATGCTGCTCTGGTATCTGTGATCTGCTGGAACTGTAAATGGATTACTAAGTTCCCTTTGAGTTCTGACAGGTACGACTTCCGGTCTATAATACGAAGCTCTCACTGCCTGTCTATCTTGTTGCGGATTGTGTATCGAAGGGTACATATCAGGTCGCCTCGGTGAGTGGTCGACATTCAGGACTTGTGGTTGTACATAATATCCTTGCGTAATAGGAAAGTACCCGTGTATCATTCTTAGTAAATATTGTTGAGAAATGTACGTAACAGGCTGCATATCTGGTCCCCTGAAATTGACCACCGGTTGAATTTCAGGTATTCTGGATCCGTAGCCAGGTCTCACGTCTTGAAACGGTATATTATGCCATTGTATTTCAGGAATGGGTCCGGTTCTTGGTTCATATTGTTGAGGATTGTACATAACAGGTTGGATTTCAGGCTCTCTGGTTGCGTAGCCAGCTCTCACGTCTTGCAAAGGTACATGAGGCCTTCGTATTTCAGGAACGGTTTCCGATCTTCGTTCATATTGTTGAGGATTGTACACAACAGGTTGTATCTCAGGTACTCTGGATCCGTAGCCAGGTCTCACGTCTTGAAATGGTATATTAGGCCATTGTATTTGAGGAATGGGTCCGGTTCTTGGTTCATATTGTTGAGGATTGTACACAACAGGTTGTATCTCAGGTACTCTGGATCCGTAGCCAGCTCTCACGTCTTGCAAAGGTACATCAGGCCTTCGTATTTGAGGAACGGCTTCCAATCTTCGTTCATATTGTTGAGGATTGTACATCACAGGTTGAGTTTCAGGTTCCCTGGTTACGTAGCCAGCTCTCACGTCTTGCAAAGGTACATCAGGCCTTCGTATTTCAGGACCGGCTTCCGATCTTCGTTCATATTGTTGAGGATTGTACATCGCAGGTTGAGTTACAGGTTCCCTGGTTACGTAGCCAGCTCTCACGTCTTGCAAAGGTACATCAGGCCTTCGTATTTCAGGACCGGCTTCCAGTCTTCGTTCATATTGTTGAGGATTGTACATCACAGGTTGAGTTTCCGGTTCCCTGGTTACGTAGCCAGCTCTCACGTCTTGCAAAGGTACATCAGGCCTTCGCATTTCAGGACCGGCTTCCGATCTTCGTTCATATTGTTGAGGATTGTACATCACAGATTGAGTTTCAGGTTCCCTGGTTACGTAGCCAGCTCTCACGTCTTGCAAAGGTACATCAGGCCTTCGTATTTCAGGACCGGCTTCCAATCTTCGTTCATATTGTTGAGGATTGTACATCGCAGGTTGAGTTTCAGGTTCCCTGGTTACGTAGCCAGCTCTCACGTCTTGCAAAGGTACATCAGGCCTTCGTATTTCAGGACCGGCTTCCGATCTTCGTTCATATTGTTGAGGATTGTGCATTACAGTTTGAATTACAGATTCTCTAGTTTCGTAGTCAGCTCTCACGTCTTGCAAAGGTACATCAGGCCTTCGTATATCAGGACCGGCTTCCGATCTTCGTTCATATTGTTGAGGATTGTGCATTACAGTTTGAATTACAGATTCTCTGGGTACGTAGTCAGCTCTCACGTCTCGCAAAGGTACTTCAGGCCTTCGTATTTCAGGACCGGCTTCCGATCTTCGTTCATATTGTTGAGGATTGTACATTACAGTTTGAATTACAGATTCTCTAGTTACGTAGTCAGCTGTCACGTCTTGCAATGCTACATCAGGCCTTCGTATTTCAGGAACGGCTTCCGATCTTCGTTCATATTGTTGAGGATTGTAGACTACAGGCTGAATTTCAGGTTGTCTGGATAAGTTGCCAGCTCTCGTGTAATGTTCAAGCAAATGGGGATCAGTTTGTATAGGTAAATTGGGGTGTGCTGGATGTATCATTTCTCCATATTCATGAGGTCTGCGTACATTGGGAGCGTGTGCATCTCTTCTGGTTAAGTCGGGAACACCCTCATATTGTGGGTGTACATCAGGAACAGCTTCTGGAGGTAAATAGGGATGTACAGGGGTGTTGACAGCAGCAGGTGGCTGGGGTGGAGTAACGGTAAGAACGAGTTCACATGACTGGAAGACTGAATTGAGAGAATACAAAACACAGCCACATGGCCTTGGGCCCTCCACGATTAATGTCCGATTGTGTATATGTCTCGTGACTATGTTTACTTCGTTGTCTTCTGAGTTCAAGTCAACAGTCTGAGCTGGTGAATCCAAGCGCACCAGCATATCATCTAAGGGGGTCAGTGCTGAAAATAACACATTTTACTGTTTTTTGTTATGTTAATTTAAATGTTCAGAAAAGTCTGCGTATTACAGAACTATATGGCTACACTACGTTAATTGGGTCTTATAAACCTAGGTCTTATGTGATGTAGTTGATATTTGGCTCTACCTTATTTTCTTCTATTTACTCCTACTATAAATATGTACTGTAAAATTAAGTTTTACCATAACCTGTTCTTTTGTCATAGTTTTTTCTGACCACGTTTTTAGATTTGTAATCTGCTCTTTTTTTCTCACATGGACAACAAGCCTAACAAATAACTAATAAGCCATGCATCGCCATAGATACATACATAAATAATAAATATGTTTACCTTTTTAGTATTAATATGCGTATTTTCATCACTTCGTACAAAGATAGGCTGTTAAATAACAATAATTTTCCTGTAATAGCTTCTAACATAAAACTGAACTGCAGCTACGCAAATTTAGAGTATGGTATTTTTTATAATCTACCTCAAGTATACGGTACTTTTAATACCAAAACTCAAATAACGATCTACCTGTCAAGAATTAGTACACATATTTGACTACGCTCCAAAGATACGCTGTTAAAATGCCATTATTATTATAACATGCTGTGGTTAGCTTTTGTAAATAAGATTTGTTTTATATTCTAAGGCAATTTTTTCAGAATTGTTACACTTGTACAGCAATGATACGTTGTGACCTAAATTGTGTTTTTTTTCATATTTTTAATTGTTAAATAGTTGCTGTGATATAATTAACTCTATAAAACGTTCAACAAGAAACATCGATAAAAAATAATGTTTTGTATATTCACATGAATTGTTCACACGTACACGCACATGCTCTCATAAGCAAAAATATATGTTATGGTATATATATATATATATAAGTACTCATACCTCGTAACCAGTTTCGTTGGTCGGGCCGCCCTTCATCCCCAAAGTGTCGTGATAATTCTAGACGACTATACCTGTTATCCAAATCTTCGGCATACACAGTCACTTCAAAGAACGTCCTTGTAACGGTGAAGATAACCAATGACAGAGATTGTCTTATAATTGACTGAGCGAATAGAAGAGAAATACCACCAATTAAAATTTGCTGCCTCACAAATTTGTTGTCTAGTTCGTATACGTTCAGTCGGACCTCACAGACCTCAGGGGCCGAGTATCTGAAAACTCTGAATCTGCTCTGGGGCAAGTAAGCGCGCTCAACCATCTTCCTCACTTTAGTATTATGTAATCCTACGCTAATCACAGGCGTCAATTCTTTCAATTCCAATTCTGTTTTCCACACCGTTTTGTAGTACATGCCGGTCTTCATGCCTGCGTAGATGGCTGCTCCCCTGGAGACTGAATCATACTTTACAGTTATTGTAGGTGCAAGGTGTTCATCAATAATTTGACTCAGTCTTGGTATCAGGCAACACCTACCGTGTTTGAAGGCTCGTAGTATTTCGAATTTTTGGAGTTTCGTTCTTTTTATGCATCGTTTTATCAGTGCGGAAAGCTGACGGAACCGCTCAGCATTCCAGCTTTCAAACATCTCCCTGCTTATTTCGACTCGGTGTTCGTGTAGACATACAGTAGTGTTTTCTTCTTTGGACAATTCCAGTTTCGCTGCTATACATTTCTTTCTCAAAATTTTCTTATCGAGAGATGACAAATCTCCCCCCATTAATTCCCTCATTTTCTCGAAGCAATAAGACATAATGGTATTGTCGAAGTCATCTCCTCCCCAGTGGCAGTCCCCCACATTTGACAAGACCCTTACTCGATATTGCGATACCATAAAAGAAGTTATGGAGACGGATCCTCCTCCTATATCAACGACCACACAAATACCGTGTTCCTGAAACATGAGAAAAAATTAAAAATATTTTAAGCATAACACGTGAGCTTTGTAAGTCGTCTTCAAATCAGCTACATAGTCTACATATATTAAAATACCATTATAAATATATATATATACACACATTATATTTAAAATCATCCGAATCTCAGAGATATTTTAATATTTAGTCTACCTAGGTGGCAGAAGCCCTATATGTGATGCGTAAAGGAATTTTATTTTCTTCCATAAAAGGAAAATACTATTGCTGTACGTACTTCTATCCTACTACTTACCCTGTACCTGAAAGTTAACCATCTCGATATCATTACGGCAGATGTGTCATTGATGAGTATGCTCTTCAGTTCAGCTCTATTAGCAGCCCTGTTTATTGCTCTTCTTTGGTTATAAGTGCAAGATCCCGCGACTGCAATGACAAAAAATGGATCCTCTTCACCACAAACTTTCATTGCGAACTGTCGAAAGTATCTCAGGATCTCGTACAGCAACTGGAAAAGATGTACTGTGAGAGCATGTTATTAATGCAAAACATAAATATTGTAATAAACTATTTAAAAACACTTTTTGACTACAACTAATTTCCTACTACCAATTATAATAATATATAAAAACATTAAAAGTAAAAAGTAACAGTAAAAAATGTAAAGTAAAAAGTCAAGTAAAGTCTTATTTTACTGTAATATTTATATCTTATTACAGTCAAAGACGTGACAGAGAAACTTCATATTTAAGAAAAGTTTGTTAAAACTGTAATTAAATAATAAATTATCTATCAAAAATTCAAGAGAATAAATACTCTCATTTGAAGGGACAGATTAAAATACCTTGCGCGAAGGCGGGAACTATGAAGTTTCCATGACACAAACTGTTTTTAAGAATTCTATCTACACATACATAGACACACATACGCACACACATACAATAAAGGCTATTCATAAGTTTGAAACATATGTTCCAGATCATTATTAGTCAGATCATTAGTAGTCAGAGAGAGAGTAACTATTTATTGGAGTAATACAGTTTTTCCTTTATTTCTATTGATAAAGCATAATTAAATTTAGGCTCTAAAAATAAGAATATCTTTGAAATAAAGTACTATAGGATTTAGTTATCTAATAATTCCTTTGTTAAACCTTTCTACAATTTATATTACAATTAATTATAGTTCCGACATTAATCTCCCTATGAATATAGCTAGATCTTTAAATGCAAGTATTGCAGAGGTAGAATTCGAAGTGTACAAATAATGAATAAGAGACAGTGAGTCTGCCACTTATAATTCTTACAAAATTTTTTTGATTATTAATAATAGGCTTCAACTCAGTAATATAATAGCCTTCCCAAATAGAAAGTCCATACTTTAGTGTAGTACGAATATAGGATTTTATTACTTTCTATAAATTTAAAAAATTTACTATCGGTGATATAGTGAGACTTCATTCATTATTTTATCGAGAGATTATAAATTAACGCGGTGTTCAAAAACCTCCAAGACGCAAGGATAACATTTCTGTGAGATAAATATTCGTCTTCGTTCTGGCCATATGTCGTAGGTTTCATCTATATATCTATCTATCTATCTATCTATCTATATATATATATATATATATATATATATATATATATATATATATATATATATATATATATAGACTATAAATGAATGTTTGTGTGTTTTTCCTTTATGTAATTGCAAAATATTAGACAGACCATTATGAAAATTTGTATGTATACGTATTTTTCCACGGAGAAGGTTTATAAGCTATGCCCATTGATGTAACTCACCACCAAGCGGCGCTGCAAAAGATAAAAGGTTTCAAAGCGCCTGCACAATATAAACTGCAATTACTAGACAGTCACGTATATCACATAGCCAAACACTATTTGAAGGCGCTAAGTTATTATGTATATTTGTTTTTAAGATACATTTCTGATTGAACTTAAAGTTTGAGTGTTAGACCACTCTATAATAAAGTACATGTACGTGCACAATGGCTATAAACATAAACATATATTCTTGATCGTGGCAACAAGGCAAACTCTACATCGGCGTTGTAAATATAATTAAATTAAACCAGAAGTTCACATTCACGGGCAATGCTTACGAAAAGCGTGCAAAGCCGCGGGAAACAGCTAGTTAAATATAAATATCTGCGGAATATAAGGTATTACTAGAGTTTTTCAAACGTTACCGTTTCAGGGCTGATATGACACAGTTTTCCGTTGTGAGTGCACTCCATATGCGGCCAACCGTCTATATCAACCACATTGAAGGGCCAGTACCTAGAGAGTTCCCTTACGTAGGCGTCGTACCTGAGTCCTGCTAGCCTTAACAGTCCTGAAATCAATGCAAGTGAGAAGGTGAAAACATGTATAGGTACTAATTTTTTCAAGACACCATAGAATAACATAAAATTATATCACGGTTATTTCCACACAAAAAAACTGAAAAACAGAAGTAAATATTTATATTGAAAAAGAAAACAAATTCAGGATATTGGATATCTAATGGTTATAAAATATTCAAAAAAATATTTTAGTAATACCCTTTAAAATAATTAACATTAAATAATTAACGCTAAATAATATTTAAAGAGCCTTATATCACAAAGAAATAAATCCATATATTGAAATAAAGAGATAAATTTATATACTCGTATATATACATACACATACCTAGTGAAAACAGCATTTAATGTGTTACATAATTTCAGTATAATTTACAATAATATGGGAAAAGAGCCTACATGGGCCGTAATGACCTGTGCGTAGACTCGAGTTGAAATTTTTAGGATTAGAATTTTATCTCGAGCAGTGTGTTGATTAATTTAATCGATTTTTTATTTGAGAGAAGTATATATATATATATATAATATATATATATATTATATATATATATATATATATTATATTATGAAACATGACCATAATCCGATTGATGTGGACCTCAAATAAGATAGAGTATGATAAGTGGGTCCGGTTTTTTATACAGATTAGTACAATCATCGATACTTAATATTCATTTATCGAATACTCGTTTATAAATCATATCGACATATCGATAGCCATAATCACAATCATATTTTAAATTTCAAAAATAATGCAACGCACATAGTGATAATCTTATAAATAATAAATTACCTCTAACGATCAAACAAACTATTAGAAGTGGAAATAGGAAAAACTCATAAAAAATAATAAAATGATATCAAAATTTCTTAAAGGAAATACGAAATATTGAAATATGCGTAATTATGTATATGTTTTCTCCTGTATAGGAATGATAAACCTTTTTCGAGAAGTTGTTGAAGCATCTTCTCTAGAGAGCCGTATGGTATTTCTCTTCTGCACAAATACTCACAGAGATGATCTGCAAGCAGGACGGCTGATATGCTACTTTTTAAACTTAGTTTCACGGTCCTCCACGAGCTTTCGACTTTCTGTTATTGTCTATAAGAGAAAATACGTTTATTATATGTGTTTATAGTTGACACAAGTCAGTATTGCTCAAATTCAGTATCGGATAGTTATATCGAAAGTTATAAATGAGTAATATTGTTTACCAATATCGAAACAAAAAAACAGAGCCCGCTTATCGTACCCTACCCATAAAATAATACACAGACCGTTCATTTCTTCGATAAAAATGGAGGGCGAAGAAAGTTGAAGAGAGGCGGAGCTACATCAAAGACTTCTATATTGTCAGTTGCTCAACAAAGACGAGGCCATGGTAACTGTTACTAAATCATCATTATATGATTCTGTTTGTCAATTAGCCACCAGCAAAAATTTAAGTTTAATGATTTGTACTGATAGTCTTAAGCTACTGCTTTGATTGTACTAATTACGCAACCAAAGTTTACTAGTAAAATTTGTTTTCTGACTCCAGGTGTGACTTTCTCTAGGCTCTAATAAGGTAGTGCTTCGTAATGGAATTATCTATTAGCTACAGGGTGTTCAGAAATGTGTATAACAAACTTCTGTATGTGATAGTATTCATCATTTTATACAAAAAATGTTATATAAACATAGGTAAAAGATGTGTCTCGTTTAGCCGCTAGCCGCCATTTTGTATTTTTCTAAAAAAACGTATTATCTCTAAAACTTTTTAACCTAAATAAAAAAAGATAAAATCTAAAGAAACTAAATTTGGCACATAGTTTGAATAAAGAAGAAATTAATAAAAGAAATTGTGTCACTTTCTTTAATACTAACAAAATGGCGTCTGTTGAAATTATTTACATTCTAATAATAACAAAAACAACCAGTATACTTTTCGGGACATTTTCCACCGTTCAGTGAAACAAGAATCATTAACACTACGTTTCAAGATCTGCAATCTGATCTCTTCTTCAGGTTTTTCTTTTTAGTTCATTTTTTAGAATTGGCAATCAAAGCGGCCTAATCTCGACTAATGGTTGACTGATTGGTTGGTCTACCAATTTAATGTATGTTGCCTCAATCTTCTTCAAAAGGAAATTAATTGAGGCAACATACATTAAATTGGCAGACCAACCAATCCGTCAACCATCATTCGAGATTAGGCCGCTTTGGTTGCCAATTCTAAAAAATGAACTAAAAAGAAAAACCTGAAGAAGAGATCGTATTGCAGATCTCGAAACGTAGTGTTACTGATTTCTTGTTTCACTGAACGATGGAAAATGTCTGGAAAATCCTGTTTCCTTCACAATGCTTCCATCGTCAAAAATAACCTTCAAACAAAGAACAACCTGTATGGTTATAAATTATTTACTAGGAACCAAGCATTTGAATTTTTGAAATTGTATTATAATTTCAACGGGACTTATTTAAACGAAATCCGTCAACGTTTAAGCGAACAGGACCACTTAAATACACGCTTAAGCGTATTAGTTGTTTGTTGCTCCCACCTTGTGCAAGTGTATCTTTAAAGTGGTCGTCCTCGCTTATGAGTGTGTTTGAAATTATGAATATTATCAACCACAGACGTTTGTGACACCCTTTTGTGAACACCCTGTATATTATTACACTAACGGATTTCTTGCACAGGGATATACTGGCTTGCTTCTTAATAAATTTAAATGATTGATGTACGGTATCATTAAAAAGAGTTCAATGTGAAAGTGTTATATCTGTTTTTATATTAGTGCTCCACCCCACTGGCTGTTGGATTTTTAATGTTATTCAAATAAAGCTTCATACACTGTTATATTTCATATGGCTTAAATCTAATATATTGTATGGTAAACAATATTACAGTCTTTTTCATCTAGCAACAGCTGTACCAACACAAACTTCTGTAATCCTAGCTTAAGACAAGTATTAATTATGATTTTATGTGTATACAAATTTGCAGTGACATTTGTGTACGTAAGGTACTCGAAACTGGCTTCTCTAGGGTTTAATGCAAACATTACTAATTATTCTGTTTAATCTTACGCACTGATTCTGGTAGGTATCAAATATACCGTTATGCGTGATTACTATTGTTATATACGATAAGTTATGTGATGTATATGTAAATAGAAAAGATTGGGTTAAAACTATTTTCAGAATTAGTGGAACAATAGGGTTAACAGCTCAGTTTCGAGCAACGGGTCCACTAGTCACTTTAAATTGCTCAATATCTAAGAAACAGTTATTGGTAATATTTATAATTTATTATTTGATCTAAGAAGTATTGATATGGAGGGCTTACCACACACTTCGGCATTTTTCACCTGGAACATTGGGCACTTATAATTATCTCCAATTTGTACATGTGTACTTGAGAAGCGCACGAGACTTTCTGGGTCATTTTCATATTCGAACATCAGGCGATGAAAGGTTTTTACACTCTGGTCTTTTCCAACTTGAGAAATACAGACACGGGAAGTTCCGATTTCAACCCCAAAGGCTGTTTCTCGTATAACGGCTGGATCTGGTTTCCATATAAACATCAGAACACATGAATGAGGATTACATAACAACAACAAGGTTAAGGTGTAAAAAAACGTGGAAATCACAGTATAAAACTTTCTTATTCGATTCTTTGCTTCAACCGAATAATAATATTTTACGTTGCAAGTGAGGTTCATTATGGCTTTCACGTATTGCTTGACATATTCTACATAAAATATGATCAAACTAAAACCATTAATGTTACATACTTTGATGCATTAACATTCACGTATTGTTTGACATATTCTACATAAAATATGATAAAACTAAAATCCTTAACGTTACATACTTTGATGCATTAACATTCACGTATTGTTTGACATATTCTACATAAAATATGATCAAACTAAAACCATTAATGTTACATACTTTGATGCATTAACCACCTTATCACCTCTTAAGCATACTAAATCTCGTATAATTTAACAGAAGTGTTTTTGTTTTAGAATATTTAAACAGAGAGAAGCTGTACAATGCACTGACAGATCTTCCACAGGTCATTCAAAGAAGAAGAATAAATGTATTTTATTTACTTATTATTTTTGTTTTTCTTGTTGGAATTTCCAATTTCTTTTTCTTTTTTATACACATTGTAAATATGTATACAGTTTATATTTATCTGAAGAAGTGCACCGGATACGCGAAAATTTAGAAATGTTTCAAACTATTTACAATGGATTTTTGAAGGAATGTTTATTTTATATACAATGGAAGAAGATAGTAGGCTCTTCAATTAAAAGCTACCGTAGTAAAAAAAAGAAATTGAGGATTGAGACAAGAGAAACAAAACAATATAAATAAATAAAATAGATCAGCAGCTGATGGTCAATGAAACTGACGTTTGTGAATGAGTAGAAAACATTAAATTTATCTTATGTTAAGTCCTTTTAAACTAATACTTGAAAGTACTGAAGTTTGTGCAGTTTTATTTTTTTCAGTTTTAATCTATTGAGTTTTTTCATTGTTATGGATCGTATTAATGCCTTTGACGTTGTAACACTTTTCTTAATAACGTAGCTATAGTAGGAAGGGTTGATTAAATTTAATTTTGAGTTCAGCTCCAGTTTACCTTTTTTATTGCAGTGTCTGGTATCTGACGATATCTCAGACGACTCCTGGAATCTGGAGTCATTTTCGTCTGAAGAGATCCAAAGAAAGTCGACAATGAAGAAGCTTAAAACGAAAAATTGTCACTAAGAGGAAGGTGAACTGAAAAAAACTTGAAACTCAAAATTCAATTGTATCAATCCTTCCTACCATAGCGAAGTTAGGTGTAGGAAACGCGGTTACTCCACTGTTCTTAGAGGTCGTGTCTATCACATCGTAGTGCACTCAATTGTCTACCTTTATGAAACATTTATTATTGTATAAGGTTGATTATGTTCATTGTTTAGTAGAACGTTCCATAGTTTGTGTTGAAAAAGAAATCAAAATCTTAGTAACAACGTCTCAATATAAGGGAGAAACTGAATTGGGATCTCTTCTACCCACCGCTTCCTAGTGAAGTGTAAAAATCGAAAAGAAACTGGACAAGATTGATCCGTAACAATTACTATTTAATTTCAATTGTATTCAGAAATGTTTTACTGTTTTCGCTGTTGATGAAAATGGTTTTATAATAGTAACGTAAACCTGAAAGGAAAGAAATTACAGTAGAACCTCTCGTATCCGACCTTCCCACATCCACTCCTCCCGATATCCGACCTTCCCACATCCACTCCTCCCGACATCCGACCTTCCCACATCCACTCCTCCCGATATCCGACCTTCCCACATCCACTCCTCCCGACATCCGACCTTCCCACATCCACTCCTCCGATATCCGACCTTCCCACATCCACTCCTCCCGATATCCGACCTTCCCACATCCACTCCTCCCGACATCCGACCTTCCCACATCCACTCCTCCCGATATCCGACCTAGTGTCCAACCGGGTTCTGTTGGCGAGCCTGTTCAGACTTGATCTTTACCGCCCCACGTTGCACCTTTAATACATCCTATGGATCAATGGCTGAAGAGAAGATACAGAAGAAAATATTTCAGCTCTTTCGTCGAAAAAACAGAAGAAGGGTGTACCTTATGAAGCAGTGAAAGGTTTAAATATAAAAGATGCCGTATGTATCGTTGCTGGAGCTTGGGAATAAATTTAAAAAACCACCCTAAAGAAATAATTGGAAAACGATTTGGCCATCAATAAATTAAGTAAAACTTGAGACTAATCATGACAAAACAGAAACATTACAAAATCTACAATTGTTTCAGCACGATCTCCAGGTGACAGATGTAGAAGAATGGCTTTTTGAATGTGATGTTTCGGAAGTTACAGCCAATGAAGATCTCAGCGACGACATTGAAACAAGAAAAACCTGGGACTAATCATGACAAAACAGAAACATTACAAAATCTACGAGTGTTTCAGCACGATCTCCAGATGACAGATGTGGAAGAATGGCTTTTTGAATGTGATGTTTCGGAAGTTACAGCCAATGAAGATCTCAGCGACGACATTGAAACAAGAAAAACCTGGGACTAATCATGACAAAACAGAAACATTACAAAATCTACGAGTGTTTCAGCACGATCTCCAGATGACAGATGTGGAAGAATGGCTTTTTGAATGTGATGTTTCGGAAGTTACAGCCAATGAAGATCTCAGCGACGACATTGAAACAAGAAAAACCTGAGAGTAATCATGACAAAACAGAAATATATTACAGAACAGAAATATATCATTACAAAATATAATAGTGTTTCTGCACGGTGTCCAGATAACAGATGTGGAAGAGTGTCTCTTTTTGAAGAGTGTGGCTTGTTGAAGGTGATGTTTTGGAAGTTACAGCCAACGAAGATCTCAGTGACGGTCAAATCATTGCTATTGTGCAGAACGAAGCCGAGGAAGAAGAAAGTGACTCGGATGAAGAGGAAACCACTAGTGACGACGTAGCAAGACATTCTGCTGCTAAAGATGTAGTCGAAGTTGCGCTGAAATACATCGAGCATCGTCCAAACGTAAGCCCGATGGATGTATTGTGGGATAAAGAATAGAGGGACACTTCTGCAAGGTCAAGATTAACAAAATTGCAACATCAATCCATTACTGAATTCTTTAAATAATGTATTGTACATGCGCTTAGATTTTATTCACTTGTTTTATTCAATTTAAAAACTGTAAACGTTTGAAAAGTATTCATACAAATGCTGGTATTTAGAAATACAATAAAGGTTCACTATTTGTAGCACACTGCATACATGTAGGTTCTTTTACCTGAGAAAGGCGTTTTTTTTTCTCCTTTCGATTTCCGACCATGACTCGGTCCCGTTATGGTCGGATATGAGAGGTTCTACTGTATAATTAGAACACTAACGGTGGAATTTTTACAATATAGATCTTTTACAAAGTAGAGCAAATTTCACGGACCTGTTAAATCCTAAACCTTTTATGTTTGTATGTTTGTAGCCTAAGTATTTTTCTTTTCTTTTATTACTCTACCTTTGACCATTATATTATCTTTTTTATAATGTTTATATACATTTTTCTATTTATAATTTAAGAATAGGGAGTCGATTAAGAAAGTGCACTAATAAAACCGATCTAAAATATTCATTTTGAATTCAAGGATGGGACCTCAAAAAAATCTGCTTTGGAGGCCCTGTATTATTCTTAAAAAAGTTAAAGTGTATGATACTAGATTAAATGCTACTATTGTTTATATTTTATGTGCAACATGATATATTATTTTTAAATATTATTATGAGTCTTTTGTCTTAAGGTCAGACTGAGCACGAGAAAGGCTATAATATATATTATTTTGTTTTCGACATCTTTATTCATGTACCTTTTTTCAAATTTGAAAAGAATATTTTTAATGGGATTATTTTTTGGTTTTACTATCAACC
The DNA here is from genome assembly GCF_021130785.1 of Homalodisca vitripennis. NCBI lineage: Eukaryota > Metazoa > Arthropoda > Insecta > Hemiptera > Cicadellidae > Homalodisca > Homalodisca vitripennis. The sequence goes on from NC_060214.1 coordinate 105,816,575, forward strand.
AAACAAATATCAGATGTATATTACTTTGTTTAAGAAATAAATTTCTTTCTTTCTTTTACGAGGTATTTTTTATTTTTCTGTTTTCCGATGCCCATATCAGCCACATCGTGCCGTGCCAAAGCACCAAATGTACTATAGCGACTCTATTTCATTTGGTGATAAATTCTGCACATGTATTTGTCCATTAACATTAAAACACCATTTTTGTGATTCATGTGTAATGCACGAACATTCTAAAAATTAGGATTATGTGATTTTGGTTTATTTTGAAAAATATCAGACAACTAAATAAGCTTTAAAACAAATAACAGCAAATATTTAAAAGCATCAATATAAAAAGGAAAATTAACTCAGAAAAAAATTTACTTAAAGTGTAACTTGCCTTGCTCAAACAATTCAGGGCTTACGTTAAAGTGAGCGCGTAAGCTTTCATCCATGTCCCATAAGGAAAATGTTCGACTCGATTTTTTACGAATCTTACGACGTGAACTCGGAGGAGAGGTTGCCGGATCTGTAAAATGACACATTTAATTAATGGTTGATCAGATATAATGCGTTGCAATTTGTGTAAAAGTATCAATGAATAGTAGTCCAAGCAAATATTAATTGTTTCTAACTATAGATGAACCTCTTTGTAACAGGCGCGAAGATTTCTTGCGCATAGCGAGAGGAGGGAGCAGGAGCTTGACCACGCTTTTCGCCACTCCCTCCTTCACAAGGTTGTTATAATTACTGGGTTTGTTGTAACAGCTGTTATGTAACAAATACCCTACGAGTGGTAAAGTGACTACTGAGGGGTGGTTGGTATGGAATGTGGAATACGGAAGTGTGTCGGTGCATCTCTCTCTCTCTCTCTCTCTCCTCTCTCTCTCTCTCTCTCTCTCTCTCTCTCTCTCTCTCTCTCTCTCTCTCTCTCTCTCTCTCTCTCTCTTTCTCTCTCTCTCAGCATCGACATTGAAACAAGAAAAACCTGGGACTAATAATTATAAAACTGAAACATAACAAAATCTACAATTGTTTCTGCACGATCTCCAGATGACAGACGTAGAAGAATGGCTTGTTGAATGTGATGTTTCAGAAGTTACAGCCAATGATGATATCAGCGACGACATTAAAACAAGGAAACCCTGGGGCTAATCATGACGATAAAAGAAAGATTACAAAATCTACAAGTGTTTCAGCACGGTGTCCAGATGACTGATGTTGAAGAATGGCTTGTTGAATGTGACGTTTCAGAAGTTACAGCCAATGAAGATCTAAGCGACGAAATTGAAACAAAAAAACATGGGACTAATCATGACAAAACAGAAACATTACAAAATATACAAGTATTTCAGCACGATCTCCAGATGACAGATGTGGAAGAATGGCTTGTTGAATGTGATGTTTTGGAAGTTACAGCCAATGAAGATCTCAGCGACGACATTGAAACAAGAAAAACATGGGACTAATCATGACAAAACAGAAACATTACAAAATATACAAGTATTTCAGCACGATCTCCAGATGACAGATGTAGAAGAATGGCTTGTTGAATGTGATGTTTCAGAAGTTACAGCCAATGATGATATCAGCGACGACATTAAAACAAGGAAACCCTGGGGTTAATCATGACGATAAAAGAAAGATTACAAAATCTACAAGTGTTTCAGCACGGTGTCCAGATGACTGATGTTGAAGAATGGCTTGTTGAATGTGACGTTTCAGAAGTTACAGCCAATGAAGATCTAAGCGACGAAATTGAAACAAGAAAAACATGGGACTAATCATGACAAAACAGAAACATTACTAAATATACAAGTGTTTCAGCACGATCTCCAGATGACAGACGTAGAAGAATGGCTTGTTGAATGTGATGTTTTGGAAGTTACAGCCAATGAAGATCTCAGCGACGACATTGAAACAAGAAAAACATGGGACTAATCATGACAAAACAGAAACATTACAAAATATACAAGTATTTCAGCACGATCTCCAGATGACAGATGTGGAAGAATGGCTTGTTGAATGTGATGTTTTGGAAGTTACAGCCAATGAAGATCCAAGCGACGACATTGAAACAAGAAAAACATGGGACTAATCATGACAAAACAGAAACATTACAAAATATACAAGTATTTCAGCACGATCTCCAGATGACAGATGTAGAAGAATGGCTTGTTGAATGTGATGTTTCAGAAGTTACAGCCAATGATGATATCAGCGACGACATTAAAACAAGGAAACCCTGGGACTAATCATGACGATAAAAGAAAGATTACAAAATCTACAAGTGTTTCAGCACGGTGTCCAGATGACTGATGTTGAAGAATGGCTTGTTGAATGTGACGTTTCAGAAGTTACAGCCAATGAAGATCTAAGCGACGAAATTGAAACAAGAAAAACATGGGACTAATCATGACAAAACATAAACAAGGATGGGACCTCATTAAATTTCTGCTTTGGAGGCCATGTATTATTCTTAAAAAGTTAAAGTGTATCATATTAGTATAAATGCTACTATTGTTTATATTTTGTTGCAATATGATATTTTATATTTTAAATATTATTAGGTGTGTTTTGTCTTAAGGTCAGACTGAGCACGAGAGAGGCTGTGTTATATTTTATTTTGTTTTTTACATCTTTGTTTATGTACTTTGTTCAAATTTTTAAAGAATACTTTTATGGGGATTATTTTTGGTTTGACTATCAAACAAACAAAAATCAGATGTATATTACTTTGTTTAAGAAATAAATTTCTTTCTTTCTTTTACGAGGTATTTTTATTTTTTTGCTGTCCGATACCGACAACAGCCGCATCGTGCCAAAGCACCAAATGTACTATTGCGACTTTATTTCATTTGGTGATAAATTCTGCACATTTATTTGTCCATTAACATTATTACGCAATGTTTGTGATCCCTATGTAATGCACGAACATTCTAAAAAGTAGGATTATGTTTTTTTTGGTTTATTTTGAAAAATATCTGACAACTAAATAAGCTTTAAAACAAATAACAGCATATATTTGAAATCACCAGTAGAAAAAGGAAAATGAAATCAGTAAAAAAATGTACTTAAAGTGTAACTTGCCTTGCTCAATAACTTCAGGGCTTACGTTAAAGGGAGCGCGTAAGTTTTCTCCCACGTCACATAATGGAAATGTTGGGCCCGATTCTTTACGAATCTTACTAGGTGAACTCGGAGGAGAGGTTTCCGGATCTGTAAAATGACACATTTAATTAATGGTTGATCAGACATAATGCGTTGCAATTTGTGTAAAAGTATTAATGAATTGTAGTCCAAGCAAATATTAATTGTTTCTAACTATAGATGAACCTCTTTGTAACAGGCGCATAGCGAGAGGAGGGAGCAGGAGCTTGACCACGCTTTTCGCCACTCCCTCCTTCACAAGGTTGTTATAATTACTGGGTTTGTAACAGCTGTTATGTAACAAATACCCTACGAGTGGTAAAGTGACTACTGAGGGGTGGTTGGTATGGAATGTGGATGCGGAAGTGAGTCCGCGCATCTCTCTCACTCTCTCTCTCTCTCTTTCTCTCTGATGACAGTAGTAGCCTGGCGGCCGTGGCGTATACATCGTTTGTCGGACGCTCTGTGCCTTTTTATATACTGTATTGGCTTTTGTGCTGTTATTGCTGTTTTGCAGTCATGATGAAGTGTTATCAGTGTAATAGTGTTATTGACAAAGACGAGAAAAAACTTAAGTGTAGTTCACTTGTTTTTCATCTAAGCTGTTTACAAAGTGGTAAGGAATTTCTAATTACTGACGAAGACTATGAGTATATATTGAATACCAATTCTGGATGGAAATGTGTTTCGTGCAATTTATAAAAACAGTTGAAAGATGTCGATACTCCTATTAGATCTGTAGGTGTTAAATCTGTAAGTACTAAGATTCCAAGCAAAAGTGTTAAAGGCGGTTCAGAAACTGATTCGGACACAAGCTCTACAGGGACTAATAAGAAATTAAGTTGCCAGACTTGTAACAAAGGATTTTCACACAATGCGTATAAATGTGTGTGTGTTAAATGTAATTTATCGTTTCATTTGAAATGCGTAACTGAATTTAAATCAAGGGAAGAATATGGTAAAGTTAAAGCAACCTGGCAATGTCAGCCGTGTGCTCAGGATATCCCAGGAATGCAGGAACCGATATCTGATAAGCTATTTTCAGCTGCGGGGCAGGCCTTATCTGGTGATATCGTATCACTGTCTTTAATAATGAATGAGATAGTTTCATTCAGAAACGAGGTCAAAAAGACAAACGCGGATTTAAGGATTCTATGGAAAAATATGTGAATTGGATTGTTGAAAATGGTCGAAAAATTGATGATGCGGTTAAATCAATTACTGAATTATCTAAGGACATTTACTTCATAAGACAGGAAAATGTAAATCTCAAGAAAATTGTATCGGATTTGACTTTTAAAATGGACATTCTTGAACAGGCTTCAAGGGAAAATACCGTTGAAATTCAGGGTATACCATTTGTGGGGAAAGAAAATGTGATGGAAATGGTTGAAAAGGTGTCTACGGCTATCAGTTTCCCCATTGATCAAAATATGGTTGACAAATGTTATCGAATAAGAACGAGATTTGGAGCATCTGAAAACCCAGGGAGTATAGTAGTTTGCTTTGTGCGAAATATTGATATGCAAATGTTTATACAAAAAAGAAGAGATAAGAGGAACTTGAACACCAGGGACATTGGCTTTCTACTGGGAAATTCTTCTGTGATTTATATCAACCACAGTCTGACGGCTAAGAGAAGGTTGCTGCGAGCTGCGCGGCTGTGTCGCAGTGAGAAACAGTACACTTTCGTATGGGTCAGCGGAGGACGCATCTTCCTACGTAAAAATCAAGGAGATCCGGCAATTGAGGTGAAGCGAGAAGAGGACCTTGAAAATTTGAAATGATGGTTTTTGTCTTACAGTTCAGTTTTGGGTTTTGTTTATCTTCGGTATGATAAGTTTATCAGTTGTTTCTTAGTTTTAATTTCATGTTTTAAGTATGGTGTTTTTTTGATAATATTATGTGCTAAAATATTGATGTCTTTCTTCCATATAATAATATATGGCGAGTGATTGTGGATTATTACTGCATAATAGGGAAAAGATTAATAGTTTAAAATCTAAATTTAGTAATAAGAATAAAGGTTTTTTGAAAGTAGCTCATGTCAACGTAGAAAACCTAAGAGCGCATAAAGAGTCCTTTTTTAGTTTATTTGAGGATAATATTTTTGATATAGTTGTGGTTACGGAAACATTCCTGAAACCCATTTTGGCTTCTAGTCCTTTTAGTATTGATGGTTTTAACTTCATAAGACATGACAGAGAGGGTAAGGAGGGTGGAGGAATTGGAATATATATTAAGAAATGTTTTAATTACAAAGTATTAGTTTCATCACAATCCTTGTACTGTAAGAAACCTGAATTTATTATTTTAGAAGTAGCTTTGGGATGGAAGTTATTGTTGTGTGCCTTTTACAGACCACCGAAAGCAGGTTATATACCGGACTGTTTTGACATAATTGGGGATTTATTGCCTACTTATTCAGATGTATTACTTATAGGAGATTTTAATATAGACTTAAATACATACAGAGTTTTTCCAGATAAAACGCAATTTATTAATTTAGTTGAGAATTTTAATTTTACTATTCTACCATTACAACCAACATACCATTTACCTACATCTGATACCTTATTGATTTGTAATGACGTGAACAAAGTAAATGTGTACGGACAAATATATATAGCTGGTATATCTTATCATGATTTAATATACATAGAGCTATGTCTTAGAGTTAAAAATAGTACTAATAGGGTCATGAAAGTTATTAGAGATTTCAAAAATGCAGATGTAAATAGATTAAGGCAAGAATGTCAAACTTTATCGTGGGATGATGTTTACTCAGTAGACAATATACATACAAAGGTAGATATATTTGTTAATAAATTAAATAATTTATTTAATAAATATGTACCTGAAAGAAATATCTCAACAAAAAGGACTCCCTTCCCTTGGATAAATACACAAATAAAATCAATGATGAAAGACAGGGATAAGTTGTACAGTCAATATATAAGGACGAAAGATCATATAACTTGGGAAAATTACAGAGTCTTAAGAAATCAAGTAAAACGTATATTATAAGCCTCAAGAAACCGTCATTTTGACTCTTTATTGAAACCAGATAAGCATTGCAAAGATATTTGGAATGTAATTAACAGTCAAGGAGTTGGTAAAAATGCTAATGTTATGTCAGATGTAGTTGTACAACTGAATGAGTTGAATAGTTATTTCCGTGGTGTTAGCCATAGTATAAATGAAGAGTTGATTGATTATTATAAAAGTCAAAGAGGTGTCTTTAGTGGTATTGATGATATGTTTATTTTTTCTGTAGTACGTAGAGAAGAAATTCCTAAAATGATGTTAGATATATCGTCTAATGCTGTTGGTAATGATGAAATACATATTAGATTTTTAAAATTGGTTTGTGAAGAAATCAGTGATGTGTTGTGTCATATTTTTAACTATTCTTTATATAATTCTGTTTATCCATGTCAGTGGAAAAGAGCTCTTAATATACCATTAGCAAAGATAAAAACACCTTCAGAATGTAAAGACTATAGGCCTATAAACATATTAAGTGTATTAGGTAAGATATTAGATAAAATAGTTTATAACCAAATTTGTAATTATGTTACTAGGAATAGTATTTTAGATAAATATCAGTCTGGTTATCGATCCTTTTACAGTACACAAACCACACTGGTTAAAATAACAGACGATATCAGACATGCTATTGATAACAGAGAGATAACATTATTAATGCTTCTTGATTTTAGTCGTGCCTTTGACTCTGTGAATCATAATTTATTATTGTCAGTTCTGGAATCTTACAATTTTAGTTCCGCTGTGGTTGATTGGTTTCGAGATTACTTGACCAATAGACTTCAGCGGATCAAAACAAATAATGGAAATTTTTCAGAATGGAAGAATAACTCTGTAGGTGTTCCACAGGGATCCACACTTTCTGCTTTGCTTTTTTTCTTTATACATTAATAAGATTGGTAGTTCTGTTATATTTTGTAAATATATGATGTATGCAGATGATATTCAGTTATATTTAAACAGTAGGCCTAATATTCAATGTGTAAATGATGCTGTTAACTGTATGAATGCGGATTTGGGTACGTTACATACATGGTGTAAAGATCATGGATTACAGCTTAATATAACAAAGTGTAAGCCGGTATTGTTTGGATCCTCAAGGTTGCTACCTCACATTGATGTTAACAGTTTGACACCTTTGATGATAAACAATGTACATTTAAATTTAGTTTGCTCAATTGTCAATTTAGGTTTAAGAATGTCTAATGATTTATCATGGCGTATACAAGTAAATTATATTGTTCGGAGGGTATTCCAGTGTCTGTATAAATTTAGAAAATTGAGCTTTAATCCTCCAATTTATATTACGGAGCTTCTAGTAGCAACACTAGTATTACCTATTTTTGATTATGCAAATATAGCTTATTGTGACATAAATAATGAGTTAACTGATAAGTTACAGAAAGCGCAAAATGCATGGATAAGATATATCTATAATTTAAGGTGGGATCAACAGGTAACACCATATTATAAAGACCTTGGTTTATTGAAAATTAAGGAGCGGATGGAATTGAATATAATGAAATTGGCAGTTAAAGTACTTAAAAATGAACAACCAGTGTATTTGTTTGAAAGATACAAAAGAATGACTGATGTAGATGTTAGAAATACTAGTTTTTCAGGAATAACTTTACAAATTCCGATTCATAGAACTGTTATCTACAGTAAGTCCTTCTTAGTGACATCTATTAGATTATTGAATGTACTAGAAAGAGAACTGCGGGAAAGTGATAGGGAAAGCAATGCAGCTTTGTTAAGAAAATACAAAATGAAACTTTTAGAAAGGTATGAATTATAAGTTCATAGTACATCAATACTGTTTAAATTATTCTTTCTTGTGTAAGATTAATTTTTCCTATATGTATAGGAATTTAGAATTGAGACCATACAAAAAAAAGAAAAATTATGTTTGTATTGAATAAACGTATTAAGCAAATAGTAAGATATAGAACTTAACTGTAAGTAGGGTATATTTAAGTGATAAAATTGAATATATATATATATATATATATATAAATTCTCTCTCTCTCTCTCTCTCTCTCTCTCTCTCTCTCTCTCTCTCTCTCTCTCTCTCTCTCTCTCTCTAAATGTTTTCTAACTGTGTAAGATGACTGTAAGAAGTACTTAGACTGTACAATTTGTTCATGTGTATTTCATCTTTCTTGCCTAAATGCCATTACTGAGTATTTTTTGAATCAATCTAACTAGAAGTCAAACATCAGCTACTGTCCAACTAAGATAGAACCATATGATTCTTAGTGCTGCCAGCTTTTTCCACATAGAAATAAATTGTCCTACATATAATTTCCAAGATATACATGATTTTTAATAATATGCACTGCTAACTGTTATATAATGTGCAATAACATGCAATGTGCTGATAAAATCCAAAATTAAAAAAAAAAAAACCAGAGAGAACGCTCTGGTTCTCATGTCACGAGATGTAGAAGAATGGCTTTTTGAATGTGATGTTTCGGAAGTTACAGACTATGAAGATCTCAGCGTCGACACTGAAACAAGAAAACCCTGGGACTAATCATGACAAAACAGAAACATTACAAAATATATGAGTGTTTCTGCATGGTTTCCAGATGACAGATGTAGAAGAATGGCTTTTTGAATGTGATGTTTCATAAGTTACAGCCAATGAAGATCTCAGTGACGACATTGAAACAAGAAAAACCTGAGACTAATCATGACAAAACAGAAACAAGGATGGGACCTCATTAAAAAATTTGCTTTGGAGGCTCTTTGTTATTCTTAACCCTTTGAGTGCCACAGCATATTTCCCAAGTCATACGCATAAATTGCCGGAGCATTGCCTTCTGTTTTGCAAGCGTGTGGGGAAAAAATTATATTAAAAAAACTATTCAACCGATTTGAATAATTTTTTTTTGGTTTATGTGTTATAAAACAAGGTATTTTTTCCATATAATATTATAATTTTATTTTTATTTACACAAAAAGAATATAGGTTATAACAAAAAACTAAAAAATGAAAAAAAAATAAATTTCAAGTTTGAACTAAAATTTTATTTATACAATATTTTTTTTAATTTTTTTTAGCTATACCATATGAAAGAGCATGAAAAACTGAACAAAAATCATGCATAATATGGTGTGTTACAGTAATATTTAACCAGATACTGCAATATATACAAAATACAACAAAAAGCAATTTTTGTTCAAGTTTGTCAAAAGTTTAGAAACAATATTATAACTACCCTATTTCACTCAATGAAGTAAGACGACTGTAAAATACTAATTATATAAAAAGTATATAAAAATATACACAGGCCTACAATATAACCTTACTTCTATAACCTTACTTCACCTAAAATCAATAGTTTGATTGGAACTTGCGTTTTAGTTCATCACCAATCCAACAATAAAATATATGTCACTAAACACGGAAAAAGAAGTTTGTAAATGCATTGTAAGTTTTACTGAACACAATTGCAGAATAGTAATAACAACAGTTTTCAGCATAAACACACGAAACTAGCACAATGTAAACACACAATGAACGAAACTGTGTAGTTAATGGCAACAAGTAGCAGCTGACCAACTATTGCGTCATCTGTTTTTTTCTGATGACAAATAACTACAAGGGGGCGGTAAACAATAAAAATCAATCACAATTGATAGTTCGAACTTGTAGATTGCCGTGAAATAAGTTATTTGTCAAAACAAAAATGAATTATATGTGATATTAATTAAATAAAAATCGTCTACTGGGTAGATGCCGGCAATTTATGCACATTTCACAACATCTACTATGTAGACGCTGCGGCACTCAAAGGGTTAAAAAAGTTAAAGTGTATGATATTAGTATAAATGCTACTATTGTTTATATTCTGTTGCAATATGATATTTTATATTTTAAATATTATGTGTGTCTTTTGTCTTAAGGTCAGACTGAGCACGAGAAAGGCTGTGTTATATTCTATTTTGTTTTCGACATCTTTGTTTATGTAATTTGTTTAAATTTGAAAAGAATATTTTTATGGGGATTATTTTTTTGTTTGACTATCAAACAAAAAAATCAGATGTATATTACTTTGTTTAAGAAATAATTTTCTTTCTTTCTTTTATGAGGTATTTTTATTTTTCTGCTTTCCGATACCCATATCAGCCGCATCGTGCCGTGCCAAAGCACCAAATGTACTATAGCGACTTTATTTCATTTGGTGATAAATTCTGCACATGTATTTGTCCATTAACATTAATACACAATTTTTGTGATTCGTATGTAATGCACGAACATTCTAAAAAGTAGGATTATGTTGTTTTGGTTTATTTTGAAAAATATCAGACAACTAAATAAGCTTTAAAAAAATAACAGCAAATATTTGAAAGCACCAGTATAAAAAGGAAAATGAACTCAGTGAAAAAATGTACTTAAAGTGTAACTTGCCTTGCTCAATCGCTTCAGGGCGTACGTTAAAGTGAGCGCGTAAGCTTTCTCCCATGTCATATAAGGGAAATGTTGGGCCCGATTCTTTACGAATCTTACTAGGTGAACTCGGAGGAGAGGTAGCCGGATCTGTAAAATGACACATTTAATTAATGGTTGATCAGACATAATGCGTTGCAATTTTTGTAAAAGTATCAATGAATAGTATTCCAAGCAAATACTAATTGTTTATAAGGTTTAAAAAAACCTTTTCGGGAGTGTAACAATTGTCGTGATAAAACATGAGGCAGACCCAGGGGTTAAGCAAATAACGTGAGCGTTGATGGTACTGATAAGCAAGTAGCAATCAAGGATAGGTTTAAGTCCAATTATGACGTCACGCTCACAGCTTTATTTGAAGAAATAAGATCTTTTCGCAGAGAAGTTGCTAAAACCAATACAGATTTATCTGATAACATGGCAAAACATTCGGACTGGGTTGAAGAGCTTAAAACTAAGTTAGATGGGGTTGCTCAACACGTTACTGATTTTGCTGAACAATTAAACTTCTTCAGGCAGGAAAATTAAAATTTGAAAGATCAACTTTCAAAACGTAATGAAAAAGTGAACAGTTTGGAACAAACAGCGAGGGAAAATATGTTTGAAATACAAGGTGTTCCGCTGACAGAAATGAAGATCTTTTTGACATTCAAACTAAAATATCAAATGTTATTGGTTTTTGTTATAAAGAAACAATGATTGATAATGGTTATCGCATGAAATCAAAAGGAAACACACTTAGACCAAGCACAATTTTGTTGTAAAGTTTGTAGATCAATGGCTTGTTGAATGTGATGTTTCGGAAGTTACAGCCAATGAAGATCTCAGCGACAACACTGAAACAAGAAAAACCTCAGATACAGATTTATCTGATAACATGGCAAAACATTCGGACTGGGTTGAAGAGCTTAAAATTAAGTTAAATGGGGTTGCTCAACACGTTACTGATTTTACTGAACAATTAAACTTCTTCAGGCAGGAAAATGAAAATTTGAAAGATCAACTTTCAAAATTTAATGAAAAAGTGAACAATTTGGAACAAATAAATAAATAAGGACTTTATTTTGGAGCGGTTTTTAACAATAATTGCTGGTTTACAAAACGACTCATGTTTTATTATAGTTCTTAAAAAATTAAAAGCTTATTTTATAGTTATTAATAAATAAAACATAATATTAGACGTACAGTTATATATGGCTATATCACCTTGTATTGTACATTAAATACTTGTATATATTTTCTTTGTATGTCGTTTCAGATACACCCTGGCCTGTTACGCTGGAGGACAGTTCATTATATAATTTGGGAGCAAAGTACGCAAATCGTTTTCTTTCAAATTCACGGCGAACGCGAGGCATCTCCAACACTTGATCCTGTCTAGTACTGCGAGATCGGACTTGAGACCTGCTTTTTAGTTTTTCTCTCAGATATCCCGGCCTGCCAGTGGTCAGGATTCTGTAAACCAGGCATGAGGAGTGCAGGGTACAATTATCAGCTACAGTCAACAAACCCAGCGATCATCGAGCCTCCGAAACATGGTAAAACCTTCTTAAACCACATACATACCTTACACACATATTTTGGACCCTCTGTAATTTTTCTAAATCTCCTTTAGACACAATGTTGCCATAGACAGGGAGGCAATAATCGATCACAGAGAGCACAAGAGCCCGGACAAGGCGAAGCCTAGTCTCTCTAGGAAACATGTGCCTATGCTTGTATAGCATTCTCAGTCGACCAAGTGTTCGCCGACAAACAGCACTTACATGACCAGATAGTGTGAGGCCACTATCAAGCATGAGGCCCAAGAGCTTTGAGGATTCACACTCCTTCAGTCTGACACTGCCAAGCAACACCTCACCCACTGTCTCCGAACCCACATTGGAAGGAATCGACAACACACTACACTTTTCCTTGTTCAGTTTAATCCCATGCCTCTCAGACCAATCATGGACATGCTTAAGTCAGCATTCGAAATGGAAACTGCTGAGTCAGCTCTTCCGGCTTCATATGAAACACACAGTTGAGCATCATCGGCGTATGAATACAAGCGACTATGTTGCAAGTCTGAACCCATAGTGGCGGAAAACAGGGTGAATAGAATGGGCCCAAGGCAAATTCCCTGTGGAACACCAGAAACTCTACTTAAAGATGAGGAGAATCCATCCCAATTTTAACCTTTTGTCTCCTATTCACCAAATAGGAATCAAACCAAGAAACCACCTCTGGTCGAAAACCATAAAAATGCATGACAGCCAACAACATCCTGTGGTCTATTGAGTCGAATGCATGTGAAAAGTCCAGCATTGCAAGAAAAATGATTTTTTAAATATACTGACAATCCATCAACTTCTTTGTTTTCCCTATTATGTCTTATTAGATTATAATTATTTAAAATAAATGGCTCGGATGACAAAGTTGGCTTCAAAAATGTTTCTGAAACTCCTATTATATCATATGGGTTATCATGAAAATAAGTAAGAAAATTATCTCTATGGACTATTAATTTTTCGACATTGACTTGTAGCTGATACTTCTACCCTGCGCTCCTCATGCCTGGTTTACAAAATCCTGACCACTGGCAGGCCGGGATATCTGAGAGAAAAACTAAAAGGTCTCAAGTCCGATCTCGCAGTACTAGACAGGATCAAGTGTTGGAGATGCCTCGCGTTCGCCGTGAATTTGAAAGAAAACGATTTGCGTACTTTGCTCCCAAATTATATAATGAACTTTCCTCCAGCGTAACAGGCCAGGGTGTATCTGAAACGACATACAAAGAAAATATATACAAGTATTTAATGTACATTACAAGGTGATATAGCCATATATAACTGTATGTCTAATATTATGTTTTATTTATTAATAACTATAAAATAAGCTTTTAATTTTTTAAGAACTATAATAAAACATGAGTCGTTTTGTAAACCAGCAATTATTGTTGAAAACCGCTCCAAAATAAAGTCCTTATTTATTTATTTATTTGTTCCAAATTGTTCACTTTTTCATTAAATTTTGAAAGTTGATCTTTCAAATTTTCATTTTCCTGCCTGAAGAAATTTAATTGTTCAGTAAAATCAGTAACGTGTTGAGCAACCCCATTTAACTTAATTTTAAGCTCTTCAACCCAGTCCGAATGTTTTGCCATGTTATCAGATAAATCTGTATTGGTTTTAGCAACTTCTCTGCGAAAAGATCTTATTTCTTCAAATAAAGCAGTGAGCGTGACGTCATAGTTGGACTTAAACCTATCCTTGTTTGCTACTTGCTTATCAGTACCATCAACGCTCACGTTATTTGCTTAACCCCTGGGTCTGCCTCCTGTTTTATCACGACAATTTTTACACTCCCGAACAGGTTTTTTTCCATCTCTCCCGTACTGTTCCTTAGTGGTTCCAATACATTTAAAATGGAAAACAAAATTACATTTCCAACAATTTGTCTTGTGCGCATTATTAGAGAACCCCATTATCACACAGGACAACATTTCTTTTGGTAGCTCCTGTAGACTGACTTGAGTCAGAATCAGATCCTAACTCTCCTGCTTTTATTGTATATGAACTAAAATTTAACTGTTAACGTTCATTGTAATACACCCAACAGCTTTCAACTCATATCGACTTACCTCATAATGACCAATTATGAGGTGACTCAAACTCTGTTGAGTAAAATCTTTTATTAGTATATTTTGGACATTACGAACATGTAATTGAAATTGGAAATATTACTGTTTTTACAAGTGTTTGTAATACAACTTACTTACTTTTTTGAGTTAGTTTTTCACACGAGGAAAGTTGTAGTGAACTTCCCCCCATCGAACCCGCTATTTCTTTGCTGCTCCTCTTTTTAGGAATATTACGAGCCACTGGTTCACGAGGTTCCAGATCTGTGAAATTACACATATCATTAAATGCAAAATCACTGCAATAAATTTAAATTGCTGTACGATTATCTAGTCTAAAACACACATGAAAAATCATAACTTTCTTTTTCGTAAATATCTCCAACGAGTTCTAACAGATCAGAGCTGAGACGATCTAGTGGAAAAGATTTTAATGTTTTAAATATTAATTATTCTGATTTTGACTTTAATTATTTTTTGTTTGAAGTTTATATTAGTTTACTAGTACTGGATATTACATTAAAATATTGAACTAACCTAACACATAATTACAAACTAGGCTAAAATAAACACCCATACCAGAGCGTTGTGACAAGGAATCACAACAGTCACGACAGGTGGTTGATCGACGAATGAAATGAAACGAAAAATGTCTTTATTAGAGGAGAATTTAGGGCTATAAATTCCACTCTACCGCTTAACCTCATAAAAATTAAATTAACAAATATATGTATACATTTATAACTAAAAATAAGTCTATTTATTTACATTACATTAAACTAATCTTGATATAAAAACAAGCATCAATAATTAATGTAACTTTATAGAAATTTACAATACTATCGCAAAACATACACGCATTCATTCAACTTGCATGCAGTTGCCCTAAATATAGCACTCCAAAGCCGCCAACCGCTATACCCCCTGAGCCCCCAGCATCAAGGCCCTGACCTCCGCCCCAAAGCAAGCGCGCTTATCGATGGCTCTGATGTTCACAGGTAAAGCATTCCACAATCGACAGGCAGAAACTGTAAACTTGCTAAAGGTAGTTGTTCGATGAATTGGGATAGATAATAAGGATGTACCCCTCCTTGTACTTCGTTCACTTATTTCAGACATAAATCGAAAGTTGTTTCAAAGATAACTGGGACAATTTGTATTTTAAAGAGCGTGCAACAGAATGAGTGAGTGATAGCCTCGAAGGTCTTGTAATTTTAAGATGGATAACTGTTTGAAGTAGGGCGTTACGTGATCATCACGCCTGAGATTAAAAATGAAACTAATGCAAAAGTTTTGAGCACGGTGGAATCTATTTGAAAGCTCCACAGTCATATCATTAATGACTATGTTACAGTCGTTGAAGTGAGGCAGTACAAGAGTCTTTATAAGCATTATTTTAACTTGCTGTGGTAGATATGAAGCCAGCCGCTTGAGGCTGTAAACACTGGCAAAGACCCTATTACATGTCAAAGAAGCCTGTTCAGTCCATCTTAAGTGTTTGTCAATAATAAGTCCTAGATTTTTAAATTTCTCAGAGTATTCTAGCTCTTGATCATTTATTTTTAATTTGGGAGCCGTATAAAAGTCAATTTTACTAACAAGCTTTGGATGACCTATCATAATACACTGAGTTTTGTCTACGTTTAATTTTAGTCCATGTTTCCAAGTCCATTGAGTAACGGCGTCAATATCGAAATTCATGAGAGTCACACAAGTTTGAATTTCTATTAAGGAAAAGTGGCTGTATATTTGTAAGTCATCTGGAAAAGTGAAAATTGGAACGGGTAATTTGAGTAGTAATGTCATAGATGTACAGTGAAAATAGAAGTGGCCCAAGAACTGAACCCTGTGGAACTCCACGAGTTCTACAGACGTATTACAGACGTATATTGTGACCTGTATTCTGTAGTTCAGTTTTACTGATCAGAGTTTTAGAGTTAGTGAAGTTGACACACAACATGGCGGTTGTGATTCCTGACTTAGGCGTGCCCAACGCTTTCTTATGATTTGTTTATTTTAGCCTATTTTGTAAATATGTGTTAGGTTAGTTAATTACCTAAAGAAGAGATCAGATTGCAGATCTCGAAACGTAGTGTTACTCATTTTTTGTTTCACTAAACGATGGCAAATGTCCGTAAAAATCCTGTTTCCTTCAAAAACCCTTTTGTTTGGACCTTCCCGGACTATCTGTTTTTACTTATAATTTAATTATCGAATAACACAGGATTCATTGGTCCCCTGGACCGGATTTAGTTAACAAGTCTTATTGACTTAATTTATAATACAGTTTTTAAATTTGTTCATTAAAGCTGTAGATTAACTGTTAATTGTACATTTAGTTGTTCGTTAACTTTGTCTCTGTTAATTTTTTCGTAATGTGTCTCTAATTCCATTTGGAAAATTAATTGTAAATTATTGTGTCGTAGTATACTTTATGCGCTCTGGATATATGCAGCAACTCCCCCCCCCCCCTAAACGTACATAGCGTGCAGGTAGTCAACAGCTGACACAATGCGTTCCTAAAGGGTTAATTTGCATTAATCTCTATTTGTTCATTTATGGTACTACAGTATGTCTTCATTGGCTGTAATATTTATTTTTTCACGAAAAGATGAACACATTTTGCTGCGCTGTGGTTACTACAAATTGAATATATTATTGTAAATGTTAAACATATTCAAATTATATTAAACTTCTATGTTGAATTAAATGAGACAACATACAAAACCAGAAACTTGCTTATTTTAATTATGCTTCTTCTTTAAAAAATTTGGCATACTCAATATACAACGGGTTGTTCTCTTGTGCTCTAAAATATTCAAATCTACTTAATTAGGTGCTAGTCATTAGCAGTTTAACTGGTCTCTTATAGCTTATTGCTGGCTAATTACCCACTATACTTGTAACATTCCTTTCTTATTAATACAAAAGCCTATTCTTAAGACTAATTAACTCGATGCTGTTTTACTGCATAATTAAAATTATACAGAACTCAATTTAAACATAATTTTAACTCTTTAAATAATTACCTGGACTTTATCTTATGCTTGATTTTGGAATAATTATAATTTAATCATTGCTTATAAGTATTACCATTGTTTTTTATATATACTATTGATATATACCGGCCTGCCTTGTACAGTTTATCTATTATTTTGTTTGATTGCATTTTATTGTACTAAATACCGGTCACGATGCCTCGTGAACTTAAACCCGAATTTTAACGTAAGTCGACTGACTATTGAGGCGCTACTTTCCAAAATTAGCGAACTTTTGTCAAAGATTGAAGCCTCGCCCCCTCACTCTTTATTCTCAAAACTTACAGACCAGAAATCTCTAAGAGGGGTAGTGACATTGGTTACGTTTCTAACAAGATGAAGAAGATAGATTTCAATGCTCGAAACGTTGTATTATTAATTTTGTTACATATAACGATGGCAAATGTCTGAAATCATATTATCCTTTCAAAATGTTGTATATGAACTAAATTGAATTACCATGTTTGATGTTCAACTTTCATTCCAACGCCACCAGCAGAGTTAAAATCGAAAATCATGAGGATCTGCGGGTCGTTCAAATAAAAACTTTCCTTATAAGATTCGATTTTGTTTTTCGTACATAAGTTATAGTCTCACTGATTCTTGCGTATTTTATATGTTTCATTTGTGTACTTGAGGCATTGCAAACATGTATTTAAAATTGCTAATATTACTGTTTTAATAGCTACTTATAATACAACTTACTTCTTTCTTCACTTTGCTCTGCAGGCAAGGGAAGTAGTTGAACAGTACTGAGTGAACTTTCCCCCATCGTACCACTACCCGATACCTGCGTACTGCTCCTCTTTTTAGGAGAACTACGAAGTACTGGTTCACGAGGTTGCTGACCTGAAAAATACACATTTTATTAAATGCAAAGTTACAGTAATAAATAATTTAAATTCCTGTACGACGCAACACATGTATAAGAAATAACCTTCTTTGTCGTATAAGTCACCAACCAGTTCTGATTAATATTAGAACTAGTGCGTCATAGACAGAGACAAGATAGTGGAATAAAATGTTACACTTATTTAAAATATTCATTTATTCTGATTTGGACTTTAAACTATAATAATTTAATACTGACGGCAAAACTGCTTTTAAACTATTATACGGTAGTAAAACTAAAGTGTTCATTGTTTTAAATTACTTGTTGGCGGAGGAAGGTTTAAAGGAATAACAGGATTCCCAACGTTATATTTGGGTACACTTTTCATGTCTGGACTCAAAGAAGATTTCGGTTAAGTTTGACCATTTTCTTTCTCTTTTTTTATCTTTCTTTTGTAATGAACTTACAATTTTTTCACCAGATGAAGAGGATAGATTTCAATGCTGTAAATGTTGTGTTATACATTTTGTTAAATATAACAATGTAATATCCCGAAATCCTGTTATCTTTTTAAATTTTGTATATAAACTTCAATGCCTACCATGTTAACTGTGTAACTTTCACTGCAATGTGACCACCAGTGTTGAAATCGAATCCCGTGTTGACTTCAAATAAAAACTGTTATTATAAGGATAGTTTTGTTTGTTAGAGACGTTATCGTTCACACTGCTACTTACAATTTTATAATTTTTTACTTGTATGTTTGGGAAATCATAAACATTTAATTTTAATTGCTAATAATGCTGTTTTAATAGCTACTTGTAATACAACTTACTTCTTTCTTCACTTTGCTCTGCAGGCAAGGGAAGTAGTTGAACAGTACTGAGTGAACTTTCCCCCATCGTACCACTACCCGATATCTGTGTACTGCTCCTCTTTTTGGGAGAACTACGAGGTACTGGTTCACGAGGTTGCTGACCTGAAAAATACACATTTTATTAAATGCAAAGTTACAGTAATAAATAATTTAAATTCCTGTACGACGCAACACATGTATAAGAAATAACCTTCTTTGTCGTATAAGTCACCAACCAGTTCTGATTATATTAGAACTAGTGCGTCATAGACAGAGACAAGATAGTGGAATAAAATGTTACACTTATTTAAAATATTCATTTATTCTGATTTGGACTTTAAACTATAATAATTTAATACTGACGGCAAAACTGCTTTTAAACTATTATACGGTAGTAAAACTAAAGTGTTCATTGTTTTAAATTACTTGTTGGCGGAGGAAGGTTTAAAGGAATAACAGGATTCCCAACGTTATATTTGGGTACACTTTTCATGTCTGGACTCAAAGAAGATTTTGGATAAGTTTGACCATTTTCTTTCTCTTTTTTTATCTTTCTTTTGTAATGAACTTACAATTTTTTCACCAGATGAAGAGGATAGATTTCAATGCTGTAAATGTTGTGTTATACATTTTGTTAAATATAACAATGTAATATCCCGAAATCCTGTTATCTTTTTAAATTTTGTATATAAACTTCAATGCCTACCATGTTAACTGTGTAACTTTCACTGCAATGTGACCACCAGTGTTGAAATCGAATCCCGTGTTGACTTCAAATAAAAACTGTTATTATAAGGATAGTTTTGTTTGTTAGAGACGTTATCGTTCACACTGCTACTTACAATTTTATAATTTTTTACTTGTATGTTTGGGAAATCATAAACATTTAATTTTAATTGCTAATAATGCTGTTTTAATAGCTACTTGTAATACAACTTACTTCTTTCTTCACTTTGCTCTGCAGGCAAGGGAAGTAGTTGAACAGTACTGAGTGAACTTTCCCCCATCGTACCACTACCCGATATCTGTGTACTGCTCCTCTTTTTGGGAGAACTACGAGGTACTGGTTCACGAGGTTGCTGACCTGAAAAATACACATTTTATTAAATGCATAGTTACAGTAATAAATAATTTAAATTCCTGTACGACGCAACGCAACACATGTATAAGAAATAACCTTCTTTGTCGTATAAGTCACCAACCAGTTCTGATTAATATTAGAACTAGTGCGTCATAGACAGAGACAAGATAGTGGAATAAAATGTTACACTTATTTAAAATATTCATTTATTCTGATTTGGACTTTAAACTATAATAATTTAATACTGACGGCAAAACTGCTTTTAAACTATTATACGGTAGTAAAACTAAAGTGTTCATTGTTTTAAATTACTTGTTGGCGGAGGAAGGTTTAAAGGAATAACAGGATTCCCAACGTTATATTTGGGTACACTTTTCATGTCGGGACTCAAAGAAGACTTTGGATATGTTTGACCATTTTCTTTCTCTTTTTTTTATCTTTCTTTTGTAATGAACGTACAATTTTTTCCACCAGATGAAGAGGATAGATTTCAATGCTCTAAATGTTGTGTTATACATTTTGTTAAATATAACAATGTAATATCCCGAAATCCTGTTATCTTTTTAAATTTTGTGTATAAACTTCAATGCCTACCATGTTAACTGTGTAACTTTCACTGCAATGTGACCACCAGTGTTGAAATCGAATCCCGTGTTGACTTCAAATAAAAACTGTTATTATAAGGCTCGTTTTGTTTGTTAGAGACGTTATCGTTCACACTGCTACTTACAATTTTATAATTTTTGACTTGTATATTTGGGAAACCATAAACATTTAATTTTAATTGCTAATAATGCTGTTTTAATAGCTACTTGTAATACAACTTACTTCTTTCTTCACTTTGCTCTGCAGGCAAGGGAAGTCGTTGAACAGTACTGAGTGAACTTTCCCCCATCGTACCACTACCCGATATCTGTGTACTGCTCCTCTTTTTGGGAGAACTACGAGGTACTGGTTCACGAGGTTGCTGACCTGAAAAATACACATTTTATTATACTATTTTACATGTAACTAATAATACATATATTATTATAAAAACTGTTATTATAAGGCTCGTTTTGTTTGTTAGAGACGTTATCGTTCACACTGCTACTTACATATTATAATTTTTGACTTGTATATTTGGGAAACCATAAACATTTAATTTTAATTGCTAATAATGCTGTTTTAATAGCTACTTGTAATACAACTTACTTCTTTCTTCACTTTGCTCTGCAGGCCAGGGAAGTCCTAGTTGAACCGCACCGCTTGAACTTTCCTCCATCGTACTGCTACCCGCTCCTTCTATCCTGCTCTTTTTTCTAGGAATATCAGGAGACACTGCCTGAGGAGGTTCCGGACCTTAGAAAAAAAAACACATTTTATTATATTCAAAATCACAGCCGTAAATTTAAATTCCTTTACGATGTATATATTGTACACCACATGAGAAAGGAAACACTTTCTTTGTTGTATAAGCCTCCAAACAATTCTGACTAGTCATAATGAGTGCAAAAAAGATTTAGACGAGTAGTGGATGAAAATCTACTTAAAAAAAGAATTAATTCTGATTTGAACTTTAAACTGTATTAAGTTAATGCAGAGTTCTAAACTCTGCTGTTAAACTTTTTTACTTGAACCGAACTGTCAAAATAAATATGTGCTTTAAATTAATAATCTGACTTGGTACTTATAACTTACTACTATCTTCGCTTCGGTCTTCAGGCGTGTGTTGTTCTTGAACCGTTCTGGGTGGAATGTACTGCATAACGGGTGTGAACGAGGTCCTGAACTGATGGGTATCAGATCTGCGAAATTATTCATTTCATTAAAGGATTCTTAGACATACATTGCAATTGCGTAAATACATGCCATAATTTAGTAATAGTCCAAGCGGGTAATGCAAAGAGCCTGCACTGGAACAACCTGAGTTTTACATGGAACAACCATAAAAACACTTTTATGCTCTTGTGTTTGGTCCTGAATTGTGGCAGAGCGTAATTTTAAAGACATTGTTAATACACACCCAAGCGCACTTTTGCGATAAATTCCTTTCATTCAGCGATAAATTACAGCATCGATTAACTTTTTATTAATTAACAGTACAAATATTGTCATTCAGAAAATTACGCCAAAAATAGTTTTACACTTCACCATTTAGTTATTGAAGATGTATAATATAAAAGAAATATTCGAATATCGTATCATTGTTTAATATAGTGCTTTAACAATTTTCCGAGTTTTACTCATTTTTAAATGGTATTTAAATTCCTTTTGTAAAAAAAAGTTAATTGAATTTGTCTCTTTTACGTGGTACAGCTTACAGTCAAAAGCAAATATAAGTATTTGTGTGTAATTTTCAACTCAAACTCTTTGCAATCATTTTTCGCGTTGATCTCATTGGTAAACATATGAACTATACAATTAGAACCTTTTTCTAAGACTTGAGGTAAGGCTGTTTCCACATATTTCGGCTAGCAAACGGCTTAGATGTAATAAAGTGAACAAAATGCAATGCAAGTTGAAACAGAGTCAGTGATTTTGTCTGCTCTTCCTGTAACATAACCCACGAGTAGGAGTAAATGTTCAATTGGCCTAGGTCCTGTGGACAGCCGTTATAAAAAGGCCAGCTTCGTCCTTTAAGGTTATTGCAAGTAACAACAGGAATAATAGGTCAAAAGTAAATCCTTTCACCATTGGTGAAATGGTTGAAAAACAAGAAAACTCAATCGCTACTAACGAACAATATGGGAAGAGGTGTGACCGTTGGAATTTACTGTTACCATTCTGGTACTCTCACAGCTTAATGTCACGCTTAACCCATTTTTAATAACAGAAACTTACCAAAGAAATACCCATCAGTCTATTTCTACTTTTCTTTTGATGGAAACAATTCAACATGTATGGGATCATGTGAAGATATTTACAGATGGATTAAAATACTGCTATAGGTAAACTGCTTACAAAAAGACACGGAAATTTGAGCTCACGTAAGGGTAGGGTATATACCTCTCCGCCGCTGAGATGCCGCTCTCTCCCACTATCCCTACCACTGCTCGGCACTCGCCCGCTCGCTCTATCCCCTGACCTGGCCACTGCCACTTAGCGTTTAATCTCAAACTAAAACGCAAGCTCCCTGGATACGTCTATGGCTATATTAGTCTGTTCAATTAATATTTTACGCTTGTATAAGCCTAGACACAAAAATACAATATACTTATGCAATGTAACAAAATTATGTGAGCGAGACACGACCCTCACAGCTGGTAAAACAGAGGCGAAGAGATACTTGTCCCACTCCCCACCACTAGAGGGGCCCCTCCTGCGCGTGACTGCTCAGATATTTGCTTCAGCGCAGGTTTCTTTGCGATCTGTTTATCTATAAGGCAGTGTACCGGAGTTCTGTCACAGTAAGTTAATAGTTTGTAAATTTATAAGTTACCCAAAAATACATCTCACTCAACAGTTGAATTATAAGCAATTTATAATGCTGATAAAATAACTGAAAATTAATAAAACAGGAAAAGTTTGAATTTCGCCCATACAGCCATTCTTGATATAAACACAGCTAGATACGAGTACTACTCAAACAATCTACCCTCCCAGGTAATTGTTGGAATACTTGATAGCACCTACAATAAAGATTTACCGTTACAATGGGATTTCAGTTCTGAGTCCATAGTAAATAATGAAATAGTGGGGGATAGAGTGGCTAAAAAGAAACCATTACAAAAGGGGAGATGGATGTTGATTTTATTCACCAATTGGATGATATGAAACATTTTAAATCCCAATAATATTCCATTCTTCTGGAAGAGGCATTTACAAATGGTATAGGGCTGAAAACTAGAAACCTTCCTACACACTTCAGGATGCCTTAAGGAAATAGCAACTTCCAGCAAAAGCAAATCTTGGTTATAATTATGGAATATTTGCAAATAATTAAGAGAAGCACTGAAAGAACATGTTTACTCATCCCAATCACATTTAGGAATGCAAATCCCTTAAAGTAAATATCAATAAACAGTGTAAAAAGTAAAAAAAATCAGTAAAAATACTGGAAAATTGCACCAAACGGTTTATGTCAGTTAAACAAGTGGTGTGAATAAATTGGCGATTAATTTCTGGCACCATGCTATTTTGAAAGTACAGGACTGGTTTTAAACTACTATGCCATAACTGGCTAGCATTCAATAGAGTTTTGATCAACAACAAGACTATAAGATGGCTGTTCACATTCTTCGCTGGCTCCCCCTCCCCAACGTAAGCTTCTCAGATAAATTATTTTCTTAAATTCGACCGTCGACAAACAACTTTCTTCTCGGATTTTAAAACCCATTCCCTGTATCAGTATCGACCCTATAAATTTCCCGGCATCGATGTCCCGTTCCTCACAACACATCTGAAGACATTAAACGGGCGAAGGAAACTTGTATCGATTACGGTGATTGAGATTCCCTTCATTCATGTAAGACTTCTCTCGCATGGTAATGTTTACAAATAAATTTTAATCGAATGTCTTTCATCTTCTATTATTATTCTTAAAACCGTACGTCATTTTGCTTTCTAACAGATTAATATAAATAGTATGTAAGTTTTCATACAACTTTCATATGTGCTTGGATAAGAAACAGACAACAGTAAAAGTCTAAGTATACCTAAACATAAATTATTCACGATAAATTTTTTTTACTTACTGTTGTTTTATTGTCCCTTCCTGTAAATATTTATTAACTTTTTTTGCAGCTGTGTTATACCTTTATACCATCTTAGATTACGTCATATTGGTGTCCAGTTTTCAAACCGTCCATTGAAGTAATACATTTTAGACTTATTCGGTTTTTTCCGAAAATTATTCAGGTTCGGGAGAATTATTTTGTAGTCACAAAATCTGCCCAACCCTATTTGTCTCTCTCAAAAACCCTAAATTTCAACTTCGATGCTCATACAAAACTAAAGGTACCTGATTTGTTGATAGGAAATAAATGGACCATTCGTTTAGCTAGCCGTAATTAAATCTGTATATTTGTAATTGTCTGTCTACTTGTTGGTTTCCTATATAATTATTTATTTTAATGGCACAATTGTTTCCATTGTTTTTTAAAGTAGATATTTAATCAAAAATAGTTACAATAAATGTGTGAACAGTCTTTTAGTACGGAAAGCTAAGGGGTGGTATTATTAGTTTTTATTTCAACAAAATCCATAGGTTTTAGGACCTTTTTAAGCGTTGGAAGACAAAGGTAATAGCATTATGGTTGATATATTAATACAAATATGCTTCCAAACCTATTTTAGTTTTTATGACGTTTTATCAAATATTCAAGTTCATTATTCAACGTCGTTTGGATATACAAAAGTATACACTTTAGAAGAAAATGTTTAACAAAGTTAAGCATATATTTAAAGCTACGTGAAATTTATACGGTCATATGTCTACGCCCTAAAATAAGTCATAGAAGTGAAAGAGGTTTATTTATTATTAACCTTATAGGATAAAAATCGTGAGTCAAGGTTAATGGATAAGACGCCGATACTGAGGATATTCACTGATCTAATTCTACTACACCCACCGTGCTGCGACCGGTAGCGCGTAATACAGGGCCCATATCGTGAGACAAGGTTAATGGACAAGACGCTGATAATGTGGATATTCACTGTTCTAATTCTACTACACCCCACCGTGCTGCGACCGGTAGCGCGTAATACAGGGCCCATATCGTGAGACAAGGTTAATGATCAAGACGCTGATACTGAGGATATTCACTGATCTAATTCTACTACACCCACCGTGCTGCGACCGGTAGCGCGTAATACAGGGCCCATATCGTGAGACAAGGTTAATGGACAAGACGCTGATACTGAGGATATTCACTGTTCTAATTCTACTACACCCACCGTGCTGCGACCGGTAGCGCGTAATACAGGGACCATATCGTGAGACAAGGTTAATGGACAAGACGCTGATACTGAGGATATTCACTGTTCTAATTCTACTACACCCACCGTGCTGCGACCGGTAGCGCGTAATACAGGGCCCATATCGTGAGACAAGGTTAATGGACAAGACGCTGATACTGAGGATATTCACTGATCTAATTCTACTACACCCACCGTGCTGCGACCGGTAGCACTTATTACAGGCGCCATATCGTGAGTCAATGTTAATGGATGAGACGCCGATACTGTGAATATTCACTGTTCCAATTCTACTACACCATAGCTACGACCGGTAGCGCGTAATACAGGGACCACGTCATGCGTCAAGGTAATGGAAAAGACGCCGATACCATTGAGGCTAATTTTCTGTTTGGTTTGTAATGTATCGGAGGATTGAAACATCGGTGGCGGCCCGTAATGACAAGCGGTCCCGGCCATTATGCCGCGGCACAAAATTACTACCTGTGATTGTCATTATTTTATTGCCCGCTGTATTGATGTTACTGTGTAATTGTAATACCCGATAATGGGCTTTCCGTATCCTGTTTACTCACGAGTCGAGGCGCCTCGGTCCCACTCACATCTCCGCAGTCTGGCAATTTGTTCTTCACGAGTTTGCCGCGCCGAGCTTCGGCTAGACCGACCGTGGCGCTTCTATCTGGCGCAACACCCGACCTCACCGGCCGATGATTGCAGTTCAGTTGTTGATGTAACCAGTCTTGGCTCTTATTTTTTAAATTCAACTCTAGTTTGTAAAAGTTAAGTTGGCGAGGAGAAGAAAACAATTAACCACTTCAGGAAAATTGCGCGCTAACATAGGTAACAAATAAAATTAATATAAAAAGCTACGAATCAATTTACACTATCAAATTTGTCTTTATGCCTTTCCCGATATCTCTAGTATTAACATCTGGAAAGTTATGATTTTACTGGTTGGCTTTTCAAAAATATGGTATTGAAATAAGAAACGATTGAAAATTTCAGAATACCACTACCTGATAATAAATGTTAAACATTTCTTTTGGTAAAAATCAATCTTATACGTGTCGTTCATATGAGTTGTATATACGAGTTTCTTAGATATAAATAATGTCACCGTTTGGTCTTAAAGAGGAATTGCAAGTGAACCTAAATCACATTTTTCTTTAATAGTAATAACTTATGGCAATCGTAGAAAAGTGCTTGAAACAATGAAACAAATTATAACTTTTCTGCTAAAAATTTAAACTTTGTGATCATTTATTAGTTCGAATCAAGCTTAGTATTTCTATACGTCTAGACTACTATAAATTAATTTTCCAGTTTTATCATCGGTTTAAACAAATGTAGCTTATTCTATATTTACAATAATCCTTTTCTTAGCATTACAGAGTTCACGAGTTATTTTTCAGTTCATTGACATCATTTCGAGATGCACAGTTTAAAATAAATCGACGTGGATTAAAACCGCGATGTAAACCCGGAACTAATCGTACCTCTAGTAAGGCGTACACATCCGCTCTCTGATATATTGCGGGGCTATAAAAACGGAGGATATATGAATGATGATGCGGTGATGAGGACGTCCGAGGACCTGCCACGGCTACTGAGATTTCCTTGAGAATTAAACCATCAGAAGACGGTAAACGTTGAGTTGATCGCGGTCCATTGTATGTAGCTTGCAAAGCACCGACATATTCGCACGGGTCGTAACTGTCATTCACTGGCGGAGGTCTGGTAATGGGCAGTAAATCCGAGCATGACCTGTAAACCGCGGACGGCGGCCACGGCCTGGCCGATACCGTAAAACCTCCACAATACGTCGTCCACTGGATGGGTACTGCATCATCACCACCATGTGGACTATATCCGATGTACAGCGGTTCTACACGCCAAACCACCCAACTACTGCTTAGGGCTTCATAGATCTTTAATTTTTTCTAAATTCAAATACTACGCCACCACATGTTCTTTTTTACGAGTTCCTTTTGAGGGATGTCC
Organism: Homalodisca vitripennis; assembly: GCF_021130785.1. Classification (NCBI taxonomy): domain Eukaryota; kingdom Metazoa; phylum Arthropoda; class Insecta; order Hemiptera; family Cicadellidae; genus Homalodisca; species Homalodisca vitripennis. Next base: position 105,844,536 of record NC_060214.1, read on the forward strand.
GCCAAATCTTTTGATGTTTGCCGACATCGGTTTTGAAAGAAATGAGGGCCCAATGACGGATGACTCAAACTGTACGTTTTGTCTCTCAAATTGCATTTGGTAACCGATGAATCCTTTAACAGAACATGACGGTAGGAAGAGGTTGATAAAATCCACAACTAGCATTGGGCTCTCGAATCTCTAGATACGGCCCTAGACAGTGGCAATACATTAGTCCCAATTAATATTGCATCTAATGGTCAGACAATTTTAATGTGACGCAGAGGCGTGTATACTTTTCACTGCGTTGTTTATGAAACAGGTTGGCTTTCTGGTAACTTCAATAATGTATGGTTGTGAATCCACATTATACGACAACGTCTTTGAAATACATATTAAATCATTGGACTCAGAATGATATAGGTTTTATTTCAAGGATTCCGTAAAGTTGAAAGCTGGTAGTGTTTGGTATGTATGGTTTCAGAGTATGTTAGCTTAATACTGCCTGTATTTTACATTAGGAATAATAAAAGGTTATAAATATTTGAAAACATCGAGCAATAAAATTTCTGTTTTTTCTATTTATCTTTATATAAAAAGAAAAAGCCGATCCCTTTTATGCCTTATTCTGCCCGTCCTCATGGGCCACTCGCCTGTGCGAGGATCTTATCAAACAGAATAAGGGGGAGAGTCGATACAGTACAAGGTCGATGGTACTGATAAAAACTGCAACGGTCACAGACAGGATTTGGATCTGCGCTATTTGTAACTCAGACTCAAAGTCCAACGTCTTAGACCACTCGGCCATCGGCACTCCCAAAACACGAACGAAAATATTCTATTATTCGTTCTTTCGGAAATAAAACAATTTATAGTAATTTTGTTAATGTATTCTGTGTATTGCGGTATTGAATAATCACCGAGGATTTTGTTGTTATAGTAACATCAGCTTAAGGGAGAGGAATATTTCGAAATTCTATTAATAATACAACTTTCAATCCGTTTTTCTTCAACCCCGTTTTCATTCTTGATAATAATAAATTCCATAATAAAGTGTAACTTGGAGTACGCAACTAAAGACTACTTTTTGAGACATTATGAATTTCTAAGACGTAAACTAATTTTTTTATTCGTTACTGAGGTGAGCATTTTGAATCTAATGTTTACCTTCTCCCGACCTTTTAATCGTGATTTTGATTAATGTCGTTTTTGACATGGAGGATTCCAACATGAATAAAAAAATTACAACGCACAATTTACAAAAGACATGTTTTTATGAGCTTTCTCGTAAATAGCACACATGCGATTGAGGTTTCCTATTTGGAAATTAGCCTAACCCTCATAAATAAATGTAAAGCTCTAGAATGACTTGGTCACTAAGACTATATGTAGGTAAAAGTTCAGAAACCATCCAGGTTAGTTACGCTTACCAAGTTAATATCAGCTGATTCGTTATAATATCCCGATTCCCAACGTGATTTCAGCTGATTCGTTAAAATATCCACTTAACCACTTAATGTCATCTGATTAGTTACAATGCCCACTAACCAAGTTAATATCAGCTGATTCGTTATAATATTCCAATTCCTAACGTAATGTTATCTGATTGTTCATAATATCCACTGACCAACTTATCATCAGCCGATTCGTTAGAATATAAACTTTCCAACTTAATGTCATCTGATTGGTTTAGTATACACTAACCAACACAATATAATCCTATTTCCTCCTGGTGATCTACACCATGGTAAATATACCGGATATTTAAACATTTTAAAGTCTTCAGACATGAAAGTACCAAAGAAAATTGACATGTATTTAACTAAATAGTCGAAATGGCGTAACTAGGGTGAAGAAGAATAGAATAGGACATTGTACATTTATATTTATAGTGTAGTCAGGTATTATGTTAGTACTGAATAATTTGTCTTATTACATATTTAGTTATATTTACCCAATAATTTAAAAGTAAATAGTCTATTTCAGCAATCAACTCAAGTACGGTAGGAATTCAGGGTTAATTTTATAATACTGATTAGTAAATTGAACATGTTTTATCTGTCTCCACAAAACCTGTTAAGGGGGAAGATTCAGGTGTATTTATCAACCTATTTTTAATTAAATGTTCTTAGGGCAGTCGTCAGAAGCCAATCACGAATAATTTCAGCAGGAACAAATAATTATTCCGAATAACGAAGCATACCCATGTACCCTATACGGTCCCCGTATGCGGAGAGATAAGCTGATAAATTTATAAACCATTACAGGGGTGATAGAGTCGCCTGTCCCACCCGCCCCACCCCCTCACAATTCAAACCGAAGACACAAAGGCAGTAAAATAATTGATAAGCCGGAGACAAGAGGCGCAGGTGTGTGGTTTGATTTGTGGCGGGGCCTCTCCTCGAATCACTAAATATACATAAAAATTCCCGGCCCGAATTTAATACCTTTCCGTAAAGGTCGTCATAAATAACAAGCGATCCGGAGAGTTTAAAATAACAATCGACAGGGGGATCTATTCTGAGAGCCGGTACTTTATATATGACCGGCTACGGAAATGCGGAACGGACGGCCAGACTAGTCTGGGGCGGGTGGACAATGAACTTATCAATTCGATTCGAGACAAGTTCAGCAATTCGTTCAGGGGTTCAGTAATTTTTGGTATACTGTAACCTAGTGCGATATAGGTTACTGTAATTTAAAAAACGCGTGATTTTTAAAAGTTACACTTCATATTTGTATATGTTTGTATCTCTCCTATTGAGTTAAAAATTTACTTTATACGATAGCTGATTTTAATGAGTACCAGGCTAATGCTGAATTTATGCTGAGATGCTATTGCAAGGTGAAATTCATAAAACAGTACATTAATAAGCCACTTAGAGTAGAGTATTCATCCATGTAAAACACTGGTGGAAATGAGGGCTATTAAATAGTGAAAAAGCATATGTCTCCGAACTGAATGTTAGCTACGCGGTATAATCATTATTTGCTTAACATAACCTCAAAGTTTGAGATTACCCTTCCGGCTCATAGTTTTAATAACTTTCGTAATACAGTATATAGTAGTTTTACTTCTACACTGTTTGTTTGGTTTGCTCAGTATACTTACTCATCCCACAATAAATATTAATAAAAAAATATATAATTTGTTAAAATTTTTGCCGGATCCTTTTTCACCCGAGTACATAACTACATGTGTATAAATATCTCTTCCAGCAAAGTTAAATTGAAATTGCTTAAGAATAATCTAGAGTATGTATATAAGTTAATATTACAAATAAATATTATATATTTCAATATCAGGAATACGTTTGTTTAATAACAAAATAACGAAGAATATAAAGTCATCGAAAAAAAGGAACTGAACCAAAAATAATGCATTTCCTCTAATAATAAAATGTTTTATGAGTCACATAGTACTAAGATAAGGCCACTAAAGGTCACTTACTATAATTTACATATCACTACAATCTGACAGAAATTCATGTAGGCCTACAGAATATAGACACCTCTCTAGCACACCTAGGATTTTTAGGTGCCTAGTCAGCGCGTTATAGTGCATACCTTTTTCGAGAAGTGTCCAAGTAGACAATGTTAACCTTGAGGATGTTGCTGTACAGATGATTAAAGATATTTTCAGCATAAAAATATGGAGGTTAATTAAAAAAAAAGCTAAAATGTTAAGTATGTAGGTACTTGGAAGAGTGAGAAGATTAAGTTGGTGAAAAATGCTTACGATGACAATAACTAGATCCTGGCACGATGCGAACAATCCAGTTTTGTAGTCTGAATACTCTTATCACTAGACGACCCCAGACTCCAATATCATATTTTAACTTAGTGTACGCGTAAGCGTAGTACATTCTTATAGTTTCTTTATCAGCTATAGACAATAACCTTGAAACGAGACCGATCGAAGTAACGTCTGTAACAGCCACAGTGCCGTAACATTGAGAATGTTACGCAAACAAAAGTTCAGTATTCGATCACTGGTTCCGGGAAGACATTGTGCCAGAATCGTCCTCCAGCGCTGCAAGAAAAGATCATGTACCGTTGTCATTGAGTGTTCTTATGTGTATATGCTGTAGATAGAAGACATTTGTCTACGATAGAAGATAATTTCAAGGAAAGCGAAATGGTCCTTGTAAAGGGTAGAATAATTTTAGTTGTCTTCTATAATCGGAAGCGAGTGGCAGACACCTGAGAATTTAAAATGCAGCACCCCTCAAAATGATTCCTCAACTCAAAAATATTGAACTAAGGATTTTTGTAAAATGGCAATGGTGATCTCACGCAACTAGGAATCCAACAATCCTTTTTGTTATTTACCAAAGACTTTAAGATTATTAATTCATAGAACACATTAGGATGTCACTTCTCCTCACTATCAAGTGTGGAAAAAGTGTTCACCTACCGCTAAAACTCCATCATTATCAAAGTCCCGAGAGAGCCTTGCTAACATATATAGTTTCCTTCCGCCTGTGCGATAACTCTTTCTAGTAACGTTCTGAGAGTTAAAGTTGTGTGCATGGGTTCCTCTTTAGCCAAGGAAGAACTCTATGGATTTTACTACTACGACTGAAAATAAGAACTTTATGTTTTCTAAAATTCAATATTACTTTAACTAGATGAAGATTAAGATAGTTTCACAAATGCACTAGGTTCTGTTGTTTTTCTAACTAATTTTACTAGATGAACCGCTCGCAAAGAAACCTGCGTGGAAACAAATATCTGAGCAGCCATGCGCAGGAGGGGCCCCTCCGCCAATGGTGGGGAGTGGGACAAGCGTCTCCTCGTCTGTTGTATCAGCTGTGTGGATCGTGTCTCGCTCGCGCCATTTTGTTTACACTGGAACTACTTATCTATTCTATAAGTATATTGTATTTTTGTGTGCAGGCCTATGCAAGCGTAATGTAGCCATAGAGTATTCAGAGAGCTTGCGTTATGGTGCGAGGTTAGCACTAAGTGGCAGTGGCCAGGTCAGGGGATAGAGCAAGCGGGCGAGTGCCGAGCAGTGGTGAGGATAGTGGGACTGGGAGAGGGCGGCATCACAGCGACGGAGGGGTATTTACCCCATCCTGCTTGAACTAAAATTTACCAGTGTTTTTTTACAAGCTGTTTACCTCTAATTATCAACCATTTCAGTTAACACCTAACCAAATTTATATTTTAGCTAACTATAACTTTTCAAACGTGAAAAAGATCTAATGTAATGTGATACGTACCTTGTACATTCGGAGCTTGCGTCTCTTCGCTGAATCCCTCACTCTCTAAAATATCAATTTCATTAATCTCGTTCGTCTCCATTTCAGTCGCCATGACATGAAATGTATTTTTGTGAATTCTGAACGAAACTATAATGCAGCTGTCATCATGAGATTCAGGTAGGGAAAGTTGGGTCATTCCGATATAAACGTACCTGTTCGCATTTGACCTCTCAAGCTCGTACAATCTTACGAACACGTCACGTGTATCTTCGTGTCCTGGAACGTCGAAAAGTCGAGCCGCGGTCAATGCAGCATTCGATAAAATGGGTACGGACCGGGAGAAAATCACCACAGACATTTCTCCGCCACGACTCCGCACCGCAAGGGTTGGAATTAACTCGTCTATTACAACATTAGCAAACCTCAGTCTGCAGTGCTTATCAAGCAGAAAGCTAGCAGTTAGAGCGGCCCCGATGGCGACAAAGTGTCTGTCATTGGAAAAATGTTCTATGAAATGATTTCGGGGGATAAACTCAAGGACAGCATCTCTAATGCTTCGTAGCCGGGAAGATCTTCCAAACAGTACAATTCTAAGTTCAGGTCCCTCATTTCGGTCGATATTCGCTTCCTCCATGCATCTAATCAAAAGGTTAGATATATTTTTTAACTGGACACTATTCTTCCCTATAATAATATTCCACGTGACTCTGCATTTCCTGTATGGAGGAGGTAGCGTGATGTCAACACTTCTTCTATCTCTTTTATTTAAAATAAGCTTAGCTCCTTCACACTGTGTGGCTATAAACCTTACGTCTTGTTCGCTCAGATTTCTGTTCGTCCATGTTTTATACATTTCGCAACAATAAGACGTAAGAGATTTAGTGATATCACTTCCCCCCCAGTGGCTTTCTCCTACGGTCGACAATATCTTCATGTGGCCATTATCCGTTCTGATTGCAGATATAGTAAGGGATCCTGCTCCCAGATCAATGAAAATACATGTTTCCTGGAAAATAAAATCTTTATAAGTCACGGAGGGATGAATATACCTTCATTAATATATTGAAAATTGTTAAATATTATTAAATTTTACTTTAATATGAGCTTGTTTCAAAAGTGTAATACATATCATTTACGAGATCTCTAAATTACAATAAGATTTTAGACATTTGCTATCGTTGTATGTTACACAATGTATAATACTTAATTCGGAGTTTGACAACCATGTTTCTCAAATGTCAAAAACCTTTATACACAAACATGCACTTATAACCTACAAAGTTCGGCACTCAGAAAGTGTATATCATAACTCACAGGTACACCAATATAGTGAGAAAGTTAATCCCACCTCCCTCCCCGGTTAAAATTTTTGTAAGATAATTGACAGTCTTTGAACTATTTTTAAATTGTCAATATATTTACAATAAATTATTTTCTTTCATTCAACCAGAGAGAGATTGTTCATTTCACAATCTACTCTCCCCAATCGTACAAACAAATTCATCCCCTTTCCTTCCCCAAAGTCAATTCCTAGTTACATCTTTGGCTTTTATGTGCAACACCTACAATGAGTGCGGTTGTCATAGGTATTATGTACGCTTACGCAATAACGACCTTGATATCTATATAGATAATAACCGTTCATGCTTCTGAGTTTCAAACTCGGTTTGGGCAAGGCATTAAACTAACAACCACCTTAGCCTCATTGAAAATAGTGTAGTGAGGGAACAATCAAAGGTTTAGGAATCGATTATTGAAATTTTCGATCGTTCGATTATTCGCTCAAAATATTCAAAACATCATTGGAATAATAATTGTTACTTTTAAACGTGCTTGTAGTGAAATTTATTAATATTAAAGCCATACTGAACTAAATGATCCCCCATATTTATTTATTTATTTATTTATTTTGTACAATAGCTACAGGAACATTATCCCAAAACAGCTATATTGAAAATACAAGTTAATAATTATTATTTACAATATAATATACTATAAGTACGTATATGAAGAAACTAAATTACAAAATCATTATTAGGCTGAGTAAAAATTAACTGTTTCTGTTACAGCACGAGAAAAAATAAAAATATAATACAATACATAATAACAATTTAAAACTTTAACAAAACTAGGTTACTACCTTAAGTTTAAAAAATAATATTTAGCTTATTTACAAATGAATTAAAATTATTATTAAACATATCCAATTCATTTTTATACATGTTTAACAACCTAATACCTTTAAAAAATGAAAAATTATAAAACTGCACTGTATTACAACGTGGTGTAAAAAAAACCAAAGAGGGTCTCAGATTATTTCTTGGGACATGCAGAAAAACCTTACCAACTAAAAAAGAACTATCAACTAAGTTATGTAAAATTTTATAAATGTATAAAATAATAGATCGGTTTTGTCTTGTTAACAAAGTTTCAAAAGAAAAAATACTTCTTAAGACAGTTGTTGACAGGTTTCGCTCACAAGAAACATGAAATCTTTTAAAATATAAATACCTTAGAAACTTGTTTTGAATTAGCTCCAGAGAAGCAATGCTATGTAATGAATAAGGGGTCCAAATTATTGCACAATACTCCAGCCTACTTCTTACGAATGCATTGTATAGTTTAATGACAGGATCAATTGAATGAAAATACATCGTGTTTCTAATTACAAAACCCAACATCCTATGGCATCCATTAATGATAAAATTAAGGTGATTTTCAAACGTAAGAGCCGAGTCAAAAATTACGCCAAGATCTTTAACATGAGTCACTAGTAGTAGCTTAGTGCCATTTATAGAGTATTCTGGTAGAGTTAAATATTTTTTCCTAGTATAAGTCATCGCAAAACACTTCTTTACATTTAAAAATAGGTTGTTCTCTAAGCACCAAAGGCTAAGTAAATTTAGCGTTGATTGCAGTTCAGCAACGTCGTGATTGTCTCGAATCTTTCTATATATTTTCAAGCCATCGGCAAACAAAAGGCATTTAGACCGTGTTAAATAATTAGGAAGATCATTAATATATATCAAGAATAGTAATGGGCCTAAGTTAGATCCCTGGGGAACACCTGAAGTGCTAATGTACTTTTTAGACATAGTGTTAGACACCATAACAAACTGACTGCGAAGCTTTAAATAAGTCTCAACAAAACTAATAAAAGGCGGGGATAAATTAAAACAAGACAATTTACTTAACAAAATATCGTGATCTACTTTATCAAACGCCTTAGAAAAATCTGTATACACTACATCAACCCTGCCACCAGTATCCAATTCAGATGCTACGTCAAAAGAAAATTCCATTAGATTAGAGACTGTTGATTTACAAGGAAGAAAGCCATGCTGCTGGGGAGATATATCAGATTTTACGTTATAAAAAATATAGTTATAGAGAAGTGATTCAAATATCTTAGCGAATGTATTTAACAATGAAATCGGACGGTAGTTTTAAATGTTTTCAATGTTTCCTGATTTAAAAATGGGAACCACCTTAGCTTCCTTCTATTTCTCCGGGAAAATACAGGTTTTTAAAGATAGATTGAACAAATAGCACAAAGGATCACACAGCACCTCAGCACAACCCTTTACTATATATGTAGGAATACAGTCAGGTCCAGAAGATTTCTTTGATTTCAATTTTTTGATCGCTGCTAACACATCTAGAACTGTAAACAAAACCCCTTGGCTGTTTTCCCTATATAAGTTTTCAGTACTAATATTGTTAGGTTTACTTCCGGAGTTAACCGAGAAAACTGAAGAAAAAAAGTCTGCAAACGAATTGGAAATGTGATCAACTGGAACCACTTTGTCTTTAAATTTCATTTCGAAAGAGCCCAAATCTAAATTAGAAGAAGAGCGTCTGGACTTTATAAAACTCCAGAAAAACTTAGAGTCTACATTAATGCAATACTCAATGTTTCGAATATATTCTCGATAAGCCAATTGTATTTTCAATTTAACACCTCTCCTGAGATCCTTAAACAAACTTTCATGGAATTTAGAGAATTTCCGTTTCTTTATTTATTCTTATTTATTAAGCACATTTATTCTTTATCTTTATAGAATTAATAATATCCTTTGTAAACCAACACGGATATTTACTTTTAAAGATTAATTTTTTAGGTACACATTGATCAAAAACGGTAAAAATTGTTTTATAGAACACATCCACAGCCCTATCTACGTTATTTATACTATACACTTCATCCCAATTACATTATCTAAATTTATTAAACATACTGTAAAAATCAGCTTTCTTAAAAAAATAATAAGTGTTGAGTATCAGTTTATTTTTAGTTAAATTATTAATAAGGAAGGATTTGAAAGGAAAACCTACACACAACGGCGGATGGTGCCCGTCTAGAGGCAATAAAGGACCGTTACAGTAATCAACAGACAGTGATTTGATATTACTAATTATTAGGTCAAGAGTAATACTGTTACAGTTAAGAACATCATTGTGGGATTTAAGATCGTGCATTGCCATAAAGTGATATAGATTTTTAACTACAGTGCTTCCAAACAACATATTACAGTTTAATCCATTAATTTCGGGTAGATTAAAATCACCTAATATTAACAAATTATCAAACATAGACTTACTTTTAAAATCCTCAAAAGAATTAAAGTAGTCATCATACAAACTACGATTACTGTTAGGTGGAAAATAAACAATGTTTATACAAATAGATATTATTTTAATGAGGCATGCGCACTTGCAGCCAAATAGATTCAAGGTCGCGGGGAATCAGCTGATCGCCAACCGTCACAGACAGCTCACATGCTTGTAGCCGCCCGTGAACTGCCAACAATACGCCTCCCCCCCGCTCCTTACCTGTTATCAGTGGGTTTCTGTCTCGTCTGAATACAATATAGCGATTATCAAATAGTTCCCTATCACAAATGCTTTCTGTCAGCCACGTTTCTGTTAAGGCAATAATATCATACTGCTCGCTTAACACAGACTCAAATAGTGTATGCATTTTGGTGCGCAAACCTCTTACATTCTGATAATAAATTATTATTTCATCATTAGGATTCATTCTTATTTACGGTTAAAATCCAAATAAACATGAAAAATGAAATTTGTACCTTGCCACAACACATCTATTTTTCATTTGTAACTTAAAGAGACAATAAAAAATACGCTCACATCAGGCAGCACTAATCCTTTAGTAAAATAAAATATTACTAATAACGTCATATTGTTTTTAGAGTATAATAAACTACTTGATACTTCACATGTGATGTTCCAAATTCGGAAAAAAATTACGAAAGTACAATTCCTTAAATTATCAATTATTAAACAAATTAAATAAACAAACCACATTATTAAAAATCTAGAGTAAAAAAGCATGATATTAATCTTCCCATTCCCACCAAACATTTTACCTACTTTTAGTAGCTGACTCTCTCTGTACAAGTGCATTTAGATCATCCTCATCTTTCAGAACTATTACCCTACTACTCTTATCATCAGACTTCCTTACTTTAATTTTGCCTACCCTGTCAACCCACACAAACTTATAATTGAAATCAACTCTCAGCCTACGGGCCTTAGCCAGAAGCACTCGCCTGACAGGTGTTAAACTCGGGTTGATGTAGATCTGCTGGTCGGTATTGTAGCCTTGTAGATGGCGGGTTGAGAAGTCCCTCTTCACCTTCCTCCTGGCCAGAAGTTGATCCGGATCATCACGTCTCAAAAACTTCACAATTATGCCCGAAGTTGGTCGATTCTTGCCACCAGACACGCGATGACAGGCGTCAATTCCGTCTTCAGTTAATTTCACACCAAGGGCTGTTCCAATTTCAATCACCGTCTTCTTCAAAGATAAATTATTTTCGTCAGCCGACTCAGGTACACCAAAAATTTCCACGGTATTTCTTCTGGAATACTGTTCCAAATCACCCTGACGCAAAGACATGTCCTTCAGTTGAGCCTTCAATAGCTTATTTTCTTCAATATGACATGGACTTGACTTTCCGGTGATATTAAAATTATCGAAGATCTTTGAAGAAATGTTCCTATTAATCGCTGTGAATAGTAAAGTTCCAGTTCGGAATAGATTTGTTAAAAGAATTGTTTTCTATTATTAAAAAATTGAATTTTAAAAATATTTTTTTTATAGTGTTATGTTCGTGATGTTTAATACTACATTAAACACTTCTAAAGTAATAAAACTAACTTATATTCCTGGCTGCACATAGCTTTGAATAATTTTTTACAATCTTGTAAATTCACATAATAGAAAAAATAATGATTTATTCCTCCATTTTTACAATTTTAGATAAAATGAGATTCTTAAGAGTAATTAACCATACTATCAGTAATGTGATTAGTTAAAACACATATATGTTTATATATCTGTGTTTTTTTATTGTTTGAATTGCTTGACATCAATCACGACATAATTTTGTTAGATATTTTCTATTTTGGGGAAGAGGGGGGATATTAATTTAAAATGTTCAAACCCCTTGAGTTTATTATCACCACAAAATCAAAATAATCGATTATTCTTTTCAATTATTTTTTTCCGAATGTTTTAGATAGTTCAAAATGTATAAATGATTAGATGATAGATTATCAATTCTAATCTATTATCCCATCACTAATGTAGTATAGTGAATTGTCAATTCCGGAATTGAGCTTCAGTCCACTCTACGTCAGACAGCTCAGAATCTCCTTTGTCTGCTTCTCAAGCAACGGATCTGTGCTAGCTGTGTCTCTGGATGGGGGCAAAGAAATATCTAATAATAAACCAGAACCTTCTATGATGATTTTTACTTACCGAAACATCAGTTATAATTGACTTCCTTGAAAATCTATTGATGGCCCCTGCAGTCGTGTGGCTCACCAGGCACTCGACGTCCATATTGGCATCGTTGGCCGCACTGAGTATTTCTCGTTTATGAGCATAGGTGTAGGTACCTGGGATAGCGATTACAAATTGAGGCCTCAGCCTTGTTGCTTTTGAGGCAGCCTTTTTAACCTGCCTGAAGATTCCGGTCAGTACCTGAAACAAAATTTGAAATTCGAGACGCGTTTGAGGATATCTTGAGTGTTTTTGCTTCACATTGTCTTCTATAATACGATGGTTGCGGTGGAATACCCCTAGTGACATTGTTAACCCTAATCATGTTCGATCTTTGTGACTTAGTCATAGTGAGCAATTAACGGGTAGTTATGATTTTAAATTGCATCACGGAAATACTTAAGCTACTTACAATTTATTCCAAGTAATGCTGTACGCAGAAGATAATAATTGAAAGAACGAACAGTATTAGTACATTTGTTGGCAATAATTTGTTTACATTTCATCAACCATTTTTTATTTACCTTTATTTTAGGCGAGTCCGTTTTCGCCCTAGCCTTATTCTGCCCGTCTTAATTTTCCACTGGTCTGTGCGAACCCTGTGAATCTTATCAAAACAGAACAAGTTGGAGAGTTGGAGAATCGGTTCGATAACATAAAGGATTAGAATCTTTCGCTATCTCTAACTCAGACCCGAAGTTCGTCGTCTTAAGTACGGCCCCCACTACGACCGGATCAACCCAGCCTTTTTGTGAAGTCGAATACACGTAATCAACTACTGCATATCCGGCTTCGGTCGACTGTGCCGGTCCGCGTGGGCTGAGTCCTCCCAGGCCCGGGTCTCGTCTGTCGCAGTGGACGCTTGACCATTCGGTCGCGTGCATTTCAACAGTGTACAACAGGCCGGGACGGTCACAGTGGGTGGGCGTCCATTTGATCGCATGCATTTCGACAGTGTATTAAAGGCCGGGCCAGCCGCAATCAACGCGTGACCATTTGATCGCACGCATTTCGACAGTGTATAAAAGGCCGGGCCAGCCGCAATCAACGCGTGACCATTTGATCGCACGCATTTCGACAGTGTATAAAAGGCCGGGCCAGCCGCAATCAACGCGTGACCATTTGATCGCACGCATTTCGACAGTGTATAAAAGGCCGGGCCAGCCGCAATCAACGCGTGACCATTTGATCGCACGCATTTCGACAGTGTATAGGACAGTGTATAAAAGGCAGGGCTGGCCGCAGTGGACGCGTGACCATTTAATCGCATGCATTTCAACAGTATAAAAGGCTGGGCCGGTCACAGTGGGTCATTTTGACAGTAGGCGCCATGCTTTAGACCACTCGGCTAACAGACTCTCCTCCTCAAATAAGTATCTCTTATACTTGTTTTAACATAGTTCCGTTTCCCAAACACAAATTAATTATTGACTTATTCTGCCATCACTGATTGTTCATATGCTTCAAACACACCCCAACAATCTATATATAATGATTATTTGTCTATAAGTTCTTTATAGAATCGTAAACTATTTGACCGATCATTATGAAAATTTGTATGTATATGTATTTTTCCAAGGAGAAGGTTTATAAGCTTTACCCATTGATGTAATTCACTACCAGGTGGCGCTGCAAAAGGTTTTTTCAAAGCGTCTGCACACTATAAACTGCATATTACGAGACAGTTATGTATATTTAATAGCCAAAAACCATTTGAAGGCGTTAAGTTATGATGTACAGTATATTTGTCTTTAACATACTTTTCTGGTTGAACTTAAAGCTTGAGTGTTAGACCACTTTATAATAAAGTACATGTACGTGTACAATAGCTATAAACATACACAGATTTTCTTGATCGTGGCAACAAGACAAACTCTACATCGGTGTTGGAAATATAATTCACTTGAACCAGAAGTGCACATACACGGGCAAAGCTTACGAAAAGTGTGCGAAGCTGCGGGAAACAGCTAGTATTACAATAAAAAATAATCTTGTAATATAGCACCACAGAACTGTAGTAGTTTATTTAATAACCATAGTATAAAGATAATGCATGAAAAATAAATATTTAAAAATATACTAAACTGCTATGTGTGTTTAAATATGTAATATGTTCTGAAAACATGCTTTAATACGCTAATTATATACTTGCTGTTTATTACTAATAACCAGAGTTATGTTTATTAAAAATATTTATAACTAACATGTAACTAACTAATATGTTCTATGAAACATTTTGTGTTGCGCATTTCATCGTTCATGATGGTTAATTGGCTGATCCTGAGCGAAGTCTAACACTCGAGAGGCTAGAAAAGTTTCATTACTGCCTGCCTGTCTATATTTTGTACGTTCTGATTTGAAAATAAACTAACCTATAGACTTTAAAGTTTGCATGATGCTGCATTTCTATATGAAGAACACTGAGTTTGATCTGTGCGTGCCACTCTATGGGATTTGGCTGAGCGTTAGTGAACATTGTTACATTTGCCTTATGGCCAAGCATGACGGCAATAAAAAAACAGCAGAATAAATAAAGTTGTAAAAACTCAGTACACTAATTAACATGTGGCATATTAACATATGTAGCCTAACTATCCACCATTTCATGATGACTTGGTGTGATACTACTATAAAATCTGTTTTGCTAAAAAATTTCATTTCGTAAATGTATCAGATGGCAAGATATTCGGAGAAATGTTTTATCTATAGGCTTTACATTTTGTACGAAATTTTATTTATACACAGAAAAGAGTGAGTTTGACTAAGCGTTGTTGAAGCCTATTACTCAGTAGGCTGACACAATTTCTCTGTTTTCCCAGCGGAATATAAATATTTCTTTCTTTATATTCACTGTTGTTCTATCTGCATAATGAAATGACCTATAATCGTGAAATTTGGCATTCAACCTGTAAGCCTGTCATGCGACACGTTATGTAGGTTGCTCCTAACTTGTTATGTCTACTGGTAATATAACTTTAGTTTAAATACTTATACTAGCTGTTTCCCGCGGCTTCGCACGCTTTTCGTAAGCTTTGCCCGTGTATGTGCACTTCTGGTTCAAATGAATTATATTTCCAACGACGATGTAGAGTTTGTATTGTTGCCACGATCAAGAAAATCTGTCAAAAGTGTATGTTTATAGCCATTGTCTACGTACATGTACTTTATTATAAAGTGGTCTAACACTAAAGCTTTAAGTTCAAGCAGAAATGTATTTTGAAGATAAATATACATCAAAGCTTAGCGCCTTCAAATAGTTTTTCGCTATTTAATATATTTAACTGTCTCGTAATCGCAGTTTATAGTGTACAGGCGCTTTAAAAACTTGTAACTTTTGCAGTACCGCCTGGTGGCGAGATACATCTATAGGCATAGCATATAAACCTTCTCCGTCGAAAAATAAATATACATACAAATTTTCATAATGATCGGTCAAATAGTTTACGATTCTATAAAGAACATACATACAAACAGCGAAACAGCCACCTCCTAAAAGTATGCCTGTTACTTTCAGGAACGTGTAGAATCACTGTACAAAATTTCACGATGTTTCGTGCATTGGTTCCAGAGTTATAACGGAACATACAAACAAACATTCGCATTTATATATATATATATATATATATATATATATATATATATATATATATATATAGATTATGTTACTATTATATGTTAAATTTTAAAATAGCCGGAGCCAGAACAGTGCTGTGTCATGAATCTTTAATACCTTCACTGCGACAAGGTATTACAGACTGGCAATTTTGGTGCTTGAGGCGTTTAAACAAGTTTACCTCATTCTACCTTAGTAAACAAAGGCTAGACCTTAATTTAGATATACGAAATCCTCTGAACACCTAAACAAAATAGAACAAGCTATGAAAGTCATTAAAATAACGGTAAATTGAGTTTTAAAACCGTAAATAAATGACATTCAAAATGGTCCTTCAGGCTCAGTCGGAAGAAGGAAGTATATTTTGTGACAACTGATATATTATTAGTTTATTCTCTTGAGATTTACGTTTACTCAATATCTCGAAAACGTCGTAAGCGTACTAGAACACTTGTTTTCTTTTCTCTAGGTTCATAAATAATGGAGTCATGAATTTTTGTTTTATCGATCGCCATAAGGGAGCGAAATGGCGTGCCAAGCTACTTAGTCAATATATTTATAAGATAAATATTTGTAGTATGTTTCAACTTGTTTGGGTTTTATTGGAACAGTTATCGTTTCAACAAGCCACGTGATCTATCATGTATATACATATATAAATGTTTACAGGGAGTGATTTGGGACTCTAGGGGCCATAATTGGGGAAATAATGCAGGCGTTGTCGGTGTCCTACCACGAGGAGAATTGCAATAGGCTGATTTTGTATGCAAAACATACTTAAAAACATGTGCTAGTCAATTTGAATACTAACCAAAAACGTAGCCAGGACAGAATTGGGAGGGGGGTGTTCAGACAATTGATATGTTCCTGTAGTGGACAGAGTTAAAAGTTCTTAACCCGTTTTTTTTTTTTTTTTTTTTTTTTTTTTTTGAGAACGAACTTGTCAGCAGTACAGGTAAGAAATACTGAATTATTAAAATAATAATAATAGTTAACTAACAAACTAATTGAAAAATTTACAATTTTGGGGGGTCTGGACCTCTTGAACCCCCTCGTTGTCTACGTCCTTGACACTAACTAGTATAATAACTGGTCAACTCTTTACTTAGCATGTACCCATTTCGTTACGCCATCCTGATTATTACTACTCTCGGTATTGTCACACACACTACATACTGCCAAGATAGGTGAAAAATATATGTTAAAGTGTTTTATGAAAATATTTGTGAAATTATACAATAGCAAAAGACCAGTCCTCACATTTGCTTAAAAGAGGCACTTCGTTTTGATGGACACGTACCAGTGCGGTAGAGGTGTCTGAACATATTATCTTCTTATCAGCGATTCTTCTTATCAGCTATGCTTATCACTCATGTTATTATTTAGGATCCACCATTGTTTAATCATAAGTACTATTTTTTCCATTTTGTACAAAAATGTGTATGCCACGATGTATCGCTGTTGCATAATATTATTTAAAATAATTAAAATATGTTAATTAATTGAGAAATACATCTAAATCAAATTAAAGTAACGATAATAAAAAATAGCAAAATTTGTATAGACCATTCAACGTGACTTTTTGGGTTTACAAAAAATTGTCTAATTAGAGTAAGTATTGTTTTAAATTATTTCACGGATAAGTAAAGCATCTTTATAGTATATGATTAAGATTTTCTTGATTTTTCTCGGTAATGTGTAATTTTAGAATATATTAATGCCAATAAAAGTTAAAAAAAAATAATATTAGTTTACTGGCAGCAAAATAAGGGAAAACCGTTGTTTTATAAATTTAATACATAAATGAAAACTAAACAATTTTTTTGGAATTAAAATTCTGGACCATTATTGCTGATAGAACACTTTAACATCTAAAGAACAAAACTCTATACTAATCTAATTTCTGTTATGTTATTAACCCCACATTACAGGGTAATCTTTATATTAGTGTAATGAATAGTCAAGTAAAACATTTTTTAAAATTATTTTATGGATTTAATATTATTATTTTACACTAATGATGGTTGAATACCGAAACACGTGTATGGCAATAAAATAATTCTAAAAGGCGTTTAAACCGACTATTCATTATACTAATCTAATTTCATATATCTGTATTATTATTTAATAAAGTCACTAATTTTTAGTAGAGTACTACAAGACGGTAATTTGAGGATATCAGTTTAGGGATTTACCCATGTAAAGAAACCTCACTTTTGGAGGTAAAACAATGTCATTGGTCAGTGAAAGGGTTAAAATACAATTAATGTTATAATTACCGTTTGAGGCTTGACGTCTACAGGCTCTCCATGCACAAGGCACCGTATGTGGGGTCTTCCATCTATGTTTGTCACTGGATAAGGCCAGAGTTCAGAGGCAGACCTTACAGATTCATCGTATCTACGTCCTATCAGACATAACGCGCCTAGAAACAGGCATCAGTTTCAGTTATGAGCTGACATTATGTACTATGACAGATTCTCCACCTACTTCAACGATATGTTGCAGACGTTTCCCTTCAGTCTTTAACCATTAATAGCCTATTTTTAAAACCCATGTAATGTATACATTTCAACCCCGAAAGGTACTGGGGTAAAGTTTTGATCGGTAGATCTAGTAAGTTAATTTGCAGGGCGACTGTTGGAGCCGTGTGGAGTATAAACATGAGGGAGTTTGTCTCATCTAATCCCTTGCCCAATATGACTGTATGAGGCTAAAACAGAATAAAATCAAATAAAATCAGATTTTTTTTGCCGGAACATTATACAACGTATGGCAAAAGTCAAACTTTTACTTTTTACTTGCTAACATTTTTGTCATACACACCACAATAAATCTTATTCAAACATACAATTTGCAAACACTTACATTCATTCACCAATTAATTAGTTATTAGTTATTCCCAAATTAGTTATTCCAAATTAGTTATTCCCACTTCCAGGGACTAGTTCAGTTAGTCTTTTTGATTGGTGGTCTCCGAATCATATGCCAAAAACTCGTTAACATTATAAAATGTTTGTAGCACTAAAACGCTTTTCAAACGAGCTTTTAACACCTTGAGCGTTGGAGTGTTTTTAATTGAATCTGGTAATTTATTAACGAAACGAACACCTGCCTGTGAAGGCAAGCGTTCATAACCACCGTTCTGTGTCTCCCAGTTCGGTAGTATCTCTGCCTCTAGTCTCATATAGGCTACATATATGTCTCGGCCATTCGTCATGGCACATTTAGACATACAAAACAGAATTGTTTCCAAGATGTAGAGACTGGGCAGCGTCAACAGTTGCAAATATTTGAAGGCTTCCTTCCACGACTCTCTAAATTTCAACTTAGCGATAGTGCGGATCACTTGTTTTCACAGTTTGAACACTCTCGGGAATTGATTGTTTGCACAAGCTCTCCACAACACCAGCCCGTAAGTGAGATGGGGGTAAATCAAGCCATATAATACGCCACCATCAGAACCTGATTCGGGCAGTATTTGGCTATAGACCTCAAAACATAAATGCCTGAGGCCAATTTGGAGCAAACTTGGTCGATGTGAACATTCTAAGTCAACCCTCGATCTTGGTATATTCCCAGGAATTCCGAACAGTACAGTTCTTCCAACTATGCTCCTTTTTTCCAAGGAGGCAAAACTTCAATATAGAGCACCCTACTCCCTAGGATCTCGACAGAAGTTACTCCTGACACCAAACTTATCCATCCTGAATATAATGTCACTCCGGAAGCAAGCACAAAGAACTAAGTGTGAAAGTTTTGGTCTACTTCCTCAGTTGTTTGTCTTAGGTGAACAAAAAAGGCCATTAATAAAACTACAAATAAGACGGCAGAGGCGCTTGACCCTACTCATACAATAAGTGGATCACTAAGGGTTTATTAATTTTCGTTTATCTTCTTTCCGTGATAAGCTCTGAAAACATTTCAAAGCCTCACCTCTAATTCGGCAGTCTCCAATGTTAATGATTAAACATGTTAAATGCTTTTTAGATAAAAAAAGCCTTGTGTTTTGTTTCGAGTTTGAACTATTAACAAATTGTGATACGGAACAGTACTTAGTGCACTTTTTATTTATTTGTCTATAAAACCGATCGTTTGCTATTAAAGACTTGAGACTCATTTAGAAAGTCACTTAACCTTATCACCATTAGCTTTTGTCAAACAATTTAGAAAAACACTGAAGGTAGACTTATGGGCATTAGGTTCTACAATTTATTTGAAACAGCCTTTTTAAATATGTACAACTGAGCTTAATTGAAGGGTTTATAAAAAGACACCTTTTACTGAAACTATTATCATAAGGACCAATTTACTCGATTTTGTAGTTTTTGTTCTTATGTACAGCTGATTTTACTTCATCCACAGTAGTAATAGAGCTCTAATACTGTGAAGAAGTAGTTTTTCAGTTGGCCAGGTTATATAAAGATATATTTTTATCTATTGAGCTATAGCGCGTGGATCAACCTTCTATTCCACTCAAACTGGTTAATAAGTTTAACACTACCAGTTAAATTGTTAATAACGTTCCATTTTTTAGAAACGCCAACTAACAATAAAAAGTGTACTTCTTTTAGTAATTTAAATAAAATCAATTTTAAATTATTGAAACCTTCGTAAAATAATTTCTAAACGCTGTTACTTTTCTCTTGGAAATTTTATTGGAATATGAACGAACACCCACCAAATAAAACTTTTAGATTTGGATTTTTACGATACAAGCTTTCAAATGATAATAATCATGACCTCATTTTTCAAAATTCTTCTACCACTGCAAAACTCGTAAGGGGGCTTCCGCGTCAAATGAAAGGCCATTCAAAACTGCACGATTTTATTTTTAAAGTTCTTTTCCATCTCTAACCATTACAAAACTGGGGCAAATAATCCATAAAATCTAATTTGTAACTCATTTTTCTAATAATAAGAGATAAAAATGTAAATATTTAAATTGCTTTTATTAGTAACCACGTGGTTAATAAAATTTATTTTGTATTTTATTATAATTTATAGCCTCTAAATTGCCTACTTACTTGTAAACTTCCATTAGGAACCCGTGAATTCAAATTTAAATAATTAGAAATAGAGAAGACATTTTTAATTTTTTTTGTACGCCCTTTAGTTTGATTTTATGAAAGCCCCCCTTCCCAATACATTAGAAATGTTTGCTTTACTGTCGTTTTTCTTTTATAAATATTGGATATTTTATTACAATATAAAAAATTAAATTCAAGAATAGCCGAAGTGTTTGAAAAGTACGGCTTGTATAGTATTATTTGAAATATGAAGGTATAAAGTATCGAAAAGATTTATGTAGGTGTTGGTTAGTATCACAGGAATGGCAATAAAAAACGAATAAAACATCCCTTTAGACACTCTATAAAACAAGTTTCCAACGCACACGGATAATTAAATTAGAACTTTTGTCTTCAAAAATATTAAATGTTTAATACGTTCAAATGATGTATAACGAGGTGTGTTTCATTTGAAATTGTTGAGACACATGGGGCCTAGAAAAATACTCTTGTATGTACATAATTTAGTTTTACAGAGTTTAAATTATTTTTAACCAATTCTTTGTTCAATTAAATGGGAATCCGCTTAAACTAAACTTATGCAGTTATCCATTTAACAGTTAAGACGGTGGTCTGAACATCCTGTGACTACTAAAACACTAATTATTTTTTATTTATTTTTTTACTACTTACCACATTCGATAGTATTGCTAGCCGAGAACACTGGACAACATATATTCTCTCCAATCCACACCTGATCTCCCCAGAATCTCACTATGCCATCATCCTCTTCGTCATTGTATTCGTCATCGCCCTGTCTGATATCCACCAACCTGACATTACCTCTTTCGCACTGTGCCAACCTGATGCATGACGTTCCTAGATCGATTCCAAACATACCTGCTTCTTCTGTTTAAACTGAAATCATTACAAGGGTTTAAAATTATTTCATGAAAGGACCTATAAAACTGTTTAACCCTCCAACTGGCAGTCATTTTTTCCTGTAGTGGCGGCATGTTTTCGAGCCTCGTGCAAGGGTTTTTTAAAAATTTAATTAAAAATATAAATTAAAAGTAATATATATATAGAAGTATATATTTTTGTGTTCAGAATTAAACATATAATAATATTAGTATTTAAATTTGGCCTTAAACAAATTTTTACTAAAATTTTTTTTCCATTAAATTCAAAATTTACATTTTTTTTTTATTTGGGGGGACCATACCTAGCAAACCAAGTTATAGTAAGAAAACTATAAAAGTGAGAGTACCATTGTGTGTCAAATTTATTCTAGTTTCAGAAACACATAAGCATTATACAAATTTATGAAACTATAATAACACTATATAACAAAAAGCAGCGATGCGCATAAATTGTGAAAATAGGGTGTATATGTAAGAGTTTGCTAATAAAAGTTTTACTAATACAGTTTTACTTCAATACATGTTATATTGCATATTTTATTACTCAGAATGAAGTAAACTATACAGCAGTAGTAAAATAAATTCCATAACTTTTTTTTAAAGAGTTGAAAAAAGTTTCATTTTGTCATTACTCAAAACTTTTGCGAAAAATTTTCGAGAAATTTATTTATTCTAAAATAAATTTATTTGCACTACTGCAATATTTAACAATTCACCACACACTAAACACAACACTAAAACACAAATAAACCTACTAAAACTTACTAATAAACACGACTCGTCACATCAACAACTCAGACGGCATCGACAACATGGCGGTCACATCTTTTACGTTCCAAACTACGAACTTGGTACGTTGCAACTACAATACAAAAAGGAATAAAACTATAGTATTCCTTATGCTTTTTTTCCCCGAATCCAATGGTGCATGAATCGAATCGATACGTTGCCGGAATATACTGTTATGAGTGATTATGCAAGGGAATGTTTGTTTATCAAAATTTTGACGAACAACAATCCGCTAAGGGTTATGTTTATCAAAATTTTGATAAACAACAGTTGGAGAGTTAAGTAATATTTATTATTTGAAAAACGTGTGTTGTAGAATGTAAAATACTCGTATATTCCAGAAATCCACCATTTTAAACGCACCACCTCAGAAGACAAGAATGGATTATACTTCATTTGCTTCTGTACAGGTTTCAATTCTATAGATAAACCGCTCGCAAAGAAACCTGCGCAGAAGCAAATATCTGAGCAGCCATGCGCAGGAGCCTTTGATTTTGAGAGATCACTTAACGAGAATATATGGAAACCTGTGTATTCCATTTGAACATTCACTTTATATATCAATCTTAAATATTATTAACTGCATATTTTAGTAGATTTTTTAACAATTTTGTTTGCTTTTTAGGAATGTAAGATAATAAATGATAAATTATTGATTGATGTTAAATTTGCAGTTAACAAAAACTTTTTAACGGACTTTTTAATATTTATTAAAGCGACAGAGGCAGACATAGTGCATAGTGCAGTTGACATCGGTTTACATCTAAAAATATCCTCATAATTGTTTACGGAACTTTTTTTTCAAAAATGTAAACTACTCATAATGTTCATGCTTTTGGCCTTGAATTAGCGGGACAACCATAAAAGCTGTTTTCGTTGTGCGAGAAATAAAATCGGATGTACACAACATGTCCAATGCTTGAGTATCGAGTACTGTGTACCAGTGAGCTGTGTACCAGTGAACTGTGTACCAGTGAACTAAATACCAGTGAACTGTGTACCAGTGAACTAAATACCAGTGAACTGTGTACCAGTGAACTGTGTACCAGTGAACTGTGAACCAGCGAACTGTGTGCCAGCGAACTGTGTACCAGTGAACTGTGTACCAGTGAACTGTGTACCAGTGAACTGTGTACCAGTGAACTGTGTACCAGTGAACTGTGTACCAGTGAACTGTGTACCAGTGAGCTGTGTACCAGTGAACTGTGTACCAGTGAGCTGTGTACCAGTGAGCTGTGTACCAGTGAACTGTGTACCAGTGAACTGTGTACCAGCGAACTGTGTGCCACATTTTCAGTACCACTAATTGCGGTAATGGTCCAAAAAATCAGCACTCATATTTCGGGAATGGAGAATATCCATAAACATTTTATCTTAAATTTAGTATTAAGGTGTTTCTTGCCAAAACTTATTATTATATTCTTTCTGTTTTATAAAAATCCCAACATTGTAATGGAAAGAATGTTAATATTATTATCTATTTGGAAATATTAATAAATAATTTGTATGTGAATTACTTTAGGGTACAGGGAATATTACTTCTCACCGGAAATCACCGAACGATTGGTTATTCCTCAAACCGTCATGAACACTTAACCGTTTTTAGCGTTACTCTAAATTTCAATGTTTGATGTTGTAGTTTTAAAAACGAATGGATTTAATCAAACAAGGTGGATTAAAATTTAAATAGTCTAATATGTTTAATGTTGAGATAGATCTACATTGCACTCCTTTAACAAAGCATTTTTTTCTAGGTTTGTGCAAAATATCGGGAACCCTGCCGGAAACGAAGTATTATTGTAGCCTACTCTAAAACAACAAAAACAATGCCTTGTTAGATTTTTATCCCGTTATTCTACTAGTAAATAATATAAATGTATGGGTTATACCGCAAAATATGTTCTCTGAACTTTTGTGACACTTTCATAAACTTATATTTTACCGCTTAATAATTAGATTTTTTAACTTTCTTAAGTATGATTATTGCATTGTAAAATTATTATAGTTTCCTAATCAAATATTTTTACCATTACTTTCTAATTTTTAAATGTTCTGCAGATTTAAGAGCATTTCACAAAGTTCATTAATAAATTCACGCATATATGTACAAAGTAAAATAAAAGTCCCTGGAAGATTTACTTTATTTTGTTGGTGTTAATAAAACGTTTAACTATGGAGAACGCTTTATAAAGTATTTATTACATTTAAAAAAATCATACTATTTTGGAAGTCTAATATTTAACCGATATGGAACATTACAATGTAATCAGTCATACACAGTGAAAGTGTCATGATTTTAAATTTTAAACAGTTGCAAAAGGAAATCTTAAATTATGGAGAAATCTTAAATTAAAATGTACTTAAAAATAAGATTACACTGCCTCAAAATGTTAACACTAATTGTAAAACTCTCCAAGGCTAAAGAATTTTGAATATTCTAAATATGCATAGAGGCAACAAAATTAACCTCGCAGCACTCTTATTTTTAATAATAAAAAAATAACGCTTTAGGAGATATTCGTTAGACTATTTTAAGCGTTTTCTTTTTCCCCTTTTAATTAATAAATACAGGAAAACAATCCTACCACCCATAAAATTAATCTTTTATGCAATACCATTTTAAAATAAATTTTATTTTGTGTTTATTTGTTATGGTGACAAAAATTTAAAACTGGATATATACATATTTTTAATGAAATGAAAAAGTTTTAAAAATAGTAACCCTTATTTGGAGACCAATCTGATGACACAGTATTAAAATAAATCCAAAGCAGGTTATAATATTGATTCATTATACCCATTTATAACTGTGTTTTATTTAATATTTTTGTATGGGGTCCAAAAAACCAACACTTATATTTCGGAAAAAAGAATATCTACAAAACTTGTATCTTAAATGTATTATTAAGGTGTTCCTTCCCATTACTGATTCTTATTTAATTGGTTTTAATGTGGCTGTGTATTTCTGAAAACAATTTCAACCTGTTAAAAAACTTCTTCTGGATATGCTTTTTAATTCTTACATGTTATGGGTGGCGGCCACCCTCCGTAAACCATTATTTAAACTTAAACATTAACCGAACGTGTAGTAAATATCTGCTTAAGATTTTGAGTGCCTTTTTAGTATTAAAATTGTGGAGTAAGTTGCTATATTTCCATCCTGTATAAAATATTGATAGAAAAACGTAGCCATAATTGCTTACCAATGCCACTATTACTGTGGGTAAGTTTAAACAAATCAGTTTACGTCGACTGTTTATAACTGGGTTTAAATAATTAAAACCAATATCCTCATTATTTTCTACTAATAAAGAGCTATAAAAGTACATTACACATAAAAACAAGTAAAGAATCCTGTAATAATCTTTAATCAACTCTGAACTAAACTTGTAATACTAACTTAATCACTCCAAAAACCATTTATTAGACTTTTACGTAATTAATATTATTTATATTTTTGGCTGTTTATTTATTTACTCATAAATAAACTTGCCTATTTCTTATAAAATACTGAAAAACGGAAATTAGACCACCAAACCATACCGTCGATATGCCTGCCACTTCAAACAGAACATAAAACACAATAGAATAGTTACAAACATGTATCTGAGACACAACAGTTAGATGCAGGCATATGCCTGTAGGTGCTGGATCCTAGGTACAAACTTACCGTAACATCTTATCCAACTGGGGCTGTTGCCATAGTCGCTTATCATATCGATAATCAACCTGTGCTAGTTATTACCACGTTTTATAACCCGTCTTAGAAATAATTCATTGGCTTCCATTGATTGCATTGTGGAAGTAAACCTGCGTTGAAATAGACAAAAACTATTCGTGTTCTTGAAATGTTTTAAAGCTAGTGGCAAAACTGAACTAGAATTTAAAAATGTTGTTATAATTACTTTAATTTAACACTAACTTGTAATCTCGTCTCTTAATCTCTATGTTAGTAAGCTACACAGTTTTAAATCTTACCCTGACTTTGTGGCCCGGGGTAGCTAGCACCTTTTGCTCCCATTCCCTCTGAGTGGCCCTGTAGTATGACCATACCGTTACGAGTATATACAAATATACAAGGTATGAGTATATCACGTAACATGCTTTTTTGATGTTCGGTACAAAATTTCAAGCATCTAGCTCATTTCATTATTGACGTATAGAATGACAGACAATCATAGGCTACTGTAAAGGAATTTGTACATCTTACGGCAAACAAAAGAGAAATTGCGTCAGCCAGCTGAATGATAGCTTCAACGAAGCTCAGCCAAATTCCATACTTGGACTCGTACACCATCGTAGAACTCATTCTTGTCTATGTTGAGGTAGAGTTCCGTTCATTATTAAAAGTTTGTGAACGAAATTCTTCTCCGAGATATCTTGCCACATATACATTCACATTTTTTTTTTATTAGGTTTTGCTTTCATATAAGCGTGTGAATAACAAAAGTCTACACACCAAGTCACCATGAAATTATATATACAGGGTGTTTGAAAAGTATGGGTACGGCTTAATATTTTAAAAACCATAAGAGACAACATCTATAAACTTTGCACAGTGTCATATGGCTATGTAACTATTTTTCTTTGCTATTACCATGACATGCCTACCATGGGGGGACGGCCCACATAGGAAAACATGGAAATCTTAAATTGAAGCATGGGTCGAGTGATGCCTCATTTGAAAGAGCTCACTTAGTAGAGTTGAATTCCGCAAACCGCATCTCAAAAGGTTTATCCAATCAGAAATGGCGGCTTGTTTTAGGTACACATTGTTAAGTACATTATGCGCTGCCATTTCTGATTGGATCGTCGTATTCTGATGCGGTAGGCGGCGTTTCACTCTACTAACCAATGTGTTTTCACTGACTTTTTTAATTAGCAAATTACGTCATAAATTTATAACACAATAAATACCAATGTTTTTTAGTTTTATTTATTGTGTTATAAATTTATGACGTAATTTGCTAATTAAAAAAGTCAGTGAAAACACATTGGTTAGTAGAGTGAAACGCCGCCTACCGCATCAGAATACGACGATCCAGTCAGAAATGGCAGCGCATAATGTACTTAACAATGTGTACCTAAAACAAGCCGCCATTTCTGATTGGATAAACCTTTTGAGATGCGGTTTGCGGAATTCAACTCTACTAAGTGAGCTCTTTCAAATGAGGTATCACTCGACCCATGCTTCAATTTAAGATTTACATGTTTTCCTCCGTGGGCCGTCCCCCCATGGTAGGCATGTCATGGTAATAGCAAGGAAAAATAGTTTACATAGCCATATGACACTGTGCAAAGTTTATAGATGTTATCACCTATGGTTTTTAAAATATTAAGCCGTACCCATACTTTTCAAACACCCTGTATAACGGATAGTTACTCTACACGTATTAATACGTCACATTTAAACATCTCTTATGAGTGTCATGAGTTTGTTTACAAATTCATTTATTCTGCTATTTTCTTGTCACCATAATGGTTATCCATAAGATCAATATAAAATATTTATTGTCGCTCACTCAAATCCGATATAGTGACATATATTATCATCGAACTCAGTTTTCATCATATTGATATGAAGATCATACACAATTTCAAACTGTTCAATATCAATTAGTTTTTGAGATCGTGTGGATAGACAGACAAGTGACAATTTTCTAACCCTAGAATGATAGTCTTCGCTAACGCACAGTCAGTGAGTACCAGCTTTGGAACTTTGGGGGTGGTTTGGGGTCATCATCATACCTAGACTTTTCAGTGGTGCGCAGGTGAACAGATTGCTGTTTGTTGGAGAGTGTAATATTGAAGTTACTAAAATAAGGCAAGGAATTGAGATAATCAGTCATTAAAACTGATGCTATATAGTAAAACAACACCATCTCATTACGCTGGGTCATTTTCGAATGGGCTGGTTACCTCGGAGTGTGAAGTTCTTGATCAGTTTGATCTTAACTTGCTAAATAAGTGGAATCTTCTGCTTGGGCAATCGTGCACATCTAAAGTTTTTCAAAGCAGTAATATGAGCTTCACTAGATAAAAAAAGAGTACAACCATATACAGGTATGCTGTATTGGTTCCTTATAATCATTCCTTTTGTTTCCTAATTCTCTTGCCCTTGTTTCACCAAATTCAACGTCCCTATTATAATAAATAGTATACAGTTGATATACAGAGTTTGGTAGGTATCGTATTCATAAGCAGGAGAGACATGAGGGGGGATGAGAAGACAGAAATAATTAAGGAGTGAAAAGGATACACTGATATATTTAGCCTTCTCATTAACTTGATCAACGTCATAAATATTGGCAAATGACGAAAAATATTCTAAGAAACTTAACCTGACCAAATATTACAGTATGATTATTTATATTTCAGCGAATCGTTAGAATAATACACCTAGTTTTTTGTAGTAACATTTACGACCTTTTTAAAAAGGTTTTTGACTAAACGGAAACGAAGTTGGTCATGGGTTTTAAAAATATTTTGTACAGTATCTTATAATTTAAGGGTATGACATTAAGTTATTTTGGAACCCACTTTGGAAAACACAATGAAGTACACTTCTCGAGGATGAATAATTTCTTAAATTTTATATCCCTTCGTCCGCAGTAATGAGTCCAGTTTTGCAATAGGTAACAACAATCGATGCACCATCTTGCCTTTTTAGTAATAGCAATAAAGTGGTAATTCATAGATCGAAGCGTCATCACTCCCACGTTAAACGTAAATTACCATATTGGTGACTGTGTTAGGTACCAATTCTGTAAAGAAAGACAAATAGGAAGATGGTAAGTTTTGGGTGGAAGCAGTTAATCAGTAGAAGACCTGTTGGATTGAAGGGAAACATAGCCTAATTGGTTCAGCTGTACCCCATTCAGCGAGTATATATTTACTTTAGCGGGTAGAATAATGACATTCCCTATTTTACAAATAGGCGTGTCAATTGATAAATACAAAAATAGAATATCCATTCCTGGTCATTGGGGTCGTCAATTGGTTAATATTTCAACTTATTACCCCGGGACTCTGAATTGTGTTGATATAATAATTAGCCTAACATTCCGATTATACACTTTTAAAATTACTTGTATGGAAACTCTTAAGAGACATATTGTGCTCTTTTGATTTCGATTAAAACCTATTTTACTAATTATAGTTGTTTAAATATGAGACAAATGATCTTCCAAATATGGGAAGAACGGCTCTTTCGATGTTGACTATCGACTACTAAGGTACGAAGGTAATAAGTGTTTAAAACTAGAATTGTCATCAACAGGGCGGCTGCTGTAATCTACATTGACAGAAGAGGAGGTATTCGTAATCAGACTCACGGGAATTTTGATATTTTACCTGATAGTGACTTAAGTATCTCACAGAACTGATTTAATTTGTCGCCAGCAGTATGACGTAGTGGACTTCCAGAATAATTTTTAACTATGACA
Organism: Homalodisca vitripennis; assembly: GCF_021130785.1. Lineage (NCBI taxonomy): Eukaryota > Metazoa > Arthropoda > Insecta > Hemiptera > Cicadellidae > Homalodisca > Homalodisca vitripennis. Next base: position 105,874,315 of record NC_060214.1, read on the forward strand.
CTGAAATACCAATTTAGACGGTCATTCTTCCCGTGTTTGGATGATCATTACTCCAATATTTAAACAATAAAAACTGGGACAGATACATTTCCGATGAGAAAAATAACACGGTTTTTTCCAAAAATATTTATAATATAGATTTATGTCTGTAGTATATGTTTACCGAATTCGAATCCCATTTCAAATGCAAAATATTCACTTCTTACTAATCCTGAGCCTGTTCTGAAGAAATTAAATAAACGCAACGGTTCAGGCTAGAATTTCAGACGTTTCACATAAAAAAAACAAATAATTAACAAACAGTCTGTTCATTCTGTCGTCCGAAGTCTGTCGTTAGACAACCAGGAATGCTTGTAAACAATAATATTTGTTTATATCCGTCATCTGGATTTGAGTTTGGGATTTGATTTGCTATTTAGCCCATTTTATCTATGTATCGGAGTAATCGCGTAACGCGTACATCACGTTCAATTATACCTTAACTTCATAACGGCATAAGTTAACCTGATTATGTTTGTTATTATTTTAGATATTTGTATGTGAAGTACTTATTAATTTAGTGGGATGTATGACAATATATAAACCTGATTTTGTTTTAGTTTTGTTTCAAATTTTGTGGTTTATTGTTTTGATAACTTTAATTAATTTTGTGAATGTTTGTCTGAACAGTAAAGCTTCACTTCGCCTTTCAAGAAATGCATTATGTCAAATAGATAGGAAGATAGTATCATACGCCAGTGAGCTTCGTTAATTAATTTTAAAGGAATTTTGTTAAAAGTTAGCTTTATCAGCAATTTCCATTTGATTTAGATCTTCTAATACAAATGATGCCTCGAAAGGTAAGGTTATATTAAGGATCTATATATTTTCTAATAGACATAAAATATCGTCCACTTAGATATCTGAAACTTTCACCTACTTAATCCTAGGTTTTAAATGGAAATTAGATTACAAATTTTAATATTTATTTACTGACAGTCAAAGATTGTAATAAGCAGCTACAACCACAATCAAATAATCAATATTCATAATTATCTAAACTAGCGAAAACAAAATTTTGAACCATATTGTTTTATAGGTAATCTAGGCCCTATTTCAAATTATAGTAAACTTATAGCTCAACTGTTTTAATAACTAAAAAGGTAATAATTTAATGGTGAATAAAAATCCAGCTCATTTTATAAATATAAAATGTAACAAACAAAACGGTGTACCATTTAGTTACTTTTTACTATTTTGAAGGATAAACGTGACATAAGTACCATATTTATATTGCCATTGTGTTTGCGGCCTTTAATTACCTAACTAACATAAACATGATTTTAGTTTATTTTAATTAATTTGGAACAATATTGGCTGCAATATGATAAACGGCCACTGCGATAATTGAATTATCAATATTTCTGATTATCTAAACTAATGAACAATAACAAACCTAATTATGTTATAGGTATTTCATACTATGGTATAGCCTAGTTCAGGTTTGCAGTTTAATAAGCCCCTACCATGACAATTGAATCATCGATATTCATGTTTATCTAAAGCTACTAAAACTAAAATGTCTGACCGAATTATGTTATAAGTTAGGAATTTCAATTTACAGCATAGTTCGGCTGTTTTTATGTCTTAAAAATTAGTTTAATGGTGAATAAAAAAATCTAGGCTATAGGCTACATATTTATAAAGTGTATGTAAGAAACAAAACAGTGTGACACTTAGTTACTTTTAAATAAAAGTGTCTCAAACTACACAAATAACACATGTGCATTGCCATTGTACTTGTGGCCATTACTCAAATGCCATACACATGATTTTACCTTGTTTGAATTAATTTGAAACAATAATGTCAAACCAAATTACTTTATAGGCTTTTCAGATTGTATTTGTAGTGAATCTATAATTTATGTATAAAAGAAATAGGTTATAGGCTAGATACCCATTTAAGATTATGGAAAATATAAAAATACTTTTGTTACATTTTTATAAGCATTTAAAATTTTGGGTTGGGTACGATAAGCGGACCCGGTTTTTTTTTATATCGAAATTGGCAACCGATATTACTTAATCATAACCATCGATATAATCAATCGATACTAATTAATTATTTTGAACAATTAACTTAAATAATCTATATCAACAGCTGTAAACACTTTCAAAGTAATACACATAAGGTAATATTTCAATTCTACGTAAGTAACATTTGGTTATAGAAATGGCAGTCAATTTTAGAAAACTACAAGACATTGCTTTGAAAGATGATAAGATATGTTTTTCGTGGCTTCAACATGTAGGACTCGTACCGAAAACCCATTATGTGAAATTTGTGGGAAAGAAACAAATGTAACTGTGAGAGGGGCAAATATCTTCAAAAAAATAGTCGTTTTCAGTTTTCCTAATTTCGGTTATAATAATTTGTTTAATCACTGTTTATATTAAATTCACATTTAAATTTAAAACATATGTTGGTTATTGCGGACTACAGATACTTCTATATCGATTGATAGTCTGGGATTGGGATGCGAATATTAGGTATCGATCATTACATTCTTCGATATAAAAAACCGGGTCCGCTTATCGTACCCTACCCAAAATTTTTTTATTAAAAACCTCAGTACAAAATGATACCCAATCGGAAATGATAGGCTATATCTGCACATACTGATACCATTAAAACCAAATTCATTTATTAATAAGTTATAGTCGTTTGGTTCAAACTAAAATAGTAAGTTACATGATTGTAAATATATTCACTAAACCAAGTTTAGAGTGTTCAAAAAAAGTCTTCTACATGTGTGTTTTTGTAACTTTGTGTTTCTTTAGAATTTTCTTGCAACAAAACACTGTTTGATTTCCACCTTTAATTCTAGTTTTCATCTCCTCATCACAAACTGGATACTTTGAATTCAAAGGAACGTGATCATTATCTTGTAACCATTTGAAACATTGTTCAATGTTGAAAAATACGTTTTGATACAAACAGTGCCTTGCATATTCATCACCATTGTTCTTGCCAATGTCATTACTCACTATACAATTGATTTTACTTAGTTTGAATTAACTTAATTTTAAACAATATTGTTATTCTGTGAAATAAAAGCAGCTGGCTATTATTAATTATAAATAGGCTATCAAATGTGTTTATATTTGACACTTTAGATATTTCTAATTGATAGTTGATTCGATTGTTGTGGTGGGCTGCTTTTTATACTGCAGCCTATTTCAGCCATGGTTTTTATATCTAATAATCAATAATTTAATGATTAGTTGAAAACTATTTATATGTGTATTTATTAAATGGTACAAACAAAACAATGTAAAGCTTACTCCTTACTGTTTTGAAGTATGAGCATGTCTGACGGCTTGTAACTCAAAGAACAAAATTTCATTGTCATTGTTGTTGCGTCCATTACTCAAATACTACACAAATGTTTTTAGATTGTTTGAAATAATTTTAAACATTACTGTTGTAATATATTCAAAACAGCTAGCTATAATTAATAGTAACCAACTGTAATAAGAATGGTTTGTACTCGTTAGTTTAGATATTTCTAATCAATAAATTGGTTTGCCGATTCGATTGTTTTGGTGGTCGCTAATAATTATACAGCCATATAAACAATATGCGATGTGTCATTTACCTGATTCAATCCACAGTGTCTGATAGTAACATTGTAGGCTAATTATATATATATCTGATAAGTCATGGATACTTGGATACTAATAAGGTAAATTGTTATGTAATAAAACTTTTTTTATATGCAGGAAAAAGCTTCATTGATAAAGCCTAGGAGAGATTAAATAATGTAGTAAAGCCTGTTGAAGTTAAGTTTATATTGGGAAACTGGGATGTTTGGTTGGGGGCCAAGTTAACAATATCATTGCCATTATCCTCTACTGGTAAATATTGAGAAAATTCATGACCGAAATCTATTTAAAAGTACCATAAATAGAAATAAGTTAGTGGTGTTGGGTTTTGTGTTCATTGTGTTCAAGAGTTTTATTAAACTTACTTTGCCAATTATCAATTGTTTTTGACTGTTAATGCTTGACAAATTTCGTACATATTGAATGTCAAATATAAAATGTTGTAATGACAAATAAAAGAATCCAACTTTGAATCTGTCATGATCTTTAGAATATAAGTTAAGTGGCCTTTTGGCACAACGATTGGTCAAGGGTTATTCTGCTATATTTTAAATAGATAAATCATAGTCAAGGAGCTTTTTTGGCTAAGTAGTTAGCAAATATTTTTTAGCATGTAATAATTAATAGGTTATTTTTATAGTTTTAGAAGATCTATCGTTTATTTAATGGAAATAATTGGTTTTGTTGATCATCTTAGAAGCCGTTAGAAGAAGCCATAATGCTATTTTGTCTCCACAGTAAACAGAGTTAGTAGAAGGGTTAATTCCAGGAATAGTAAGGAAAAAAGTTGTGAAAGTCTAGGTGGAAGAACAGTTGTGAAAATCTGGGTGATGGAACAGTTGTGAAAATATGGCTTGTGGAACAGTCGTGGAAAACTGTGGTGAGGCAGTGGTGGATAAATAATCAAGGTTATAAAGATGTGGCATTTGAGTTGGTGGATATAAGTAAAAACTGATGTTAGATCAGTTTAGAGTCCAAAATAAAAGTATAAAGGAACGTTTCTGGTGTTATGTTTGGGAAAATGATGCAATAGTAAAAGACTCAAAGTTCATCAAAAAGGTCAACCCTCTTAGGAAACTTCATTGCCCAATTATGGATTCCTGGTAGTGCCATGATACTGGTAGGTTGTAACATAAGCAGCCATGGATCTGGTTCCTATTACAGGAATGTAAAAATGATGACGTCAAGTATCCCTGGATTTTGATCTCTCCAGTGGTCAGCTTTTAAGAGGATTAAGATCAGCAACCATGCTGTGTTGTTGGCAACGTAAGAGTTTTAATTTGTCTGGTGCCTTAAAATGATAAGTTTCAATAATTTTGTATTGTTTGGTTTGGTAATACGACTAGGTTTGGTATGTGTCTGACAGTACGTTTAAGTGTTTCAAGCTTAATCTAGTGCGGCTGATAGCAATCCCTGTCTTAGAGGAAATTACTACATTGATTTTACAAAAAACTAAATTGTTGTCTTATGTGCTGTCTTATTCTTTTTTTTTTTTTTTGTTAGGACAAGAAGCTTATAAATTGCACTTAGTCCTGTAAGAACCTTTGCGCTGCTTCCAGAGTGATAGGATATTCAGGATGGGTAAGGTTATGGAGTAGGGGCCGCCTCCTATCGAGATCCATGAGGAAGAATTAGGGCACTACATCTCAAAGTCATCCTGGAAGAAGGGGAGGCCAGCTCTGAACGAGCCTCTACAGTCAAAGTAGGCAGGGGGTGGCACACCCTTGTTGAGGTTAACAAGAACCTATGAGGTAAGGGAACAAACCCCACCAACTCCAACAGTCATCTTCCACAGTAGATTAGACCTATCGAATTGCCCATGAACCCCAGAATCTCAACATTTGCGGTTAGTGATGTGCCGCTACTGGACATCCATAAGGTGGCCCAGATTGAAGTGGCACATCGGTTTTTGCTGTGCCCAGTGGTGGGTTCAACTGGTAGGTATAAACCAGCCAGAAGTGATCCCTACTGGGTAGTGCTGACTCTTGCTTTCCAGACAAATAGCTCTACAAACAGCATCATAAAACTTTCGATTCTCAAGGAATTCCAAAAATTCATCCCTTCTGTGGTGACTTTGTAATTTTGTTAGATTTATTTTTTATCATACCAAAAAAACATGTTGCATTCATACTAGCTATCCTTATGAGAGACATATGTTACAAACAATAGCAAAATAATTGTTATGGTCTGTATTTATACATAGGACGATAGACTTGGACTAAACTTCTTGCTTCTTTAATTTTTTCTTCACTAGTTGTCATGGCAACAGTGTTGGGTCTGCTTTATGTTGTTGTAAACATTTTTTGATATGGCCTGATATCTTTTGGTATGGAGTTTGAAATCTGCAAACAAATAATATCACTCTGTGTTATTTTCAGAAAAGCGTTTCGATGAACCGCCACCAGGAAAGTGGATCCGTTTTGATATCAACTTTGTTGAAAAACTTGAAAATCAATTTGTTGTCTAGGAGTGTTAATAAGCAGGTAAGTCTACTTTCACATAGTAAATGTAGGACTATTATGTAATTAAAATACATTAGTAAAAATGTGATTTATATTAAACATCCTTCAGGATGATAACTGTGGTATAATTGTTTTAAATCAATACATAAGTAGAATTGAATTACAATAAATAAGCAGTAAAATGTTTTTGAGTTAGTGACAGCTGTTTATTCAATGTAATCAATAAAATAATTATTTTTGAAAACTATATTATTGATTTTTGGTAAAAAAAGGGTGAATTTATTCTATTGTATTTTTAAGCTAATATTTGGATATACACAGTACATACGTTTTTCTTTTGAGAAAAACATTATGTGCTGTTAGAAAAAAATGTGAATGAAATATAAAAAATAACATATAAAAATAATGTATAAAAATAAATAATGTTTAAACTGTTAGAAGTTGCAAATGTTGTTATTAATTTAGAGCAGTGGTTCTCAACCTTTTCAACGCTGCGACCCCCTTTTTAGGTTGAAAATTTTGGCGACCCTCTTTTTGTAACATCGTAAAGTAAGCCTTTGTATGCAAAAAGACAGCAATAATTAGTTTTAAAAAACATAAAAAAACACTATTCAAAACTATATAAAAACGTTAGTGAGCACTAATTTCTTAATAATTAATAAACTATCCGGTAATAAATGTAACGAAAGTAATTTTAATCATTTCAATTTTCAATTCTTCAATATCAAAGCAGGCAAAGACTATGCGCAGTGTATTTACAGAATTGACGCATGGTGTATTTAAAGCCGCAGAGACAGCCTGACATGGAGCTGCGCGCGCAGCCATCGCACGGCGCAATTCGTCCTCCGACAAGCACTGTGCTAAAGTGAGTGTGCCAGTCGACTGCCTGACGTCTTGAGAAATAGTGCATACTTTGATCTTCAAATTGAACACTCAAGTTTTAGTATTAATAATGGATAAGTTTTTAAAAAGAGAAGCTTCATGTAGCAAAAGTAGTTCCGAAGTCTCAAAACCAAATTGCCGAAAGTATGATAATGCATATCTACAGTTTGGTTTTACTGAACTTGAAAACAAACCTCAGTGTGTTATTTGTAGTGAAGTTTTATCAGTTGAAAGCATGAAACCTTCAAAAATGAAGCGTCATCTTGAAACTAAGCATTCTGCGCTGAAAAACAAACCAGTCGAGTTTTTCCAGAGAAAACTGCTGTCCCTTCGCAGTCAACAGGTAAATATTAAAAGTCATACTGATGTTAGCAAAAATGCCCTCAAAGCTTCGTACGAGGTAGCGCTAAAGATTGCTAAAGTGGGGAAGCCACATACCATTGCTGAGGAATTAATTCTTCCTGCCGCAATCGATATGGTTTCAAATATGATTAATCCTCAAGAAGCTGACAAGCTAAAAAAAATCCCACTATTAAATGACACTGTGTCACGACAAATATCAGACATGGTGAAAGATGTTCAGAACCAGCTAAAGATGCAAATAAAAGAAAGCACGTTTTTTTCGATTCAATGCGACGAATCAACTGACATTGCTAACTGTGCTCAGTTTTTGTGTTTTATTAGGTATGATTGCGGTCACTCTATTAAGGAAAATGTATTATTTTGCAAATCTTTGCCAGACCATGCCACAGGTGAAAGTCTTTTTTAAAGTGTTCATTGAGGCAACTGAACCATTTGAAATTGATTGGAACAAATGTGTTTCAATTTGTAGTGATGGTGCAAGAGCCCTTTCGGGTAAAAACAGCGGATTGATTGCCAGGTTGAAAACGTTAATGCCAAATGCAAACTGGGTGCATTGTTTTTTACATAGACAAGCTTTGGCAGCTAAAGGAATGCCGGATGACTTGCGTCAAGTTTTGGCTGAGGCTATCAAAGTTAACTATGTCAAGAGTCGACCATTGCAGAGTAAATTACTTGAAAACTTGTGTGAAGAGGTAGGAGCCCTGCACAAACATTTCCTATTCCACACCGAAGTGAGATGGCTGTCCCGGGGTAAGGTGTTGAGTAGGCTGTTTTCATTGAGATCAGAAATGTTGCTTTTTTTTAATGGACAGTAAACATGAACTTTCCCATTTTTTCAGCGATGAAAAATGGTTAATAAAGCTTGCTTACTTAGCTGATATTTTTTCTCATCTCAACATTTTGAACTCATCCCTACAAGGACCAGAAACAACTATTTTGTATGCTCAAGACCGAGTAAATGCATTTGTAAGAAAACTTACTCTTTGGAATACAAGAATAAAAGATGAAGACTTTGAAAATTTCCAACTTACACAAGAATTCAAGGAGTATGTCTCAAGTATTGGTGACACATCCATTGACACATCATCTCTCTCATTACTCATATCATCACACCTTGAAGCATTGATAAAGCAGTTGAATGATTATATTCCTGTTAAAGATACAAGTGGATCTGTGTGGATAACAAAACCATTTTCCGAAAAAGCTGTTCAAAAAGCTGAATTGAATGCTGGCCTCCACGATGAACTGATAGATATATCAAGTGATCAGTCATTGAAACTAACTTTTGACGATGTTTGTCCCGACAAGTTTTGGCTAAGTATAAAGAAGGAACACCCAGAATTGACCAAAGTAGCATTGCAGATTTTGATACCTTTTTCTACTTCTTACAATTGTGAAAAAGGATTTTCCACAATGGTGAATTTAAAAACCAAATCAAGAAATCGTTTGGCACTGGAAAATGATATTATTTTGTGTTTGACAAAACTTAACCCAGACATTCTACAGTTAGTTAATTCAAAGCAAGCTCAAGTTTCTCATTAAGTCATTCTGCTGGACTTTTAAAAAAATGTATTTTTTGCAATGTATTTTGTGTAGTGTGCCTTTTTTAGAATAAACAAATTTTGTCTCACAACAATAAGGCCTACGTTACGATACAAGTGGCGCGGCAGGCACCATCATTTTTAGCAGCGATGTTGAGTTATTTAGAGCTCCATTTGTTCCTTTTTGTTAATTATAGTTGTATTTTAAAATAGTATTGATTAATTGTAAATTGATTAAATATACTTATTGTATTTAACAAGCGGACTCAACTCAGTTTCTAAATAAGTACATGGTCGCTTCATTTGATATTCGCCGCTCATATGGTATATATGGCCTGAGTTTTTTAGTTTTTTTCATTTATCACCTCTCTCGCGACCCCCCCAGACCCGTCCCGCGACCGGTTGAGAACCCCTGATTTAGAGCATTTAAATCCCTGAATCTGCTCTAGGAAGAAAGTCTTCAATGGATATTCCAGTGTATATTTTCTTCAATAGTTAATCCTAGAAAGTTGAGTAAGCAGCTGATTGCCTTTTATTTGTAATGTAGGCTGAACCATTAAATAGTTGTTTGTTAATTTGTGATTTAAAAATTTCCTTAAGCAGTGTTTTGAAACAGTTTGTTTTCTCACCTTTTCTGAAAAATACTTTTTCACTAAAAAAGATAAATTAATGATGGATGATACACTCATTCCAGCATAACTAACATCCAGCTAAGTTTGCTTGGTAAAATAAGACTTTTTTACCTTTATTTGTTACACTTCATCCCCTGCAGAAGCAGGCATTTTTATGTACTTGCAGTCTGCTTATAAACATAGATTTCCTGATTACTCCATACAAGATAAATATTTTAAAGCATAACAATTAAACAAAGGCTCCAATGTAGAACCTTGGAAAAAGTCATACTTCATTTTAGAAATCAAAATATTATAACATGGTTTGTATGTTAAATACTTTTGGTATAAAAGAAATATTTTATTTAAGATTTTGTTTTTTTATTTAAATAAGAGTTGAACCTTTCTACTTTTTCCTTGAGACTGAAGGCTTTTTAGTTTATACATCAACACTACTGAGAAATTGAATAAAATCTTTTACTTAGGTCCATGAAAATTTATACTTTAAGTTTGAATAGACGTTTGAAATTTGTATTCGTGTTCATAAATTCTTGTTGCATTTAGGGCTCAATTATTGCTATAACTTATGATAATTTATATGCACTTCTTGACCGCGAGTGAGCTATGCATGCACTAGCAGGTTGAAGGTCTTGAACAAATCATCGCAGATCATCTATTCAAGTAATCTATCCGAGGAGTTTGAAACACAGTTAAACAAAATCAACTGCTTCCCTTGATACATAACCTATCCTGGTGCCAAACAGCTTAAATTATTAAATTTGCAATCACTTTTATTTTGATCCTGTGTTTAAAATTTTCTTTCTTTTAGGTCTATGCAATCAGGAAAATCTTAGAAGTCATGGACCAAGACAATGGAATAATTGATGATTTTCTAGACTTTGATATACCTGGCCTACTTTGTGACGTGATGAACAACCATAACCCTCCACTGATAGGGTGAGTTGAAATTTTGTTTTGCCATTCTACGTTTTTAATTCCTGGTGGATTCATCTTCACTTCTTCAAATAACATGCATCTTTTTAAATATTATTACAAATTTTTTCCATTAAATTGACACTGAATATATTGTAAAAGATCTTGTTCAAGAAATGTTAGTTGTAGAGAAACAAGCTCTTTTACAATAATAGGAACGTTTTCTCTTTATATGAATCTTACTTAAGAAACATGAACTGGTGTTGAATGCTTATGAAACAGTATTTGGTTATTCTTGAAAAATACTAAACTGGGTAAATTTGATTATTCCTCATATGCATAAGCATATACATGACCATGGCCATGAGGAGTGTTGTGTTTTACACTTCTTAGATGATAAAAATAAATAAAATGTCATGCAGATAAAAATATTTAAAACAAGGCAAGTTTGACAACAGTCCCGATGAAGAATATATAAATATATACATACATACTTAGATTGAGAAACATGTGGCTTAGTGGGAAAATCTACTTTATAATTCTGGTATAAGGGAGAATCCTTATTAAGTTCATAAAACATTCCAAAATAATTGTTTATCTCATTATAGAAGTCTTGTACTTCGGACTGTATTCTGGGAAAGAAAGGACTCGTTGAGGCTTGTTAGTGTTCATTTCTCTGTTTTTCCAAAAGCATCTGATATGCCATATCATAATATCAAGGAAGACACCACCAGTTTTTTGAGTACCTTATGTGAAAACATTGCCAGCTTTGTTTGTTAAGGTTAGTTTTATAACAGTGTTTAAATAGTATTAACAATGCATTAGATGTTTTAAGATCGACACTGCTGTAATATGGAGTGAAATTTAGATATTAACTTTTTATTTGCTATCTGCATTATACTGCTGAGCAAGCACTTTATACCGTACTTAATATTTTATAAAATTTAAATGTAAATAATGTTTCAGTTAATTTGTCGAGCTTTACCTGAAAGTGTCAACAGCTGTTTAGTATCAGTTAAATTTGGATTATGAAACTTTAATAACATTTTTTTGTGAATTCCAAAATATTCTAAGTAACTTTTTAAATATTTCTCTTCATAGGTGGGACCTTAATCGGATTTCAATGAATATTTTACAAAAAGAACTAGCCAAATTGGTCCAGCCGCTCTCAAGATTAATCTTAGCATTTAGCAAATTTGAGATTAATTCGTAAATAAGATTAATGGTTTTCTAATAGAAGATTACAAATCAACTGGATTGAAAAGATTTGGTAACCACTACGTGTGGTAATTCCTGCAACTATTTGAATTGAGAGATGCTCAAGAAACTGGAGCTGAATAACTATTGAAATTTGATGCAGTGCTTGCCAAGTTACCATAATGATTATGTGATGTAATAGTTGGAACAGAAGTGATATTGCTTCCCCTCCATATTTGCAAACTAATATTTTTCACTTAGAACAAGAAGCTGAGAAACCTCTCATTGTGCTTAGTCCTAACAGGGTATTGTTTACTTCTGCGTCTGGAGTGACAGTATATTCAGGATTTGTAAGGTTGGGGGAAGTGGCTATCTCTTGTCAAAATTCAAGGCTATTCTTAGTCATGTCACCTTGATAAAGGATAAGGCCAGGTCTGTTCCAGTCTCTTCAGAACAGCACTCCCTCTTGTCCAGAATAGCAACAGTCTTTAACACTGTGAGGGGCTCCATCTACTCCAACAATCATGCTCAATAGCTAGACGTATCAATCCAACCTTCGACCCCAATATCGTGACATTTGCGGTTAGTAATGTGCCGCTCTTGAACATCTATAGGGATGCCCAGATACATCGGGTTCAACTGTACCCAGTTTAGGTTCAACTGAAAGTCAAACCATGCAGAGATGAACCCTCCTGAAGTGTACTAATTCATGACCGACTATCATAGTTGATTATAATTTTAAAATTTTATTGATTTACATGATAAGTAATGAAATATGATTTCAACTTGTTTATGGTTGTTGGACTCAAGTGAATGATCAACAGTGATGGTATTCCAGAGACCTGTGGGATTCCATTAATGGTGGGTTTTATATCATCACCGTATTGCACTTTTTTTACACTAGAAACAACTAGCCCATTTAAGATGCAGTACTATATCAGGTCTCTTGATCTCAAAATACAATTTCTCTCTCTTTCTCAATGTTTTATCTATAATACCTACGGTTAGATTAAATCTCTCTGTAAGTCATTTAAGACATCTGCCTCTTCACAGGCCACCTTGCTCGCTGTCCTCATTTGCACCCTTGGCTTTTGTTGTTCCTGGAAAGTATAAATCTATTGGATAATTTGATACAATACAGTTTTTCTCATTTATTTTATTTTGTTCCCTATATTATAATATGTCCTTGGTTCAGTCTAGGAGTTATGTACATTGCAATGTAATTCTATTTGAAATGATCTTGCTACACTTGTTTTTCTGATGTGTGTGTTTTCTCAAATTTTTATCACAGAGGAAATGACTAGTTGAGTTATGTTAGTCCTTGTGTTCTTATTCCTCCAACTATGTAAATAATCCACATTACAATGTAAAATGAACCTGATTATGAGTAGTTTACCTATACAAATTTGTTCATTAAATTGAACTTTACAGCAATGTTCAAAGTATCCAGAGTATACTAAATGAAGTTTTGCATGAAACTTAATTTCTACGTTTACAAGAAGGAGTTCTTCTGACCGTGCATATCCACACATGTAGTTTGGTTGACCATTGTTGAAGCTCATCACTTTGTAGGCTAAGACAGTTTTTATTTTGAGAAATCTAAAAATTTGTTTGCTGAAGGATTGTTTGTCATTTTATCTGCCAATAATACAATCACCTATAGACTTGAAATTTTCCATTGAACCTCAGCCAATCTTGTTACGCAACATGTGTTGTGAAATATATGTATAATTAAAAATTTTCTCTAAGAATGATATTAATCAGTTTTCTCTAACGTTACAATGAATACTATTTAACTTTCTGTTATTTGAATTTATTTCCAGGAAAGTGTTTATCTGTCTGCTGAAGCTATGCCAAAGTAAAAAATTCGAGGAACAAAAGCACTCAGCTATCGTGATGGAAACTTCTTGCCGAACACTTATAATCCTGTCCAAGGATGCAACCAATATGAAGACAATGTATTTAGGACTTCAGCTCATAAATAAAGTTTTATCAAGGTATGCTTGTACATTTCATAAATGGTTATCAACAGGCACATTGTTATCACTGGTCATTTTTAGCAACCCTGGACGAATGAAAGATTTTATTGATTGATGTCTCATCGCAGTGTCATTCCACAATTTCATTGGGTGGTGAAGGAAGGGGGGAACGAAATGATCTACTCTAATTTCCTTTTATCAAATGGTTTAATGTACACAATACAAGAAGTAAGTAACTAATTTGTGGAGAATTTGGAAACGATAATGAATATGAGGAAATTGTGTGAGTTAAACTATTGAAAGTTGTTGGTGATTGGTCAAGAAAAGTTTGTGGAGTGAAATACCATCAGAATGTCTAACAGACCATCTTTATGTTTTTTTTTTTTTACTTTGGGAAGTGCGCCTGTGTGGGGGAATCCCTCTGTTTCACAAAAGGATTACTCACTCATATAAAATATTGTTCTGTTTTAATTCTTAATTCTAAGCTGTCTAGAGCACTAAACTCAATTTAATATAACATTTAACAGGTTATTATTTAAAACATGATTTATGTTATTGAATTAGCAATAGGTGAAACAAGATTGTAGTCAATAAAAATTATTCAGCCATTGTGAGTTGTCATCACCTAATTGATCCTTACAGAGTGGTAAATCAAATGTTGCAAAATATGTGAAAAGTGCCAATCCTTAGTTGCATTGGACGCCTGATAATAGGAAAATATTAAGACTTAAAATGTCTTTTTCAGCTTTGGTTTATATCGAATATATAATATTTATACAGAAAAGTAAAAGGAAAAACAAAAAATTAAAGTTTGTGCTATGACAATGAGTCAAAACACCTCAAAGATACTTTTTTTAAAATCACTGTATAAATACGAAAATGTCAGGAAATATCCAAGATAAAGTAGTTATGGTGGAAAGGAAGAAAAAATATGACAATAAACTTAGAGCCCTAAGACAAAATGCAAACTCAAATTTCATTGAGTCAGCCGCCAAGAAAACCAAAGCCTATGGACTGTTATTAACAATGAAAGAAAAGGACAACGAGAACTCCTACCTCAAAGCCGTATTGTAATCAATGACAAAGTGGTGGATAATTCCAATTGAAGTTGCAGAACATTTCAACCACTTTCTTCACTCAAGTTTGCTGAAGCAACACTGAAAACTCAGCAACCACACAGTAGGAAATCATGACAACAATGCAAAACGACCAGTCCATAACAGACAACTGCAAAACTGTTTTTAACTTAAAACTGTTTTTAACTTAAGCCCGACAAGTGACAGAGAAGTAAGAGCGGTCATCAATTCCCTTAAATCTAAACCGTCCAGTGGAATGGATGAATACTCATCAAAAATTGTAAAGCATTGTGCTGAAGAGCTAATACCACCTTTGGTCAGCATAATAAACGCATTTTTCAGCCTTGGTCAGTTTCCTGCTGCATTAAAAGAATAAAAAGTGTATCCAAAACATAAAAAAGGATCAACGACCGAAATAAAAAATTACCGTCCTATTTCACTTGTTTCAACCTATTCAAAAATAATTGAAAAGTAGTTCTCAAAGATTATGACCCACGCTGGAGCAGTTTACACATAGTCACTAGTTGTCAACATGGATTTCTGAAAGGTAAATCAACCACATCAGCTATCATCAAACCTAATTGAATACATCATTGACCAAATAGATAAAGAACAATATATCTCTGCTCTGCTTCTTGACTACAGCAAAGCATTTGACTGTCTTAGGACATTGATCTCATATCAAAAAAAACTTAAATCTCTAGGCATTACTGGTATAGCTAACAGTTGGTTTTATGAGTTATCTCTCAGGGCGAACACAGGTAGTTGAAGTACAGAGCACTACACATGGCCTTAAAAACACCTTTCAATCAAACCCACAACCAGTCACACGCGGAGTGCCAGAAGGATCAGTTCTAGGCCCAGTCATCTTTGTTTTATTTGTCAATGACTTCCCAGCGTACATCCAAGACCACAACACCACCTGTGTTATGTATGCTGACGACACAACACTCCTAATCAGTGATGCTACAGCAGAAGGAGTGCATACAACTGCCTGCAACTCCCTGCGCAAAGCACTGACTGACATACTGCAGAAAAAAATGAAAAGAGGTCTAACTAAACTGAACAGAGCATGTAGATGGCATGTGCAAAAAAATCAGCACAGATATATATGCTGTGCGGTGCATAAAATGGACTGGAAATTTAGAAACAGCAAAATTAGCTTACTATTCACTAGTAGAAACGCACATGAGGTATGGGCTCGCTGTATGGGGTGGGTCCTCTGCTGGGAACCTCAACAGGGTGCTCATCCTACAGAAAAAAGCCATCAGAATCCTCGCTGACCTTGAACCTCAACAAAGCTGCAGGCAAGCCTTCCAAGCCCTTGGCATAAAGACTATCACTGCTCTGTACATTCAAGAAGTTTTTCTACATGCTCATAGTCTGAGTCTTCAAACAGGGAAAGACTTCCACTCATACAATACTCATCATGCAACTAACTATGTTCTGCACCCACACCGCACAGCAATCTTTGAATCATCCTACATCGGCCGGAAGTTGTGGAATGCTCTACCAGATACAATGAAAGGATTGAAGAGGAATGCCCTACAAGGAAGACTGCATAACCTCCTAGTAAATCAACCTTTTTATACACTGGATGAGTTCCTGAACGCCTGCAATGGAGAATGGAGACTACAAAAAACCTTGACTTTGTTTCATCATAAAGCTAACTTTTTGTAATAATATGTGACTCTATTACTATTCTTTATGAATATGTCAATAAAGGAACTTGTCTATTGTCTATCAGTTTGTTCATACAGAAAAAGTCTATTGTTTGTCGTTTGGCTCATGATAGAGTATTGTGCTATCATTAAATTAGTGTCAAAACTATTATCACATCAATCATACGCTCACCAACGACCATATGATTTGAGTGGTTTTGTTGTCAGTTTTTATCAAATCGTGCTCTTTTTACCAGATCACTCAAGATAATTCTTGAGTAAAGACACAATAAGGGGTTTGTTCATGAGGATAATCTCAATGATAGTGAAGTTGTGAATGAAGTTACTATTGTAGGCAATAATTAATCGTAAAGGAGACATTAGATTTAGCCCATAGTTTCACATGATGCAAACATATTTTTTGCAAAAACATTTTTTTTTTAAGTTCTATTGGTCACATATTGTCAAATGAAACTATGATAAAAGAATAGCACTGATTATAACTTATTTACTCACTATCATTTACTTATTCCAACTCGTTTGTGGCACTTTCATGAATTGTAATGTACATAATAAACTAAAATAAGATATACGGATTTTTCCACGTGCCACAATTGCTTGACTCCGAAGGTACAGAT
The DNA here is from genome assembly GCF_021130785.1 of Homalodisca vitripennis. NCBI lineage: Eukaryota > Metazoa > Arthropoda > Insecta > Hemiptera > Cicadellidae > Homalodisca > Homalodisca vitripennis. The sequence continues at coordinate 105,891,303 of NC_060214.1, forward strand.
AAATCTGTATGCCACGCTTTAAGGGTTGAAAGTACTCTTCCATACTCTTATATGGGTTTTTAAGCTTTACAGAATCAGTAGCAGCCTCAGACTGAATTAAACAGGTACAATTTAAATAAAAACACTGTTGCTAGTATTGAGATGGTTATTGTACGTAGATTAAAACACATAAAATTTGATCTGTTTACGGGTGTTAGTAACTTAAATAAAGACATGTTTCAAACAGATCTACTTCCTTTTACCTAAAGGAAATTCATCTAGCACCTCTTAGAGTAGGATTCATAGGAGCTCATGTACGATAGCCATCCTTCTTGGATGAGCCTTAATATTTAACTAATGTATCCTTGTACTTGCAGTGCTGACAAAGAAACAGCTGTGAACCTGCCTCTACTCTTAAGATTGGTGAAAACTCTGCTGTTCAGCCCCATGTACCAGCCGGTCCATATGAGTGCCATCTATCTTCTGCGAATGTTACTGAAGTTGAATAAGCAGTTTCTCGCTGAAGACCTTGAACGCATTCTACGTGTGGTTTACCAGACACTGGGGCTCTTCAGTCAGCTGAACAACAATAACAAGGGAAAGTTGAATAAGAACATTTCATTGGTGACCGAGATCTTGACAAGTTCTATGAGGTAACTCTACTCTTTGTAATATTTGGATAGCTAATAGATACATTATTTTTATTTCATATCATTTTATAACTCAGGAGTGATTTAATAACAGTTTTTAATGTTTGACAGGCTCTGCGATTTGTTCAAAACTCATAATCTGTCACACGATATCTCTCAGCTTGTATGGGAATTACTTCAGTCATATTTGGTTCCTTGTTTTCAGGTATGTTGTTACATTAACTTAAACTTTTCATTGTTCAACCATGAATCTTTTTGTCGGTGCATAAAACAAAACTATTAACTTGGCTGAAAATTTAAAGGTTTAACTGTATAATGACTTTAGTTATAACACCTTGTGGTATATTGTACATTAGTTTGATATAATGTATTTATAACCCAAATTTTTGTTGTCTAAACATATTAATATGTTTATAATTTTGTTCAGAATAACATGTAGATCGTAACTAAACCATAACTATGTGGTGATATCTACAAAATTCTGTCCAAATAGGCTTCTAAGATATGGTGAGATACAGAAGAAAAATCATTATTGATAAAAACATACTTCTCCTATTTAATTTCAATCCAGACACATTCTCTGGGGCACATTCAATCAAGATCAGGTTTTCTGCAGCTAAAAACTCTCAGATTGCAAATATCGCCATAATTTCTGTCAGCTCTATGGACAGAACAACCTTTTAGGGAAAAAAAGAAGCATTATCGTGGTTAGAAGAGAGCCATGTTCCGACTAGAGCAATCACATAATAGTTGCTACCAAACACATATGCGAAGCTTTCATCCAATTTTTACGAAGATCACAAACCTATAAGTAAAGTATTTAAAATTTTTTCATGTGAGCTATTATTGTCACCTTCCTCTTGGCCTCCATGCAAATGAAACTATTGTTCATCCTCCAGCTTACCCCTGATTGGAAAATTAGAAAACCCTATGACCAAACTTTGTCAGCATTAATCAGATCAAAATTGGAGATGGAAACTGAGGCACAAAAAGAAGAATATTCTTGTCCTCTGGTCTTAAGCTTGATGCACTCTAAATTAATAGTTAAATAAATCAATAAAAATGCCTTTATTCATTCAAGCGTTTCTCAGATACACTGATTTTCAGAGCAACTCATGTCACGTTTGAGTATTAAATATTCTATGTTTAAATAACCTATACAACAAAACTTAATCTAAAATTAGTTTAACTAAACTATACGAGAGAATAAATAAATAACAATATATATATATATATATATATATATATATATATATATATATATGTATGTGAACACATATGTAACATTCATTTCTAATTAAAAAACTATAAAGATAAAACTTGTTAATTTTTTTTAACTTAAGAGAATATGTCCTCTTTTAGACTTGCAGGGAAAAAATTGTATACCGTCGGGCCAAAGAACAAGAAACTACTTCTTCCGATCTCCCTTGTCACTTTGGGAAAGTGAAGCTCCCAAACATGGCGGGTTCTTCATTGTGAGATCTCCTCCTGGCATGTTAGTCTCTCATTCAGGTACTGAGGCTCCTTGAGAAAAAGGAACTTTCTGGATCATACAACTAGTCAGTATCCACAAATATGCTATATGGTTTCCACTGGTAGCATGTTTATATAAAGACTCTCGAGTAACCAGACACTTGAGCGAATCGCCCAAGTTTAAAAATGAACCTTATGGCTCTATTCTGGCGTTTTTTTATTCGCTCAGTGTCTCTTCTTGAGATGTATTGTTGCCATATGCAGGATAGCAGTAAAAAACACTGCTAGGACCAGTGACTGTATGAGCTTCAATTTTGCTATCTCTGGCAGTAGATTCTTGAACCTGTAAATCCTTTAGCCTGCCTAAGGCACTCTGCATACCGTGTGTGACATGGTCAGTGAAAGTTAGTTTGCTGTCCAACATACGTCCAAGAGTTTTGACCTTTTCACAGACTGCCAAACTCTCTCCACCCAGCACTCTATGCCAACTCTAATGCCCCAACTCTATGCCACTCTCGTTAGGGACCTCTATAAAGGGACGTGGTGCTGTGTGTAGAACCGTGAACTTACCAACATTGAGAGTCAGTCCATTGATAACTGATCGTTCGACAACTTCCTCTAGATTTGAATTCAGCTGATTATTGGCTGTTTCCATCTTGCAGAGGTATGCAATTGGGATTCATATACATATGGATGAGCAGTATAACTCTGCAAATAAACTGGAAAATCAGTTGTGAACAACTTGGTTTCAGACAACTACCCTGTGGAACACCTATTTTCTCAGTAACTGTCCAGATATTTCACTTGCCAGCATGGTAATCTGTCATTCAAGTAAGACTTTCTCCAATTAACCACGTTATCACTAAAACCAGAGTAATGCATTTTTGCAAACAATATCTCATGGTGTATCAAGTCAAAAGCTTTTGAATAATCTGGTACTACTAGGGCACTATATTTGCCCCTGTCTTTTGCATCCAACATGTCGCAGGTTGGTAAGAGCAGTGCAGGTACTTTGATTTTTCTAAAACCAGACTGTACGAATGGGAATATTCTAGCACTGTTTACAAAATCTGTCAAAACAACTATTTTTTTCAAAGTCTTGAACGTAAGTGATAGGATGGAAATAGGTCTTAATTATGCAAGAGCAGCTGGTGGAATAATACTTGGAATTGGCCTTATTATACTTAATTTTCAAGATTTTGGGAAGACGGACTCATGGATTTTATCATTTGGATTAATATGCTGTCACTGCCAACTCTTTTTGATTTCATCTCATTCATGGCTTCTTTTACTTCTTTTTCAGTGACAGTAGTAAAACTAAATCCGTTAATCGATTCATTTCGTTTGGTAGTATTGAAAGTGCATAACAGTGTCATCAACATCATTGTTACATCCCAATTTAGTAAAATATTTATTGACTTCTTTTCACCTTGAACTTAGGCGCAAGATTAACCCTACATCGGGCGCTAAACGGAGTTTTACTCCGTGTATTTTTTATTATTAAAAATAGAACTACTTTTCTGATGTTGGCAGTCGTTTCCCGCAGTGTAATTCACGAGCATCTTTCGGGGAAGCGAAAAAATAGCCTACCGCTTATCTTTGTCAAAATCTGTCAGTGTGAGGTCTACTTCCGTGCGAGACTGGACGATTCCTCCGTGAGCGCCCGATGTTGTGTTTGTAGTGCTTGGACGAAATCTCCGTGAGCGCCTTATTATGTTTAGTTTTTATGGAGTAATAATCCGTGTGCGCCTAAATGTGTGACCTATGATGGTTTCTTTTTAAGTTTTACAATATATTTTATTTGAATTTTGTGAAATGGAGAATGAAGACGAGAGACTTGTCAGTACCGGTACAGTACCCGTGTGCTAGGGAACATTTCAGTACTGTTTATGAAGTGAACATTGTCGTTATAAGAACCAGAAGGAAAATGTTTTGAAACTTTTTGTAGTGTACAAAAATTTTAATAAAGAATACATTTTTATTTCAGAGTAATAATTGACATTACAATTGTATAATATCTCAAGAATTGAAGTAAGTTGTTTTTGTAAGAAGTTAAAAACTAAGTTAATTTCCATATATTATTACAGTAGGTTAAACATTTTTACAATTAATTGCATTATTCCTTAAAATAAATCATGTTGTTACTATACAATAACATTTTTTAAGATTTTAAATTTCTTATTTGGAAAATTCATTACATAAGAGAGTAATTTTTATTTAATTTCTAAAAATGAATATATTACATTGTAATTAAATCAGTATGAATTTTTAAACAAATAAAAACAGTTTAAACGACTACGATATCCATTATTCGCTAACCTGGAGGAAACCTCCGTGAGCGCCTAATGGTGTTTCTAATTTTAAGCGCCTGATGGAGGGTTAACATAGTTTTCACATTCAGATATAATTTCACATTTCTTTAGGTAATCCCAAAACTGCCTGGGATTTTTTCTTTACAACAATATATCTGAGAAAACTCTCTCTCTTTGCTGTTGTTACAAGTCCACTAAGTTTGTTCCTTGGTGATCTGTATGCTTCCTAGTTTTCGTTCGTCCTTGCTCTCCAGTATTTGTTACATAATCTATATTTGATCCTAGTACAGTTCTGTATTTCTGGGGTTGTTCCAGGGGCTTTCATTTAGTTATTTTTCGCATACAATAAGCACTTGATCATCATATACTCTTCTTATATTCAAACAGTTGACGTTTTCAATGTCATTTAAACATATTTAATTTCACAAATGTCTTGCCACTTTACGACTGCAATCTGGCTAAAAGCATGTTGACTAGCAAACTTTGAAAAGTCTCTGTAAGTGATGTATTTCAGCTTAGCTTTTTCCTTCTCACATTTTAGTGCACAATATACAAGCTTATGGTCCAAAATCTGCATTTGTCTGTGGTCATGGATATTTGATGTATCGATGATGCTGTTCCTCTTGAACTTGGCTAACTTGCCCACTATAATAGTAATGTGGTTTAATCCTTGTCACCCGTATTGACTCATTCAGAGTCCCTAAATACTTAGCTTCACAAAAAGTCTTTGACAGTAGGTCAATGTTAGTTTCACCAAGACAAATCAGTGAGTTGATCTTAACCGCTAAGTCAACAAACAAGGAGTGAAACAGGTGATATGCAGCTAAATCTGAGGTGGCTGTCTGTATACAATGCACAAGCCTACCCTTTGCCCTTAAAACCTCAAAATGACACGTGGGATTCATTCTAGGGTTAATGCTTTCTAATTTTAATGTAAATGGCAACTCCACCACAACCTTACATCCTTGTGAGCTTGTACGCTTATCACAACGTATCAAGGAATACCCTAATTTGTTACGTAGTTGCCTGAAAGGGTGTCAGTACTTACCTGATTAGTCAGGGACTCATCGGCTGATTCACCATATCTCTGGTGTTGTCATTGTTGATTGATCATTTCTTCATGCAAATAGGATATTTAAATACCCCTTTCTTATAAAATGCAAAATCATCATCATAGATCTACAGGCAGCCAACGTGGAACTTATCAGTACAAGTAGCACAGTCAAGAGATTTCTGTTTGCAAGACTTTGTTTTAGCACAGGCAGGACAAAAAAATGTGCATTAGGTGGGGTCACCCAACTGTAATAATTAAAAAAATGGCCAGCAAATAAAAGTTTATGAATTTAATTAATTATAAAATATAAACTTGTTCTAATAACACACTTGTCTGGGTCCAAGACAAGTAAGAAAGTATTGCTCTCGAGCTGCCAGAGGATGCATGACTAAACTTGGCTAGTCAAAACACTTTTGGCTGTCAGCTACCAGGAAAGCAACACAAAGCTGCCACTGACCAGTCGTAAAGCACAAAGGCTATTGTTGAGAACCCCTGACTAATGGTGAGGTGATCCCTGCTTGCTTGAGATGGAAATGGCCTATAACTGCAATGCAGAGAGAAATAACAAACTTACTTTATAATCAGTAGAAATGAAATTAGCAGCTGAGATTACTGGTTGAGATTCTGAGAGGTTGAGATGGAAAGCGTTTTTAGTATTTTAGTAATATGTTTTTTTTTTTATTTAACTTGTCTACTACATTTTGCCAAGTTGGTTTATTTATTTAGGTTATTGGTAATTAGTCTTCAATGAAGGTGCATATTCTACTCCATTGCTAAAGCGTGAATAATTTGCACATGTAAATTTTCACTTCAGCTAACTGAATCACGCAATTATTTACTGAAACAATTAATTTAGAGCTGACATCCCCAGCTCTTAACGACAAAATTTTTTACAGTTATTAAAACATACAATTTCAGTTTAAACGTTATTTTAGGTACCAAAGAAAAATATTTATATATTACATATTATTAGTTGGAAATATATACTCCTTAATATTAAAAAGGATATTTCATATTCACCACTAGTTGTTTGTAATTTATTTAGAGTTAGAGTTAGCTGTAGAAGTTTTAAGAGTTTAAAACTTTATTACTTCAAAAAGATCTTCTCTTTTAAGGTTATTGAAGTAAATATGTTGTGAACGTGTAGGAGATGCAAGTGAGGAGGTGCCATGCAGGCTTCATGAAGAAACAGTTCAACTGCTTTGTTGCTACCTTCAAATACATGGACTCCCAGAGGCTCAATCAGTTGGCCAGCCTGTGGGCCTCCAAAGGCTTTCTTACTCAGCTGCCTGCTATAAACCTCCACTTCAAGTAAGCTCTAATATATTAGTTTGATATGGCTTTACAGAAGCTCTGTCAGATATGTAACTAGTGTAGGTTTGACATGGGTTAACAGAAGGACAAGGGACAAGGGGTCAGTCACTTGTCCAGTCCCTAGGCCTCCAAAGGCTTCCTTACACTGCTGCCTGCTCCAAGTCTTCACTTCAAGTAAGCTCTAATATGTTAGTTTGACATAGTAGGTTAATAGAAGCTCAGTCAGTTTTCCAGTCTGTGGGCCTCTAAAGGCTTCCTTACACTGCTGCCTGCTCTAAGCCTCTACTTCAAGTAAGCTCTAATATGTTAGTTTGTCATAGTAGGTTAATAGAAGCTCAGTCAGTTTTCCAGTCTGTGGGCCTCTAAAGGCTTCCTTACACTGCTGCCTGCTCTAAGCCTCCACTTCAAGTAAGCTCTATGATAGTTTGACATGGGTTGACGTAAGCTCAATCAAATGTCCATTCTGTGGGCCTCCAAAAGCTTCCTCACACTTCTGGCTGTTCTAAGCCTTCAATTCGAGTAACCTCTAGTATGTAACTAATGTAGTTTGACATGGGTTGACATAGGCTCAATAAAATGTCCATTCTGTGGGCCTCCAAAAGCTTCCTCACACTTCTGGCTGTTCTAAGCCTTCAATTCGAGTAACCTCTAGTATGTAACTAGTATAGTTTGACATGGGTTGACATAGGCTCAATAAAATGTCCATTCTGTGGGCCTCCAAAAGCTTCCTCACACTTCTGGCTGTTCTAAGCCTTCAATTCGAGTAACCTCTAGTATGTAACTAGTGTAGTTTGACATGGGTTGACATAGGCTCAATCAAATGTCCATTCTGTGGGCCTCCAAAAGCTTCCTCACACTTCTGGCTGTTCTAAGCCTCAATTCGAGTAACCTCTAGTATGTAACTAGTGTAGTTTGACATGGGTTGACATAGGCTCAATAAAATGTCCAGTCTGTGGGCCTCCAAAGGCTTCCTCACACTTCTGGCTGTTATAAGCCTTCAATTCGAGTAACCTCTAGTATGTAACTAGTATAGTTTGACATGGGTTGACATAGGCTCATTCAGTTAGAAAGAAAAATACATTTAGCCCATAGAAAGATCTATTTAGAAGGGAGCCATTTATATTCTCATGAATTGGTAATTTATTAGTCTTTTATTGTAATAGAATTTTTTTAAGAGGAGAAGCCGATCTCCTTGTATGCCTTATTCTGCCCGTCATCATGGGCCAGGGGCCTGTGCGAGGATCTTATCAAACAGAATAAGGGGGAGAGTCGATACAGTACAAGGTCGAATGGTACTGACAAAAAGTGTAACGGTCACAGACAGGATGTGAACCTGCGCTATCTCTAACTCAGACTCAAAGTCCAACATCTTAGACGCGGATTTTGAAACAGTTCATTGTCGGGATAAACTTTTTGTAATTAAGGTAATGTTTGGTTACTTTTATAGTGACACTAACGAAAAGAATTACATTGTGGTCAAGTGGTTTTGTTTTTTTTTTTTTACTTTTTTTATTTGTTTGGATGTTAAATTCAAACTATATTTAGGAATAATATGTATAATGCTCCTCTCACATTCATAGTACAGAGTTTTCTGACAAAATATTGTTCTGCGTTGTACTGTGATTAATTTGCAATTCCTTTATGTTTTTGTGAATAAATCAGATCTGAATTATATAATTTAAAATAATTTTTAGATCATACCCAAGAAGGGGCCATGAATGGTTATAAAAAGACCATAATTAGCGTGGTTATCTATACTTTTTTAAATGTTTTTAGATTTAAAAAATGTTATGGAAATTTTCCACTTTATCTTGTGTTGTACTTGACAGAAACAAAACCATACATGAGTGTGTTCTGAAACTCCTCTCTGATATCCTGGAGCGGCTTGCAGACCAACACCTGCAGACAAGTGAGGATGAGCAGCAACAGATGGTGGCGGGCCTTCTCTGTCTGCCTGTAGATCCGGCGGACTGGCCACAACTCCTGGGATATTCAAACGCACACAAGACTCACTTGGCTGTAATAATCTACCTCTACTTTGTCATCCTCTGCACTAGCAGGTTAGTTGTGTTGTACAGAATGTGGATGTTTTTCATAAAAAAATGTATTAATTGAAAATTTGATTCAACACTTTATAACGGAACAACTCAGAAACGTATTATTATTGACTACAGATGATGACAGCTGTATACCCAGTCTCCTTGTGGCAACATGTGGAATTCAAGGAAGCCCTCCTTGGTTGCGTGGCTAGTCCTGTAGCCAATAACCTTAGTTGGGAACAGTGATTTGTGAGGAAAAAGTAAAAAAACACACAAAACTCTCTGAAATACACACTGTACCAAAAAAACTTAGAAATGAAAAGTTTTAGACGTGGATGTTTTGCACTAAAATTATCAGTTTTGATTGATAAAACATATTTTTAAAGTTGTAAGTGGAAAAGTTTTACAAACTGGAGACTTCACAAAGTAGATGAAGTGTTACTACAAATTATACACAAAGAAATCAAGCTAATGAATATTATTATATATAATAATATTATGATACTAATAAAGTGTAAAAATAACTTTGGATCAAACATTTCTTTTGTAATGTTATGGAGGCCACTTTACTAAGATAGTGGGTGTATTAGTGTTCTCAGGTTTGAGTAAATTTTGTGACAAGTTTACTGAAAATATGTATCGGTTTGGATTGATATGTGAGGTTGAGTCACATATTAACCAGACTGTGTTTCCAAGACCCCATAGGTGAAGTGAGTGGCACAATGTTCTTTTCAATGTTGGGTGGGGATGTCGAGAGAAAGAGATGGCGGTGATTTAGCTCACCAGATCATACAGTAACATTATGTAAGGGTTGGTGTTACATGCTGGAGGGTGATTAACTGTATAGTTCACTGGAAATATGCTTTAATACCCCAAGTCTACAATTAGCATAAATAATTTTGCAATGTCCGAAAGTTATTTGGCCCAGCCCAGGCTTTGCGCTGCATATGAGCTGCGTACCGCTGGTTGCAGAGGACCATCGGTGGGCTCATAGCAATGCTGTGGGTCGAGGACAAGCCCCAAGATCAATAGTGGAGGCCGGAAGCGGCTGCTTTGCCATTCACGTCATATCATTGGGAAACACGTCAACATTCATTCTACAGTCTCGATCTGTTGCCAATGATTTCCATGTATTTGGGTCATTCAAAGATAATTCAATAATTTGATTATGATGAAGGGGTGGTAATGTTCATGCCAATTGGTTACATATGGTATATGTTTCAATGTGAGATAATAGCACTAAAAATCTTTTTTATGTAGGTGGGAAACTATGTTAATAAAAGAGGAGATTTTGTAGAAATAGGATGTTTCACAATTGTATTTTCTCTACTATTAATAACCCTTTTATTTAGGATTTTGGTTTGGCTTAAATGGGATAAAAAGTTAATGTTAAGGTTTTAAGTTATTTAATGACTATTATTTTAAAATATAATTAGCTTGTGTTATTCTAAATGTTAGATTTAATACTAAAAGTTAACAGAATAAGTTAGTATATTACATATTATATTATATTATAGCACATTTTAGTCATAAGAAAAACTTTCACTCACAGTAATTATGTTGTAATTTGATTAACGATAAAAGAAGCTTGGAATATTGCTTTGCTCTTGAACATTGTTTTGTATATAAACGCCAACAAAATGAATGCTCTTACAAAATTAAATAAAAAGGTAGTGGCAGGAGAACCAATATTTTTTTTAAATCACACAAAAAAATTTGTAAACTACAAACAACAGGTTAAAGTAAGTAAAAGTTTTCAATTAAGACCTCCCAGGTAAACGACAATGATTGATCCTCAGTTTACAGGACGTCACTGGTATAATTTTAATTTGTAGTTTGAGTATACAAAAACTCAAAATGTGTGTTAGAGACTGGAATTTATGTATATTTCATTTTCCCAGACTTTCATGATTTTCAAGGCTGTAATTTGTTACTAATTTTCCTTTTGGGTGTTTGTTAAAGATTTCCTAAACATAATATGTTTTTTAGTAATGGTTAAAAGTATAATTTGAATCTTTTATATTAAGGTGTTAAGGTTTTATATAAAGTGTACAGAATTTCTTGTATACTTTAAGAAATTCTGTACATTCTCATAATGCCAGATCTGCAAATCTAATTGATGTTAGGTACACTAGGTTAAACAAGTCCCAACATAGCTTTGTCTACCTTGGTACAAATCTTTTCAATAAGTTACCTCATAATGCCAAAACAGTGTGCATTAAGAACTTTAAGAATGTTTTGGTTAAGAAATTAAGTGGCTGAAAATGAAAGCTTTTTATTCAGTTGAAGAGATGTACCTAAATGATTTTAATGATATTGAATTTTAAACTAATTTTGAAGAAATTTTAAACTAGTTATTTTATAAGGAAAGTTTAAACTAGCTATAAGGAAATTTTAATCTAGTTATAAGAAACTAGTTATAATGAATTATGGCAAATGATGTAGCCTAATTCATGCCAATCCCTTGACATTGTTGATGCGTAATGTTGGACAACAATAACAATTCTTGATTCTTGATATTAATCAGTTGTTTAAACTTAAACTTTTACATAACAGAGAGTCTAGATTATTTCACATGTAGATTGTAGCATTTTCCATTCCAGTTTTGCCAAGTTCCCAACACACTTGCCAGCCCTTTGTAATTTCCTGACATCCCAGACCTCCACTCCTTCCTCCGCTCTGCTCAAAGCACTTTGGCTTGTGTTTGCCGTAAGTGATCATTAACTCTTGTATAGACCTTGATATAGATGCCTTTTTAGGACTTATTTGTATTTTATTGTATAGATGGAAAACCTACCGTTGATAGTTTAAAAACATTTCGAAATCCATACTCATCTTTTTCCCCAGGAGAGATATTCATTATGTGGAGAGCTTGAACTGGATTCCAAATTTTGAAGATACTTTGTTTTCTCTATCTGATCAATTTAATGAACATTTCCTTCCTAAGTCATTAAAATTAAAAACTAAATATGAATTGTTATTTAAGGAACCACAAGCATTCCAGTCTAAAATGTTCATTGTGCAATCAAGGGAAGTACACCATGTGCATGTCTAGTTGATGAAAGTCAGTGATTTTAGAAATACAGTAAAACATAGGGATCGTTCTTTTTTTAATTCATTCAAATATAAATAACATTGGTCGCTTGATAATTTATTATATTTTTCTGTGATATATAGACTTTTCTAAAGATCAATAAGGTTTTTTTTAATTTTCAAACATTTTTGTAATTCTATAATTTTTTACTGTGTGATGAATCCTCAAATACTGGTTCATCGTTTGCAATTTTTATTTATGGAACAAACTTTTTACATTTATCAGATTGAAATAATTTCTTTCTACATGGAAACAGCTTTTTATTCATATTTTATATAATGTAATTTAAATTTCTCTCTCAATTATTAATATTTTTAAACTTGTACTTCATAAATTCACACTAAGAAGTGGTAACTTGTACAATCTTGTAAACAAATGTATGTCAAAGTTAATAATTTGTTTTATTTGTCAGTAAAATAATAAAAAGTGGACATCCGGACTATATGGATGTAGGGAGTTGACGCCATGTCCGTATAATATGGACATTGTGGTTACAAGGTTTACGTATTAACACAGATGAAATATGTATATTAATGACATATACAGTGTTTTTAGAACTTATAGAAGTTATTTTGGAGCTGTGTTACATGGATTGAAACAAATACATTTCATATACCTAAATGTGTGTCTAACATTTTTAGTGCTACGTCTGTCCCTGATGTATATATTTTTTTACTTTAAAATTCACAATTAGTTTCAGTTACATTGTCAAGAAACATTTTTAAAATTATTTATTTCCCTAAGTTTTATAGCATCAAGTGTTTGCAAGCTATAGAAATGCTGCTAATCATCATTTATGAATCACGATAAAGCCATCATAATGTTTAAAGATTTTTACACAAAAACTAATTGAGGCATCATACAGGTACATAAAATTGTCAGAGCAACTGCTAAAGACTTGAATAAGAGAACTGAGTAATGGGGGTTTTGGAAAATATTTGCTGCACTTTCATGAAAACATACTCACAACTTGTGTCGTATTCAGTTCATTTAGTTAATGGTTGTATGTTGTATTAGATTGTTAGGCTGTATACTTTATGAAATAAGTGGGGAAACTCATGAATGGAATCTATATAAAATAAGTTTTAAGTATGAGTTTGACAGATATTCTTCGAGATTTGATGATTTATGTGGCTGCAGTATGTATAGAGGAAGCACGGTTGGGAAATCCCTCTCAACATCCCATTACATACTTAACTTCTGCCATGCATGATGCATTTCTTCACTCAACTCTCAGACAGTTGAACAAACCTAGGAAGAACTTGACACAATGAAAGTTTTTACTTGAGGATTTGATATTTAAACTAAAGTACTCTAAAATATCAACAGTTCGGTAACTGTAGTTTAAATGTAAAATTCTCAAGTAAAAACTCAGTAACGATTTACTGTGCAGGTGTGGTCACTGTCCCAGGCCCGGGGTGGCAGATGGAAGCAGCAAGAGGCTGCAGGCAGGTTGCTGGTGCACTGGGTCAAATCTACCCCTCTCACTTCTGTCTACACCCACCACCCAGCCATACTTCTGTGGACCTTCAGCCCCCTTGTCACCAACAGGGTGCTGCAGATCAATGTGGTCAGTATAAATATTTTATTAAAAAAATGTTCTTTGGTTTTTACAATGGAAGGATTGTGAAGGAAAGAGGATTTTTCCGGACATTTCATGGTAAAAATGCTGTACCCTACCTGTAAATCCTGGTACCGGTAAACATTTGATCTAATTTGTACTTTGGTTTACTTAATTTGTACTTGATTCGGGTATAGTTTATGATACAAGGCTTACATCCAGAAAGTACTTTAAGTACAGTTTCACCACCTATACAGCACCATTTTTGTCATTCTGCACATGCACACTTAAAATTCAGTGTGATATTTAGATTTTTAATGAAAGGGACATCAGAGTAGCTGAAATCGATCATCCGATTACAAAGATGTACAGTGAAGTGCAGTAAGTCATGGAATAGTATGAATGTGGGTTAGGGAGGTCAGTGAAGAGGAGACAAATGTTCAAGATGAAACATGACGTTGGAGGCCTACCATTGTGAGTAATGTCTGGGTTAGGTGATTGGATAAGAGAGTCAAACAGAACAAACGGATCACAGTGACAAAGGTTTCTGATGAATTTTTGTAAGTTTGAGAACTGCCTTACATGGGATTGTATCCAATCACTTAAGGTTACCGTAAGCTTTGTTCCTTCTGGATAGTGTTCACTGGGAGGTTGTTTGTTTGAAAAAGAAGTAGACAAATTGTTCACCTTCTACAACAATTTTCTGTTGAAAACTATGTTGACAAAAATACCACGGTACATTTCATGAAAAAATAAAATTATCTTTAAAAAATGTTTTTACTTTAAAACGTTACTTGCTTTTAAACACGGGCCATAGCAATACTTCCCATATAATTATTTTTTCCCAATATGTACTTTTAGGGATAAATATGTCTCAGTGGTTTGTGAGAAGAATTAAAAAAAGTATGAGAAAAGTCTGTTCTTAATAAATTCAGCCCTTTTAACAGTTTGGAATTTACATTCCTTTATTCAACAATTTTGGTTTCTATCAAATTGAGGCTTAGATAATCTCTTTATCGAAATTTTATTTTATATTTTGCATATTGTAACCATCTTATAACTAACTTTGTTTCAGATGATATTGTGGTTGAAAGATGGAGGGGAAAGATCCTTAAAAGAAATTGAGAACCTAATTTTGAGGAATATAGATGCTTCTATTTGCCTACTGGTAAGTTAGTAGTGTGTAGTTGATGCTAGTTGTTGTAGTTAGTATTTGCCTAATTTCTTTGTAAGTAGTTTGTTAATACTTTGAACTAAAAGTACAAACACAATGTTTGGTGCAAACCATAACTTAGAATATTAACCCCTTAGTAGCTTTTTAAAATAATATACAATTTTCTCTAAAGTGCTTATTAAATTTCTTGATTTCAAATCCAAATACCATTCTTACAAAATTAGCATAAACTAATAAACTAGTGCATCAAAACACAGTTAAACTAAACTAATGGTATGTATTTTCCCAATTTTCACAATTTTGATCCACACTAAAACCATCATTCAGCATCTTATTGACACTGTAATATATTTTATCCAATAATTTGATATTTAACTTGATTGTGAACATGTATATTATTTACTTATTTAGAAGTAAAGACTTGTTATTGTAAAGTTCCTATTTGTAAAGGACTTCTCATAAGTGTTTAATTTTTGCCTGGAGAAATTCCTTGTTTCTTGTATTAAGTGCTGTGGTTTGACCAACAAATTTTACTGTAGTACATAAGAAAACTGCTAAGTTAATTTTTGGTAAAAACAAAAACGCACTTTAGTTGGTTTTTTATTTTTAGATAAAATTTTAGTTTTTTAAATTTTTTACTAATGAAGTTTTATTTCATAAACCATTATTCCATTGATTTAATATTTTAACAATAACTATAAAAATTTAAATTGAAAAAATAGTTTGAATTTTTGTAAGTGGTGCCAAAAAATAGTTACATTTTCAAAGTATGCATTACAAAGATAACTGTTGGTAGAGTGCATTATACAGCTGAAACTGTTTGCCGACAACAGCCAACAGCTGATTTTTCTCTATTTTAAGCCTCAGCCTTTATTGACTATGCTGGCTAGTTTGGAGTTGATTGTTGTGGCTTCCCCGGGGTTTGAATCAGGGATCTCTCAGTTAGAGCCGTGACTATATCCATCCGTCTATGGAGGGAGAAAACACACAAGTTACAAGACCCTGACAAACACTAGAGGAAAATCAATTCTTTGTTTGAAGGTTATTTTTGACGATGGAAGGATTGTGAAGGAAACAGGATTTTTCCAGACATTTGCCATTGTTCAGTGAAACAAGTAACCAACTTGTAACACTACGTTTCGAGATCTGCAATCTGATCTCTTCTTCTAGGTAAAGAACTAACCTAATACATAATTACAAACTAGGTTAAAATAAACAAATCTTACCAAAGCATTGTGGCACGCCTGTCAGGAATCACAATCACCATGATGTGTGCCAACTTCACTAACTCTATAAACATGCACTTAATAAAAAACTATACACAACACTAATCATTAAAACTGAACTACGGAATACAGGTCACAATACGTCTTCATTCATCCACTAACCACCTACGACTGACCTGAGGGCACTAGCCAATGGTAATCGTCACGGCAGACAAAAACAAGATGGCGGAAATAAAAAGGAAGGGGGGCCAGGAATGGGCCCTTTCGTTATTATTGGTTCATGGGAGATGAACTTCTTAAAACCATATTGTGACTCCGCATCGGTTTATTACAAATATCTGATCCGTTTTTGGTTTCCTCTTTAGTTCATTTTTTAGAATAGGCAACCAAAGCGGCCTAATCTCGACTGATGGTTGACTGATTGGTTGGTCTGCCAATTTAATGTATGTCGTCTCAATTAATTTCCTTTTGAAGAAATGTGGTTTCCGATGTATTATGTTGGCTTCATCCCAATTCATATGATGGTCTTAGGACCAACAATGGTGTTCAATTTTTGACTTTTCTGTGAGACCCTTTCTCGTGTTTTCTTTGTACTCTTTTATCCTTAAGTTTAGTGGTCTTTTTGTCTCGCCTATGTATTCCCTATTGCAACTACATTTTATACTGTAAACACAGTTTTTGGAATCCTGTGTGCCATTTTTTGGTTTTTTTTACGAGACTTTGTCTAAGAGTGTTGTGTGTTTTAAACATGGTTCTAATGTTGTACTTTCTACCTACTCTTCTAATTTTATCTGATAATCCCGGCACATAAGGGATTGACATAAACGCAAATTTATCACAATTCTGTTTTTCTGACTCAGGAATGAGTCAGACATTTGCAGATCTCGAAACGTAGTGTTACTGATTTCTTGTTTCACTGAATGATGGCAAAAGGCATTTTAGATTAATTGAATAAAACAGTTTTAGGCAAGAAAACAAATTCATTATATGAAATTAATAACATGTTACCATACAATGATATAGCAGTTGTTCGAAATGTCCACCTTGATTTTGTATACACTTCATACAACGACTGAGAACAGAATCACAAATGTTTATCAATATAGATTTATCGTTTTTAACTAGTTAAAATGCAGGTTTCTGAGTTCGTCAAATTTTGCGGTTTTGAAGCATACACAGTCTTCTTTGTAATACTCCACAGTGAAAAATCACATTAGGTCAGGTATAGCAAGCGTGCATGCCAATCGATTGTACCACAGTGACCAATCCATTCATTAAATGTGCTATTAAAAAAATCTTGAACTTGGATACCGAAATGTGCTGAGGCACCATCTTGTTGCCAGATGAGCGAATGTATATTGAAAACGAAATTGTTTCTGAGCTTGGGAACTACTA
This sequence comes from Homalodisca vitripennis, assembly GCF_021130785.1. NCBI lineage: Eukaryota > Metazoa > Arthropoda > Insecta > Hemiptera > Cicadellidae > Homalodisca > Homalodisca vitripennis. The sequence continues at coordinate 105,908,574 of NC_060214.1, forward strand.
CTTCTTGCAGCGCACCGTAAGTAACTTTCTGACTTAACATTTCCTTGAAGAAAATAAGGACCAATCAGTGCAGTACTCGAAATACCTCCCCATACCATAACACCAGGTACATTGAGTTCTGCTTAGATTACATTATGAGGATTTACATCTGACCAGTACACGCAGTTATGCCGATTAACGCGTCCGTTTAGTTTGAAACATGCCTCATCACACCACAAAATTGATTGCAGAAATTTGGATCAGCCTCTGAGCAGAATTCCAATTGCCTATTGGAATCATCCTTGTGAAGCGCTTGGAGTAAATATGGACTGCATGATTTAACATTCTTTGCACTCTTCTTCTTGATATTTCTAGTTCAGCAGATGCCTAATGAGTCGATTTACCGGGACTGGCTACAAAAGGTTGAACAACTGTCTGCAGGTTTTCTTCGTTCCAAATTGATCGTGGACAACCAATATACTGTCGAGTGGGTATCACGACACCTGAATATTTACCCCTAAATTCTTCAATTATTATAGCAGTATTTTATTATACTTCTACCACAACTGAAGGATGTAAACTCGTTGTTGGGTTGTAAACATTTTAAAAACACACAAACAAATAACAGATGCAAAGAGTGTTCCCCCAATTAGTACACACTCCCGTTTACAGAATTTTGATACTTGGGCTATAAGTCTTTTAATACTTGAGTTTGAAGTTTTCAAATGAACACCCTGTATACGAAACAGTTACTACTAACAGACAGGTAGTAGTTAGGTTTTACTCACATGAGTCTGGAACACATACTGTGGGGTCTGGGAAACGTGAAGCAAGCACTACCCTTTGTCAGCATTTAGTTTTATTCACTGGAAATTACATCAAAATCAGTGTAACGATTCAGGTACTTTATTTTTTATCGCTTCACCCGTTCATTATTATTGTGTCAATTCTGCAGTAGACTAAATCCCTATTCGTTCTTCAAAAGAGGGCCATACGTCTCATTTTTGGACTCCACCGATCTCAATCATGTAAAGGTGTTTTTAGAGAAAATAATTTACTTTTCCTAGTATATAAATTCTGAAATGCTTGACATTTGCCTTTAAAAATAAAGACTTGTTTCTAATAAATCATATAACTTATAACCTCAGAGATAATAATTCCTTGGCCCTTCCAAACATAGGTCATCCTTCTTTGAAAAACATTTGTTTTATTCCTGCACCAAGCTTTTTAACAACTTGCCCGCAAGGTTCAAAGAGACCACTAATTTAAACTCTAGGAATAAGTTAAAAAAGTTCTATTTCTTAAAGAATACTACAGCATACATGGTTTTTTAATTGATCAAAACTTTTAGATTTAAGGTATTTTATATAGTTATAGTAATCATATGTACTGACGATTGTTACGCAATTTACATTGTCAACAACAATAAAGAATTTTGAGTTTGATGTGAAACATGTCAATAATGTGATATTATAAGAGTATCTTGAGTAACATATTAGTAGCCCTTTTTTATATAAAGTCTACAGCGAGTTAATCCATCCCTTAACATTTCCCGTCAGGAGGTGTTGTGTTGCTGTCCTAAAGATGTGATCCACAGAGCGGTGACTCTCCTGAGGACCGTTCTGGACAGAGACAAGAGCGAAGGTCGGCTGGAGATGAGGCCTCATGTCTGGAGTCGGCTGCCACAAACTCTCTCGGAGCTCACCACTTCACACTTCCAAGATAGAGGTAACATCTCCTCCTCCATCACTACCCGTCTAAGTAACTGTACTATGAGTTTGAGAAATTTATGAACAGATACAACAATGCATCAAAAGACCTTACAGATTGTAAAATAGAGGTAGTGCACAGATGGACAGACTTTTATTTGACTTTCTGACCTTTCAATCAATTGAGTTATTCCATTATTGGTTCAGAAACCCAGTTTTAATTCACAAGAACCCTTTCAATCAAGAATAATTACAAAGATGGGCAGACAGACAGACCCTTTGATCGTTAGACCTCAAAATCGGTATGGTTCTTCAAGGGTATTCAATTAAGAAAGGTAGCACCAAGGCGCTATAGACCGTGTCAATTTTCCCTTCTTTAAAACAAATCTTAGAGCAATCTTTACAACCAACTTCTAAAATAAATTTTTACAAACAAATAATTATTTGCTAAACAAAGAACAATATGGATTTTGGCCAGGCAGATCCAAAATAACACCTAGTGTTGAACTCATTGAATGTAACAGATTCGATTGATGCAGGGAGAAAAGTTTTAGGAATTTATCACGAGCATTTGACAATATTTCTCTGAAACAGTTATGATCTGAATTGAAAGAACATCAAAATAGAAAAAAGTAGCTCATTTGGTTTAATATATATTTAAACAATATAAAGCAGTATGTGGAAATGTAGTAATGGCACATTTATGTTATGTTGTTAATTAATTATTAAGTTCTAAAGCCCTACGACATCTTCCGTGTCAATGCCTTTGTTCTTCTAATCGGTATTCACATTGTTTGTCATATTCGGTAGCTACACGTTATGCCGCACGCTGCCGCAAATTGTAGACATCAAAACATCTAAATCATGAGACCTTTCTGCTCGTGTAATGTTAGTTAAGGTTTGCAGGAATTTGACTTTAGCAGCACGTATGGGACAAAGTGTATGAAATAGATAAATAGATTTAATTTTAAAAGGAGTGAAATTATTCATCAACTTATATTCCTTCGGTTTCAACCTTTGTTAATTTATAGAAACATTTTTATTTTTGCTCTTTGGCATTTGTGATGAAACATCAGCTGTGAGGATTGGCTTACTACTCTTGTTATGATACTTCAGATGTCATGTACTATAGAATGTGAACAAAGAAGTAATAAAAAATAAATGAATATTAACTTTTTTGCAGTTTTTCATTGTTTGAAAACACGGATAAAACAACGTTTTCTAAAAATGAAACTTAGCTAGATTGGTTTATCACCCTCGAAACAGTGTCAACTACAACTAAGTTACTATAATTAAAGTAATGAACCTTTCATAACAATGACATGTTCATATATATAATACTATGTATATAATTAATTCATATACCAGGTGTCCCACAAAGAGGTTTAAACGTTTGGTTTTATATTACTTGTCCATTTATTCATGGAATATTTCAAACTCTACACAATTCATTAAATAGATCTTAAAAATATTCTGTGAAAATTTCAGCTCTCTAGCAGTTTTTGAAACAAAATTGTGGCATTTCAGTCAGAAAAAACCTAATTAAAAAACCTACAATTACAGTCCAAAATTATTCTAACCATCCATCCACAGTGACACACTGATAACAGCTCTTAACTAATGAATCGTAAGCTCTTACAAGGAAATTCTGCGGCATCCGGAGAAGTTCCACTTCAATTTATTGTTTTAATTCCTGTGATTTCGGTTTACCTTGTCAAAAGTAATAGGTCACACATAAACATCAGTAAAACTCTAATTGAGGAGGTTAGGTTATGTTTTTATAGCACAAGCAATATTCTTCAAACAAACAGCTGTTTCAACAATGAGCGTTATTAAACAACTGTTCTTTAAAACTGCAACATAGTAATCAAATCGTGTAATTCAAGCAATTAATTTTAATAGGAAGCAAAATGGTAAAATTTTCTTTTTTAAATATTTTGAATGTGTAAATAAACGTTTTGCAGAATTTAGATAGTATTTTTAATACATACCAGATCCTTTATAATTGACTCTCCTTCCATCTTGTTACTGTACCAAGTTATCCACTTTTTCTAATATTTATGTTTTTTTTCAGTGTGGAACACAGGGTGTCTGGTCTATATAGCGTGCAAGGCCATACCCGTCATCCCCGACCTCGTGTTAATGTTGCAGATCAGCCACCAGGTGAAGAAGATATTCAGCAAGTCTATTGTTGATACTACTGCGAGTCACATCCTGCATGCTGAGTTATTCAAACTGGTGCATATCATCATTGTCACTACAACCAAAGTGAAGGACTACAGAGGTAATGTGCAAAGACCAGGATATAATTGATTAGTTGAAGGGGAGTGGCTTAAATGGTTACGTACACATTCTCTCTGACTGTGATGATCTGATGGCTTATATGATTATTTAAACTTTCCATTTAACTATGATGATCTGACGGCTTACATAGTTACGTACACTTTCTCTCTGACAGTGATGCTCTGATGGCTAATATGGTTACGTACACTTTCTGTCTAAATGTGATGTTCTGATGGCTTACATAGTTACGTATACTTTCTCTCTGACAGTGATGATCTGATGGCTTATATGATTATTTAAACTTTCCGTTTAACCATGATGATCTGATGGCTTACATAATTACGTACACTTTCTCTCTGACAGTGATGCTCTGATGGCTAATATGGTTATGTACACTTTCTGTCTAACTGTGATGATCTGATGGCTTACCATGAAGGCTTACAAGATAATATTATATACTTTCTCCCTGATAGTGATACCGTGAAAGCTTTCATGATTGTGTACACTTTCTCTCTGATTGTGATACTATAAAGGCTTACAAGATTATATTATATACTTTCTCCCTGATAGTGATATCGTGAAAGTTTTCATGATTGTGTACACTTTCTCTCTGATTGTGATACTATAAAGGCTTACAAGATTATATTATATACTTTCTCCCTGATAGTGATACCGTGAAAGCTTTCATGATTGTGTACACTTTCTCTCTGATTGTGATACTATAAAGGCTTACAAGATTATATTATATACTTTCTCCCTGATAGTGATACCGTGAAAGCTTTCATGATTGTGTACACTTTCTCTCTGATTGTGAAACTATGAAGGCTTACAAGATTATATTATATACTTTCTCCCTGATAGTGATACCGTGAAAGCTTTCATGATTGTGTACACTTTCTCTCTGATTGTGATACTATGAAGGCTTACAAGATTATATTATATACTTTCTCCCTGATAGTGATACCGTGAAAGCTTACATGATTGTGTACACTTTCTCTCTGATTGTGATACTATGAAGGCTTACAAGATTATATTATATACTTTCTCCCTGATAGTGATACCGTGAAAGCTTACATGATTGTGTACACTTTCTCTCTGATTGTGATACTGTGAAAGCTTACTTTGGTATTTGCTGTACAGTCATATTTAGTAAGCAAAAAACAATCTTAGAATGTTGTTCATTCAATATGGACTCAAAGTGGTCTGCCAATTGTTAAATCTAGTTTTGAGGTTATAACACAAAGTTGCAGCGTCAGCTGTTAAGCCCTATCCCAGAGATGATTATTATTCTTTTATTTAGTTTTAAAAGGAGAGGCCAATCCCCTTTTAAGCCTTATTATGCTCGTTGTTATGGACTTTGAATTTGAATCTGCTTTATAACTAGCTCAGGTCCAAAGTCCAACAACTTACTGTCCTAGAAATACCAAACTAGTTTTACTAGTTTCTTCCACTACACCGATTTGCCTCATATAGCCTGAATATCACCCCAAGATTAACTTTCTCCTAAATTGAACAATTATAATGGGTGGTAACCACTAAAATGACAATGATCTCAAAGACTTCTCATTTCAATGATCTCTAAAAAAATTAACATTGTAAATAAGATTGTAAAATATAAAAACACAGTGATGATATAATTGTCTCGGATGAGTAAAATATTTTTACATTTACGAGGGTAATTCGGAAAGTAAGGTCCGGTTTTTTTATTTTAAAAAAACCACACCAGATTTTTTCAAGAAACTTGTTTTATTTGATTCCTGACATCAATCACTATTTTTGTACACAATTTCCACTTTTGTGTAAACACTTGTCATAACGATCTACAAGTTTTTGAATGCCGGTATCATAGAAGTCGGCCACCTGCGACGATAACCAGTCTTGTTAACCACATTAACCGGTGACGTTGAGTGACGCCACTCCATTGACTGGCGTTTCGTTTCTGGGGTTATGTGGGAAACCCATGTCTCGTCACCCATCACAATGTGGTCTAAAAGGTTATCCCCTTTCTGATGATATTGGATCAAAAATTCAAGAACAATACCCATTCTTCTTTTTTTGTGTTCCTCAGTAAGCAGCCTGGGGACCCAACGTGAGCACAATTTGCGAAAATCCAAAATTTCAGAAACAATTTTAAACAACGTGCTCACGTTTGGAAATTCTATTGCTAATGAAGAAACAGTGAATCGCCGATCTTCACGAATTTTTTCATCGACGGCTTTCACCAAATCTTCGGTGATCACTGACGGCCGACCAGATCGTGGTTCGTCATGGACATTTTCCCGTCCATCTTTAAAACCTCTCATCCACTTCCGCACTTTGCTGTCACTCATTGCATTTGGACAGTACACTTCACTTATCTGTCGATGAATATCCGCTGCTGAAACGTTACTTGCTGTCAAAAACCGTATCACAGACCGTATTTCACAGTCGGCGGGACGTTCAATAGTTTTAAACATTTTAAAAAGGCACAGACAACAGCAGACTACAACGATTTCACTGCAAATGGCGTTGTTCTGCGCGCAATGCATACCGGGAGTCAGGGCGCATGCGCATTTCGCTGCTCGCTTACTGTTTGTCTGGTTAACGCGAATCATACCTTACTTTCCGAATTACCCTCGTAGAATGAAATTCATGTATATGCTACACTGTTATATTATTAATTGATACAATCTATTACTCCAGTATAGAACTGATGATTGATATTTCATTGTTGTAACAGTTATGAAAATGTATCTCCAGGACTCGGCTCTACTCCAGGCTCTGCTGATAAGTCTCAGTTCTGACAACAAGTTTGTAACTATACCGGCTCTGCGACTGTTGTCACAACTGCAGTACTTGCAGAAACAGTACAATGTCCAGGTAATAGTTTAAGATTCTCTGTTGTATATTTTGTTGTAATATTTCTCATACTAGACTGTCAGGTGCACTATTTTAACAGGGCTATAGGACGGTTGTACGGTGGTGAAATAACAAAATCAAATTTTATCAAGTATAAATTCAAACCACACCAGTGTATATTTACGAGCTTAAAATTTGTAAAACCTTGCAGACTATGGTGGGGTTCATGTTAACTAAAGGAATAAAGATGAGTAAATCATGAATTTACTTCCATAATACACTAGCTGTTATAGAATATTTTCAATTAAAAGAATTAGAAATGAGGCAACATGCTAACCTAAACTGCAAAACAATACCAATGTACCAATGGTTTTACTCACCCAAAAATGATGTATGGATATCAAAAAAATTCATTGAAGATGTCCAAGTACAGCTGTTATCTGGAATTAATTGCATTTACTGCTAGTCAGTGTAAAAGCTCTCAGTGTATTAAAAATAGAACTTAAGCAATGTTCTATAGATGTTGTTTTACTCTGCAGGAATTCTGTCATAGTTCAGAGTGAATGGCTATAATAAATTAGTGTATTATTTAACATATTTCACATATAACTGTAATTGTTGACAAAACAGAAGACCGAATCGAATTAAGATTGATTTCTTAGACCTGCAGTATGCTTGTGTGTTTATGTGCGTGTATTAAATTGAATTATGTTGTATTGTAAATTTACATATACAGTAAGTATTATTTTACTTCTTTCTCTTAGAATTAACAATCCTGTACACAAAACTACTTAACACGTTTACTGCGGGCGGTAACTCTGGTTACCATAGAGCCTCTGTTCTGAAATTAGGTCAGTGTGGCCAGCACTAGAGCTATCACAATGCTGTATTTCTTGCTCCTCAGGAGGTACTTTTTTCACATTTTTATGCACTTCGTTTTCAGACTAGACTTTTTCATTATTTTTAATGATTTTTAAAGTTTTTATAGTAGTAAGTGATTGTGCAACACAATGAATCTTCCCCCGGGACCAAGTGGTGTACAAAATCCAAGTTCTAAGCGTACAACAGAGCCAGTATTGAGTTTAGACAATGAGGATGACAACATGGATGTAATGAAGTACCAGACAGACTCGGAAGTTGAGGATCCTGATTACGAGACCAACCCACCCCAATAGAGCGCTCACAACTGGATTGGAATACATTTTTATAAACGCTCACAACCAGATTGGAATACATTTTTATAAACGCTCACAACCAGATTGGAATACATTTTTATAAATTTATGTACTACAATATTTTTTGTATCCTTTCAAGTAAACATTTAAATATATTTTTTTATAATTACTCACCACATATTTGTAAATAATAACTGAATTTGAGTGAGTTAGCGGAGATTTATATAAATTTTGTCACATTTTTATAAACTTTTATATTCATTTTGGTTTGCACATTTACGTATATATATTGTTTGTTTGTCTAAAACGAATAAAATACAGTTCAATTAGCTACGATGTATTCATTTGGAGTATTCCCACTGCCATAAAAGGGCGTTCCCTAGTGCGAGCGGTAACTAGAATTACCAGCTGGCAAGGAAGACTGTCCTCAGGAGCTAGTGGTAACCACAGTTACCGTTACATTCCCAAAATGGTAGAGAGTTATAATTTTTGTGAATTATGAGTAATTTTCAAATATTTCTATCATATTTCATCCAAAAGTAAGTAAAAACATATTTTAAAAGTTTAAGCGTATATGGAACTCTATATAGGGATTTTTAGCAGCGAATGTGTTAGCTTCCAAGATAAATGTTTCAAATAACCCCAGTTTTATGAGGACTATATTTATTTCAGATGACGAGTTCGATCTATCTCACGGGAGAAGTGCTTCTACAGCTGATGTCCTCCCCTAGCGGCGATGTAATGTTCTACAGCCTCGACTTGTTCTCCCGCCTGTGCATGAGCAGTGAAATCAAACCTGTGGTGACTCTCAACAAAGACATGGCTAACAATATAGTCCTAGCTCTCAGCTTGGACTTCCAGGGAGCCACTGTTAGGGTAGGTGAAATCTTAACTATGTCAATCCTCAAAGGCTTTTGGGCTATATTTATAAATCTTTGAAACAGACGTGTATTTAAAAGCCGTCATTTCTAAATAGTATGGAATTTGATTTTACATCATAGAAATGTGGAATTTTAGCACTTTTGTTCGATATACTGTTCTTTTAGTTTTTTGCAAATTACTGATTATACAATTTTGTACCAAAAAATGTAGTAGAATGGTTATAAGCGAGTTAAGTAGCCTGTTTAAAGACCTTCATGGACGATGCATAATATGAAAGGATTAAATACAATTGCCACCAAGGAATTCTAAATGTTGTCCTTGAAGATTTAACATTCATTTAACATTTATAAGTTAGGTAGACAAGATACAATCCTTTATTAAAAAAAAATCATTGAGATATGTTACAGAGTCAAAGTATGTCAGAATAGATGGATGTTTTGTAAAGTCATGGATTGTAATTCCATGAGTAGAATTCCCCAAGTATGTAGAAGGCCTGGTTCTGTAGCCAATGGTGAAGGATTCTCCTCATGGTTCTTGGGTTGTCATCTTTCAGGTAGTCAGGCAGCAAGTTGGACAGCTTCATTCCAGCATACGACAGCTTTTTTTCAAATAAGGCAGTTCAGTGAATAGGGAGTGTATAGTCTCTTGCTTGTCTGGTGAAGTGATTGTGTAGATGCCTTTGTTTAGGATGTCTTGGTTCTGCAATGCATAATGGTTTCCAGGATGTAGATGGAAGTTTTCGAAAGATTGTAACTGTTGACTCTGCCAAGTCTCTACATTTTAGAAACGTCATACTGTATGCTTAAATGCACCTTGACCAACGGACGGGAAGTTCACTTGTACGAGACAAGAGGTAGAGAAAACTACAGAACCAAGAGACACAGGACGGTAGTTCATGAACGTTTGCCCTCTCAGGCAGGAATTCATCTTATCAACAGCTTGCCAAATGAAATTTAAAATTCGCCTACGCATAAAGCATTTAAAACTCGTTTGAAACGCTGTTTAGTGTACAACGCTTTTTATAGCGTGAACGAGTTTATGGCGTATAACTGGGAGACCGCACAATCAGAAGACTTACTCTCGAATTGAGGTGGGTAAAAAATTGGTGATGAATGGAGCAGAGTGTCAAAAATGTATGTATGAATGAGAGTTTGATGTAGCATGTGTGTCAAAATTATTAGATACTTGACGTTTGCTAAACAAATGTACTTTTTGTCTCCGCAATAAATACTTGACTATTGACTAACTGTCAATAATTTCCAGTCTTTAAATAGGTTTCTGCAGCTCTCTCTGGGTCCTATTCCTGCCATTATCCTTAGTCCTTTCTTGTGCATAATTAGGACACGAAGAAGGTTTCCATCTAAAGAACCACCCCCAGACAGTTATTCCATAACGCAAATGGCTTTCAAAAAGTGCATTGTATGTGAATAGAGCTCAGCTAAGCTTAAGGCATAAGCTGTCTAGGTGACTTTTCCAGCTCAGGCTCTTATGAAGTGTTATGCCTAGATGTTTAACATCGTTAGCTGCTTGGAGGCCTGGCAGTTCACTTATAACTACCAAATGATATTTGTTTTGTTTTATTTTGATTGAAAACAAGATCATTTTTAACTTTATATTCTAGGGCCAAACTGAAGGCAGTCTTTTTAGTTTAGATAGGAAAATGCATTGCTCCATGGACATATTTGAGATTTCAACAAGTGGGATTATTAGTTCATCTGAGCAATACATAAGGATCTTAGTTGATAACTCGTCAATCCCTGCAGAAGTTAAGTTTTTCAGAGATTTTATTGTCTTTTCAACTTGAAATTGAATGTTGTCAGGGTGTGTTCCTTAGTAGAGTCAATGTTGTTGAACTCACTAAAAACTTCATTTCTAAGGGGAGCACTTTACTGTAGTTGTTAAGTGTCTGAAATTAAGTTAAAAGGAAATTAACACCAATGGTTTTTTGTAAATCAAACTGTTAATGGTATGGTTTTATTAACACCATGAATGTGGATGGAAGGCATCCTTACCATGGCTGTGTATCACCAGTGGTGCATGGAAGGGATCTCAGCCATATATGTGTGTCACCAGTGGTGCATGGGAGAAATCTCTTTAATGGCTGTGTGTCTCGAGTGGTACATGGAAGTGATCTCAACCATGGTTGCATGTCACCAGTTGTACATGGGAGAGAACTGTTTCGGGAAGTTCATCTGAAGGTAATCTTCACAGAGCTCTTCTTTTGCAGAAAAAAGCAGTTAGAATAATGGCAGGACTAGGACCTAGAGAGAGCTGCAGAAACATTTACAAAGACTGGAATCTACTTACAGTAGCTTAAATTTACATACTGGAAGCCATTTTGTACTCCATAACAAAAGACCCTCCGAAACAAAGCCACCTGCACAACCATTAAACCAGGCAAGCAGAAGATTATTCACTACCAGTCCACAGAACAGTCTTATTTGAAAAAAAACCATCATATGCTGGATTGAAACTGTTCAACAAACTACCACAACATATGAATGAATATCTAAAGGACCACAATCCAAGAGCCATGAAGAAGACCCTTCAGAGTTGGCTACAAGACAAGGCTTTCTACACGCTGGACGAGCTCTACTCATGGAATGATGAACCTGACTGACTAAAGAATTTTGTTAACGACACTGTAACATATCTTAATGATATTGTTAATAAAGAATATTGTCTATTGTCTATCACTCCAATGGCTGTAAGTCGCCAGTTGTATTTGAGAGAGTTCTCTTTAATGGTTGTGTGTCACCAGTGGTACATGGGAGAAATCTCTTTAATGGCTGTGTCTCCAGAGGTACGTGGAAGGGATCTCAACCATGGTTGCATGTCACCAGTTGTACTTGAGAGAGTTCTCTTTAATGGTTGTATGTCACCAGTTGTACTTGGGAGAGATCTCTGTAATGGCTGTGTATCTCCAGTGGTGCATGGAAGAGATCTCTCCAATGGCTGAAAGTAGCCAGTTGTACTTGGGAGAGATCTTTTTAATGGCTGTTTGTCACCAGTGGTACATGGGAGAAATCTCTTTAATGGCTGTGTGTCTCCAGTGGTGCATGGAAGGGATCCCAACCATGGTTGCATGTCACCAGTTGTACATGGGAGAGATCACTCCAATGGCTGAAAGTCGCCAGTTGTACTTGGGAGAGATCTCTGTAATGGCTGTGTGTCTCCAGTGGTGCATGGAAGGGATCTCAACCATGGTTGCATGTCACCAGTTGTACATGGGAGAGATCACTCCAATGGCTGAAAGTCGCCAGTTGTACTTGGGAGAGATCTCTGTAATGGCTGTGTGTCTCCAGTGGTGCATGGAAGGGATCTTAACCATGGTTGCATGTCACCAGTTGTACATGGGAGAGATCACTCCAATGGCTGAATGTCACCAGTTGTACTTGGGAGAGATCTCTGTAATGGCTGTGTGTCTCCAGTGGTGCGTGCCAGCAATCCCTCCAATACCACCTCTGGTTTTTGAGCTCTGTGTGTTTTGAGCACTTTCTTCTAATAGATTGAATATTTGTTCTACAAATCTTACAGTATCGCGTTTGTTTGCATTTACAATTGTATTGTGTTTTAAGAGTAATTTTATGTAGTAGTAGTTGATATGAGGATCTGTGTCAATACATATTTTTAGCACTGATTGTCTTTTGAAGTGAACTCACTCTTTATAAAATGAATAAATAAATTATTTTATAGTTAGAAAATCCCGGAATTGACCAGATAGTAATACAGGAGTGATTGTAAAAATGTATACGAAATAATGTAAATTTAAATATATATTAACTTTTAATTATCAAAGTTCACACTTTGTTTTTAGAAAAGTAAGGTCTAAGTGGGTTCTTGAAAGTATCCATTAACTTTCTGTTAATTTTCATTTGTTCTGAATTATTGTTCTAGAAGCCATTTTCCTCAGTAGGTTGGAAGTGCCAGAATCAGCTGTTAGAGTTCTGTAGGGTTCACAACCCCCTGGTAGAGCTACATTTGTTGACGCAACAGTTTACATACATGGTCATCAACCATTCTCTCCAGAATAATGGTAAATATTGCTAGTATTCGGGCCTTACTTATTTTATTTCATCATTATATGTAATTTTGTTTAGCAATTACTCTAGTTGATCTATACTTTCATCAAACTGAATGAAATTAATGTTTTCAGGCCAAAATCTTAGTTTTTACACAAGTATAGAAAGAAAAGGTACAACTTTTGTCACATATCAGTAGTAAGTGGTATTTTTTTTTTTAATGATGAGATATCACCATCATTAATTACCCATGTTTGAATGTCTAACATCTATTAATACGGAAATCAACAGTTTTAACTTTGTTTTGTAGATTTTATTGCATAATCAGGGTGGCCACCCTATTGGGAAACCGGGAATAAGCTGGGAATCTCCTTTAGAACAGGGAAAATCTCAAAAACGATTTTTCCATTTCCAAACAACTTATGAAATTAAGAAAAACTTGAGTCTTCCTTGAATCAGGCCTGATTTTCTTAAAACACGCTACGTGGTAGTAGAGTTTATCTTGGTTAGTTCTTCTCCTATGTCACGACAAGCCCCCAAACAGTATCCATTGGACAGTTAAAGTCGGCTGTTTCGGCCCTCGACCACTATACGAGTAGTATTTGAAAGGCAAAGCAGTAGTGGCTGCGATATAATATGTGTTTTTCGTTTAAGTTTTATTCAGTCACCGAAATTTGTCTATGAACGAAGTTGTCCAACTCTTATACTTGAGTGAAAATAGCATTTTGAAAAGGCATTTGTTACACAGATTGTGCAGGGTTAAAATATACAATGTTTGCCCTAAAACTGGCTTAAAGTTCAGTTCAGTGAATACTCGTATTATCTTCTGTTTAACGATTTGATGAGAGATGCAACCTGATTTTTTTAGTACACCAGAATGTCAGTTGAATTTTACCATACCTGCTAAGACACCTTTTGGAGAAAAAAATAGTGGGTTTGAGATAAGTAACCCCGAGAAGGGGGCCTTTGGGTCGATATGATAGACAGCAATAACAGAAAGAGCTGAGAGCTGTACGGCGGAAGAAAATTTAATGTCTGGAATAGGCGGCGGACCAACAGCATCATTAATTACCGCCATGCTGCTCATGTTTGTCGCGGTCAGTGATGAGCGTTCTCCATATGTGCAATACAAACATTAAACTTCAAATCGCCATATGGCTGGTCATTACCACACTGGTAGAGTAAAGAAGGCCATTACCACACTAGTACAGTAAAGATTGTCATTACCACACTGGTAGAGTAAAGAAGGCCATTACCACACTAGTACGGTAAAGATGGCCATTACCACACTAGTACAGTAAAGATTGTCATTTCCACACTAGTACGCTAAAGATGGCCATTACCACACTTGTACAGTAAAGATGACCATTACCACACTAGTACGGTAAAGATGGTCATTACCGAACAATATTGAAGAATTGTGATTTTAGAACGCATCATGTTTATTTCTAGTAGCATTGTTCACAGTTTTAGGTACGAAATATTTAAAAAAATTAATTGTATCCACCTAATGAAGCAGGGATTCAATAGCTTCATCCCACCACACGTCACTGATTAATAGTCAAAAACCACTTAAAAAAAAAAAATTAAATGTTGTGGAACTTGAGCATGCAACCACGTGGTGGTTATGTCCATAATTTTTAGTTCATAAAAAATTGGTGAAACAGCAACTAAACTGTGGTTAGAGACGTGACAACTAGGTGTGTATGTAAACGGAAGCAGTGAATGTCCTTTAGTATTGCAAAAATAATCAACAAAATATATGCAAAAATAAAAGGAAACAGTGATGGTAGCATGTACATGAAAATAAGCATACTGAGTAGCACTAAAGGTACTAGAATGGCAAATTATGTAGCAGTAAAAGAGTAAATTATAAATTGGTAACAATTGTATACTGTATAAGCTGCTTCGTGGCACCATATTGAATGTGGCATGTTCTAGATTGTGATGTGTATTGGACATTAATTTATCATTAACAGATTTATTATTTGTAATAAAGGTTTATAGAAATTATTAACAAAGTTAAGACCCCATAAAAATCCAAGATAAAATATTTAACAAGATAACTTGTAACTAGGAATGGGTCAATTACGATACCTGAATACCTTGACTCCTAGGTTGGCAAGTAGTTGAGAGAGACTTTGGCCTTTAAAAATAATTCTTCAAAATGTAGAGTGCATCGCAACACGTCTATTCACTGACAAGGTTTAAATTTGCTGCTGGCCAGATTCACTTTGTACTATGTTTTGTGGTTACGAATATTTTGTTTCAATTATAGTAAAAATCTAACCAGGATTTTCTTTATTACTCACATAGATCAAAATTATACAAATTAAACCCTTTGATGCCAATGTTATATTATTATTACATGGAATTATATATTGTTCTTATGTAATATTATAAGTCCATGTAGGTGAGTCATCCTGGTTACTTATAGGTTTGTATCCAAATGTATTAATATTTGTTATTCCACCTAACCAGAGTACATACGATTATATATTTAATCTGTTGTAAAATAAATTGTCGGTTGAAATAAAGAAATAGAAGCCCTGCATTTAGGATTGCGTAATTTTGCATTCACCTGCTTTTAAATTATATTATAAAACGAAATTGTGGAATTGAATTTCAAGAAGTCAAGGACTCTTCAGCTTGTGTAGGCCATATACACATGCACAGGTTCAATTTTCTGATTGGTTCTCAGCTGTTCTTTCCACTTGTTTTAAAGGTATAACCAGTGAAGAAGTGCTGGAGTACCTGAGTGTATGGTTGGCAGGCCTGCAGCGCCGCCAGGTGGTGGCTCCCATCAGTCACAGGGCCTTACGGCAGGACAGGCTGTCAACTACGCTCACCAACATTGCTGCCAAGCTGGCACAACGCAGTGCCACCAACATCAGCTCCAACGTCATCCGACTTCAAGATGACATTGTGGTCAAGGTTGGTATCAGTAGTTTATGACATTGGGAAAGTATGAACATGTGAATCGACAGATGACACTGGGTAACAAGTGTACAGTAGCACAAAATATTATTAATGCTTCTGCCTTGAAGAAAAGGACTAATTTTCTAATTTGGTAAAAATGATATTCTATGGTTAATTTATCGTTTAGTAGAAAAATGTTTTAATCTGCAGCTAGGGAGTGGAACATAGTTGTCCGCTGTCCATAGTCATTAATTAGGCAAAAAGCAAAAAAATTCATGCTATGTCACATGACCTCAGGTGATGTAAAATTAAACTGTCTCGGCCAATGGGAGCAAACACCTTATTTCATGTCTTATTCCTTAGTCCATAGTGCAACTCATCTCAGTTTATCCACTATCATAGAACACAAATATGAATTAAATTATTCTTAGCAATGAAATTAATATCTTATTTTAATAATACATGGTTGTAAATATAGTACACCATTGTACTTTGAATTTTCAAAACAATAAATACATGGCCTAATTAACAAATTGCCGTTCACTTTAATAGGTCATATTTTGCTTACAGTTAGTATTTTCGTATTTATGTTTGTACAGCGTCATTAGTCTACTGTGTTTATTAGTAGATAACAGATAATGGGTATTACGCAAATTACTGTTTTCGACGTATTTTTGTTTGAAAACACGTAAATGACATTAGTAGCAAATTATCGCTTTGTATATAATATTCTACTTTCAGTTAGTTTTTTCTATGTTTATGTTTGTGCAATGCTGAGTGTCTGCTGCATGGATGTTTGCAGCTAATTTTTTCATTTCACAATTTTTGTTACAATATTTATTTTTGCACATTGCCGCGAGTTTGCTACGGCTATTTTCAAACAATCCACATTGATGTATTTGGTAATTTTAGCCAGACAAATGTCAAGGTTGGAAAGTTATGCCAAGTAAAATGTATTAATATGGTATTTTCATTCATGATAGTCAAATGCCTGCGCTGCACCCTTTTTATTGCAGAAATAGCATTGTTCATTGGGTGGATTCAGGATTCGGCTTCAACCCTACTATGGAGGTAACATATGAGACTATTTGATTTTTTTTTTTGTTCTCTTAGGACAAGAAGCTTATAAATTGCACTTAGTCCTGTAAGGACCTTTGCGCTGCTTCCGGAGTGATAGGATATTCAGGATGGGTTAGGTTAGGGAGTAGGGGCCGCCTCCTATCGAGATCCATGAGGAAGAATTAGGGCACTACATCTCAAAGTCATCCCGGAAGAAGGGAGGCCAGCTGTGAACCAGCCTCTCCAGTCAAAGTAGGCAGGGGGTGGCACACCCTTGTTGAGGTTAACAAGAGCCTCTGAGGTAAGGGAACAAACCCCACCAACTCCAACAGCCATCCTCCACAGTAGACTAGACCTATCGAATTGCCCATGAATCCCAGAATCTCAACATTTGCGGTTAGTGATGTGCTGCTACTGGACATCCATAAGGTTGCCCAGATTGAAGTGGCACATCGGTTTTTGCTGTGCCCAGTGGTGGGTTCAACTGGTAGGTATAAACCAGCCAGAAGTGATCCCTGCTGGGTGGACTATTTGATTAGATCACTATGAAAGTTGTTTGTAATTAATTAATCTTTAATATAGATGGGTAGTATTTGTAAATATTGTATGTACTACTTGTATCATTATCTACATATGTTTCCAGATACTTACGATTGGAGGCAACATACCAGACTATGTGATCAGATCACTTCGAAAGAAATATGGAAGTTGTTTGTAATTAATCTTTAATATATATGGGTAGTATTTGTAAATATTGTATGTACTACTTGTATCATTATCTACATATGTTTCCAGATACTTACGATTGGAGGCAACATACCAGACTATGTGATCAGATCACTTCGAAAGAAATATGGAAGTTGTTTGTAATTAATCTTTAATATATATGGGTAGTATTTGTAAATATTGTATGTACTACTTGTATCATTATCTACATATGTTTTCAGATACTTACGATTGGAGGCAACATACCAGACTATGTGATCAGATCACTTCGAAAGAAATATGGAAGTTGTTTGTAATTAATCTTTAATATATATGGGTAGTATTTGTAAATATTGTATGTACTACTTGTATCATTATCTACATATGTTTTCAGATACTTACGATTGGAGGCAACATACCAGACTATGTGATCAGATCACTTCGAAAGAAATATGGAAGTTGTTTGTAATTAATCTTTAATATATATGGGTAGTATTTGTAAATATTGTATGTACTACTTGTATCATTATCTACATATGTTTTCAGATACTTACGATTGGAGGCAACATACCAGACTATGTGATCAGATCACTTCGAAAGAAATATGGAAGTTGTTTGTAATTAATCTTTAATATATATGGGTAGTATTTGTAAATATTGTATGTACTACTTGTATCATTATCTACATATGTTTTCAGATACTTACGATTGGAGGCAACATACCAGACTATGTGATCAGATCACTTCGAAAGAAATATGGAAGTTGTTTGTAATTAATCTTTAATATATATGGGTAGTATTTGTAAATATTGTATGTACTACTTGTATCATTATCTACATATGTTTTCAGATACTTACGATTGGAGGCAACATACCAGACTATGTGATCAGATCACTTCGAAAGAAATATGGAAGTTGTTTGTAATTAATCTTTAATATATATGGGTAGTATTTGTAAATATTGTATGTACTACTTGTATCATTATCTACATATGTTTTCAGATACTTACGATTGGAGGCAACATACCAGACTATGTGATCAGATCACTTCGAAAGAAATATGGAAGTTGTTTGTAATTAATCATATATGGTAGTATTTGTAAATAGTATGTACTAGATCTACATATGTTTTAGATACTTACGATTGGAGGAACATATATGTATCAGATCATAATCTACACTACTTGTATCATTATCTACATATGTTTTCAGATACTTACGATTGGAGGCAACATACCAGACTATGTGATCAGATCACTTCGAAAGAAATATGGAAGTTGTTTGTAATTAATCTTTAATACAAAAGTATAGTATTAATAAATATTGTATGCACTACTTGTATAATAGGAAATTAATCATATTATATCATGTCCACTCCAGTACGTAATATTTTACTTATTAGATGTTAGATATAGTTACATAGTTATGTAAACATTAAGAATGTCTGTTTCATATTAAATTCAGTATTAAATTAATACAATAATAATTATTATTTAATTTTCTAAAATCAGGTACTAGAATATTACGAGACTATTTCTAAATGTTTTTTCTACATGTATTGTTCGTAATAACTTTTCAAGATTAAACAATTATTTTATATAATTTTTTGAACTTTTTGGCTATATTGAATACTATACAAACTAATTTTATACAGGGTTTTCAGTTGTGTGAGATATCAAATGTGATCAAATTATAGTATTTTAATTTTGAATGAATTTCGGTATTATTAATCCTTAACTTATAAACATTAATAGTTGTAATGTTTTAAATTTACAAAATGAAAGCAGACAGAAGTAAAAATTTAACGGATCTCAAAAACAAGAAATTAAAAAACATTTCTAGCGTGTAATTATTGGGTGAAAAATAACTCATTTCTGTACCACTTTCTTCTAAGTCGATGTAAATAAAATGTATGGATTTTTCTCTGAAATAACTGGAATTTTATGAACTCCATCTCCTAAAATTTGAAAAGTTTATTGTATGACTTTCAGAGCGAGTGAATTTTCTCTGGAGCTGTCCCCTATTGAGATTCTGAGTAGCAGGCATCTTGATTATGAAAGGGTGGAAGGTTTTAGAGGGACACTCTAGACTTCAGCTGTTCCACTATGTGAAAGAAGAGAAGACATTTACCAGTTGAATTTGGCTGGGAAGGATATTCTAGATTTGCTAAAGCTCGTGGAATTAAAGGAGAACCACCCAGTACAGTAATCCTGTGTAAAGAACAAGACTCATCAACATTTGTGGTTTGTTAAGTACCAGTCCTGGTCAATGGCGACATCCTTTTTTTTTGATCCAGTTAGTTGTACTGGAATGGCGAAAACCAGGTGAAAGTGCTGAACTAACCTGCATTCAACCTCCGATCTCATGCCATGATGGTCAGACGTGTGGCAAGTCCACGGTGTGCGCACATTGTATGAGAACATCGATGCACTCAGTTGTGCACCTGATGAGACAATGAGAACATCACTTCATCTGGATTACATTTTTGTTGGAGTCTAGGTGTCTCTGATGTCAAAACTATGTAAAGAGTTTGTTTGTGAACTGCTTTGGATCTCTTCAGAAGGACGTGGACTCCAGATTCCAGAAGTCAAGTCTATCACAGCATTAGATTTCATATGCTGCACTAATTGGAAGGTAAAATGGAACTGAACTTATTGTTCGTATTGAATCTACTCTTCTCACCTGATAAGCAATTTTAGGGTAAAACCAAAATATCAAGTTTTCTGGTTGTGTACCAAAAGTTTTTGTTAAAAAAACAAAAAAAGACATAAAATTTATCACTTTATAAGAAAATATGAAAGACTGTTTAACAGATATAAGATATAAATAATATAGTAACATATAAAACATATTTGCAAATTGACAAAAGATCAAATCAAATAAAATCAAAAAACATATTTATTTCCATTATGGTACAAAAAATTTTGAAACCATAGGAGCACAATCTTACATTTATAATATAAAATTACTTTAGTAATTAACACCAAAACATAAAACTGCAAACAAATTAAATAATTATATATATATATATATATATATATATATATATATATATATATATATATATATATATATATATAGACTGCTCTAATGATTGTGGAAATGTTTCCTCACATAAGTGCATAGCACCTGTGTGTGAGAGAATGAGTCCCATTAATTCAAAAATAATTTTCTTAGGGAAATAAGATGTTAGAATAATTTTGTTTAGTAAAAAAATTATATATAGAAAAATAATTGATTTAATAATTATATATACTGATAACGCTCATAGTGGTAAAGAAGAAAAAGCAATATGAGGTTACAGAAGAGACGCAATAGCAAACATACTTATCAGTGAATGTAGGTAATTAAAATAAGGATAAACGACGAAATGTTAGATGATAAGAAATAAAAAACCGACAGACAAACGGACTCCTCAGTCAGGACAATGCTTGAGGCCTCTGCCCCTCCTTTCAATTAGCCTACCCCAAACTAATCTTACCCCGCACCTCTACCTACCACGTTGGCCACTAACACCACACGCTCACACTCACACGCACTCTTCTAAATAAGAGACTAATTGGTCTTTAACTACCTTCTCCAAGACTTTGGAAAATACACTTAACAGGCTAATCGGTCTGTAGTTTGACATCAGGGTAACGTCATCCACTTTAAATAATGGAATGACTTTGGCGATCTTGAAAACATCTGGAAATTTGCCTGTACGTATACTTAAATTAACTATGTGAAGAAGCGGAATGCAGAGGAAATGATCATTTTCAATCAAGAGGGACGCAGATCATACCCCGGAGCTGAGCCACCACGCATGCTAGTAACGTACAGGTGAAGTTCTGTCTCAATGATAGTGTGAATTGAGAATTCTGTGTTAACCGTATAGTCATTGTCATCAACGACAGGTGGACCGCTCGAGTCAATAGCCCGAGCTAAATTGTAACCTACTTGTGCAAAATAATTATTAAATTCTTCAGCCACCTGTCGACACTGCAGTTTCACGTCAGAGTCCGAGTTCATGGTTTTATCACCTGTAAATTGTGTAATGGTGATGCAATCATTATTTCATAGATCAATACAAATTATTACTTTATACAGGCCTACAGGCCCAACAAATGTTATATTGTAGTAATCCCAAAATTGGTCTCTTAAGTCGTAGTCTACACCCAAGTCTAAGTGAAAAATGCAAAAATAAAATAAAATGTTGAATTGCAAATTATTAACAACTTGGCAGTAATTTTTTATATTCATTCTGATACATAACGTTATTGCCAATACCCATGATTCTATCACAATAACTTAGAATATATTCTTTGCATACACATTATAGATGTTTGTTCTCATCTAAATGGAGGTCAAAAAGTTTATTAATAACCAGTGATACACCATCAATTCACAAACAGTTAGCATTACAATGGTCAATGTACTTAGCATTTCACATTAAGTAAAACACCACAGCATAAATATAAAAATATTTTGTAATTATAAATTATGCGAAAAAACTATATAGAAAACTCAAATAATAAATACTTTTTTACTATATATACTCTTCTATTTTCCAAATATATTAGTTTCAACTAAAAAAATACATCCAAACAGTATTTGTCAAAATAAAAACTAGATTTGAACTAGATTGTAGTCACTGGTTCTCATAAAGAAACACATGTACAGTTGCTAGGCAACCAATGTTTTATACATCTAAACAACAAGAAAACCTCCAGACTTGGGACAAAACAGCGTACTATACATAGAAAGAGTTGCTGTTCATTCTCACAGAACAAAAATTCCCTTCTTTTTGATAATTGGAAATACTGGTAGTATTTACTCTTCTCATAGCTTAGTGGTTGGCGCTAACTATGCAACTACTCTAGAAGTTGCTCAAGTTAGTTGGTGAGGTTTACAAGAAATCACAATACCTATTTGTGATAATTTAGCTCATTGGGAACACATGAATACTATTTTAGTCAGGGTTAAAGCTCTGTTTGATGTTTACATGACAATAGACAATAGACAATATGCTTTATTCATTATCTTTGAGATTAGAATGGTGTCATTACATAGTTATACAAATAATGTAAATTTGTATTAATTCAGGTTGGTTGAAAAGGTGAAAAGGAGGAATTCATCATTTCTCCTCCAGTCCAGGAATTCCTCAATTGAGTAGTAAGAGCGGTGAAGAAGCCAGGTAGTCAGTTTTCTTCTGAGCTGCTGTTGTCTTGTGGTGTTTTTGACCTCTTGTGGTAGGATGTTTAGAAATTTTGTTCCGGTATATGTGGGTTGTTTTTCAAACAGGGTCAGTCGATGGGTTGGAAGTGTATAATTTTATGCCGCTCTTGTGTTGTAGGAATGTACATCAGCTCCTCTTGTCAGGTTTTGTTTACTGGCATAAATAACTGCTTCTAGGATGTACAGAGCTACTGCAGTCAGTAATTTTTCCTGTTTAAAGGCATCTCTACAGGATTCCTGGGGTCCTAATCCTGTTAGTATACGGACTGCTTTTTTCTGTAGCACGAGTACCCTTTGCATGTTAATTTTGGAGGAGCTTCCCCATACAATTATCCCGTATTTGAGGTGGCTTTCAAACAGAGCAAAGTAAGCACATCTTACAACTTCCGCACTGGCAATTTGTTTTAGTCTTCTTAGTACATATAATGCTGAGAAGTACATGTGTCATAGAAGTGAGGATGACACAGTGACTCATATGACTGTAGAGTGAACTTAGAAGAACTCCAAATGAGTTACTGATCAGAAGGAGGGTTAAGAATATTAATGTTTAGTTAGCTGCCAAATGACAAAAAAATCACAAAAGTTTCTACTTTTAATATTGTTTAATATATTAAAAAAAGAATTTTTGTTTCAAATTCTCTGTAAGAATGCACTACCCTGAAAATTCTGAAAATAGAATGATTTGATACATTAACTTGCCACTTTAATACTTGTACCTATTATTTTACCCCAAATGTGTTTTAAATGACCTAATCAAGTTTATTAGAACAGAATAGTTTGTGATTAAATTTTGTTCATTAAACAAACTAAACAACAGTCCAAGAACTGAAAGCCAATTTGTATTTTGTAAAGACACAACCTGGTTATTCTTGTAATCGATAGAGAAATGTCTCCTGAGAAAGACATTGACTGTCAACCGCAATAGTTTTTTGTGGAGTATGAAATTTAAGGATATCAAAAGAGTTAAAAATATGAAACAGTAATTTTCTTCTAAATGCTAAATAATGTTATTTAAAGGCCCTGAAAATGAAATGAAATTAAATGAAAAATGTCTTTATTAGAGGCGAAGTTAGGACTAATAAAGTCCTCTCTACCACTTAACCTCATAAAAATTAAACTAATATATATATGTATACATTTATAACTAAAATTTAGTCTATTTATTTACATTACATATTAAATGAATCTTAAAATAAAAACAATCATCAATAAATATTTAATGTAACTTTATACAAATTTACAATAATATCGCAAGACACATACTCGCATTCATTCAACTTGCATGCAATTACCCTAAGTACCGCTGGAAAGTGGTGACTTTCCGCTTCTTTATCTAGATGTCAGACAGTGATGTAACTTATTTATGTGTCCGACAGAGTCGGTTTTAAATGTATCAAGCCTGAAAAAGTGTAATTTGAGAAGAAAATTATCATTTCATATTTTAAACTCTTTTAATACTCTCCCACATCAACCTCAACCAAAACTAGTGTGTCTGACGATTTATTTCTTTCTTAAGAAAAATTCCTCCATCGATTTCAAGAAAAACCACGTTAACCAATATATTGCATATTGGCTCTTGGCTCCTGGTCTACTTTGTGGAATGGTATTGTGGATAAATTTAGAACTTAATTCGAGATTCTTTTCTGGGATAAATTAATAATTAATACAGTTACTGAACAAACTGGAATACTAACCCCTAAATGGTTTTTTTTCTTCTCTTAATCTACGAGGTTTCGCTATTTTTTACATAGACAGGTTTCTTTAGAGTTAATCTGTACTTTTTATGCAAAATAGTTACTTTTAGTGACTCTCAAATTTTAGTAATTTTTTTATATATCCTCCTAAGTTATTTTCACTATCCATGTCTGTGTCATGATCAAGTAAGGCCAATCGTCTATTTATGCATCAGATATTTCCATGGTACAATAAAAACTAGAAGTAATACAACTAGGGGGTGACATGCAATTCCAACATGGTAGCTCTCTGCACTGTCTGATTACAAAGAACTTGGCTAGTTGCAAATATTCAAAACAGAGGACTAAGGAAGAGCTGACATCTAGTAGAAAATGCCAGAACTACACGCACGATGTGCAGTTCTCATAGAAATAATTCTTGCACAGTATTACAACAGAATAAAACAGGAACAATATAACGAAGCATAACATTATGCCAGTAGCACACTTTTATGCAATCGCTATGAACATAACATTATATTAAAAACCATGAAGGGCATGGAAAAAAAAACAGCAGCATGGAAACCCAACATTTACAAAATACTAATAAGGCTAGTTCAATACTTATTGTAAAAAGACTCCCAGCTTAGATAAACAAATCAAAACTTTGTTATAAACAGATTATACTTGTTCATCTCCAGCTTAAGTAATAGTTCTGTATGCACTAACTTTGTATTCACACAAAAATCTTACTTATCCACATTTTTATACCTAGATTATCAACAGAGATAACTTAATTAATTTGATATGCTTTCATACTTGTATCACTGAAGCTATGGAGCCACAAAACATATTTTATTTTATTCACTATTTTTTGAGAATAAATTCCATAAATTCTGCCATTCTTTGAAGAGTGTCTGAAGTTAACAAGGGTCATTTTTAAAATGTTAGGGGTTGGTTTTCAACAAGGATTTGTGTTTCCGTCTGTAGTAAAATATAAGGAGTTAAAGAAAACACACAATTTTGTAAGTGTTCAGCAACTGCTGTGTAATTTTGACACTGTTTTACCACTTTGTAATGAACATCACTTACATTATACTAAAATGTCCAAAGCAGGTACTAAATAATGAATCTTATCTTACTATTTTATAAAAATAAACCTAAAACTTGTGCTTCATTACAACCAGGGAAGCGTAATACACGTTCCATATCAGTAATCAGTAGCATTTAAAAATAAAAATAGTAAACAAATCTAATCCCATCAGTACAAAATTGTGCTAAGTAATAAAATTAATGATCGTTTAATAAAATTTGAAAAAATATATTTTTATAGAAGTTTTATATGAGCACAACTAGACCGCATTCAAAATGTTACAAAATAATAATAATAATCTTATTAAATAATAAAACCCTCAAAGTCTTTTGATATAATACAAACTATTACAAGTGTAATAACTACTTAATTGGAGCAGCAAACAAAATTTGATCAACACAGATAGCATTATATCTATCAATAAAATGTTTTGATTATTTAATTAATTAAAATACATATTTGTTGAATATAAATAGAGTTGGGAATGTAAATTTAATAAAAAAAAAAACGTTCATAATGGTCTACTGTAATGTCTGGTAAACATGTCTGATTAATCACTGTACAAACCAATAAAGATTTTAATTCTTCTTTGTATTTATCCTACTGTAGAAACTAACCAAACACTTAATTATAGTATTTTTCAACAAACAGCAGTACTTGGAATAATTAATGTAACAATGTCAAGAACACTTTTAGAGTATTCTCTCCAGTTCTTAGGGTGAAGTGTAATTAGCTTACACTAATTGTGTGACTCAATTAAACAAACGCTTAAGATGTCCTAGAAGTACTACGAGGTTTGTTTTAATACTACAGTACTTAAGTTGCACACAGATCTTGACTGCTAAGAAATCTAATTGGCTAATTATTTCTAATTTATTATGACGTGTTTGACAAATTAAGCTTTGGAATAAACAAATTATTACAATAAGTTAAAAACTAACAAAGCCTTTTGTGTACCTAATTAAAATTTTGAGTGTCACAATAAAAAAAAAACCATTTAAGAATTTTTACACTAAGTTACATAGACATCTCTTAAATTATGAGTACTAATTTATAATCCTAGGTCAATAAGAAATTAAATATGGTCCAGTGAACAGTTAGTTTTTGAAAACGTAATACATGCAATACAACTAATACAAAAACAGTTTTAATCGTGGAATATTTTTTCTACATGGTGTCAACATGAGGTTGGAAAAAAATCCTATTAATATAAATATGATCACCTATTGAGATACTAGTACAGTGAATACAGTGGCATCTTAAGCTTTTCGAAGACACCAATAAACCACATTCAGACCAAAACCAGCCTGGTTGTTTGACGAAGCACAGGTAGCACGGTTTAGGTGAAACCGGACACTTGAAGCTACGTCAAACCTGCACTCTCGATCCAGCCCATCCTGATCCGTGCCGGGGAGTTAACGGGTGCGACCGGACCTCTGGATGAAGCACCCTTTGAAAGAGTTCAGTCGAACATCAATCTCCCCTTCTTCAATCTGCAAAAGGACATTATGAAAGTAGTTTCCAGGTAAGGATTTATTTTACAAAAGCTTGCGTCAGATAGAAAAGAAGGCTTAGGGAAATCTGCCTTCCCACGGAGAGGATAAGTAGATGATCCACGTTGCTAGTCCATATTTCTTCCGTAATCCATTATAACTGATAGTGTGCATTTCAACATGTTCAGAGTGTCAGTGGTTTTAAAAATGAACTACTGTAATTCATCTTGATTAATGGATGATTCAACACTCACTTAAAATATTTAAAATAGACAAAAACTAAAGAAATATTCCAATAATTATATATCTTGTGTTTAGTTTTCCAACTATCATGTTTACATATATTAGTTACTAAAACGTTTACATTTAAGAAACCAACCAAGTAACGAACTTCTAACGTGAGGTAAGTACTTATTTTTATACTACAAATTGATTAGTTGAATAAAATTTAAATCGTTTGTCAAAAACATCTTTACAAACTGTCTTTATACGTCTTTAAACTCATAATTAAAGTTTAATCCATATATTTTTTTTAGGTTGCCATATAATTATACCACATCAATACAATAAGTGTTTCAACGAAAAGTTTCTTTACAGTAAAGTTTGCATTCATGTTCAAACACTGGGTTTGTCACATTCTTCATAATTCTTTGTTACCATACAAATTGGTATGATTCAACCTCTCATAATTTTTATAAAAACATGGTTTTTATTAAATGATCTACCTATTTTGCCATATTCACATTTTGCATTGAATACATTTATTTTGAATAATTATATAAACTGATAGATACATTATTTTTTGCAGGCTAGAGAGATATTTGAAACCGTTCATGTAGTTAACATAGTATATAGTTTTTATTATTAATAAAATTCCATTGGATTATATTTATTAGTACAAAGGTACATCAAGGCTGCAAAATCATTGTGGAAACATAAAAGTAGCCCAAGGATTGTAAAATTAGGCCCTGGACCTTCCACCTCCATGTGATGTAAATTTTTAATAATAATGACAAAGTTAATGACGTTACTCCTTGAGATGTTTTATTTCTTAAATCTATTTTTCAGTGGATTTTGGAATCAGTTTTATATCTTTAAAAACAACATTGTTTGAAAGAAGAATTTGCTTTTCCATACCCTAGGGGAAAGAATCTTTACTCAGATAAACCTAAGTGCTCTGATGTAACAAGAAGCATTAAAGATAAAGCATTTTCCTCTGAGAGGTGATAAACTTGAAAAAAGAGAGCTAAAAACAGTTAATTAATAAGCTTTTAACTGTTTGTTATAACATATAATATATTTTATAGAATGAAATTAGCATCACCAAGACCATTTATTTAATTTTCATGTTATAGAAATTACAATTTGTAATAAATATGCACATTTGTTACAACTTGTTTGAACTTAAACTTGCTTGTCTTTCCATTTTTGGTATTGTAAAGTCCTTACATATTTAAAAATTGAAAGAAAATTTTTAATTTGAAAGTGTCATTTATACTTGAGACAAGGAAATTTATATTTAAGATATTTATAAAATTTCAAATCAAACAAAATTAGATCAAGTTTGTCAGCTACTCTTTGATTCCCTGAGATCTGGATTTTTAAATCATATCATTTCCTAAAAAGTAGATTTAAATTCTTTTTGGGACTTATATAAATCACAAGAAACATGTATGCCTCAAGGAAGTCTTATAGTTAATAACTAAATCACAATATATTTAAAATATTTCCCGTTCGATCACACATATTCTCAAGTGAGCCACTTAAGTACAATATGCCATCAAAATTCCTGTTGTAGACAATGTTGTTAAATGTTGTCATCTATTCCCATGCTTCAGCTCTGTGCACAACATATGAAAATTAAGGTTTATCTTGATTTTAATAAAACTGAAAATGACATTGCTGTCTGCTTTGTGTGCCTGCCCCAGGCAATTGTGCTTCTTTGTCTACCCACTTTTGACATTGCAAAATTCTTTACATGTTCTTACACTGAGGAACATATAATGTTTATTTTAGAGTGACTAAAACATCTGAGAAAACAAGGGAAAATTTAAAGTAACATTGTCATCCCTAGCTTTTGGTTTCTATGTTCCTTCAATATTTACAATCTAAATGTTTAATAATTTAAAAATTTTTTAATTAAAAATTTAAAAGTAATATTTTGTTTTTTATTTGTTTTTTTTTATTTGTAATGGTTTGCAGGTGATGCTTCAAAAATCTGTTGAGATAAAAGGCTTGATCTTAAGGTGAAAGGCATCATAAAATCTAATACTCTAGAATTCTAGAGCCAGTCTGTATTGTATAATCACTCAATCTGGTTTTTCTTGATATTTTCAGAGAGATTTCTCAGAAGATTGAAATTATTAGTCAGCCACACTAGTTTTATTTATATAACCATCAGACACAGTAGTTATATCAGTGTCAAATAACTAGCATGAAAGTCACCACTGTCATACAGATAATAGTCAGTATAAGGTAGCATATGCGTATTTAATGTTGTCTGACATTCGGTTTTAAATGTGTCAAATTAAAAAAGTATATTCTAAAAAAATCATTTCATATTTTTAACCCTTTTAATACCCTCCTATTTCAACCTCCACCAAAACTAGTGTGAACAGTGGTGTTACATTTCTATATTAGGGGAAATTCCTCTATTGATTTCAAGAAAAACCAAGCTGTGTGTTTATAAAATGGAAAATGGCTTTTGGCTCTTGGATTATAAGTGTGGTCCAAGTAATATGGCTTCTACAAAAGGATCCCAACTATTTCAATTTCAATCTTTTTATTGCTGTAGACATGTATTGCACATATGACAAACGTTAGTAGTACATTATTGTAACTTAGAATATAAAAATATAATATTTGTATAAAAGTAAAAAAACAGTAGGAAATTAAACTTCATTAAATAATAAAAACAATACAGACGATTAATCCAATAGAGCTTAGGCTAGAAAATCCCACTGAATAAAAACAACCCTTTGATGGATATTTTTAGTTGTTTTTTTTTAAATTTGGTTTTTCGGCAATTATAAGATTAAAGGCCAACCTGGAAATCACGAATTTGACGTTATCAACAAACATATATATGATTTTAGGGGGTATATTCATAAATATTTAAGTTTTTAATGTTTTAATGTCCTGTTTGTGTGGTGTGTCTGGATATCTGTAAATATTATCTGCGGCCGGGACTGATAGCGTATCTGTTATCTGAGGGCAGAAGTCAGTGCTTCACAAGGTATCGTGTACTGTAGTTAGGATCGAGTGTCCTCGACAATCATGGATCAACCATCCACTAGTTGAACGAATCGTAGTGAATCGTGTGTGTCGGAGTGTTTTTCTCGGGCATGTTAAGAGTTAACGTTTTCACCGAGAGGAGATTATTTCCTTTTTAATAGAACATGGCATTTTTAATAATGAGTGTGTTTGTTCCTTGTGCGGTCGCGTATTGTTTTTAAACCGGGAGACTTTGGTGTTTCTTTGTGACAGAAAATTTTGTAACAGTAGTAAAAAAAGGTTTTAATGTTGTAGTTTCAAAGGCAGGTTCTTTTTTGAAAGAACGCGCTTAGCTAGAGACATATTTTGGTTTGGTGACCACGATGATGTATTTGAAGCCAGCGAGACAACGCTATATTTCATTGGAGTTTACCGTTCTGCACATTCTGTGGAACACACTAATGGTAAGTGTTCTCTATTAATGTCCATTTATATATTTATATTAGGGGTTTTCATGATTATTAACTTTTTTACACTGTACATAATTGCCTTTCATTACAATTCAGTTTATATTTCTGATTAGCCCCTCTAGAATTTGATATTATTTTTTACTGATAGGTACTATCTCGAGGGATGTTTTTCTTTCGTTTAAATCAGCGCGTTTGTTCCATTTTTGATGTTCTAGAACTTCGTT
Source organism: Homalodisca vitripennis (assembly GCF_021130785.1). Classification (NCBI taxonomy): domain Eukaryota; kingdom Metazoa; phylum Arthropoda; class Insecta; order Hemiptera; family Cicadellidae; genus Homalodisca; species Homalodisca vitripennis. Next base: position 105,939,528 of record NC_060214.1, read on the forward strand.
ATTTCTCATTTCCACCCCGTCAAACCTTATATTGTTTTGTTCTGTAGGACAATTCCAATAAGTTAATAACGCAAAACTCGTATTTTGCCGCTCCGGCCGAGCGATGTTGGGTTTGTCGCTGGTCTACTCGGGCAGCTCCATCTACTACATTTGCACAATGAAACCTGGCATAGATAATGGTCTCGTAGATACGCAAAGATGGGAAAATCAAAATGCTGTGCTCTTTAAATGCATTTCTACATGAAATTCTGCAAGATACGCAAAGATGGGAAAATCAAAATGCTGTGCTCTTCAAATGCATTTCTACATGAAATTCTGCAAGATATGCCAATCAAACACGCACAATTACTGCAATATTTTTAGCAAGTACTGAGGTGCCGAGCCCGTAAAAAGAAGTCGATACCGCAACCGTGACTCTACCAATCCAAAATATATTAGTTTTAAGAACTGAATATGGCGATATTTGGCAAACTGGGACATCAGATAGGACGATGAAGGCAAAGAAGTAGACACAAGGTTTATTTGGGATCGCCTAGTCAATTCATCGTCCACCTGAAGTCCCAAATATTTCACTGATAATTGGTGTTCCATTTTATCTTCGTTTATTTCAGTACAAGGAGACTGAAGATATTAATTTTTTGGACAATTATGTAAACTGTGTGTGTTTTAAAAATTAAGATGTAAATTGAGATTGTTCAAGCACTTGTATTTGACTCACCTGATCTTTGTAATATATATGCTGGTAGCAGGTAGGAGAGATACACTCCCGGACACATTTCAGCCTGTCCAGTCCCTTTAGTGGGGTGCAGCTGGGACTCTGCTCACACGCAGACTCGAACTCCCGGTACGCCATCTCCTGGAGCGAGAAAAACAGTGACTACCTAGCCTACGCCCTAGAAAACACATCTAGATAAACCGCTCGCAAAGAAACCTGCGCGGAAGCAAATATCTGAGCAGCCACGCGCAGGAGGTCCCCGCGAGTGGGACAAGCATCTCCTCGTCTCTATTTTATCAGCTGTGTGGATTGTGTATCGCGAAGGGGGGGATCCGGACCCCCCCCTTAAATTTTAAGATATATTAAAAAATAAAGCATGGAGCAGGAGAAAAAGGGAGAGTTACCATACTCTTGTCTACAAACATTAAATTCATTGATTTAATTGATTAAAGTGACCGTTGTTAAACATTTAATTGTCCTTTCGTTTAAATCATAAAGTATCAAACGATACTTTTGGGCTCGGCCTTTCGGATAGTGTAGTGTAATCACGGTATTTCTATAGGGCGCGGTCACGTGACGTCGCAAAGTAACCTGAACCGTAACACGGCGAACAGTTTAAATTAGCAACAACTTGGTTCAAATTCGTCTTGGGGACGTATAATGACTGCTTAGAATTAAGTTACGACGTTGATTTTAGGTGTCATTAAACTATATAATTATCGAAAAAATCAAATAAATCACTTTCGGTCGGAAAATACACTTGAAAAACTTTACTGATTAGAACTTCAACTAATTTGGACTGCAGTGATTGAGCTAAACATGGTGTTTTCGATTGAGTTAGGACGACTATTTTTGTTATCATTAAACTGTACACTGTACCTAAATAATTATCGAGAAAAAACTCACTTCCGGTCGGTAAATACCGAAGAAAAGCTCTCTACAGATTCAAGTTTTGACGATTTTGGATTTCACTGGTTGAGTGGTTGAGGTAAAAGTGGTACTTAGAATTATGTTAGGACGTTGATTTTAGATATTAATTCAACGCCGACTAATACATATATAATTATAGAGAAAAAAAAACAATAAAACACTTCCGGTCGGAAAGTACCGAGGAAAAGCTCCACTGATTGAGATTTTGATGATTTCGGATTTCACTGGTTGAGTCGTTGAGATAAAAGTGGTACTTAGAATTATGTTAGAACATTGATTTTAGGTATAAATTGAACGCTGACTAATACCTATATAATTATCAAAGAAAATTTGAAAAAATCACTTCCGGTCCGATAATACACCGGAAAAACTCTGCTCATAAGAAGTTCCGACTACTTTGGATTTCACTGACTGAGGTATTATTTCATTTTCCTTAGTATATTCCGATCGGAAGTGATTATTTTTGTTTTTTTCTCGATAATTATATAGGTATTATTCGGCGTTGAATTAATACCTAAAACCAACGTCCTAACATAATTATAAGTACCACTTTTACCTCAACCACTCAACCAGTGAAATTCAAAATCGTCAAAACTTGAATCTGTAGAGAGCTTTTCTTCGGTATTTACCGACCGGAAGTGATTTTTTTCTCGATAATTTATAGGTAGTCGAGTACAGTTTAATGATAACAAAAAACCGTCGTCCTAACTCAATCGAAAACACCATGTTTACCTCAATAACTGAAGTCCGAAGTAGTTGAAGTTCTAATCATTAGAGTTTTTCAGGTGTATTTTATTTCCGACCGAAAGTGATTTTTTAAATTTTTTCCGATAATTAGGCCTATATACTCGTCTACAGTGTAATGATACAAAAAATCGTCATTGTAACTCATTCATAAATACCTCAATCAGTGAAATCCAAAGTAGCCGAACTTCTAATCAGTAGAGTTTTTCCGGTGCATCTTTTACCAGTGAACTCATTGGCAAATAACACACAAAACGTCCCCCGGATCCCCCGGTTACGGACCCCCCCCCCGAACGAAATTTCTGGCTACGCTACTGGTATCGCTCGCGTCATTTTGTTTACACTGCAGCTACTTATCTATTCTACAAGTATATTGAATAGTTGTGTGTAGACCTATACAAGCGTAAAACATCAATTGAATAGACTAATGTAGCCACAGACGTATCCGGGGAGCTTGCGTTTTGGTGTGAGGCTAGTCGCTAAGTGGTAGTGGCCCGGTCAGGTGATAGAGCAAGCGGGCGAGTGCCAAGCAGTGGTGGGGATACTGGACAGGGCAGCATCACAGCGGCGGGGGGGGGGGTATTTACCCCACCCTGCGTTGCGTGAACTAAAATCGCCCAGTGTCTTTTTATATGCGGTTTAACTATCGTAGGTGATTTTGTACGTAGGAAGCATAAGGTATGGTATCTTCCATAACATCAATTGGACACTGAACTCTTTGGAGTTGATAGCTACAAACCCATTTTCCTCACTAAGATTTAATGGATTAATGAAATCAGAGCAACTATATGTTTGTTGAGATATTGGGGTACAAGTTTAAATCGATAAGTCTAGTCTGCTGTGGAATATGACTGTTTGATTTGGTGGGACTCCCTGGGTGTTAAAGGCTGTTGCTAGCCTAGGTATAAGGGTGTGCCACCCCGGTTTGATTTTACTGGAGAAACTGGTACATGGCCTCCCTTTCTTCTAAGGATAAGAGACAGAGATTAATGCCAAAAATCCTCCTCACGGAACTCGCCAGGAGGCGGCCCCTAATCCCAACCTAACCTATCTAGAATGTCCACCCCGGAAGCCAGAATGTCCTCCCCGGAAGCAGTACAAAGTTCCTTTTAGAACCTAATGCCATTTCTCAGCTTCTTGTTCTAAGAGAAATACCGTAGTGATCTACAGAAATCTAAGTGTAAATTATATCATTGGTTCAATATGGCCTGTGGCCAATGTACTACGAGCAGCCGTTATACAGTTTTTGTATTGTTGGCTATTCACTGAGAACCTCAATATGGGCCACGTCTTGTCACAGTAAATCTACTCTAAATAAGTTATTTATTATTCGATTTAAATATTTTTGGTGTCATTAAATTTGGGATAAAACCCCCTAAAATTGCTTTCTTTTAATTCTTGAGAAAAAATGCTGGTTTTTAAGATGGTCAGAGTTTAAACGTTTTAATGGCCGCCATTTTGAAAATACTAAAGATAATTTCATTATATTTTTTTCAGTAAGTGGCCTTGTTATAAACGTTTTAGCCAAATATGGTATAATTTAATTTATTTGTTTTTAAGTTGTTATTTTTTTATAAAATGCGCATACAGACAGAAAGATGGGAAATTAAGCATCGGAGACCCATGCTCATATGGTGAAATGTTTCCCTTGACCTGAGCAATAACGTGGTATACCTTTGTCCAGAAAGTTACGGGGCACTCTGTATATTGGTAATGCAAGTCGCAATTTACCAAACAATAAAACATTTTTTTGAATTTATATCCTTTTCACAGACAACAGTGTTAAATATATTAATATAAGAACATTTCTATTCAGTGTAATTTCATAAAATAATTTTCTTTCAAAATCAAATTTCTCATAATACTGTAGTCAACACAATATAAAGAAGTTTCAATTTTATTTCATTCTTTAATTTTATGTAATAATTAGTTCTCCGGCGTAGTAATGAAAAAATAAGTTATAGGAGTACACCACACCAATTGTCGCATAACAGGCTTCGCTGAGGTACAATGCAAAATTTCAAGTCTATAGGTAATATCATCGAGAGATAGAACGACAGACAGTCACATGACAATAGTACATCCCATTACTGTCTCGAAAGTGATCTATTGTGGGGGTGGATATGACATTTACACGGGGTACGGATGCGAGCGTGGATAATGCTATCGAACCTCGTAATAGAACTTTGTATTAAACGATACTTTTCATCACTATATAGTACGGGAGCTAGCAACGTTTCTAAAACAAGAATTTCAGGTCAGCTGAAATTTTGATATGCTGTCTTTCTTGCTATTTCGGTTGGAGTCCGGGCTATCTGGCTGGCGGTAGTGGTTGCGTTTATTAATGCGCATCTTACCTGCACAGGTAAAAATCCTGGAGCGTTTCGGCAAATGGACAACATGGCGTCAGTCTAAAGTCACATGTTTGTTTTGTGTTTGTGTTATTTGTGATGTTTATTTATTAATTTCGCTACAATCGCCGGTGGTAAAATGAAATGTGTTTCTGTATAGGACATAAAGATAAAATCATTCTTTTCGTGGTTGATAAACTGAAGAAGTGCCAAGAAGTTTTGAATATACGTTTAAAATATAAATTAAAGTACCGTGACATTGAACTGCCTACTGAAATGAATGAGACAGGTGGTTGGAGAGAGACAGTTTGAAGTGTTTTTTTAATTACATTTTTTTTTTTAAACATGTGACTTTAGACTGACGCCATGTTGTCCATTGCCGAAGCGCTCCAGGATTTGTACCTGTGCAGGTAAGATGCGCATTAATAAACGCAACCACTACCGTCAGCCAGATAGCCCGGACTCCAACCGAAAGAGCAAGAAAGACAGCATATCAAAATTTCAGCTGACCTGAAATTCTCTCTCGAAAACGTTGCTAGCTCCTATACTAATACAAAAAGCACGAAATCTTTAAAAATACTGTCTTCCATATGGAAACGTAGCACTATTTTATAATTCATTGTGTTGTTAAAATCATCTGTTTGAACATAGAACTGTTCAAAAAAATTTTATACATCGAAATATATTTTTTCATAGGAGAAGAATTGATCACATAGGGAAAGTAATGTTTGGGAGAAAGAAAATCAGCTGACTTAGCTACGAGGGAAACGATGGATTTATTGGAAAGTAGCGCATTATCATACAAAGTGACGAAAAGACATTTTAACATCCCCCGGCAAACAAAAGAGAAATTGCGTCACCCTACCGAGTGATAGACTTCAACGATACTCAGTCAGATTCCATGTTAAAACATGCAACACCATAGAACTCATTATTGTCTATGCAGAAATGAACTTCATGCATAATTTCAAGCCTGCATATGAACTCTGGAGATATCTTGTATCTCTCCATAGGATACATTCACATTAATTTTCATTAAATTGGGTTTCATATCAGCGTTGGAATAATAAAAGTCTACACGCCAAGTCATTATAAAATGGTTTTGAATGTGGTAATTAGGCTACATGTATTAATATGTCACATGTTGAAGTCTCTTATGACTATATTGAGTGTGTTTAAAATTTGAGTTTGGAGTAATATGCACCGCTATAGAACTCAAAGTTTCTCATATAAAACATCAAGTTTCCTGCAACATTTCAAGTTTGTAATTTCATTTTCGAACAGACAGACATAAACGAAATCTTTTCAGCCCCACTAGGATAGGCTTCGCTAGAGCTCATCCAATAAACTGACAAAGCAATTAAAACTGTGTCAAAGGAAATTACTCTTGTCTAGAAGTACCCTGAGCTGTATTATATGTGCAAAGAAGCTTCGACTTCTTTATTTCACCCATTACAGTGAAACTTAGATAATTCACATCTTAGTAGGCATTTGAATCACACATGTATTTAAAAAAATGCTGTATTAATAATTGTAACTGAAAATGATATTTATATTAAAGAGACACGAATATACGAAACGCAGTGCGTATAACTGCGGGATGGTGCTGAGTACTCCCCCCCCCCCAAGAATCTTAACGATAAACATTTTCGTGTAACAGTAGTCCAACTTGTTTGAAATACAACAGATACATTTTTTACTTTGAATTAGGCCTCTGTATATATATATATATATATATATATATATATATATATATATGTGTACATATATTGTTCACAAAAGCGGCACAAGCCAGGAGTAACAAACGAATGATACCTGTCAACTGGGACATCTTTGGTGCTCCCGGCTTGTGCAAGCGTATCTTTAAAGTGGTCGTGCTCGCTTATGCGTTCACAGATTTCGTTGAAACAAATACTGTTGGAATTGGTATATAAATAACTAAATTGTTGGTATCTTATGTATTTCTTATAACTACTCCTGGTATTTTGTTATTTGCCTTTAAGGGGAGTCGGTTGACTATATAGCGCACATGTTAAATTAGATAAGTTTAGGAACATGTTTCTCAATAACAAATAAACATATCAAGATAAGGTTTTTTTATTTGAATCTCCTATTTCATATCTACATTTACAGCACAGCAAATTTCCATAGCATAAATTTAAATATTTAAAATATTTTTTTATAAAAGTCAATTTTTTTAATAAACAACTTTTTTTTTTAAATTATTATTAGACTATATACAATAATTTGCTGTGCTATAAACATTGCTCTAATTACGAGCAACAAAATTAAAAAAAAAATCATCAAAATAATATGTTGAGTGGTTCTAGAGAAACGTGTTCCTAAACAAAGAAAAACAAGAATTTTGAGAAAACTCTTCTAAAGATTGCATTATACATTAATCAGAAACATAATTACATTTAATGCATTCCAGGACCATAACTAGGGTTGTCAGGATCCTCCTCTTGTTCATATATGTCTTATAAATGCCTTTTAGCTGCAGTTACTTTCTGGCGACACTTTTTCTCGATCACTTCCACTGCTTACTGCGCTTTGTTGATTCGGGTGACATCAAATTTTTTTCATTGTTTCACAACAATAGCATCCAGGTGCATCCCTAGTTTGCTCAACACTTCACATTTTATTATGTTCCCTATGTTGAAACTTGCCGCAGCATCAAATACACCTAGTTCTAATGTTTCCTTCATCACGAAGGTTGATTTTGGAACTCGCGACCAAATTATATTGTTCAGTTATTCTCTTGGGTTTTGAGTACCATCGTGCTAACATTTTGATAACAATGATGGATCTGATAAATCTCTAAATATTTGTTTCACATCTTTCATGACAGCAGGAGCAATGTGATTGTGATTGTTGTGATCATAAGTTTCACAATTTATTTTAGCTAGTTGGTACTTATACCAGGTATCTTGGCTAGTACTTATATCAGGCTAGTACTTGGTTCTGGTTCTTGAAATTCACTAGGCACAATTATTTTTTTACCACCTGAATTTCTTGTCCCTGTGAAGCACTTTGCTTTGTTTTTGAAGGTTTTATGTGCTCTAGGCATTTTCACAAACAATAAACATCACAGTATAGCTAAATATTATAACTTAGACTGAATGAAAGCAAGAAACACAATGTGACAATAATAAACAAACAACAAATAGGGTTATGTCAAATCTCAACTGACTGTAAACAGATGGGTTGACAACCTTGTATATTCAAAGCAGCATAAAGCAGGTTGGCCAACATAAGCCTAATAATAAATATGCGCTTCAATAAGGATTATGTATGACAATGATGCAGAGTACATGAATTTTACGAGCCAAAATATGCTGCAGCCATTTACATAATATTATATTTGGGTGTGATATTGTTGCCCGATTTGAATAAAAATTGCACCAAATTAAACAGGAGAGTCTAAAGATTAAAAAAGCAAATAAAATTGTTTTTGTTTTTTTTAATTTTTGGTTAACCGACTCCCCTTAAAAAGTACAAACAGACGCCATTTAAAAAAAGGGTAAACAGATTTTATTAATATTTCATTTTAAAAAAGGTCAACAAAAGGTTAATACTATTCTCAAGTTTCTTTACTTTATCTTAACTGGTTCAAAAGATATAAGTTTTAAATAAAAAACACATACAGACAGACTGACGGAAAAATAAGGGTTTAGGACATACCTTTATATGAACTTTTATGCTCATTTTCATGTGTAAAACAAAATCCCAAAGTATTGGAACACTTTTACTGAACACCCTGTATACAAATATACACACACAGGGTGTTCACAAAAGAATTTCACAATCTTCTATTGGTGATAGTATTCATTATTTCAAGCAAAGGATGTCCTATAAATATAAGTCGAAAATGATGTTCTCAGCGAATAGCCAACAATACAATAACTGAATACACGGCAGCTCTCAATGTGGGCCATGTCTTGTCATAGTAAATCTGTTCTAAATCAGTTATTTATTATTGGATTAAATTTATTTTGGTGTCATCAGATTTGCGATAAAACCCTCTATAACTATTGAAATTTTTGCAATTCGTTAGAAAAAAGGCAGTTTGTAGGATATTCAAAGTTTTAATGGCCGCCATCTAGAAAATACTAAAGATAATTTAAATATATTTCTTTAGTAACTGGCCTTGTTATTATAATCATTTGAGCCGAATTCGGTATAATTTAATTTATTAATGTTTAAGATATTAATCTTTTTATAAAAACACGTACAGACAGACGGATGGGAAACTAAGCATCGGACCCTCATGTTCATATGGTGAAATTAGTTTATCTTGACCTGAGTAATAACGTGGTATACCTATGACCAGAGAGTTACGGGACACCCTGTATATACTAAACAGATTTATATATATTTTTTGACAGATGCATCGCTTTACATTAATTAGGCTACATTGTATTAATATGTCACATGTTAAAATCTCTTATGAGTATACTGAGTTTGTTTAAATTTTGAGTTTGGAGTAATATGCACCGCTATAGAACTCAAAGTTTCTCATACAAAACATCAAGTTTTATGCACAATTTCAAGTCTGTAATTTCATTTTCGAACAGACAGACATAAACGAAATCTTTTCAGCCCCACTAGGATAGGCTTCGCTAGAGCTCATCCAATAAACTGACAAAGCAATTAAGACTGTGTCAAAGGAAATTTACTTTTGTCTAGAAGTAGGCCTACCCTGAGCTGCAAAGAAGCTTCGACTTCTTTATTTCACCCATTACAATTGTTACTTAGATCATTCACATTTCAGTAGACATTTAAATCATAGACGTACCTTAAAAAATGGCCTATTAATAATTGTAACTGCAAGATATATTTATATTAAAGAAATATGAATATAAGAAACAGTGCGTAACTACGGGATGGTGGTGAGGGGAATAGAACTCTTCCCAAAAGTCCTAACGATAAAAATTTTCGTGTAACAGCAATCCAACTTATTTTAAATTCTACTGTTAAATGTCATGCTTTAAATTATGCCTATATAATTATCATATCTTTATATATAAATATATATATATATATATATATATATATATATATATATATATATATATATATATATATATATTCTTGTTATAGGATTCTCAATATTTTTATCTTGGAATAAATGTACTCTAGGTAGATGAGATCTTAGATCTTTGGATGGCTTATTCAACAAGGCAGGGTCATCTTTGGAATTAGCATTATAGCAATTAGACTTTTTAGACCTGATTAGATTTAAAAGCTTTTTGGATAGGGTGGTTATTTTATTATCCATCACGCTTCGTAGTTCAAGGAGTAAATCGTTAATTTTTAAAGTAAACTCAGGTTGATTAATAAGTTCTTGATTTAAAGTTCTCAATTTTATTGCATGTTCTGTAGATAGCTGTCTGTAGAGTTTAATACTTAGTTCAGTTAATTGTTTGCCAGTATGCGTAGAAAATACTTTAACCTCGTTCCGAAATTATGGTGACAAACTAAATAAAGGAAATTTGGGCTGTAAGCCGTTGGGAACCAAATCAAGTTGTAAACAAGTAGTTAAAAATATAATTTTTCAGTTTAGTAGAACAATCTTTAAGGAGTGATATTGAAATGGTTTCATCGCTGAGTGTGAATTTTCGTCCAGGTTATCCATTATTTTATGAAAGTAAAAGCTTCAGATTGAAGTCTAATTTACCAAAAGGCGTGATGTAATGTATACAGAAAATAAATGCACAGAGGCTTCTTTAAACAATAGAAGAAAAAGACTTCACATAAATCCTGTAATATTTCGACTATATTGTCGATTTCAAAAACGATACAAAAACTGTATATAACCTAAGAATTAAAAGTAAACATATACATTTTTAGAATCAGCTGAAATGTTTTATTCTGATTTATAGTGTCATTTTATAAACTCATAGGTATATTATACGAAAAAGGGCTTTTTATATTAAAATTAAAATTTAGATTAATAATATAAAAAGTCGTTCTAACAGCTTAAAATTAAATTAAATATTAACAATTTTGTAGTTTTGTAGTTGTACATTCATAAAAAATAAGTAAAATTAATTAATTAAAATATAGATAATACATTGTTTTAGATTTGCTCGATTAATTTAGAGTATTTTAACAGATCATTTATTATTTAATCCAAAAGGTAATTATGACTTAGTGACTAATTGATATGCTTGTTCTAAATTTTCTAATTGAATTTTGGAAGAATTTTCTGGTACTTTACAAATCCCTTTTAATGTGTAGCAATTATTAAATATTTCGTTATGAGCCAATGCATGTTGTGAAACCAATTTGTCGTCTTTTCTGTTGGATGAAGACCGATGGTTATTCATCCTAACATGTAAGGGATTTGTCGTTAAACCAATATATATATATATATATCAAACAGATTTATTCAAATTTATTCCACATCCCTCAATAGTGTGGTATGCTCTTGAATCAGATTCACCCTCCCCAAGTCTTAGTTACGCCACTGGTTAAAAAAAAATACTCGTATTTAATTATCTTATATACGGTATGTTTAAAGTACTCTAACAACACATTAAACAAATAAAAATCGCAGGCATTAAACAATCACTCCAAGCTGTGTGGTGATATATAATCACCACATATATCAGAGGATCTGATCGACAGTTGGAACCAGACTTAACAGGTGCTGATAAGGTAGCTGGCCTAACTGTGGATCACCGACCGGTTCATCGGACTGATAAGGGATCTGGGGAAGGGACCAGAACGGGTAGTTGCGAGTGAGTGTTGGACTGGGGTGAATCATTCCGGAGGCCAAGGATACCGCAAGTCACCTTAATTATTTGCATGTTTGATTTAAGATTTATTATGAAGTAATTTAATTAGTATTAAGGGGGTAGGTGCCGGAAAATTAAGAGGGGTGAGTTGGTTTTGTAAATTAAAATATGTAGGGACGGGTTTTAACATGATTGGGTATCGGCGTGGTGTTGGTGTGTATGTGTGTGATCTTATTTTGTCCGGTTTAATTTAATTAAGGGTTCAAAATCTTTTAGTTGTGTTCTATAATATAATATTATTTAATTTATCAAAACTGGCAGGAGAATGGGTGTAATTAAGGAATTATAAACCCTGCACAATGTCTTCATCGCTTTTACAGTGTACACCCATAATCATAAAGAATAAATTACCACCAAAATTATTGGTAGCAGGCGAAAAATATACATTTCATTAAATGAAGTTACTTTATAATCGTTACAATAATCTTTTGTCAACAATATTCATAGTATGTTATTTTCAAACCTCAAAACCATTATTATATATCCATATTTTTAGTAACACGCAAAACATCTCTTTTAACAACACTATTTTTATTTTAATTAAGCATGCATTACTAAACAAACTATCAAATGTATTTAAAGAATTTTTTTATACTTAAAGATTATTTTTTTATTGGGAAACAGTAATGAGTTTGCCCTCGTACTACCGTGTTAGTATCAGCAGTTAATAACAGTTATTTTTAAACTATTATATCCCGCCAAGAATTGAATTCTTTAGCTACGATGTTTATTTATCTCATTACTTTCATTATAATGCGAATACCGGTACACTTAGACCTTAACACAGCTGACACCACGCCGGACATGGGGAACTGGCATACATTACAAAATATTTTGTTTACATTTGTTTTTAAAACCTTTTTTTGTATTATAATTGTATAAAACATTGAATATAAACGCTTCGGCAATATTTCAAATACTCCTATGTAT